>NC_086445.1:971630935-972373435 GCF_028390025.1 Pseudophryne corroboree | reverse complement strand
GCTGCTACTGGTGCCGCCGCTGCTGTTCTTGCGGCGGGAGTCCATACATCTACCCAGTGGGCTGTCACAGTCATATAGTCCTGACCCTGCCCTGCTCCACTTGTCCACATGTCCGTGGTTAAGTGGACATTGGGTACAACTGCATTTTTTAGGACACTGGTGAGTCTTTTTCTGACGTCCGTGTACATTCTCGGTATCGCCTGCCTACAGAAGTGGAACCTAGATGGTATTTGGTAACGGGGGCACACTGCCTCAATAAATTGTCTAGTTCCCTGTGAACTAACGGCGGATACCGGACGCACGTCTAACACCAACATAGTTGTCAAGGACTCAGTTATCCGCTTTGCAACAGGATGACTGCTGTGATATTTCATCTTCCTCGCAAAGGACTGTTGGACAGTCAACTGCTTACTGGAAGTAGTAGAAGTGGGCTTACGACTTCCCCTCTGGGATGACCATCGACTCCCAGCAGCAACAACAGCAGCGCCAGCAGCAGTAGGCGTTACACGCAAGGATGCATCGGAGGAATCCCAGGCAGGAGAGGACTCGTCAGAATTGCCAGTGACATGGCCTGCAGGACTATTGGCATTCCTGGGGAAGGAGGAAATTGACACTGAGGGAGTTGGTGGGGTGGTTTGCGTGAGCTTGGTTACAAGAGGAAGGGATTTACTGGTCAGTGGACTGCTTCCGCTGTCGGCCCAAGTTTTTGAACTTGTCACTGACTTATTATGAATGCGCTGCAGGTGACGTATAAGGGAGGATGTTCCGAGGTGGTTAACGTCCTTACCCCTACTTATTACAGCTTGACAAAGGGAACACACGGCTTGACACCTGTTGTCCGCATTTCTGGTGAAATACTTCCACACCGAAGAGCTGATTTTTTTGGTATTTTCACCAGGCATGTCAACGGCCCTATTCCTCCCACGGACAACAGGTGTCTCCCCGGGTGCCTGACTTAAACAAACCACCTCACCATCAGAATCCTCCTGGTCAATTTCCTCCCCAGCGCCAGCAACACCCATATCCTCCTCATCCTGGTGTACTTCAACACTGACATCTTCAATCTGACTATCAGGAACTGGACTGCGGGTGCTCCTTCCAGCACTTGCAGGGGGCGTGCAAATGGTGGAAGGCGCATGCTCTTCACGTCCAGTGTTGGGAAGGTCAGGCATCGCAACCGACACAATTGGACTCTCCTTGTGGATTTGGGATTTCGAAGAACGCACAGTTCTTTGCGGTGCTACTGCTTTTGCCAGCTTGAGTCTTTTCATTTTTCTAGCGAGAGGCTGAGTGCCTCCATCCTCATGTGAAGCTGAACCACTAGCCATGAACATAGGCTAGGGCCTCAGCCGTTCCTTGCCACTCCGTGTGGTAAATGGCATATTGGCAAGTTTACGCTTCTCCTCCGACAATTTTATTTTAGGTTTTGGAGTCCTTTTTTTACTGATATTTGGTGTTTTGGATTTGACATGCTCTGTACTATGACATTGGGCATCGGCCTTGGCAGACGACGTTGCTGGCATTTCATCGTCTCGGCCATGACTAGTGGCAGCAGCTTCAGCACGAGGTGGAAGTGGATCTTGATCTTTCCCTAATTTTGGAACCTCAACATTTTTGTTCTCCATATTTTAATAGGCACAACTAAAAGGCACCTCAGGTAAACAATGGAGATGGATGGATACTAGTATACAATTATGGATGGACTGCTGAGTGCCGACACAGAGGTAGCTACAGCCGTGGACTACCGTACTGTACTGTGTCTGCTGCTAATATAGACTGGTTGATAAAGAGATGTAGTAGTAGTAGTATGTATGTATAAAGAAGAAAGAAAAAAAACCACGGGTAGGTGGTATACAATTATGGACGGACTGCCCAGTGCTGACACAGAGGTAGCTACAGCCATGGACTACCGTACTGTACTGTGTCTGCTGCTAATATAGACTGGTTGATAAAGAGATGTAGTAGTAGTAGTATGTATGTATAAAGAAGAAAGAAAAAAAAACCACGGGTAGGAGGTATACAATTATGGACGGACTGCCCAGTGCCGACACAGAGGTAGCTACAGCCGTGGACTACCGTACTGTACTGTGTCTGCTGCTAATATAGACTGGTTGATAAAGAGATGTAGTAGTAGTAGTATGTATGTATAAAGAAGAAAGAAAAAAAAACCACGGGTAGGTGGTATACAATTATGGACGGACTGCCCAGTGCCGACACAGAGGTAGCTACAGCCGTGGACTACCGTACTGTACTGTGTCTGCTGCTAATATAGACTGGTTGATAAAGAGATGTAGTAGTAGTAGTATGTATGTATAAAGAAGAAAGAAAAAAAAACCACGGGTAGGTGGTATACAATTATGGACGGACTGCCCAGTGCCGACACAGAGGTAGCTACAGCCGTGGACTACCGTACTGTACTGTGTCTGCTGCTAATATAGACTGGTTGATAAAGAGATGTAGTAGTAGTAGTATGTATGTATAAAGAAGAAAGAAAAAAAAACCACGGGTAGGTGGTATACAATTATGGACGGGCTGCCCAGTGCCGACACAGAGGTATCTACAGCCGTGGACTACCGCACTGTACTGTGTCTGCTGCTAATATAGACTGGTTGATAAAGAGATGTAGTAATAGTAGTATGTATGTATAAAGAAGAAAGAAAAAAAAACCACGGGTAGGTGGTATACAATTATGGACGGACTGCCCAGTGCCGACACAGAGGTAGCTACAGCCGTGGACTACCGTACTGTACTGTGTCTGCTGCTAATATAGACTGGTTGATAAAGAGATGTAGTAGTAGTAGTATGTATGTATAAAGAAGAAAGAAAAAAAAAACACGGGTAGGTGGTATACAATTATGGACGGACTGCCCAGTGCCGACACAGAGGTAGCTACAGCCGTGGACTACCGTACTGTACTGTGTCTGCTGCTAATATAGACTGGTTGATAAAGAGATGTAGTAGTAGTAGTATGTATGTATAAAGAAGAAAGAAAAAAAAACCACGGGTAGGTGGTATACAATTATGGACGGACTGCCGAGTGCCGACACAGAGGTAGCTACAGCCGTGAACTACCGTACTGTGTCTGCTGCGACTGGATGATAAATAATGATATAAAAAATATATATATATCACTACTGCAGCCGGACAGGTATATATTATATAATGACGGACCTGCTGGACACTGTCTGTCAGCAGAATGAGTTTTTTATAGAATAAAAAAAAAAACACCACACAAGTGAAGTCACACGACGAGTGTTTAACTTTTTCAGGCAATCACAATATAGTATACTATACTACTAACTATACTGGTGGTCAGTGTGGTCAGGTCACTGGTCAGTCACACTGGCAGTGGCACTCCTGCAGCAAAAGTGTGCACTGTTTAATTTTAATAATAATATGTACTCCTGGCTCCTGCTATAACCTATAACTGGCACTGCAGTGCTCCCCAGTCTCCCCCACAATTATAAGATGTGTGAGCTGAGCACAGTCAGATACGAGTGTTTAACTTTTTCAGGCAATCACAATATAGTATACTATACTACTAACTATACTGGTGGTCAGTGTGGTCAGGTCACTGGTCAGTCACACTGGCAGTGGCACTCCTGCAGCAAAAGTGTGCACTGTTTAATTTTAATAATAATATGTACTCCTGGCTCCTGCTATAACCTATAACTGGCACTGCAGTGCTCCCCAGTCTCCCCCACAATTATAAGATGTGTGAGCTGAGCACAGTCAGATATATACATAGATGATGCAGCACACTGGGCTGAGCAGTGCACACAGATATGGTATGTGACTGAGTCACTGTGTATCGTTTTTTTCAGGCAGAGAACGGATATATTAAATAAAACTGCACTGTCTGGTGGTCACTGTGGTCAGTCACTAGTAAACTCTGCACTCTCTACACAGTTCTACAGTACTCCTAATCTCCAGTAAATCAGGTCAATCTCTCTCTCTCTCTCTTCTAATCTAAATGGAGAGGACGCCAGCCACGTCCTCTCCCTATCAATCTCAATGCACGTGTGAAAATGGCGGCGACGCGCGGCTCCTTATATAGAATCCGAGTCTCGCGATAGAATCCGAGCCTCGCGAGAATCCGACAGCGTCATGATGACGTTCGGGCGCGCTCGGGTTAACCGAGCAAGGCGGGAAGATCCGAGTCGCTCGGACCCGTGAAAAAAAACATGAAGTTCGTGCGGGTTCGGATTCAGAGAAACCGAACCCGCTCATCTCTACTGGGGATCACCAGTATAAGTAAGTATATACATGATGTGGTCATTCACTGGTACCTGGTGACAGAACATATACTGGATTCCCCCACAATGTAACTTTATATCTGTCACCTATATATACATGATGCGGTCATTCACTGGTACCTGGTAACAGAACGTATACTGGATTCCCCCACAATGTAACTTTATATCTGTCACCTATATACATGGGCCCTCATTCCGAGTTGTTCGCTCGCAAGCTGCTTTTAGCAGCTTTACACACGCTAAGCCGCCGCCTACTGGGAGTGAATCTTAGCTTCTTAAAATTGCGAACGAAAGATTCGCAATATAGCGAAAAGACATCTCTGTGCAGTTTCTGAGTAGCTCGAGACTTACTCGGCATCTGCGATCAGTTCAGTGCTTGTCGTTCCTGGTTTGACGTCATAAACACACCCAGCGTTCGCCCAGACACTCCTCCGTTTCTCCAGCCACTCCCGCGTTTTTCCCGGAAACGGTAACGTTTTTTCGCACACACCCATAAAACGGCCAGTTTCCGCCCAGAAACACCCACTTCCTGTCAATCACACTCCGATCACCAGAACGAAGAAAAAACCGTGAGTAAAATTCCTAACTGCATAGCAAATTTACTTGGCGCAGTCGCAGTGCGGACATTGCGCATGCGCACTAAGCGCAAAATCGCTGCAATGCGAAAAAATTTACCGAGCGAACAACTCGGAATGACCCCCATGATGTGGTCATTCACTGGTACCTGGTGACAGAACGTATACTGGATTCCCCCACAATGTAACGTTATATCTGTCACCTATATACATGATGTGGTCATTCACTGGTACCTGGTGACAAAACGTATATTGGATTCCCCCACAATGTAACGTTATATCTGTCACCTATATACATGATGTGGTCATTCACTGGTACCTGGTGACAGAACGTATACTGGATTCCCCCACAATGTAACTTTATATCTGTCACCTATGTACATGATGTGGTCATTCACTGGTACCTGGTGACAGAACGTATACTGGATTCCCCCACAATGTAACTTTATATCGGTCACCTATATACATGATGTGGTCATTCACTGGTACCTGGTGACAGAACGTATACTGGATTCACCCACAATGTAAATTTATATCTGTCACCTATATATACATGATGTGGTCATTCACTGGTACCTGGTGACAAAACGTATACTGGATTCCCCCACAATGTAAAGTTATATCTGTCACCTATATAATATACATGATGTGGTCATTCACTGGTTCCTGGTGACAGAACGTATACTGGATTCCCCCACAATGTAACGTTATATCTGTCACCTATATACATGATGTGGTCATTCACTGGTACCTGGTGACAGAAGGTATACTGGATTCCCCCACAATGTAACTTTATATCTGTCATCTATATGATAATTATAGTAGTACAGTAAAGTAGGTCATTGCTGTATCTTGCAGCTCTGTGTCACTGCAAGTATCCATTCCATATCTGTGCGGCATTTTTGTGAGCAGTATATATATATAGTATTACAGTGCAGCATTTTGGTGACTAACAGTATATAGTTGTACAGTAGGCCATTGCTGTATCTTGCAGCTCTGTGTCACTGCAAGTATCCATTCCATATCTGTGCGGCATTTCTATGTGAGCAGTATATATATAGTATTACAGTGCAGCATTTTGGTGACCCAACAGTATATAGTTGTGTACAGTAGGCCATTGCTGTATCTTGCAGCTCTGTGTCACTGCAAGTATCCATCCATTCCATTTTCTTCCAGTGATTTGGACCAATAATACCATTGATTAGAACGAATAATTCCAGTGATTTTGTCATTTTCTTCCAGTGATTTGGACCAATAACACCATTGATTAGAACGAATAATTCCAGTAATTTTGTCATTTTCTTCCAGTGATTTGGACCAATAATACCATTGATTAGAATGAATAATTCCAGTGATTTTGTCATTTTCTCTTTTCTTTGTATCACGTGCTGTTTGGGGCCAATTTTTTTCAGTGCCATCCTGTCTGACACTGCAGTGCCACTCCTAGATGGGCCAGGTGTTTGTGCCGCCCTCTTGGGTCGCTTTGCTTAGTCATCCAGCGACCTCGATGCAAATTTTAGGACTAAAAATAGTATTGTGAGGTGTGAGGTGTGAGGTGTTCAGAATAGACTGGAAATGAGTGGAAATTGTGGTTATTGAGGTTAATAATACTATAGGATCAAAATTACCCCCAAATTCTATGATTCAAGCTGTTTTTGAGGGGTTTTTGAAAAAAAAAAACACCCGAATCCGACAAAAACTTTTCAGGGAGGTTTTGCCAAAATGTGTCCGAATCCAAAACACGGCAGCGGAACTGAATCCAAAACCAAAACACAAAACCCGAAACTGGACTGGCTGACTGATGCACAGGACACTACCACTGGTCTGATGCAGGACAACACAGCGACACTGTAAGGAAGTTATTATACAGCAGCACTGGACATATGGCAGCAGAGGACACCACCACTGTGACTGGTCACTGGACTGACTGATGCACAGGACACCACCACTGGTCTGATGCAGGACAACACAGCGACACTGTAAGGGATTTATTATACAGCAGCACTGGACATATGGCAGCAGAGGACACCACCGCTGTCACTGGACTGACTGATGCAGCTAAGACACTACACTGGACTGAGCAGCACAAGACAGTACTATAATCGCCACCCCACTTTCCCGCCTGCACAGACACTGAGGACAGAGACACGTCCTCTCACTACACTCTCCAGGACTGGAGTGAAAATGGTGGTGACGCGCGGCTCCTTATATGGTATTCAAACCCTGCGAAAATCCGACAGAGGGATGATTATGTTTTGACTCGTTCTGTTTTCCGAGTCAGACGGGAAGACCTGAGCCGGGCTCGGATCTGGGCTCGGGACGTGAAGTTCGGTAGGGTTCGGTTCTCTGAGAACCGAACCCGCTCATCTCTAATTGGCGGCGATAGACTGTGATGTCTCTTAGTACATCCTGCCCTCAGTCCAAATATCCAAATTCTACTCTGCTCGCCTCATACAGTAATTGGAGGGACTAGCTAACTGATAATGTGGAACTGGTTAAACTTTTATTGCACTTTACAGGATTATATTTAGCAATTCCAAACATCACAAATCACTGCAAAGGGGGAATTAATTGTTAAAGTTTAAGTTAAGAAACAAATAAACAAAAACACAGTTTTTTTTTACTTTATGTCTTTTAAAGCGTAGTATTTTCCCAAGCAGCATTGTTCTCATTTCAATATGTATGTGTAGATTTATACACCTGTAGAAGTGTACATTTTGCTTTGTCAAAACAGTAGGTGGTATTTTCTTGTTCTTTTACATGTATCACAACAGAGAGGATAATTATGGTAACTGTGAATCTCAGTTTTTTTCACAAAAGATGTAACAAATGTGCCTGTAAGGCTTTAACACGTATTATGTGCTGTGGCCTGTTTATTGTAGCATGAATTGCCATATCTTCTGTTGGCCTTGCTTTGCAAAACATTTAAAATACAGTATGTACTCTGTGGGTGTATAGAAAATATATACGAAACATGGGCGTAGAAAGAACTTTGTGGGCCCCAAAGCAACATTTGAAGGGGCTCCTGTCCCATTAATTTTATGCCCCTTGAAAGTACTCCAGTTTATTTTATGAACCAAAGTAGTGCCCTAGGTCACATGATGTAACATTGTAGTGCTGCCAGTACACACACAGTACCTTCAATTCACACTATAACATACAGCGTCCCCAGCTCATATTATGTCACATTACAGTGTCCCCACTACATATTGTGCCACATAACAGTGCCCCAGTTTATATTATGTGTCAAAGTCGGAAAATATTACAGTACACACATCACGTACAAACTCCACACAGATGGCCTCCGTGCGCGTACTTGTTCTGCCGTGCGTGCACATATTCGTAAGTTGCGTATGACCGCTCACGCAGTCCTGCATATTAGCGCGTGGTATGAGTAATTACGGTAGCATTTGTATTCTCATGGAAAAGCCACAAAAACATATCTCATCTTTATTCCACATAGTGCACAATGTACACATAGCCCACACACCACACCAACACCAACAAGTTATACTTGTTTAAAAGGTACTACAACAAAGGGATTCACCTTTACGGGATATGAGGGGACAGCATTAGGCTATAAGGTGGTGTTTGGTATCCAACTGTAGGGTATTTTAAGGGCAACATTCCGGTAGCAGTTTGCAGAAGATAGCACGCTCCTGCGCATAGTTATGCGCAGGAACAGGATATTAATATTATACTATGTTTACTGTACTCTGATATTCGGCGGGAAACCAGTGGAGACCAACTGCAAGCACACCTGGAACAGACATTGCCCACCTATTCAAACCAACTTATGACCCCTCCTGTACTGTAAATGACCAGCCCTTTGACCTATAGATGAAGAGGTTACAGTTTCTATTGTATTGTGTTTTGACCAACTGTATAAAAGCCAAGTTGCCTAGCCGGTCTCTCTCTCTCTCTGAAGGTCATCTTGCTAGATTGACTGAGCACCGGACTATGTGGTGCTGGTGAAACCAAACGTATGTACCATTGATTGTAGCCTCTTTTGTGTTATTGTGATTGTATATTTGTTGTAACCCCCTTTTATCAATTATATGTTGGCAGGTCGGATCCCAACATCTTAAATACAATTGGTGTCGTGTCTCTTTCCCTGCTAAGGTTATAAGTGTATTTCAGGCACAGGTGTAGCTGCATAGTGCTCATGGTGTGTTGGTGTGTGTGTATGAACTGTGTGTACTCTGTACATCCGTTGCGGCGTGTGTACGCAAAGTACGTACACGGTACGGGGCTTTGTACGCTAACTGTGTAATAAGTACGTAGGTTAAGGATTACATACAGCGGCCGCAGCGGCTCGAAGTTAAGTGTATTGAATGTATTAAGGTATTGCTTTTAGTCCTGTAAGTAAATCAGCATTTACATATGTTACATAAAAATAACCTTCAGTTCATGTTATGCCATATTACAATAGCAGATCCAGGGGCATAACTAGATATATTGTAGGCCAAGGCAAAAGTTTGTAAGGGCCTCTATATCACCCAAAGGTGTAAAATGTATATGACACATGTAAGTTTGACTGGAAAGGTGGGTCCCTCTCAGCTCTGGGCCCCATAGCAGCTGCACTGGCTGCACCTATGGTAGCTATGCCCTGTATATAACACATGTAACTGTGGTTGGAAAGGTGGCCCTTCTTAGCTCTGGGTCCCAGAGCAGCTGCACTCCCTGCACCTACGGTAGCTACGCCCTTTATACGAATAAATGTTTGTGTCTTGTACATGTATTTACTGTATGTGTTATGTGTAGAGATGAGCGGGTTCGGTTCTGCGAGAACCGGAGCCACCCGAACTTTGCATTCCGAGTCCGGCTCGAAACTTCCCGCCTACTCAGATCTCAATATGAGGCAAAACATCATCATCCCACTGTTGGATTCTTGCGGGTTTTGGATTCTAAAAAGGTCCCCGGGGATTGGCGCCATCTTCACTCCTGCTGTGGAGAGTGTACAGGAAGGATGTGTCCATCTCAGAACTGTGTAAACTGGCATGGGGTGGGTGCTCTCTCTACTGTATCTGAAAGGGGTGCTCTGTCTGCTGTATCTGAAATAGGGGTGCTCTGTCTGCTGTATCTGAAAGGGGTGCTCTGCTGTACAGTACAGGCAGGGGTGCTCTGTCTGCTGTATCTGAAAGTGGTGCTTTTCTGTTGTATCAGTCCAGGTTGGTTGCTTACAGGGCTGTCTTTTAGTATGGGCTCTATGGGCTCTTTCCCAAGGGCCCCAGGAGTATAAGGGCCCTAGACTGATAGCTGAGGGTCCCCTCTTTCCAGGGGTACCAGATTTTTGAAAATCGGCCCTGGGGAACCAGAGATATCCGACTTGAAAGCAGTGGACCCCATCCAAGCCTGTTAATTGCTCTTCCCAGCCAGATATCTCAGTCTGACTTAGAGTTTTTATGAGGGTATATTCCAAAAGCTGTGACTCTCCACTTTTGGTGGATACTAGCAGCTTGTATCTTCTATGCCTATTTTAGACTTAAAGCAGCTGGTGCCTGCTCCTGCTCCACATGCCTAATATGCAGTTTTATATTTTCGTTGAAGAATTGCTCTGGCTCCTGAGCTCTGATCCCTAAGTACCCAGAACCTCCTGAAAGGTGGGACTCTCCAGTTCCTTATACCATTGAAAGCTAAGAAATCTATTTTCAGGAACTTGAGATATCTGCAGTCAAGCAAGCTGCACTCCCACCAAAAAATGATGAATATTAAGCCCACAATGTACTATCCACCCCTCCCTTGCGTATTAAACCCTGCCCTACCACCCTGGAAGTCATGTACCAGGGCTTCTTCAGTCAGCCAATGCCCCCTTCTACAGTTTAGCCCCATCTGTGCAGTAAAGGAGTAATTAGCAGAAATTACTGCTCCAGGTCCTACATGCTGAGCGGAAGATAGAACACCCCCTACCGCCCGCGGGACATCAAAGCTGCCGCTGATAACACCCCTAACACTGGAGGATGGGAAGGGGCCCCAGTGCATTGCTGTGCCCAGGGGCCTACACTGCTGTTAAGATGGCCCTGGGTGCTCTGTCTGCTGTATCTGAAAGAGGTGCTCTGTGGATCCATCCAGGAACTCAGCCCCAGTGTAAAATTAAAATAACAAAAGCTAAAACTAAAAAGTCTAAAAATATAATTATAAAAAAAATAATATATTTTTGTGCTGTACCCGTGTACTATACAATTTTTATTTTAGTTCCATACGTACTGTGACACTGCCGTTCAGTATATTATTATTTCATACTCATACACGTATTGTGCCACACTGTTGGTGAAGGTCAACCACAGTGTTCCATTTCCTATTTATGATGCACGCACGCTGTGGGTAAAGGAGGTACCACAGTAATATATTTAATTTCCTACTTCTATATGTATTGTGCAACAGTGTTGGTGAAATTAAGCCGCAGTGTTTAATTATTATTCCTAGTGGGTGGGAAGGCCCAAGGACTATTCTATCTTGCACCTCTTTTCTTTGCATCATGTTATGTTTGGAGAATTGCTGACTGTCTTCTTGTGTAGATGACAACTATTTGTATAGTTTATTAAACTGCCACCCCGTCTGCCACTGCAGTGCCATTCTGTTTCCTAGATGTGCCATGTTGGAAGTTTAAGTGCTACATGTTTGTGCCACCCACTTCTGTTGCTCAGCTTAGTCATCCGGCTACCTCGTGAAACCATTTGGCCTAAACTGGATGAAAACAATATTGTAAGCTGTGAGGTGGTCTAAATTGACTGGAAATGAGTGGAAATTAATGTTATTGAGGTTAATAATACTGTAGGGCCAAAAACACCCACAAATTCTGTGATTTTAGCTGGTTTTATGATTAAAAAAAAATACAGATCCAAAACAAATACAAATCCAAAATTCTTAAGGGAGATTTTGGCAAAACAAATATAGATCCAAAACACAAAGGAGATACAGATAGAAAACTAGAACCTAAAACCCAAGATTTGGACTAGCGCATATCCCTAGTTATGTGTTAATTGGGTACTATAGGGGAAAGTACTAGAGCATACCTGCCAACTGTAGTGATTTTCATGGGAGAGTTCCATTTTTGGTGGGACTGTCTCACTGTCCCACTGTCCCACCCACAGACCACAATATCCCGCGGTGGGGAGCAGATTGGAGGCTCCTGTCACTCGCTTCTCTTTTTGGCACATTCGCACCGCATCTATTCAACGGAGACAGAGGAACTGGGGGCATGCCAGCAGCTCACATGACATGGGGGGCGTGCGGACACTACTGACGGGGGCATGCCATGAGCCAGGGGGGTGTGGACTTACGGCATGCCCCCATTTCCATGGAGATGGGCGAGGTTCCGGTGGTGCTCGACATGGGACACGGGGGCATGTTGCGAGTTAGGGGTGTGTGGAAGTCCATGAATGTTGTATAGGTATTAGCAACAAAAGGGGTAGGAGTAGGAGACGGGGGCAGTCAGGAGATGCTGGGCTTCAAAAAGGGGGGAAGCTGCAAGTGAAAGTAATTAGATATTTCATAATTGACAAGTTCTGCCCCCTACCTTTCAGCGCTATGTGCAGAGCACACTCCGCACACACCTAGTTACGGCCCTGGCTGTGGGTGACAGGGAGAGGCAGAAAGTGCAAGGCAAAGGGTGACGGAGAGGCAGAGGGTGATGGGCAGAGGCAGTGGATGATGAGCAGAGGGTGACAGGGAGAGTCAGAGGCTGAGGGGCAGAGGCATTATGGCGGACTCTGGTACAATGCACCAAATGCACCGCCACTAGATTCACTAGACATTCGCCCCTCTCTTGCCAGTCCCTGATGGCCATCGGGACAAGCAGTAAGAGAGGAGTGTCTGGACCATCCTTAGGCTCCTCTGGACAGCTCTACAGGCAGCATGTTTCTTTTGCAGTCATCCTGCAAACCAAATGCAGGCGCCATAGGGCAGTGACAGTACCACCTCATGGGCATTGCACCTCTGCGTGCACCTCAGCACTGCTCACACGCCCCTGATTACGGAACTGACTTACTAACTTTCACTCCTCTCAAGTTCACCTTAGCTGCTCTGCTACTGTCTTTTTTGGCTTATCATAGACAAATGGGATCAAGCAGAAAAACACAAAGGAAGAAGAAAGAAAGAAATGTGCAAGGAAACAGCCGAGTCAAACTGTCACAGAGGAATTTCTGCGAACATAAGATTCCATTAGATATTTTGCTGACAGTAACAGTTTTGCATAATGCAGTGGTCACTAAGTGACAAGGAGCCCCTGAAAGATACTTAACCTACCCAAACACTAGAATCTCTGTGATCTTATTCTATTTTACTGCCCTTAAAATGGGTCTCTATATAGACAAGAATATTTAACATCATGTAAATAGTTTCAAGAATTTTCTTTGCATTGGTGAACAGCGATACATGATTGAAACTGAAAAAGCATATTGTGCAGTTTATGTGAATTTAAAATAAGTAATAGCTTCCAATTTAAAATGATTTTATTTTAATGGAAAAAGTGCAGATAAAGTTCACACAGCTTATGATTGTGTTTCATCTTTGTTAAATTAGGTTCATTAACTTGGGTTACAGCAGTTTTGTAGCCTATCTCTAAGTGACATTTTAACACAGCGCAGAATGTCTGGTCTAGCTCACTAGCAGAACATCACCAGATTACAAAATAAGATAACAGAGGGCCAAATGTAATAGAGTGAGAGTTTCAGAAAGTGAGAGATTTGGTAAGGTTTTTCAGGTTTTTTTTTAAGTGGCAATCATTTATACTGCAAAACCAGTTTGATCTTGCTGTGTAAATTATTGCCACTTTAAAAAAAAACCTGCAAAACCTTACCAAATCTCTCACTTTCTGAAACTCTCACTCTATTACATTTGGCCCAGAATGTCTACTATATGATAGCTAATAATCTGTAGATTGATATAATTTTATAGGTGGCATATATTAAGGCAGCTGCTAGTAATATAGTTTAAGGCCACAAGCAAAATCAAAAGCCATCATGTGACACACAATACAAATTTGATTTTAATTTTGAAAAGAAACCTTTAATGAGGGCTTCCAAAATTAATTAATAGCTCACAAAATCCCACAATACTATTAATCATCACAACAATTAAATTCAAACAGGCTATTTTACTATTTCATCCATATAGTTTTTTTTCTGAGTAGTATTCTAAGTAACAGTAGAGAGAGGAATTCTCATTAATTAATATGGTAGTTGGCAACAGCGGTGACTACATAGTATAGAGGGGTAGCCGGTTAGCACATACTGTTTCCACATACATGCAGAGATGTATGTAACATATGTGCTGACACAGCAGTCCCCAATGATGGGAAACGCTGCATCTATCACAGGTACCGTGCAGCACCCTGGACTCAGCATTCTGCATAACTCTCCTTCTAAGCTGCCCCCAGGGGCTAATTTAGACCTGATCGCTGCTGTGCGTTTTCGTACAGCAGTGAGCAGGTCTGAACTGCGCAGTGCGCCGGTGCATGCCAGTCAGTCGATAGCTGTCTTAGTCCTGCAATTGCCTCTGCCTGATTGACAGGCAGAGGCGGTCGCTGAATGGGAGGGGGCGGGCCGGCAGCATTTGGCCGCTGTTTAAGGGGTGTGGTCTGGGCAACCCAGGAATGCCCAGACTGTTGGGGGGGGGGGGGTGCGCGGCGACTGCGTGATGTCAGATGCAGCAGCTGTGACCTGGGGAGCGACGAGTAGCTCCCTGCCAGCATGCAGGAGCTGCGCTGGCTGGGAGCTACTCTTCCAGGACAAAAGCATCGCCGCTGTGCGATGCTTTTGTACTTGTGTGTGTGGGGGGGTCGAGCCTGACATGTGGGGCAGACTAGCCCTGTGCTGGGTGTCCCCCCCGCATGTTTAAAGACTGATTATAGATGTGCTAAATTTAGCACATCTACGATCAGGTCTGAATTAGGCCCCCAGACTTGTATTTGTTAGTTTTCACTGGAGTCTGGGGGTGGGCTTTGAAGGAGACTGAAGTCTAATGCTGTGCCCTGGGGGCAGCGGCGGCTGTGATAAACACAGTGCTGCTGATCCCCGGAGAACTTCAGCCAGTACATATGTTACATACATCTCTGCATGTATGTTGATATGTGCTAACAGGTTCCCCCACTGTACTATGTAGTCGGCACTGCAGACACTGTTGGTTAGCAAGCTTGATTACATTCAATCTACTGTACATTAGCCCAAATCACAGTTTACATTATTACACGCTCCCATGCCCTCCACAACCATTGTTTTGGTGTCATCATCGACTCAGCCCTAAACTTGAAATCACACGTCCAGGGGCAGATGTATTAAGCCTTGGAGAGTGATAAAATGAAGAGAGATAAACTACCAACTAATCAGTTCCTTACTGTCATTTTTCAAACAGCCTGTAACATGGCAGTTAGGAGCTGATTAACTGGCACTTTATCTCTGTCCATTATGTCACTCTCCAATGCTTAAAACATCTGACTGCCAGTCCCTTATGCACTGTTACCTCCTACTTAGAAACATTGTTGAAATCTACCCCTTTCTCACAAGATGTAACTACAAACCTTGTTCGTTCTCTCATTCGGGGATATTCAATTTGCCCCAAAGAGACATCTGGAGTGAAACCCTCCGATGTTTCTTCGGGTGTTGCGGTCGGGCTATTCGATAAGCTCGGCTGGTAAAAACTGCATTTACACCTGTAAACACACAGGTTCAGTGAAACCAGTGTGTTTTCGGGTGAAATAGCCCCGCTTTCAGATGAAAACGGTGCTGTTATCAGGGAACTTGCTTCGCCTGCCGGAGGCAGGTGAAACAAAATCCCTGATAAGCCACGACACGCGCCGGTTTATCAAGGCTAATTAGATAGCCCCCCGGTGGTACATTACACCCGACAGCAAGTCGGGGTAATTGAATATTCCTAACTATCTCCAGGCTTGACAAATTGTAATTCCCCTTCATCTGTCTTTTTTCTCTACAGTGCATCCTCAAGGCAGCACCCAGTGTTCCTCATCTACTGCAGCACTCTGAAAATAACTTTATTGACTAACTATTACCTCTAGATCATAATTAAAGATAATCTCCTTCACCTACCATGCCCGAACCAGTGCCTACCCTTCATGCATCTCTGATCCTGTCATTCTAGTTTATCTTTTCATTCTTTCTATCTTTCCTGTCTCCCTCCTAATAAGTATATCTCACTACCAACTCCAAGATTTCTCACTATCTGTTACCCAATTATCAAATTCACATCCCTACTTGACTAGACTCTCTTTCAACTTCCAAAAGCTCTCTGATAACTGACATCTACAGTAATGTCTACCATATCCATCAAGTGGAAAGTGCTCTATTTACTAAGCCTTGAATGGAGGTAAAGTGGATAGAGATAAAGTGCCAGCCAATCAGCTCCTAACTGCCACGTCGCAGGCTGGGTTTAAAAAATGGCAGTTAGAAGCTGATTGGCTGGCACTTTATTTCCATCCACTTTACCTCCATTCAAGGCTTAGTAAATAGACCACTTAACACTTGATGGATATGGTAGACATTACTGTAGATATGAGTTGTCAGAGAGCTTTTGGAAGTTGAAAGAGAGTCTAGTCAGGTAAGGATGTGAGTGTCTAGTCAGGTAGGGAAGTGAATTTGATAATTGGGTAACAGATAGTGAAGTTGAAAGAGTGTCTGGTCAGGTAGGGATGTGAATTTGATAATTGGGTAACAGATAGTGAGAAATCTTTATCTCCATCCATTTTGCCATTTTCTTCCATCCAATGTTTAGAAAATAAACCCCTAAACCCACTGCATGCTCTATCTCCCATGATCATTTCTGTACTATTAGGTTCTAACGTCTCTGCATCCCCTTCCCTCTAGAATATAAATTATCGCCTCTCTAATCTATGGGGCTGATGTACAGTAAGTGCTATACCAGTTGACATTGCATGACTTGCAGTCACACTGCAAAGAACAGTTGGTGCACCCATGCAAGTTTAATTGATTCTGCAAATGACCCCAGTCTGTCCCTAGATGAGAAGAATAGGGCTGGATAAAGACCAAGGTTAGTTGGGACATCATCACAACATTGCAAACACAACCAGACCAATAAAAAGGCACACATGCAGAGAAAGCAAATACATCATCCTGAAGATGTGGCAACATAATTATCTTTCACAAGCAAGGCAAATACTGTATATAGATGTTTTAATAAATCAAAATGTAATTGTAAAAAAGGCAAATATTATTTCTGTTCTGTGTTCTCAAATATAATATTAATACATTGACTATGTTTCCTCAAAGATAATTTAACAAATTGAGGGGCAAATATACTAAGCTTTGGAGAGTGATAAAGTGGAAAGAAATTACCAACCAATCATCTCCTAACTGTCATTTTTCAAATACAGCTTGCAAAGTCAGAGGAGCTGATTGGTTTGGTACTTTATCACTAGAGATGTGCGGCTGGCACTTTTCGTGTTTTGTGTTTTGGTTTTAATTCCACTTTCATGTTTTGCTTTTGGCTTGGCTTTGCCAAAACCACCATTTCATGTTTTGGTTTTGGATCTGGATGATTTTGAAAAAAACATAAAAACAGCTAAAATCACAGAATTTGGGGTTCATTTTGCTCCTACGGTATTATTAACCTCAATAACAATCAACAATCATTTCCACTCATTTCCAGTCTATTTTGAACACCTCACACCTCACAATATTGATTTTAGGCCTAAAAGTTGCACCGAGGTGGCTGTATGACTAAGCTAAGTGACACAAGTGTGCGGCACAAACACCTGGCCCATCTAGGAGTGGCACTGCAGTTGTAGACAAGATGGCACTATTCAAAAACTAGTCCCCAAACAGCACATGATGCGAAGAAGAAAAAGAGGTGCAATTAGGTAGCTGGATGGCCAAGCTAAGCGACACAAGTGTGCGGCACAAACACCTGGCCCATCTAGGAGTGACACAGCAGTTGCAGACAGGATGGCAGATTTAAAAAATCGGCCCCAAACAGCACATGATGCAAAGAAGAAAAAGAGGTGCAATGAGGTAGCTGTATGACTAAGCTAAGCGACACAAGTGTGCGGCACAAACACCTGGCCCATCTAGGAGTGGCACTGCAGTAGCAGACAGGATGGCTGATTTAAAAACTAGTCCCCAAACAGCACATGATGCAAAGAAGAAAAAGAGGTGCAATGAGGTAGCTGTATGACTAAGCTAAGCAACATAAGTGTGTGGCACAAACACCTGGCCCATCTAGGAGTGGAACTGCAGTGGCAGACAGGATGGCAGATTTAAAAGATAGGCCTCAAACAGCACATGATGCAAAGAAGAAAAAGAGGTGCAATGAGGTAGCTGGATGGCCAAGCTAAGCGACACAAGTGTGCGGCACAAACACATGGCCTATCTAGGAGTGGCACTGCAGTTGCAGACAAGATGGCACTATTCAAAAACTAGTCCCCAAACAGCACATAATGCAAAGAAGAAAAAGAGGTGCAATGAGGTAGCTGGATGGCCAAGCTAAGTGACACAAGTGTGTGGCACAAACACCTGGCCCATATAGGAGTGGCACTGCAGTGGCAGACAGGATGGCAGATATAAAAAATAGGCTCCAAACAGCACATGATGCAAAGAAGAAATAGAGGTGCAATGAGGTAGCTGGATGGCCAAGCTAAGCGACACAAGTGTGCGGCACAAACACATGGTCCATCTAGGAGTGGCACTGCAGTTACAGACAGGATGGCACTTAAGAAAGCTAGTCCCCAAACAGCACATGATGCAAAGAAGAAAAAGAGGTGCTAGATGGAATTGTCCTTGAGCCCTCCCACTCACAGTTATGTTGTATAAACAGGACATGCACACTTTAACAAACCAATCATTTCAGCGATAGGGTCTGCCACACGACTGAGGCTGAAATGACTGGTTTGTTTGGGCCCCCACCAAAAAGGAGCAATCAATATTAATACATTTACTATGTTTCCTCAAAGATAATTGAACAAATTGAGGGGCAAATATACTAAGCCTTGGATAGTGATAAAGTGGAGAGAAATTACCAACCAATCATCTCCTAACTGTCATTCTTCAAATACAGCTTGCAAAGTCACAGGAGCTGATTGGTTTGGTACTTTATCACTAGAGATGTGCGGCTGGCACTTTTTGTTTTTTGTGTTTTGGTTCTAACTTCTAATTCCACTTTCATGTTTTGCTTTTAGCTTGGTATTGCAAAAACCACCCATTCGTGTTTTTGGTTTTGGATCAGGATGATTTTTGAAAAAAACATAAAAACAGCTAAAATCACAGATTTTGGGGTTAATTTTGCTCCTACTGTATTATTAACCTCAATAACAATCATTTCCACTCATTTCCAGTCTATTCTGAACACCTCACACCTCACAATATTGATTTTAGGCCTAAAAGTTGCACTGAGGTGGCTGTATGACTAAGCTAAGTGACACAAGTGTGCGGCACAAACACCTGGCCCATCTAGGAGTAGCACTGCAGTTGCAGACTAGATGGCACTATTCAAAAACTAGTCCCCAAACAGCACATGATGCAAAGAAGAAAAAGAGGTGCAATTAGGTAGCTGGATGGCCAAGCTAAGCGACACAAGTGTGCGGCACAAACACCAGGCCCATCTAGGAGTGGCACAGCAGTGGCAGACAGGATGGCAGATTTAAAAAATAGGCCCCAAACAGCACATGATGCAAAGAAGAAAAAGAGGTGCAATGAGGTAGCTGCATGACTAAGCTAAGCGACACAAGTGTGCGGCACAAACAACTGGACCATCTAGGAGTGGCACTGCAGTAGCAGACAGGATGGCAGATTTAAAAACTAGTCCCCAAACAGCACATGATGCAAAGAAGAAAAAGTGGTGCAATGAGGTAGCTGTATGACTAAGCTAAGCGACATAAGTGTGCGGCACAAACACCTGGCCCATCTAGGAGTGGTACTGCAGTGGCAGACAGGATGGCAGATTTCCAAAATAGGCCCCAAACAGCACATGATGCAAAGAAGAAAAAGAGGTGCAATGAGGTAGCTGGATGGCGAAGCTAAGCGACACAAGTGTGCGGCACAAACACATGGCCCATCTAGGAGTGGCACTGCAGTTGCAGACAAGATGGCACTATTCAAAAACTAGTCCCCAAACAGCACATGATACAAAGTAGAAAAAGAGGTGCAATTAGGTAGCTGGATGGCCAAGCTAAGCGACACAAGTGTGCGGCACAAACACATGGCCCATCTAGGAGTGGCACTGCAGTGTCAGACAGGATGGCACTATTCAAAAACTAGTCCCCAAACAGCACATGATGCAAAGAAGAAAAAGAGGTGCTAGATGGAATTGTCCTTGAGTCCTCCCACTCACAATTATGTTGTATAAACAGGACATGCACGCTTTAACAAACCAATCATTTCAGCGACAGGGTCTGCCACACGCCTGAGGCTGAAATGACTGGTTTGTTTGGGCCCCCACCAAAAAGGAGCAATCAATCTCTCCTTGCACAAACTGGCTCTACAGAGGCAAGATCTCGACCTCATCCTCATCCTCCAATTACTCACCCCTTTCACTGTGTACATCCTCCTACTCACAGAGTATTAATTTGTCCCCACTGGAATACACCATCACAGGTTCCTGTGTACTTTCTGGAGGCAATTGCTGGTAAAGGTCTTCCTTTACCAGCAATTGTTCATTTTGATGAACATCATCTTCTCCATATTTAGTGGATGTAACCTCCTACGTCAATCGCTGACTAGGTTACCGGCTGCACTAAACACTCTTTCGGAGTACACACTGGAGGGGGGGCAACTTAGGTAAAATAAAGCCAGTTGGTGAAAGGGCATCCAAATTGCCTCTTTTTCCTGCCAGTATACATACGGACCGTCTGACATGCCTACTTGGATGCTGTCACTCATATAATCTTCCACCATTCTGTCAATGTTGACAGAATCATATGCAGTGACAGTAGACATGTCAGTAATCGTTGGCAGGTCCTTCATTCCAGACCAGATGTCAGCACTCACTCCTGACTGCCCTGCATCACCGCCAGCGGGTTGGCTAGGAAATCTTATCCTTTTCCTTGCAGCCCCAGTTGTGGGAGAAATTGAAGGACGAGCTTTTGACGAGTCACGTTCCGCTTGAGTTGACAATTTACTAACCAGCAGGTCTTTGCACCTCTGCACACTTGTGTCTGCTGGAAAGAGAGATGCAACGTAGGCTTCAAACCTAGGAACAAGCACGGTGGCCAAAATGTAGTGCTCTGATTTCAACAGATTGACCACCCTTGTATCCTTGCAAAGCGAATGAAGGGCTCCATCCACAAGTTCCACATACTTTGCGTAATCACTCCGTCTTAGCTCCTCCTTCAATTTTTGCTGCTGCTTCTGCAAAAGCCTGATGAGGGGAATGACCTGACTCAAGTTGGCAGTGTCTGAACTGACTTCACGCATGGCAAGTTCGAAGGGTTGGAGAACCTTGCACAAGATGGAAATCATTCTCCACTGTGCTTGAGTCAGTTGCATTACCCCTCCTTTGCCTATATCGTAGGTAGATATATAGGCATGAATGGCCTTTTGCACCTCCTCCATCCTCTGAAGTATATAGAGTGTTGAATTCTACCTCGCTACCACCTCTTGCTTCAGTTGATGGCGGGGCAGGTTCAGGAGTTTTTGCTGATGCTTCAGTCCTCGGCACGCAGTGGCAGAATGCCAAAAGTGGCCCACAATTTTTCGGACCACCGACAGCAACTCCTGCACACCCCTGTCATTTTTCAAAAAATTCTGCACCACCAAATTAATTGTATGTGCAAAACATGGGACATGCTGGAATTTGCCCAGGTGTAATGCACGCACAATATTGGTGGTGTTGTCCGATATCACAAATCCCTAGGAGAGTCCAAATGGGGTAAGCCATTCTGCAATGATGTTTCTCAGTTTCCGTAAGAGGTTGTCAGCTGAATGCCTCTTACGGAAAGCGGTGATACAAAGCGTAGCCTGCCTAGGAACGAGTTGGCGTTTGCGAGATGCTGCTACTGGTGCCGCTGCTGTTGTTGCTGCGGGAGGCCATACATCTACCCAGTGGGCTGTTACAGTCATATAGTACTTAGTCTGCCCTGTTCCACTTGTCCACATGTCCGTGGTTAAGTGGACACTGGATACAACTGCATTTTGTAGGACACTGGTGACTTTTTCTGACGTCTGTATACATTCTCGGTATCGCCTGCCTAGAGAAGTGGAACCTAGATTTTATTTGATACCGGGGACACAGTACCTCAAACAATTCTCTAAGTCCCACTGAACTAATGTCGGATATCGGACGCACGTCTAACACCAACATAGCTGTCAAGGCCTCAGTTATCCACTTTGCATAAGGATGACTGCTGTCATATTTCATCTTACTCACAAAGGACTGTTGGACAGTCAATTGCTTACTGGAAGTAGTACAATTGGTCTTCCGACTTCCCCTCTGGGTTGACGATCGACTCCCAGCAGCAACAACAGCAGCGGCAGCAACAGCAGGTGTACCACTTAAGGATCCTACGGAGGAATCCCAGTTAGGAGAGGACTCTTCAGTCTTGACAGTGACATGGCCTGCAGGACTACTGACATTCCTGACTGAGGAGGAAGTTGACTTTGAGGGAGTTGGTGGTGTGGCTTGCAGGATTTTGAGTACAGGAGGAAGAAGGGATTTAGGTGTCAGTGGACTGCTTATGCTCTTACCCAAAGTTTCACAACTTGACACTGATGTCTGGTGAACGCACAGCAGGTGACGTATAAGGGAGGATGTTCCTAGGTGGTTAACATCCTTACCCCTACTTATTATAGATTGACAGAGGCAACAGATGGCTTGACACCTGTTGTCCGGATTTGTTGAGAAATAATTCCACACCAAAGAGCTGGCTTTTTTGTTAGTTTGCCCAGGCATCACAATGGGCTTCTTCGTCCCAAGGACAACAGGTGTCTCCCCCTGGAGCCTGACTTTAACAAACCACATCACCATCAGAATCCTCATCGTCAACTTCCTCCTCAGCACCAGCAACACCCATATCCTCATCCTGGTGTACTACAACAGTGACATCTTCAATTTGAATATCAGGAACTGGACTGTGGGTGCTCCTTCCAGCACTTGCATGGGGCATGCAAATGGTGGAAGAAGCCACCTCTTCCCGTCCAGTGTTGGGAAGGTCAGGCATTGCAACCGATGACACACTTTGACTCTCCTTGGGGATTTGTGATACCATCTCAGAACGCACAGTTCTTTTCTGTGCTCTTTCCAGCTTAACTCTTAATTTTTCTAGCGGGAGGATGAGGGCTTCCATCGTCATGTGAAGCTGAACCACTAGCCATGAACATAGGCCAGGGCCTCAGCCGTTCCTTGCTACTCCATGTCGTAAATGGCATATTGGCAAGTTTACGTTTCTCCTCAGACGATTTAAATATTTTTTTTTTTGGTTCTTTTTACTGAACTTTGGCTTTTTGGATTTTATATGCCCTCTACTATCACATTGGGCATTGGCCTTGGCAGATGATGTTGATAGCATTTCATCGTCTATGTCATGGCTAGTGGCAGCAACTTCAGCACAAGGAGGAAGTGGTTCTTCTTGATCTTTCCCTATTTTATCCTCAACATTTTTGTTCTCCATTATTTTTTGGGAGTTATATGAGACAATATGCAGCACAGGAATGACTGGAATGACTGATGGACATGCCACTACCACTGATCTGATGCAGCACAACACAACAACACTGTAAGAGACTTGTGGTTGTTGTTATAATTATTATACGGCAGCAGTGGACATATAGCAGCACTGGACTGACTGATGAACTGGACACTACCGCTAGTCTGATGCAGCACAACACAACAACACTGTAAGAGACTTGTGGTTGTTGTTATAATTATTATATGGCAGCAGTCGACATATAGCAGCAGAGTATATCATAACTGGAATGACTGATGAGACAGGACACTACCACTGGTTTGATGCAGCACAACACAACAACACTGTTAGGGACTTGTGGTTGTTGTTGTTATAATTATTATATGGCAGCAGTGGACATAGAGCAGCAGCGACTGACTGATGAACAGGACACTACCACTGGTCTGATGCAGCACAACACAACAACACTGTAAGAGACTTGTGGTTGTTGTAATAATTATTATACGGCAGCAGTGGACATATAGCAGCAGCGTATATCGTCACTGGACTGACTGATGAACAGGACACTACCACTGGTCTGATGCAGCACAACACAACAACACTGTAAGGGACTTGTGGTTGTTGTAATAATTATTATACGGCAGCAGTGGACATATAGCAGCAGCGTATACCACTGTGACTGCCTCGTCACTGGAATGACTGATGGACAGGACACTACCACTGGTCTGATGCAGCACAACACAACACCACTTTATACAGCTACACTGGATATATGGCAGCAGAGGACACCAACACTGTGAGTACACTGGACTGGACGGAGCAGCACAACACAGCACAAGACTCGCCACTCCACTTTTCCAGCCCCCACACAGACACTGAACACTGAGGACACATCCTCTCAATACACTCTCCAAGACTGGAGTGAAAATGGCCGTGACGTGCGGCTCCTTATATGGAATCCAAATCCCGCGAGAATCCGACAGTAGGATGATGACGTTTTGCCGCATTCGGGTTTCCGAGTCAGGCGGGAAAACTTGAGCCTGACTCGGAACCGAACTCGGAAGGCAAAGTCCGGTAGGTTTCAGTTCTCTGAGAACCGAACCCGCTCATCTCTATTTATCACCATCCACTTTATCTTTCTCCTTAGGCTTAGTACATCTCCCCCTAAGATCCAATGGGTGCTGAGCAAGAATTATAAAACAGTCTGTAGAGAGCAGTTTGCCAAGGAGAAGAGTAGTGTTCTCCTCAAGAGATACAAAAATAAGATGGCTTACTATCAATTAAAATAATCAGTGTTCTCTCCAGTGTTACATCCTAGAAAAAAACATACTGTAAGTGACGTGTACTTGTCCGCTAACAAAACTTCCCGGATGTGTAGTTTACAGAGCAAGATTATAATGCAGAATAGTAAAATTTTTGGAAGAAAGATGACACAAAAAAAATCTATGTAATAATCTGGTGAAGTCTGTCCTGTCTCCAACATATATGTGCAGTGCCATCCAGGGCACGCGGCACCTAGCCAATGGGTCCAACTGCTAGGGAGATGAAACAGACCTAGAGCCAGAGAAGAGCCGGACTTGCTGTGCTGTAGAAAATGGATAAGTATAGAAGCAGGACAAAGTGGGGGTCATGGGGTTCAACAGAGCATTGGGGCGGGATGGAGCAGCAGAGAGATTGGCATTGCAGGGCAGAGAGGGAGTGGGGTGAGACAGAGGAGGGGGTTGATCAAACAGATAAAGAGGGGATGGGCTTGAGTAAGGGGGAGCAGTGAAGGTTGGCAGACTAAGATGTCCTTTTATTAGTTATTACCAGTAGAGGCACCCTCTCTGCTCTATAGTGGCATCACTGGACCTCTACCCCTTTGTTATGGGCCTGTTTTTCCTCTTAAAAGCACACATTAATAACTTTAATAGTAATATAATAAATAAGTAAAATGGATTCAATATGATGTCCTGATGGTTGGGATGCCAGCGGTCAGCATACCGACAGCGGCATCCTGAGCATCAGAATCCCAACAACCCCCTGAAAAGTTCCCTAACCCTCCCCTGCCCTCTACCCTAACCCTAACCCTCCCTTGTGGGTGCCTAAACCTAACCCTTCCATATGGTGCCTAACCCTAACCCTCCCTTTCCCGTCGCCTATACCTAAACCTAACCTCCCCGGTACCTAACCATATCTTTCCCATCCCTGCACCCTAACCCCCCTTCTAATGCCTAAACCTAACCCCCCCCACCTACCGCGCCAGGATGCCAGCGTGTCACGCTGGAAGAGCGATCGGTATTCCAGCTGTCGATATTTTGAGCCTGGGATCCCGAGCACCGTCCTTCGGGATATTAACTGCATCCCAGTAAAATGACTAGGCACATAAAATATAGATTTATTTGCTGACCCATATGGTCAGTGCTTTGAAATGTAGTGACCCTACTGATCTGAGTATTACAGGGACTACTTGGGGGGCATCTATTATGGGATCAGGGTCAAAGTATACTTGGCACACTCGCTGGAGAGAAAGGGGTGACCCACAGACTGCAAACAGATTTCTTAATTCACACCTGGACACTATAAATTACTGAATGTTTTCTGGATGTACAAATGGCTACATTGCAGGCGGGGGTGAGTGGCGTGCCTAGGTACACCTGCGCCTCGGCCGGCCACCGCGTGTACACAGACGCTCCCATTCACTTTGAATGGGTTGCATGCGCACCGATGACGCACGTGCGCCCTGTTCGCTCCCGGCGGTCAACCTCACCTGTGCGACTAGGCGCAGACGTGGCTCCATCTGTATCATCTGGGATGTCTATGTCCAGACAGCCTCAGTGAGCAGAACAAAATAATATTTCCCAATGTGTACATTCTTAGGAGTTTCTAATGGTTTTATATAGAGATGTGTGCCAGACCATTTTTGCTGGATTTGGGTCTGATTGATTGTCAGGTTTTGGATTTGTATTTGCCAAACCACGATAACGACTGGTTTTGGGTTTGTATTTTTGACAAAATAAGCTAACATCAAATAATTTGGGCCTTTTTTTTTATTCCTAGAGTATTATTAACCTGAATAACATTAATTTCCAGTATCCAGTAACCTTACAGCTCACAATATTGTTTTCCCCATTATTGGTCAAAGGCTGCAGCGAGCTGGCTGGTTACTAGGCAACAGAGCAGCGGCACAAACACACTGCAGTTTATAGGACATCTATGAAACATTGCCACAGTGTACTGGGGTACAGTGCACAGAACAGTAAAAATAAAAGATCTGTATTTTTTTTCTTCTGCTTTGAACTTGCAACTCAGTTCAAACTGTGTGGATTCACAGGGCTTATAGATGCACGTGATCAAAGCGCACTAGGGTAAATATATTTTTTTTATATTTTACTGTTTTTTAACTTGCAGCTCGGGTCAAACTGCATTGATCACAGGGTTTATAGATACACGTGAACAAAGCGCCCTAGGATAAAGTGCGCTAAACAGTACAATTTACAGCAGAGTACAGCACAACATTCAGCAACATGCAGTGTGCCCCTATATACAGTCACTATAGAGCACAACCACTTGTGGACACTGCACAGCTAATACCGCAGTGTATAGTGCAGCATACCAAATATTCTCTGTAAAGCGCTGCGGAACATGTGTGCGCTATATAAATAACTGGTAATAATAATAATAATAATAATAATACAGCAGAGTGCCTCTATATACAATCACTACAGAGCACAGCTAATACAGCAGAGTATAGCACAGCACACAGCAGCTTGCAGTCTGTGTGCCTCTATAAACAGTCACTAGAGCACAGCCACTTGTGGACAGAGCACATCTCTAAGATGTGTCCACACTTACCTGATTTTGGGCCTAATTCAGCATGGATCGCTATTGTGAGAAATTGCAAATCGAGCGATTATCAAATAACTGCGCATTCATAGCATTCACAGTGTGCATGTGCAAGTGGTTATAGCGACAGAAAATGCTTACAGATGGTGATGGCAATGTAGTCGCTGTTTGACTGACAGTAAGCCAGCGTTTCTGGGCGGAAACCTGGCGTTTTCTAAGTGCTTCTGAAAAAATGAAGGCGTGCCCCACTGCCCAGGCGTTTTTGGGGAGGGTCTCTCACAGCAGTGCAGACCGCTGAGATGGCCTGCCATCTCAGTCACAGATTAATGGCAGCCTCAGACCTACTCAGATTTGCTCAGACCTCAAAGTTTCTTTGATGTTCCGGGAACTGCGATGCATTTGCAATTTTACACAGGGCATTTTTGCTTCCTGTCAGGGTGGCGCCTTTGTACTTGCAGACAACTGCAGTTTCTCACAATAGCGATCAATACTGAATTAGGCCCTTTTACCATCTTTATTTCAATAAAAATATGAATTCTAAGCACTCAATACACAATATGACCTTGGATATATAAGTTAAGATATTGTATAGGTATGAAAGTTCGAAGATCACTACCCATGGTAGAGCATCAAATTAGCTCCTTGTGTCTTGCGCCACATGGCGCAGAAAGGATGGGTGAATGTAGACTTATCTGTAGCCAGCATAGTGCTACTAAATGGAATGCAGATGCTATTTACAAAGAAAGTAGGTATCAATCTATTAATAGTAAATTCTACATACAATACAGCACAGACGTGTCCTCATTAATAATTGATTCAGTCGTGCCAAACATCCTTTCTTGGCGTGCCGGGTCCCATGTACTGCAGATTGTGCTGAGCATCTTTTTTGGTTGAATATGCAATGTGACAAAACTGCTTCATGAGAGTGCACTGATTTATTTGATTTGCAGCACAAATATATGTGTGTGACTGAGTCTTAGGGTATATTTACTAAGATACAGGTATTTAGAAGTGGAGATGTCGCCCATAGCAACCAATCAGATTCTACTTATTATTTTTCTAGCACCTTCTAGTAGACAACCTCTTCACTTCTAAAGTCCTGCTCCTAAGTAAATATACCCCTTAATCTGTATACTGTACAAAGTACTGAGATGTAGCAGCCATGGGTGCCGACTAGAGATGTGCACTTGAAATTTTTCGGGTTTTGTGTTTTGGTTTTGGGTTCGGTTCCGCGGCCGTGTTTTGGGTTCGACCGCGTTTTGGCAAAACCTCACCGAATTTTTTTTGTCGGATTCGGGTGTGTTTTGGATTCGGGTGTTTTTTTCAAAAAACACTAAAAAACAGCTTAAATCATAGAATTTGGGGGTCATTTTGATCCCAAAGTATTATTAACCTCAAAAACCATAATTTCCACTCATTTTCAGTCTATTCTGAATACCTCACACCTCACAATATTATTTTTAGTCCTAAAATTTGCACCGAGGTCGCTGGATGACTAAGCTAAGCGACCCTAGTGGCCGACACAAACACCTGGCCCATCTAGGAGTGGCACTGCAGTGTCACGCAGGATGTCCCTTCCAAAAAACCCTCCCCAAACAGCACATGACGCAAATAAAAATGAAAGAAAAAAGAGGTGCAAGATGGAATTGTCCTTGGGCCCTCCCACCCACCCTTATGTTGTATAAACAGGACATGCACACTTTAACCAACCCATCATTTCAGTGACAGGGTCTGCCACACGACTGTGACTGAAATGACGGGTTGGTTTGGACCCCCACCTAAAAAGAAGCAATTAATCTCTCCTTGCACAAACTGGCTCTACAGAGGCAAGATGTCCACCTCATCATCATCCTCCGATATATCACCGTGTACATCCCCCTCCTCACAGATTATCAATTCGTCCCCACTGGAATCCACCATCTCAGCTCCCTGTGTACTTTGTGGAGGCAATTGCTGCTGGTCAATGTCTCCCCGGAGGAATTGATTATAATTCATTTTAATGAACATCATCTTCTCCACATTTTCTGGATGTAACCTCGTACGCCGATTGCTGACAAGGTGAGCGGCGGCACTAAACACTCTTTCGGAGTACACACTTGTGGGAGGGCAACTTAGGTAGAATAAAGCCAGTTTGTGCAAGGGCCTCCAAATTGCCTCTTTTTCCTGCCAGTATAAGTACGGACTGTGTGACGTGCCTACTTGGATGCGGTCACTCATATAATCCTCCACCATTCTTTCAATGGTGAGAGAATCATATGCAGTGACAGTAGACGACATGTCCGTAATCGTTGTCAGGTCCTTCAGTCCGGACCAGATGTCAGCATCAGCAGTCGCTCCAGACTGCCCTGCATCACCGCCAGCGGGTGGGCTCGGAATTCTGAGCCTTTTCCTCGCACCCCCAGTTGCGGGAGAATGTGAAGGAGGAGATGTTGACAGATCGCGTTCCGCTTGACTTGACAATTTTCTCACCAGCAGGTCTTTGAACCCCAGCAGACTTGTGTCTGCCGGAAAGAGAGATCCAAGGTAGGCTTTAAATCTAGGATCGAGCATGGTGGCCAAAATGTAGTGCTCTGATTTCAACAGATTGACCACCCGTGAATCCTTGTTAAGCGAATTAAGGGCTCCATCCACAAGTCCCACATGCCTAGCGGAATCGCTCTGTGTTAGCTCCTCCTTCAATGTCTCCAGCTTCTTCTGCAAAAGCCTGATGAGGGGAATGACCTGACTCAGGCTGGCAGTGTCTGAACTGACTTCACGTGTGGCAAGTTCAAAGGGCATCAGAACCTTGCACAATGTTGAAATCATTCTCCACTGCGCTTGAGACAGGTGCATTCCACCTCCTATATCGTGCTGAATTGTATAGGCTTGAATGGCCTTTTGCTGCTCCTCCAACCTCTGAAGCATATAGAGGGTTGAATTCCACCTCGTTACCACTTCTTGCTTCAGATGATGGCAGGGCAGGTTCAGTTGTTTTTGGTGGTGCTCCAGTCTTCTGTACGTGGTGCCTGTACGCCGAAAGTGTCCCGCAATTCTTCTGGCCACCGACAGCATCTCTTGCACACCCCTGTCGTTTTTTAAAAAATTCTGCACCACCAAATTCAAGGTATGTGCAAAACATGGGACGTGCTGGAATTTGCCCATATTTAATGCACACACAATATTGCTGGCGTTGTCCGATGCCACAAATCCACAGGAGAGTCCAATTGGGGTAAGCCATTCCGCGATGATCTTCCTCAGTTGCCGTAAGAGGTTTTCAGCTGTGTGCGTATTCTGGAAAGCGGTGATACAAAGCGTAGCCTGCCTAGGAAAGAGTTGGCGTTTGCGAGATGCTGCTACTGGTGCCGCCGCTGCTGTTCTTGCGGCGGGAGTCCATACATCTACCCAGTGGGCTGTCACAGTCATATAGTCCTGACCCTGCCCTGCTCCACTTGTCCATATGTCCGTGGTTAAGTGGACATTGGGTACAACTGCATTTTTTAGGACACTGGTGAGTCTTTTTCTGACGTCCGTGTACATTCTCGGTATCGCCTGCCTAGAGAAGTGGAACCTAGATGGTATTTGGTAACGGGGGCACACTGCCTCAATAAATTGTCTAGTTCCCTGTGAACTAACGGCGGATATCGGACGCACGTCTAACACCAACATAGTTGTCAAGGCCTCAGTTATCCGCTTTGCAGCAGGATGACTGCTGTGATATTTCATCTTCCTCGCAAAGGACTGTTGGACAGTCAATTGCTTACTGGAAGTAGTACAAGTGGGCATACGACTTCCCCTCTGGGATGACGATCGACTCCCAGCAGCAACAACAGCAGCGCCAGCAGCAGTAGGCATTACACTCAAGGATGCATCGGAGGAATCCCAGGCAGGAGAGGACTCGTCAGAATTGCCAGTGACATGGCCTGCAGGACTATTGGCATTCCTGGGTAAGGAGGAAATTGACACTGAGGGAGTTGGTGGGGTGGTTTGCGTGAGCTTGGTTACAAGAGGAAGGGATTTACTGGTCAGTGGACTGCTTCCGCTGTCACCCAAAGTTTTTGAACTTGTCACTGACTTATTATGAATGCGCTGCAGGTGACGTATAAGGGAGGATGTTCCGAGGTGGTTAACGTCCTTACCCCTACTTATTACAGCTTGACAAAGGCAACACACGGCTTGACAAATGTTGTCCGCATTTCTGGTGAAATACTTCCACACCGAAGAGCTGATTTTTTTGGTATTTTCACCAGGCATGTCAACGGCCCTATTCCTCCCACGGACAACAGGTGTCTCCCCGGGTGCCTGACTTAAACAAACCACCTCACCATCAGAATCCTCCTTGTCTATTTCCTCCCCAGCGCCAGCAACACCCATATCCTCCTCATCCTGGTGTACTTCAACACTGACATCTTCAATCTGACTATCAGGAACTGGACTGCGGGTGTTCCTTCCAGCACTTGCAGGGGGCGTGCAAATGGTGGAAGGCGCATGCTCTTCACGTCCAGTGTTGGGAAAGTCAGGCATCGCAACCGACACAATTGGACTCTCCTTGTGGATTTGGGATTTCGAAGAACGCACAGTTCTTTGCGGTGCTTTTGCCAGCTTGAGTCTTTTCATTTTTCTAGCGAGAGGCTGAGTGCTTCCATCCTCATGTGAAGCTGAACCACTAGCCATGAACATAGGCCAGGGCCTCAGCCGTTCCTTGCCACTCCGTGTGGTAAATGGCATATTGGCAAGTTTACGCTTCTCCTCCGACAATTTTATTTTAGGTTTTGGAGTCCTTTTTTTACTGATATTTGGTGTTTTGGATTTTACATGCTCTGTACTATGACATTGGGCATCGGCCTTGGCAGACGACGTTGCTGGCATTTCATCGTCTCGGCCATGACTAGTGGCAGCAGCTTCAGCACGAGGTGGAAGTGGATCTTGATCTTTCCCTAATTTTGGAACCTCAACATTTTTGTTCTCCATATTTTAATAGGCACAACTAAAAGGCACCTCAGGTAAACAATGGAGATGGATGGATACTAGTATACTTATGGATGGACTGCCGAGTGCCGACACAGAGGTAGCTACAGCCGTGGACTACCGTACTGTGTCTGCTGCTAATATAGACTGGATGATAATGAGATGAAATCAATATATATGTATATATAATATCACTAGTACTGCAGCCGGACAGGTATATATATTTATTATGTAATGACTGATGACGGACCTGCTGGACACTGTCAGCTCAGCAGCACCGCAGACTGCTACAGTAAGCTACTATAGTAGTATGTATAAAGAAGAAAGAAAAAAAAAACAACCACGGGTAGGTGGTATACAATTATGGATGGACTGCCGAGTGCCGACACAGAGGTAGCTACAGCCGTGGACTAACGTACTGTGTCTGCTGATAATATAGACTGGATGATAATGAGATGAAATCAATATATATGTATATATAATATCACTAGTACTGCAGCCGGACAGGTATATATATTATATATTTATTATGTAATGACTGATGACGGACCTGCTGGACATTGTCAGCTCAGCAGCACCGCAAACTGCTACAGTAAGCTACTATAGTAGTATGTATAAAGAAGAAAGAAAAAAAAAACAACCACGGGTAGGTGGTATACAATTATGGATGGACTGCCGAGTGCCGACACAGAGGTAGCTACAGCCGTGGACTAACGTACTGTGTCTGCTGATAATATAGACTGGATGATAATGAGATGAAATCAATATATATGTATATATAATATCACTAGTACTGCAGCCGGACAGGTATATATATTATATATTTATTATGTAATGACTGATGACGGACCTGCTGGACACTGTCAGCTCAGCAGCACCGCAGACTGCTACAGTAAGCTACTATAGTAGTATGTATAAAGAAGAAAGAAAAAAAAAACAACCACGGGTAGGTGGTATACAATTATGGATGGACTGCCGAGTGCCGACACAGAGGTAGCTACAGCCGTGGACTAACGTACTGTGTCTGCTGATAATATAGACTGGATGATAATGAGATGAAATCAATATATATGTATATATAATATCACTAGTACTGCAGCCGGACAGGTATATATATTATATATTTATTATGTAATGACTGATGACGGACCTGCTGGACACTGTCAGCTCAGCAGCACCGCAGACTGCTACAGTAAGCTACTATAGTAGTATGTATAAAGAAGAAAGAAAAAAAAAAAAACACGGGTAGGTGCTAGGTGGTATACAATATTATATATATATTATATACAATTATATATATATATATATATAATATATATTAAACTCATAAACTGGTGGTGATTATTAAACTGGTGGTCAGGTCACTGGTCACACTATCAGCAACTTGTAAGTAGTACTCCTAAGCATACAATCACAATATATATTATACTGGTGGTCAGTGTGGTCACAAACAATGGCAGTGTGGCTGGCACTCTGGCAGCAAAAGTGTGCACTGTACGTTATATGTACTCCTGAGTCCTGAGTCCTGCTCTCAGACTCTAACTGCTCCCCACTGTCAGTGTCTCCCCCACAAGTCAGATAATACAGTCACACTATCTCTCTCTATCACTTCAGCAAGTACTAGTAGTAGTAGTACTCCTCCTAATGCTCCCCAAATTACTACTGTGTCTCTCTCTGTCTCACTCTCTTCTCGAATCTCTATAAACGGAGAGGACGCCAGCCACGTCCTCTCCCTATGAATCTCAATGCACGTGTGAAAAATGGCGGCGACGCGCGGCTCCTTATATAGAATCCGAGTCTCGCGATAGAATCCGAGCCTCGCGAGAATCCGACAGCGTGATGATGACGTTCGGGCGCGCTCGGGTTAACCGAGCAAGGCGGGAAGATCCGAGTCGCTCGGACCCGTGTAAAAAAACATGAAGTTCGGGCGGGTTCGGATTCCGAGGAACCGAACCCGCTCATCTCTAGTGCCGACAGGTCTGCCAGGCCCTGGCGCAAGGAGGGGGCATGGCCAAAGGGGAGGCGTAGCCAGACCCAGTCCTTTAAAAAAAAAAATGATGATCTCCGTTGTGGCAGTGAAGCGGGCATACACGCAGCACAGGGGGGTCGCCGGTTCTCAATCCAGCGGGCGGCTTGTGGAATCGCTCACTCCTCCACATGCAGGAAGAGAGAGAATTCACTGCTGCTGACTCTCCCCAGCTCAGCACACAGCACTGAGAAGTGTGTGCTGGGCTGGGACGAGTGACTCTGCAGCGGCAGCCAGGTCTTCAGCTCCTTCCCGGCCCTCCACAATGAGGAAGGAGGAGGGGGAGGCAGCGGGACCCGGGACCCTTCCAGGCCCCTCCACCACGGCCCAGGCCTGTTGTGCTTTATATATAGCTTCAGACTCAGTCACACACACGTTCAAGGGTCGCACATCAAATTAATCAGCGCAGTCTCATGAAGCGGTTTTGTCCGGCGCACATTTGAGTGATAATGATGCTACACCAGTCAATGCAGCTCACTCGCAGTGCATGGCGTTTAGAGGCTAGCCGTATGAGGACACATTTGTACGGCATTTATCTTATTTTAGGTTTCTGTCTACACCAGGGGACAAATACATTAACTTTTCTTAAGTCATTATTGCAAAAGAAACAGGGTGAATAATTAACGCAATTAACACTTTTAGTCTAAGTGAAGAACAAAATTTCACTCCCCATCGCTGATTATTATTGTTCTGTTAATGAGATTTTGCACTTGAGAAGCTTTGTAAACTAACATTATAACAGAACTTATTATTACTTTGTATAATCCTAAAACCCTGCAAAAGGTTTCTTCATGGGTCATTATTGCTGGTTGTATTGGACACATGGCTAAAATAATCTTCGGAGCACTGATCAGTGGATATTTCCCCCGGTGAGCTTTACTGAAGTGTACATTGCCATGCGTTATTGATTGACTACAGACATGAAAACAATCAAAGAAGCAATTTTATGAGGATGTGAATGAGTTTATATCATCTCAGCATGCTTCTGGAATATATACTGTAGGAAATAAACAAAGCCCAAAATAGAACATCAGAATTGACTTTGTAATTTAAAAGTCAATGAAGATTTCTTCATGTTTAATATATAAAGTTAGTTAAATGTGCTATATATTAATTCAGAGCCAAGCATATCATTAACTAAGGCGTGCAACAACAGTATCGGAGGTTACCATGCTATGCACTCAGGAATACAAACTGAATAATAAATATGGTGATGTGAAATGTGCATTAATATAACAGAAAATATTTGCAATTTTGCCCTCTCTGTTAGAAGTAAGCATATATCTTGCCAAATAGATAAAACGTATGTGGTTTGCAAAATGGTACATTTATGTTAAGGATGTGATTAAACAATATAACAGTAGCATAATAAACAAATATATGCCTGCCGGAATCATTACTTAATGCTAAAAATGCAGAGCATGTTTTGTTTTTTTAATCAGACAATTTATATCCTTATTTACATAATAATTTATATAGCAATAGAGAACTCTCAAAATCAAGGGTGTGCATATCGGGACTTGTCTATCGCTGGAAAGGGCAAGACTGCCCCTTGTCCAGTGCCGGCCCTCCTCCTCTAATCCATTAACTACCATATGCAGGTGTTGCAGACATTGCCGGATTAAGGAAGGGGCAACAGGGGGTGGCCGCCCACACAATACGGGCCCCAACTCACAGTGTGTTTGAAATCCCAGTCCCAGTGTTACGCTTGCCTGCAAGAGCCCTATTACCTGGCAGTGACTGTGTAAAACCCCACTGGTACTTGGTATGCAAAATTCTGCAGTCACTGTGTATAGTGCATCACACTTACTCTGCCCCGGCTAGTCATGGGTTCAGGCACAGATACCAGAGGGTCCCCTGAATAATCAGGTGTTTAATTACAGGTGCATTGTGGGAGTGGACTACAGGTGTCGGTGCAGCGCATAAAGAATTGGGCGCCAGGCCATCTCATAAACAGAATAACGTTTATTTTAACATCAAAGCAGGGATATAGCAGGGATAACTTCTTAACGCACCTTCTCCAGCACAAATCATAACGGTTACATTAGATCTCATATCAGGGCACCTCCTCTAGCGCATGACTTAATTGCAGTGGCATGAACATGGCGAACAGCATTACGTACCAGGGCATTCTGTGACCAGTAGTGCTACACATACCAGGTTACCGTCTCTCTCTCTGTCATAGTGAGGACTCTTGTCCATGGGGGGCTTCTAATCCTGCCGCGTGGCTTCCGACCACTCCCCAGATACCTCCTCTCTCGAGACTCACACCTGCGGCACATTCTTCTCCTGGCATCACCCTTTCACTGGATTCCGAGTACTGCTGCTCTCACACCTCGATCACTCCCTCTGTCAGGTGCCTTGCTGTGTCTGGCATATCTCCCCACCTAAACATGTGGGGAGCCGTCACTGGGGCTACATCTTCCCAGCTCACACACCACGCTTCTCTCCTAGCCAACACACCAGGCTTTTGGCTGCAAAGACACCAGGCTGCAAAAGACCATGCTGCTGCTGCATGGCAGCCGTTTGTAACCTTTTATTCCCAGGGAGACATTCCATCTGGGATTTCCCGCCCTGAGCTCATCTGGGATTTCCCGCCCTGAGCTGCAACTTGGTGAGTCTTGCATTTGCTTTTTGCAGACTGATCTGTCTTACTGTGAGTTGGGCTATTAACCCCTTCTGTGCTGCAAGCTGTAGGCTGCTGGCTCAGTGCTATGCAACTCCAGCAAACATTTTACTTTTATTAAAGTCATGCTGGCACCTGTAGTGCCACAGTTGATTTGTGCTTACAGTTCCAGGGTATTACAACAGCAGCACCGGCCAGCCGACTCTCCTCTGCTGCTGCACGTGATTCCCCCCCCCCCCCCCCCCCGCCTCTCCCAGCTATAAGGATCTGGCAGGGCAGCGCTGACATCACACCCTCATTCACACTCATACAGCATCACCTGCCGCTCAGTGACAGAATAAGGGGCCCCTTCTACTAGCGGGGTGAGGCTCCTTCCCTAACCACTCCTCCTGCTGAACATGGGCACAACCTGCTATGGAGACCCGCGAGTCTACACCATGGGGAACTCCAGATCCATCTTCATTAAATCTATTAATGGTGGGCATTTAAAATGCAGACAGAAGGGCTTACCCGACACCCAGTATGAGGTTATGGCTGGTTATGGCTGGATTAAGGGAGGGGTGGGTGCACTGTGGGGTGGGGGTGGGGGGGTTGTGGCTTTGACAGCAATAGTGGGGGCCCCTACAACCTCCGTTGCCCTGGGCCCCCACCTGCCTTAATCAGGCTCTTATTGCAGAAAAGTAGTGTTTACCTATAACTCCCAAGCTCTGATTGAGATTCAGTCTCAATTGTGACAGCGGGAAAGAGCCCTCAAACAAGGACTGTCCCGCTGAACTCTGGACAGTTGAGAGGTATGGCAAAGACTGAACTGGCAAGAAAGCTAATACCCACATGCTGGGGGATAGGAGCAGCACAAAAGCTGATTTTGAAATTGTGTTATCATTGCACACAGGGCTGTAAAAGGTGGGTCAGCCACTATATCACCTGGGGCACGGGGCAGGAGGGGATGTTGATGCTCCATTTCCAAGGCGGAGATGGAGCATTGCGGGGGCAGCGATGGAGAAATGGGGGTGGCGCCAGTCAAATGGGGGCATGGCGTGGGTGTGATCAAGGCAGCTGTGTGATGTCACACACAGCCATTGCGATCACAAAGTTGGTGGCTGGCCTCCTACGGTCGCAGCCAGGCTGCGCAGGCAGGAGGCTACCCTATTTTTAGTGATCACACTGAAATTGCTGTGCGACCGCAATTTCTGTGTGGTGCCAGGGGGGGGGGAGGGGGGCTGGCATATATCATGCTGGGCGTCCTTGCCCGGCGATCGGCGGCCCCCAGCATGCGATCAAAAGGATTGCAAATTCTGCTACTTAGCAGAATTTGCAATCCTTACTAAACCGGCCCTTAGTTGTTTTTTTTCAGAATAAAAGAAATCATTTCATGCTTGAATAATAATGGAACATTACCAATGGAGAGAGAGAGATTACAGATTCTAATTAATGCTGGGATTAGAACAAAGGAAAGGTGCAATATTATGAAGACAAGAGAGTAGATAATTTGAGCCTTATCCGGAGTCAGACACGAGTCCACAAGCAGATGCATCCTGTGATTATCAACAGATTGCGCATTTGCCTTTGATTGCAGACTGTGAATGCACCTCACCATGCATAGCCACCTTGACAAAGGAAATGAGAGTGGACAATTTGCTCTGTGTGTGGTCACTTTTATCTATCTGTGGAATGCAGACCAACTTCAGTGCTAATTTGAGGAGTGCTTGCAGAGAAGGGATGTCTGTTTCTTAGAAATCTTTTGCACCCTTCACGTGGTGGGTGTAAATGGCATTACCAATGATTATGGTTGCAGCTGCAAATAGAAAAATAGTTGCGGGTGCAAAAATACACATGAAGATAGATACTTTTGTAGATAGCTGAATGGATAAGGCAGTAAGGGGTCTATGTACTAAGACTTGGAGAGAGAATTATTAAGCTTGGTGAAGTGATAAATTGGAAGGTGATAAAGGACCAGCCAGTCAGCTCCTAACTGACATTTTTCAAACCCAGCCTGTGACATGACAGTTACAGTAGGATCTGATTGGCTGGTCCTTTATCACCTTTCACTTTATCACTTCACCAAGCTTAATAAATCTGCCCAAAAATACCAACAAACCAGCTCCTAACTGTCATTATTCAAACAGAGCCCGTAAAATGGCAGATTGGAGCTGACTGACTAGTACTTTATCTCCGTCCACTTTATCTCTCGCCATTGTTTATAATTACTATAATGCTGGATTATAGAAGTGTAGATATTGCCCATAGCAACTAATAATATTCTAGCTATTATCTTCTAGTAGGTACTATATAAATGATAAATAGTACATAATACATACAGTAGTAGCCGTATAACATACTGTAGACCCCTAAATCTGGATTGCTTCGCGGTTGAAAATAAGGCCCTGTTTGTTCTACAATGTTAATTGTGCTTTCTGACACTTACTGATTGAAGCACTTTGCAATGGAATACACATTTGCACCATAAAACACATCTGCCCGCTAAAATTGGGGATGTCAACATTCGGGTGTTGACATTCACAATTTCAACATTCTGACAATGTCGACAATATGTAGTACATACTATACCATCAAGCTAGCACTAAAACCATTCACAAAGTGCACCAACTGAACAGCATCTTTTTATACACTCTGTGCTGAAATTGTAAAATAGTTCAGAAAATGTAGGCTAATTAGTGTGCTAAAAATGGTTATTTATGTACGTAAAATACTGATAAAAAAAAAGGCACCTAGACCAGAAATGTAGTCCAAGAGAAGGGTACAAGGAATCCATTGCAGTACTAGATTATTGCCATCCTGGACTGATATTTTGGGTATATGTCAACGTGGTCATAATGTTGATGTTGACCATATCAACATTCATCATGTACACAGTAATGAAATGTTGACACATTAGATTGTCAACATAACATACCAGTGGTGGTCCAGCATTGATTTACCTTCTCCTGGTGGCTGCAGCTGCTCCAGCTGTGTCTTCCGGGTTCCGTCGGTCACATAACTGTCACTTCTGGGTCAGATCTCTGATGCTTCAGCATTCTGGTAAGCATTATTACCCTATCCCTAAATCTAATCCCTACCGCTAACCCTCCATCTAGTTCTTAACCCTCAGATCCCCTCCTGCAGCCTTAACCTAATTTCCCCCACAGCCTAACCCTAATTTTGACATTCTAACAATGTCAACATTTCTGAGAATGTCGTCACTTGCATTATAAATATTGACATTGTTATTGTTGACCTTTTGACCTCATCCACTCAAATAGTGATTACCTAGTAATGGGATCCGGATGATAAGGCAACAGTTAGTAGGTCGACAGTCAATTAGTTGACACCATATGGTTTACATACATATGGTCAACAGGTCGACATGATCAAATGGCAGACATGTTAATGGTCAACATGATTTTTTATTTTCATTTTTAGGACTTTTTCATACATCTACGTGTACCACAATTCAGAATTTTAACCTTGCCCAAAGCATGGTGAGTGAAGTGATCCTTGCAAGGGGACGCGGTACACTAACTGGGGTTCCATGTGCTTAAATCTACAAATTAACACCAAAAACCCCTAAAAAATGCCAACCTTTTCATGTGTCGACCATTTCCATGTTAACCGTTTGCTTGTGTTGACCTTTCTCACATGTTGACCTTTTAAGGGTCACCTTAGACACCGTCCACCTACAGTACTATATCATGTGTCTTTCTGAAACTATGGGGGTCATTCTGAGTTGATCGTAGCTGTGCTACATTTAGCACAGATACGATCGTAAACTCAGACATGCGGGGGGATGCCCAGCACAGGGCTAGCCCGCCCCGCATGTCAGTGCCGCCCCCCCGCACAAATACAAAAGCATCACACAGAGGCAATGCCTTTTTATTTGAGGAGTAACTTGTTGCTCCTTCTGGCAGTAGCAGCTGCATGAGACGTCACGCAGCCGCCACGCGCGGCCCGTGCCCCCCAACGGTCCGGCCACGCCTGCGTTGATAGGACCGCACCCCCTAAACGGCGGCTTAACACCGCCGTTCAGCCCTCTCCCGCCTAGCGACCGCCTCTGTCTCAGAGGCGATCGCTAGGTAACGAAAGCTGCCATGCGCCGGCACACTGCGGTGCCGGCGCATGCGCAGTTCCGACCCGATCGCTGCACTGCGACAAACTGCAGCGAGCGATCGGGTCGGAATGACCCCCTATATGTACAATGAATATAAAGTATGTTTACATGTTAATATTAAAATTCAAATCTTTCTATTTCTGTTAATAACTGTGAAGGAGGCTACAGTACCTGTTTTTCTACAGTTGTTACTATTAATCAGTAGAGGAATGTAAAAGGGTAAAAAATTTAACATTTCAAAAACTGCTCAGCTGTTAATAAATGATACAATAAGATTTTTAGCAAAATTTCACAAATGAATATAATTGTAGGCAAAAAAAAAAACATTTAGAAACACAGTGGGCGTTTAAAAGAAGGAATAAAAATGAATTGCCAAAAATCAATGGGAAATTCAGTAGGTGAAAAGAAAGGGGATAGAGTGTGTCAGAAAAAAAAAAAAAAAACAACGGGAACAGCATTAGGAAAAAAAGAAAATCATTACAACAAGCAGCAAGATAAAAAGAGAAAAATGTTAATAAAAATAATAATAATTATAATAATTAACCCATACTGAAGATTTGCAGACTTGTATAATGATCAGAAAATACATATTACAGTGCTTCTGGTTGATAAATCTGTTAAAAATATTAAACATATATTTAAAACAACAAATCAGCACATCACAAGGAAATGTGTTCATCTTACAAAACACATAACTAAGAATAGTCACCACTTGCTGTGCTCTGTAGACTTCACTGCAATAGAACACAGTATTAAACTGACTCAGGTAAATTTACTAAAGCTTCTAAAACAGAGAACTAGTGATGATGCAACCAATCAGATGCTGTCTATCATTTGTCTATTGCCTTTTAGAAAATGATAGACTGGATCTGATTGGTTGCTATGGGCAACCAATTCTCTGTTTTAGTAAATTTACACCAATGTATACTGCAATGTGCAGATGTAGCCAGGCTCATGGTTGCCATGATGCGTATCCGCGTGTATACTTATAGCAGCAACAACTGGCTATGCCTATTCGCACCTGTGATCCGGATCGTGGGTGTGACTACGACGCATGGGCATGTAAGTCACGACAAATGAGGTGCACCCGCACCTAGGTGAAGTTAGGATGAGCGTGGCAACATCTGTATAGTGTATTCTGGGTCTAATTCATCTTTGTACGCACTTGTCTACATAGCTGTGAATTTTTAGGCTACGGAATTGCTGATTCATCATCGCAAGTGAAAATAAGAACCAGAACTATCACAAAGTCCTTAGCAATTGTGTACATACTGTATACACATCCACACAATAATAAAGAACATCAACTGCTCAAATAGGTCTCTGGACATGGCAGTAGTGACGCTGGCTCCATGTATCTCTACGTACATGATCACAAGAGGGAGGCAAATGCAGGCTCCGAAAATGAGCCATAACATGTTTTTGCAGACACCCCCGGTCATCTCTCCCAAACGGTCATTTCCTAGCAAGTACTCTGTGTTAAAGATCTCACTGTGAGCAGCATAGCAAATGTACTGTACTGTACCTTGATGCATGCATAGTGCAATAGCAGCTCATGCTCAGTCTGTCAATAATTGCTCAGTTGCATAAACATCAGCATGTCGTAAAACATGAATTAGCAAGGTACAGCAATCTGTAAGACAGGAAACATGAATCTTTTTAAAATAACAAGGGACAATATTATATCAGAACTAATGAAACACAAATGTTCTTATATACAAACGTGTCCTCATACATCTAGCCTCAACATGCCATGCAGTGGGAGATGCATGGCATGGGTGAGCTGACAGATCCCATACAACTCCAGTAGCACTGGGCATCTGTTTTCCAGAAAATGGGCGGGATCAAGGGCATGGCTACCATAGGTGCTGGCAGTGCAGCTGCTATGTGGCCCAAAGCTAAGAGGGGCCCATCTTGCCTGTCAAAGTTACATGTGACCTATATATTTTCCACCATTAGAGGTACGTAGTGCCACTTACAAACGTTTGCCTTGGTGCTTACAAATATCTACTTTTGGCCCCTGGACGGTCTCTTTGTAATGTGTTTTAAAGTGAACTGGAGGGCACTATATTGTGGTAAAATAAGAACTGGGGAACTCTAATGTGGCATAATATGAACGGGGACACTATGTCATAATGTGAATTGAAGGTACTGTGTGGCATAATGTATACTGGCAGCACTTCAATGTGGCATAATGTGAATTAGGGCACTACTATGGCTCATTAAATAAACTAGGGCACTACTATGGGTCATAACAATAACTAAGGCACTACTATGGTTCAGAATATGAACTAGGGCACTACTATGGGTCATAACAATAACTAAGGCACTACTATGGTTCAGAATATGAACTAGGGCATTACTAATACTATGGGGCATAAAATGAATGCCTGCTGTACAGGGGTGTCGCTCTAGAATCATTGGGATTGGGGCCCCTTCAAAATGTGGCTAAGGGGCCCACAAAGTTCTGGCTATGCCCCTGGGTGGGATGTACTAAATATAGCATTCTATTTGGAATACTTTTGCATTATTAACTCCACGGTGTCCCTACTGATCACCGGTATGAACTAACATTTGTCTGCCGCACTTCTGTTGCAGTCAAAGACAGCTCCATGATCTGCAACGTTTCCCTTCCATTCCTGCTACTGCCCTGAGCCGTCTGTATCCCCAGCACTGAGAGCCTGTGTACATACCCTAAGTAAATTGGAGTCAGATACACGGCACTGAGAGCCTTTGGAGCCGGCACTAAGCTCACATCCTTGGAGCTGTAGCCGCCAGCAGAGGACACTCATCCACCAGATCCCACAGAGCCTTGAGCAGAGGCTACAGCCACCTGTTTCTGCTCATCATGCTGCTGGTGGTCGGCCCACATACTTTGGGCTCAGCCACCCAAAGTATGTTAACATTATTATAAATGTCTTTAAAATTACACTTTGGGGACTTAAATTTTTTTTAATCTAACTCAGGGTCCACAAAGCTCCAGGTATAAGTGGCATTAAAAAATGGGCAGTTCATTCCGTGCTATACATTAGTACATAAGGGACCGGCGGGTACGCATTATTGGCTATGGGTAAAGAATATGTACAAAGCTCTTGCAGGAAACCGAAAATTCAGAAGGAGAGGAGTTTTTTTCGAAAAAGCTTTAATAGTACATCTGCAATAACTGAAAAGGAGCTGGAAAATGGGAACCAACACAGCGATAAGGCTTAATACATCCTGCCTTATGCATCTTAGTGGCAACACAATGCGGTTAGGATGCACCAGGAAACTGTGCTGATTCATTTGCTATGTGACACTTGTTTATCCATGTGCAAATGAGTCAGTATATGAAGCACAACCACATTTGGTATGGAAAAAGCCATGACTGCTGCATTGTAGCACTGTGGATGCAGATTCTGAGACTCAGTCGTACACAGATATACAAGTGTCGAATATCAAATTAATCAGCATAGTTTCCTGGTGCACCCTAGTCACATTGCGTTGCATCTAAGATACATTTTTGGAAAAAACACTTTAAAAAGTTGCAAAACTCTAGCAGAGACTCATGGGACCTGGCGTGCCAAGAGGGTCTGTTTGGTGCAGCTGCAACAAAGATGCATGAGAATACATATGTATTACAGAGGAGTTGTCTGGTTTTGTTGAAAAAACCCAACACACCTTAACTTTGGGGTTCCGAGTGGAACCGAGTCCTGGCTCAGATCACTTTGGGGTATTGAGAAGAACCAAGTTTCAGTTTGGGTCTTCCCACCAAGTTTGGATATGTTTTGGATTGCATGTATATTAAGTCATTCCATGATAATTTCAGGTGCCATTTCACACAGGAGAGTGTATGGAGATGGTGTAGGCTGTAGTTCATGCTGCAATACCACAAATTAGCATCCAAACTAAAGTACGTGACTCTAGCTATTTTTATCACTTTTTTTTAAAGACGTATAGACCCAAATACAAAACACTTGAGGATGTCAAAACCGAAACCAAAACATGACAATGATTAAAACCAAAACCAATACAAAAGGGTTTGCACTCATAATGTGCACCGGACATTTTTAGGGTTTTGTATTTTGGTTTTGGATTCGGTTCCGCGGCCGTGTTTTGGATTCGGACGCGTTTTGGCAAAACCTCACCGAAAATTTTTTGTCGGATTCGGGTGTGTTTTGGATTTGGGTGTTTTTTTCAAAAAACCCTAAAAAACAGCTTAAATCACAGAATTTGGGGGTCATTTTGATCCCATAGTATTATTAACCTCAATAACCATAATTTCCACTCATTTTGAGTCTATTCTGAACACCTCACACCTCACAATATTATTTTTAGTCCTAAAATTTGCACCGAGGTCGCTGAATCGCTAAGCTAAGCGACACAAGTGGCCGACACAAACACCTGGCCCATCTAGGAGTGGCACTGCAGTGTCAGGCAGGATGGCACTTCAAAAAAATTGTCCCCAAACAGCACATGATGCAAAGAAAAAAAGAGGCACACCAAGGTCGCTGTGTGACTAAGCTAAGCGACCCAAGTGGCCGACACAAACACCTGGCCCATCTAGGAGTGGCACTGCAGTGTCAGACAGGATGGCACTTCCAAAAAATAGTCCCCAAACAGCACATGATGCAAAGAAAAAAAGAGGCACACCAAGGTCGCTGTGTGACTAAGCTAAGCGACCCAAGTGGCCGACACAAACACCTGGCCTATCTAGGAGTGGCACTGCAGTGTCAGGCAGGATGGCACTTCAAAAAAATTGTCCCCAAACAGCACATGATGCAAAGAAAAATGAAAGAAAAAAGAGGTGCAAGATGGAATTGTCCTTGGGCTCTCCCACCCTTATGTTGTATAAACAGGACATGCACACTTTAACGAACCCATCATTTCAGCGACAGGGTCTGCCACATGACTGTGACTGAAATGACTGGTTGGTTTGGGCCCCCACCAAAAAAAGAAGCAATCAATCTCTCCTTGCACAAACTGGCTCTACAGAGGCAAGATGTCCACCTCATCATCATCCTCCGATTCCTCACCCCTTTCACTGTGTGCATCCCCCTCCTCACAGATTAATAATTCGTCCCCACTGGAATCCACCATCTCTGATCCCTGTGTACTTTCTGGAGGCAATTGCTGCTGGTGAATGTCTCCACGGAGGAATTGATTATAATTCATTTTGATGAACATCATCTTCTCCACATTTTCTGGAAGTAACCTCGTACGCCGATTGCTAACAAGGTGAGCGGCTGCACTAAACACTCTTTCGGAGTACACACTGGAGGGAGGGCAACTTAGGTAGAATAAAGCCAGTTTGTGCAAGGGCCTCCAAATTGCCTCTTTTTCCTGCCAGTATACGTACGGACTGTCTGACGTGCCTACTTGGATGCGGTCACTCATATAATCCTCCACCATTCTTTCAATGGTGAGAGAATCATATGCAGTGACAGTAGACGACATGTCAGTAATCGTTGGCAGGTCCTTCAGTCCGGAACAGATGTCAGTACTCGCTCCAGACTGCCCTGCATCACCGCCAGCGGGTGGGCTCGGAATTCTTAGCCTTTTCCTCGCACCCCCAGTTGCGGGAGAATGTGAAGTAGGAGATGTTGACGGGTCACGTTCCGCTTGACTTGACAATTTTCTCACCAGCAGGTCTTTGAACCTCTGCAGACTTGTGTCTGCCGGAAAGAGAGATACAACGTAGGTTTTAAATCTAGGATTGAGCACGGTGGTAGTGCTCTGATTTCAACAGATTGACCACCCGTGAATCCTGGTTTAGCGAATTAAGGGCTCCATCCACAAGTCCCACATGCCTAGCGGAATCGCTCTGTTTTAGCTCCTCCTTCAATGTCTCCAGCTTCTTCTGCAAAAGCCTGATGAGGGGAATGACCTGACTCAGGCTGGCAGTGTCTGAACTGACTTCACGTGTGGCAAGTTCAAAGGGTTGCAGAACCTTGCACAACGTTGAAATCATTCTCCACTGCGCTTGAGTCAGGTGCATTCCCCCTCCTTTGCCTATATCGTGGGCAGATGTATAGGCTTGAATGGCCTTTTGCTGCTCCTCCGTCCTCTGAAGCATATAGAGGGTTTAATTCCACCTCGTTACCACCTCTTGCTTCAGATGATGGCAGGGCAGGTTTAGGAATGTTTGGTGGTGCTCCAGTCTTCGGCACGTGGTGGCTGAATGCCGAAAGTGGCCCGCAATTCTTCGGGCCACCGACAGCATCTCTTGCACGCCCCTGTTGTTTTTTAAATAATTCTGCACCACCAAATTCAATTTATGTGCAAAACATGGGACGTGCTGGAATTTGCCCAGATGTAATGCACGCACAATATTGGTGGCGTTGTCCGATGTCACAAATCCCCAGGAGAGTCCAATTGGGGTAAACCATTCTGCGATGATGTTCCTCAGTTTCCGTAAGAGGTTGTCAGCTGTGTGCCTCTTCTGGAAAGCGGTGATAAATCGTAGCCTGCCTAGGAACGAGTTGGCGTTTGCGAGATGCTGCTACTTGTGCCGCCGCTGCTGTTCTTGCTGCGGGAGGCAATACATCTACCCAGTGTGCTGTCACAGTCATGTAGTCCTGAGTCTGCCCTGCTCCACTTGTCCACATGTCCGTGGTTAAGTGGACATTGGGTACAACTGCATTTTTTAGGACACTGGTGACTCTTTTTCTGAGGTCTGTGTACATTTTCAGTATCGCCTGCCTAGAGAAATGGAACCTAGATGGTATTTGGTACCGGGGACACAGTACCTCAATCAAGTCTCTAGTTGCCTCTGAATTAACGGTGGATACCGGAACCACGTTTCTCACTGCCCAGGCTGCCAAGGCCTGAGTTATCCACTTTGCAGCAGGATGACTACTGTGATATTTCATCTTCCTCGCAAAGGACTGTTGGACAGTCAATTGCTTACTGGAAGTAGTACAAGTGGTCTTCCGACTTCCCCTCTGGGATGACGATCGACTCCCAGCAGCAACAACAGCAGCGCCAACAGCAGTAGGCATTGGCGCTGCACTCAAGGATGCATTGGAGGAATCCCAGGCAGGAGAGGACTCGTCAGACTTGCCAGTGACATGGCCTGCAGGACTATTGGCTTTCCTGTGTAAGGAGGAAATTCACACTGAGGGAGTTGGTGGTGTGGTTTGCAGGAGCTTGGTTACAAGATGAAGGGATTTAGTTGTCAGTGGACTCCTTCCGCTGTCACCCAAAGTTTTTGAACTTGTCACTGACTTCTGATGAATGCGGTCCAGGTGATGTATAAGGGAGGATGTTCCTAGGTGGTTAACGTCCTTACCCCTACTTATTACAGCTTGACAAAGGCAACACACGGCTTGACACCTGTTGTCCGCATTTGTGTTGAAATAATTTCACAACGAAGAGCTGATTTTTTTTTGTAATTTGACCAGGCATGTCAATGGCCATATTCGTCCCACGGACAACAGGTGTCTCCCCGGGTGCCTGACTTAAACAAACCACCTCACCATCAGAATCCTCCTTGTCAATTTCCTCCCCAGCGCCAGCAACACCCATATCCTCATCCTGGTGTACTTCAACACTGACATCTTCCATTTGACTATCAGGAACTGGACTGCGGGGGCTCCTTCCAGCACTTGCAGGGGGCGTGCAAATGGTGGAAGGCGCAAGCTCTTCCCGTCCAGTGTTGGGAAGGTCAGGCATCGCTACCGACACAATTGGACTCTCGGGGATTTGTGATTTAGAAGAACGCACAGTTCTTTGCTGTGCTTTTGCCAGCTAAAGTCTTTTCATTTTTCTAGCGAGAGGATGAGTGCTTCCATCCTCATGTGAATCTGAACCACTAGCCATGAACATAGACCAGGGCCTCAGCCGTTCCTTGCCACTCCGTGTCGCAAATGGCATATTGGCAAGTTTACGCTTCTCCTCAGACGCTTTTAATTTTGATTTTTGGGTCATTTTACTGAACTTTTGTTTTTTGGATTTTACATGCTCTCTACTATGACATTGGGCATCGGCCTTGGCAGATGACGTTGATGGCATTTCATCGTCTCGGCCATGACTAGTGGCAGTAACTTCAGCACGAGATGGAAGTGGATCTTGATCTTTCCCTATTTTACCCTCCACATTTTTGTTCTCCATTTTTTAATGTGTGGAATTATATGCCAGTATCAATAGCAATGGCCTACTACTATATATACTGCGCACAACTGAAATGCACCACAGGTATAGAATGTAGATGGATAGTATACTTGACGACACAGAGTTAGGTACAGCAGTGGCCTTCCGTACCGTACTGCTATATATACTGGTGGTCACTGTCAGCAAACTGCAAAACTAAAATCCACCACAGGTATAGATTGTAGATGGATAGTATACTTGACGACACAGAGGTAGGTACAGCAGTGGCCTTCCGTACTGTACTGCTATATATACTGGTGGTCACTGTGTCAGCAAACTGCAAAACTAAAATGCACCACAGGTATAGAATGTAGATGGATAGTATACTTGACGACACAGTGGTAGGAACAGCAGTGGCCTTCCGTACCGTACTGCTATATATACTGGTGGTCACTGTGTCAGCAAACTGCATAACTGAAATGCACCACAGGTATAGAATCTAGATGGATAGTATACTTGACGACACAGAGGTAGGTACAGCAGTGGCCTACTGTACCGTAATGCTATATATTATATACTGGTGGTCAGCAAACTGTGCAAAACTGAAATGCACCACAGGTATGGATGGATAGTATACTTGACGACACAGAGGTAGGTACAGCAGTGGCCTACTGTACCGTAATGCTATATATTATATACTGGTGGTCAGCAAACTGTGCAAAACTTAAATGCACCACAGGTATGGATGGATAGTATCATGCACCCAAAATCAGTGAAACCAGGTGGCGCAACCTTATCACAACAGGAATTAAGAGGTCAAAAAATGGCTTACACAATGAATATAGTGAAATAATTCCAGCTCCAATTCTATTAACAGTGGGCTAGAGAAATGACAAAAAAAACAACACATAGTGTATTCCACTAGAATAACGGTGTGGTTTTATTACTCGATGGTCCCACTCACATGATGTAGCTGATAAATTTTCATGTCATGAGTTTAATCTCATACTGGCTGGTTTTAATCCAAAAACACCGTTCCCACTGGAAGCTTGAATAGAGAATAATAATGATAGTGCAATATCGTCTGTGTATTTAGTTTAAAATAAATTTTAATACAAGACGCACTCACAAACAAAGGTTAAAAAACAGCATATAACAGAGGGTATCCAGAAAACTGCTCGAACAGCGTGGAGATATAGTCACCCAAAGTCCCGGTTACTAAAGGTGTCCCAGACTGCCGAGTAGGTCCTCCGGATCCTCCGTTGATGCCGCACAGGTAAGTCCCCCAAACTTATGCGCTTTCGGACCGTTTTGTCCTTCTTCAGAAGCGTGAGGGACAACACAACTAAACAACTTTAAATAGCAAACTAATTACAAGAAATGGACACAGCTGTAAAGATCACTGGCGTCCTCCTCGCTGTCACGTACACGTCACCGGAAGTGACATTTGCGTTTCATTTCAGAATCCCGGAAGTAGCGTACCCGGAAGTGACGTCTGCGTGTCATAGCTTAGGTGGCTAGCGTTCGAATCACCATTTTCAAAAGACAACTGATCGGCAGTAAGTTAGACATCCGTATCTCAAGAACAGGAAATCAAATTAAAGATATATAGAGCAATACATAGACGTGTATAATAGGAATGGGAGGGATCTTCAAACAAGTTTCAAAAAGAGATGAGGTGGATTCTGAATAAAATTAATAACATTAAATACCCGAAATTAACAATTAAAGGTGGTGAAGAGTATCGTATCAATAAATATTTTCTTAAAAAAATATATTATGAAATTTTTTTAATATTTTAATAAATGGTTTAAAAAATTAATCCAATAAAATTGTAAAAACCACTTTAATTCAAAATCACCATTGAGGCCCAAAGGTGCTAGGGTTTTTAGTCTGTAAATCCACTTCATCTCTGTTTTAGATAAGGTGACTTCAGTTTCTTTATTTCGTGGGGTAGGTTTAATAATCTGAATACCTCAAAAAGACTTAAAATGACAAGGTTTGCATGCATGCTTAGTTTTGAAGTGCTTGGAAACTGTGTGGGTTTCTAAACTTTTTTTCACATTATAAATGTGTTCAGATAACCTCGTTTTCAGGTTCCTTGCAGTCTTTCCAATATAAATAAGACCACAGTCGCACTCCAGTGCGTAGATAACATTCCTAGAGTTACATGTTATAAAATCCTTAATGGGGTATGTAGTACCCCCTACTGTAAACTCTTTAAGCTTGCTAATACCCTTCGTACATTTACATATAGCACAGAGGCCACATCTATAAAATCCTTGGCTTCTGATGCTACTTCTCGTAGGGGCCTCCATCGAACTCCGTACTAAACTGTCTTTAATGGATTTTGATCTCCTATATATAAAACGTGGCTTGCCTGGTAGTAATGGACCTAAAATTAGAGATGAGCGGGTTCGGTTCCTCGGAATCCGAACCCGCCCGAACTTCATGTTTTTTTTCACGGGTCCGAGCGACTCGGATCTTCCCGCCTTGCTCGGTTAACCCGAGCGCGCCCGAACGTCATCATGACGCTGTCGGATTCTCGCGAGACTCGGATTCTATATAAGGAGCCGCGCGTCGCCGCCATTTTCACACGTGCATTGAGATTGATAGGGAGAGGACGTGGCTGGCGTCCTCTCCATTTAGATTAGAAGAGAGAGAGTGAGATTGATTTGAGACAGAGACACTTGATTTACTGGAGCTTAGGAGTACTGTAGAGAGTGCAGAGTTTAGTAGTGACTGACCACAGTGACCACCAGACAGTGCAGTTTTATTTAATATAATCCGTTCTCTGCCTGAAAAAAACGATACACAGTGACTCAGTCACATACCATATCTGTGTGCACTGCTCAGCCCAGTGTGCTGCATCATCTATGTATATATCTGACTGTGCTCACGCAGCTTATAATTGTGGGGGAGACTGGGGAGCAGTGCCAGTTATAGGTTATAGCAGGAGCCAGGAGTACATATTATTAAAATTAAACAGTGCACACTTTTGCTGCAGGAGTGCCACTGCCAGTGTGACTGACCAGTGACCTGACCACACTGACCACCAGTATAGTTAGTAGTATACTATATTGTGATTGCCTGAAAAAGTTAAACACTCGTCGTGTGACTTGTGTGGTGTTTTTTTTTTTATTCTATAAAAAACTCATTCTGCTGACAGACAGTGTCCAGCAGGTCCGTCATTATATAATATATACCTGTCCGGCTGCAGTAGTGATATATATATATTTTTTATATCATTATTTATCATCCAGTTGCAGCAGACACAGTACGGTAGTTCACGGCTGTAGCTACCTCTGTGTCGGCACTCGGCAGTCCATCCATAATTGTATACCACCTACCCGTGGTTTTTTTTTCTTTCTTCTTTATACATACATACTACATCTCTTTATCAACCAGTCTATATTAGCAGCAGACACAGTACAGTAGTCCACGGCTGTAGCTACCTCTGTGTCGGCACTCGGCAGTCCATCCATAATTGTATACCACCTACCCGTGGTTTTTTTTTCTTTCTTCTTTATACATACATACTACATCTCTTTATCAACCAGTCTATATTAGCAGCAGACACAGTACAGTACGGTAGTCCACGGCTGTAGCTACCTCTGTGTCGGCACTCGGCAGTCCGTCCATAATTGTATACCACCTACCCGTGGTTTTTTTTTCTTTCTTCTTTATACATACATACTACATCTCTTTATCAACCAGTCTATATTAGCAGCAGACACAGTACAGTAGTCCACGGCTGTAGCTACCTCTGTGTCGGCACTCGGCAGTCCGTCCATAATTGTATACCACCTACCCGTGGTTTTTTTTTCTTTCTTCTTTATACATACATACTACATCTCTTTATCAACCAGTCTATATTAGCAGCAGACACAGTACAGTACGGTAGTCCACGGCTGTAGCTACCTCTGTGTCGGCACTCGGCAGTCCATCCATAATTGTATACCACCTACCCGTGGTTTTTTTTTCTTTCTTCTTTATACATACATACTACATCTCTTTATCAACCAGTCTATATTAGCAGCAGACACAGTACAGTACGGTAGTCCACGGCTGTAGCTACCTCTGTGTCGGCACTCGGCAGTCCATCCATAATTGTATACCACCTACCCGTGGTTTTTTTTTCTTTCTTCTTTATACATACTACATCTCATTATCATCCAGTCTATATTAGCAGCAGACACAGTACAGTACGGTAGTCCACGGCTGTAGCTACCTCTGTGTCGGCACTCGGCAGTCCGTCCATAATTGTATACCACCTACCCGTGGTTTTTTTTTTCTTTCTTCTTTATACATACTACATCTCATTATCAACCAGTCTATATTAGCAGCAGACACAGTACGGTAGTCCACGGCTGTAGCTACCTCTGTGTCGGCACTCGGCAGTCCATCCATAATTGTATACCACCTACCCGTGGTTTTTTTTTCTTTCTTCTTTATACATACATACTACATCTCATTATCATCCAGTCTATATTAGCAGCAGACACAGTACAGTACAATAGTCCACGGCTGTAGCTACCTCTGTGTCGGCACTCGGCAGTCCATCCATAATTGTATACTAGTATCCATCCATCTCCATTGTTTACCTGAGGTGCCTTTTAGTTGTGCCTATTAAAATATGGAGAACAAAAATGTTGAGGTTCCAAAATTAGGGAAAGATCAAGATCCACTTCCACCTCGTGCTGAAGCTGCTGCCACTAGTCATGGCCGAGACGATGAAATGCCAGCAACGTCGTCTGCCAAGGCCGATGCCCAATGTCATAGTACAGAGCATGTCAAATCCAAAACACCAAATATCAGTAAAAAAAGGACTCCAAAACCTAAAATAAAATTGTCGGAGGAGAAGCGTAAACTTGCCAATATGCCATTTACCACACGGAGTGGCAAGGAACGGCTGAGGCCCTGGCCTATGTTCATGGCTAGTGGTTCAGCTTCACATGAGGATGGAAGCACTCAGCCTCTCGCTAGAAAACTGAAAAGACTCAAGCTGGCAAAAGCACCGCAAAGAACTGTGCGTTCTTCGAAATCCCAAATCCACAAGGAGAGTCCAATTGTGTCGGTTGCGATGCCTGACCTTCCCAACACTGGACGTGAAGAGCATGCGCCTTCCACCATTTGCACGCCCCCTGCAAGTGCTGGAAGGAGCACCCGCAGTCCAGTTCCTGATAGTCAGATTGAAGATGTCAGTGTTGAAGTACACCAGGATGAGGAGGATATGGGTGTTGCTGGCGCTGGGGAGGAAATTGACCAGGAGGATTCTGATGGTGAGGTGGTTTGTTTAAGTCAGGCACCCGGGGAGACACCTGTTGTCCGTGGGATGAATATGGCCGTTGACATGCCTGGTGAAAATACCAAAAAAATCAGCTCTTCGGTGTGGAAGTATTTCACCAGAAATGCGGACAACATTTGTCAAGCCGTGTGTTCCCTTTGTCAAGCTGTAATAAGTAGGGGTAAGGACGTTAACCACCTCGGAACATCCTCCCTTATACGTCACCTGCAGCGCATTCATAATAAGTCAGTGACAAGTTCAAAAACTTTGGGCGACAGCGGAAGCAGTCCACTGACCAGTAAATCCCTTCCTCTTGTAACCAAGCTCACGCAAACCACCCCACCAACTCCCTCAGTGTCAATTTCCTCCTTCCCCAGGAATGCCAATAGTCCTGCAGGCCATGTCACTGGCAATTCTGACGAGTCCTCTCCTGCCTGGGATTCCTCCGATGCATCCTTGCGTGTAACGCCTACTGCTGCTGGCGCTGCTGTTGTTGCTGCTGGGAGTCGATGGTCATCCCAGAGGGGAAGTCGTAAGCCCACTTGTACTACTTCCAGTAAGCAATTGACTGTCCAACAGTCCTTTGCGAGGAAGATGAAATATCACAGCAGTCATCCTGCTGCAAAGCGGATAACTGAGGCCCTGACAACTATGTTGGTGTTAGACGTGCGTCCGGTATTCGCCGTTAGTTCACAGGGAACTAGACAATTTATTGAGGCAGTGTGCCCCCGTTACCAAATACCATCTAGGTTCCACTTCTGTAGGCAGGCGATACCGAGAATGTACACGGACGTCAGAAAAAGACTCACCAGTGTCCTAAAAAATGCAGTTGTACCCAATGTCCACTTAACCACGGACATGTGGACAAGTGGAGCAGGGCAGGGTCAGGACTATATGACTGTGACAGCCCACTGGGTAGATGTATGGACTCCCGCCGCAAGAACAGCAGCGGCGGCACCAGTAGCAGCATCTCGCAAACGCCAACTCTTTCCTAGGCAGGCTACGCTTTGTATCACCGCTTTCCAGAATACGCACACAGCTAAAAACCTCTTACGGCAACTGAGGAAGATCATCGCAGAATGGCTTACCCCAATTGGACTCTCCTGTGGATTTGTGGCATCGGACAACGCCAGTAATATTGTGTGTGCATTAAATATGGGCAAATTCCAGCACGTCCCATGTTTTGCACATACCTTGAATTTGGTGGTGCAGATTTTTTTTTAAAAACGACAGGGGCGTGCAAGAGATGCTGTCGGTGGCCAGAAGAATTGCGGGACACTTTCGGCGTACAGGCACCACGTACAGAAGACTGGAGCACCACCAAAAACTACTGAACCTGCCCTGCCATCATCTGAAGCAAGAAGTGGTAACGAGGTGGAATTCAACCCTCTATATGCTTCAGAGGTTGGAGGAGCAGCAAAAGGCCATTCAAGCCTATACAATTGAGCACGATATAGGAGGTGGAATGCACCTGTCTCAAGTGCAGTGGAGAATGATTTCAACGTTGTGCAAGGTTCTGATGCCGTTTGAACTTGCCACACGTGAAGTCAGTTCAGACACTGCCAGCCTGAGTCAGGTCATTCCCCTCATCAGGCTTTTGCAGAAGAAGCTGGAGACATTGAAGGAGGAGCTAACACGGAGCGATTCCGCTAGGCATGTGGGACTTGTGGATGGAGCCCTTAATTCGCTTAACAAGGATTCACGGGTGGTCAATCTGTTGAAATCAGAGCACTACATTTTGGCCACCGTGCTCGATCCTAGATATAAAACCTACCTTGGATCTCTCTTTCTGGCAGACACAAGTCTGCTGGGGTTGAAAGACCTGCTGGTGAGAAAATTGTCAAGTCAAGCGGAACGCGACCTGTCAACATCTCCTCCTTCACATTCTCCCGCAACTGGGGGTGCGAGGAAAAGGCTCAGAATTCCGAGCCCACCCGCTGGCGGTGATGCAGGGCAGTCTGGAGCGACTGCTGATGCTGACATCTGGTCCGGACTGAAGGACCTGACAACGATTACGGACATGTCGTCTACTGTCACTGCATATGATTCTCTCAACATTGAAAGAATGGTGGAGGATTATATGAGTGACCGCATCCAAGTAGGCACGTCACACAGTCCGTACTTATACTGGCAGGAAAAAGAGGCAATTTGGAGGCCCTTGCACAAACTGGCTTTATTCTACCTAAGTTGCCCTCCCACAAGTGTGTACTCCGAAAGAGTGTTTAGTGCCGCCGCTCACCTTGTCAGCAATCGGCGTACGAGGTTACATCCAGAAAATGTGGAGAAGATGATGTTCATTAAAATGAATTATAATCAATTCCTCCGCGGAGACATTGACCAGCAGCAATTGCCTCCACAAAGTACACAGGGAGCTGAGATGGTGGATTCCAGTGGGGACGAATTGATAATCTGTGAGGAGGGGGATGTACACGGTGATATATCGGAGGATGATGATGAGGTGGACATCTTGCCTCTGTAGAGCCAGTTTGTGCAAGGAGAGATTAATTGCTTCTTTTTTTGGGGGGGTCCAAACCAACCCGTCATATCAGTCACAGTCGTGTGGCAGACCCTGTCACTGAAATGATGGGTTGGTTAAAGTGTGCATGTCCTGTTTATACAACATAAGGGTGGGTGGGAGGGCCCAAGGACAATTCCATCTTGCACCTCTTTTTTCTTTTATTTTTCTTTGCGTCATGTGCTGTTTGGGGAGGGTTTTTTGGAAAGGCCATCCTGCGTGACACTGCAGTGACACTCCTAGATGGGCCCGGTGTTTGTGTCAGCCACTAGGGTCGCTTATCTTTCTCACACAGTCAGCTACCTCATTGCGCCTCTTTTTTTCTTTGCGTCATGTGCTGTTTGGGGAGGGTTTTTTGGAAGGGCCATCCTGCGTGACACTGCAGTGCCACTCCTAGATGGGCCCGGTGTTTGTGTCGGCCACTAGGGTCGCTTATCTTACTCACACAGTCAGCTACCTCATTGCGCCTCTTTTTTTCTTTGCGTCATGTGCTGTTTGGGGAGGGTTTTTTGGAAGGGCCATCCTGCGTGACACTGCAGTGCCACTCCTAGATGGGCCCGGTGTTTGTGTCGGCCACTAGGGTCGCTTATCTTACTCACACAGTCAGCTACCTCATTGCGCCTCTTTTTTTCTTTGCGTCATGTGCTGTTTGGGGAGGGTTTTTTGGAAGGGACATCCTGCGTGACACTGCAGTGCCACTCCTAGATGGGCCCGGTGTTTGTGTCGGCCACTAGGGTCGCTTATCTTACTCACACAGTCAGCTACCTCATTGCGCCTCTTTTTTTCTTTGCGTCATGTGCTGTTTGGGGAGGGTTTTTTGGAAGGGACATCCTGCGTGACACTGCAGTGCCACTCCTAGATGGGCCCGGTGTTTGTGTCGGCCACTAGGGTCGCTTATCTTACTCACACAGCGACCTCGGTGCAAATTTTAGGACTAAAAATAATATTGTGAGGTGTGAGGTATTCAGAATAGACTGAAAATGAGTGTAAATTATGGTTTTTGAGGTTAATAATACTTTGGGATCAAAATGACCCCCAAATTCTATGATTTAAGCTGTTTTTTAGGGTTTTTTGAAAAAAACACCCGAATCCAAAACACACCCGAATCCGACAAAAAAAATTCGGTGAGGTTTTGCCAAAACGCGGTCGAACCCAAAACACGGCCGCGGAACCGAACCCAAAACCAAAACACAAAACCCGAAAAATTTCCGGCGCTCATCTCTACCTAAAATTGGATCTTTTGTTAATACCATCCAATGTTTCTTTATAATCCATTCAATTTCTTTGTATTGGGAGATAAAATTTGAAATAAAGGACCACTGGGAAGCATTCTCCTTCGGTTTCTTGCCATTGGTCCCATTTAGTAAATCTCCCCTATTTATAGCTTTAGTTTTTTCCTCCGCTTTAGTTAAGGCTTCCATATTATAACCCTTTTCAACAAATCGGTCACATAATTCTCTAGTCTGTGTTTCACAAATAGCTGGGTCAGTACAATTACGTTTCACTCTTAAGAATTGGCTATATGGTATCCCATCTAGCCAGTGTTCATGATGCTGACTGGTTCTCTCGATAAAGCTATTTGAGTCCGTAGGTTTTTGATATAATTTGGTGTTAAGTGCACCATCTTTTATATAAATGCACAAATCGAGATAGGTGATTTCTTCCTGACTAATAATGCTGGTGAGTTTGATATTGAATAGGTTACTATTAAGTTTTTCTATAAAGCCATCTAACTCATCCAAGTTTTTGTTCCACACAAACAATAAGTCGTCGATGTAGCGACGCCATAGCACCAGGCCCGCCCCAAGCACATCTCCATTCCACACTGCTTGGTCTTCCCAGTAGGCCATGAAGAGATTAGCGTAGCTTGGGGCGAACCTGGTGCCTCCTACTGTATATTAATATAAAGCTGCTCCCCAGTCCCCACAATGATATAAGCAAGCACAAATATTTGCATCAACTCAACCATGAATAAACGGAGAGGACACCAGCCACGTCCTCTCCCTAACATTTCCAATGCACGAGTGAAAATGGCGGCGACGCGCGGCTGCTTATATAGAATCCGAATCTCGCGAGAATCCGACAGCGGGATGATGACGTTCGGGCGCGCTCGGGTTAACCGAGCCATACGGGAGAATCCGAGTATGCCTCGAACCCGTGTAAAATGTGTGAAGTTCGGGGGGGTTCGGTTTCTGAGGAACCGAACCCGCTCATCACTAGTTTGCACACATCTCTATTATATGCAGCAGAGATGAGCAGCACACCCAAACATACCCAAACCTTAGGGATCCGATTAGCAGTCAGTCCCTGCTTGGATCTCTTTTGGGGATCTGAGTGACCACGTCATGAGTTAGGTCTTCTCGAGTTTGGAACTCAGATTTAAAAGACAAATCTTGGGTCTTGGATTGCATGTCTCAGGGGCCATTTCACACAGGAGAGTGTATTGTGAGGTAGCCAAAATTGAATGGAAATGACTGGAAATTAAAGTAATTAATAGTAATACTATAAGAACAAAAACAGGCCCGTTACATGATTTTAGCTGTTTTTAACCATTTTTACAGAAACCAGATGCAAAACCAAAACACTTGAGGGTGATTTTGTGAAACCAAAACACAATGATGATTTGCAGTAGAACCAAATCCAAAACTTGGTGGCTGTGCACATCTCTAATATGCATGTGTCCAGATATTTATAAAATCTCGTATTTGCTGGTATCAAGTAAGGACCTAATGTATCAAGGAAGTAACTAATGCCCCAATAAATAATTACTGCAATGTAGATGAATATTTGTTCCATTTAAGACCAATACTTTGTAGTGGCAAACATCATTTAGTATCACAGTGATGCTAAGAAATGACAATGTGTATGTGCATTGTGCTGCAGCCCTATGAGGACTCAGCAAGGCCTGGAAAGCTTCACTGAAGCCATTTATAGATATACTGTACTATGCTAAGCTTACCACTGTTTGATAAATAAATGCATGGATTTTGTAACTCTTTTAATAAAATGCTAAATGGGTTATGACATACTTAGATAAAAAGCCCTATGGAACAACTGTCCCAAACTCAGCAAATCAAATTGCACAAGAAATAATAATGATACTTGCAGGCAGGGGCATATTCAGAGAGGAGGGGGCCCGTTGTCAGTCTCCTACTGAGACCCCTCCTCTCTCTCTCTCTCTCTCTCTCGCTGGCTGCCAGGCAGCGTAGTCAGTTTCCGGATCAGGGCACTAGTAGGCTGTAGAGTGGTGCTCGAGTTTACCGCGCTTGCACAGCACTTCGGGAGTATGGTATCTCCCCTACTGACTGTGCAAGCGCAAAACTACACCATTTTCTCCATGATTTTGCACGGCTGATGCATCGGATGCTAGACTATGGAGAGGTGATTACTGTAGACATGGGTGCAGCAGAGTGTGCGGAGTTGGTCCCCTGGATCCAAGGGGCAGAGGCGTCACCAGGTGTGGTGACAACCGATGCGCACCCCTGATCTCCCAACACGCTTGCAGAAAAAAGGTGTGGTTTTATATACAGGGGCGTGGCCTCATGGAGATCCAAAAAAATAGTCACTCCGGGGGCGTGCCCAGCATCTCTGGAGATGCTGGGCTGCCCCCGGAGACCGTTTCCGTGCACTGTCGGCTCCTTTTCTATGACAGGAGCCCGGTGCTGGAAGAGACTTTCACACTGCAGCACCTAGCTCCTGACACTGCAGAGTAGCTGACACTTGGTGTCACACCTGGTTGCGGGCCGCACCCCTCGCACCCGCCTTGTGACGCCACTGCCGAGGGGTCTGTGTGTACTGTATACACTGCACTCATTATAAATATAGCACTGCTTGCAGGGATCTCTGTATTTCTTCAGCCTTTGGTTAGATAACAACAGTGAAAATCATGTGATCGCCTCATAACATAGCAGTCTGGATTTTGAGTTTCCACATCTATGGAACAATTCGTGAGCGACATTCGTGATGTGCTGTCAGGATAGTGCAAGCAACACTTTACTGCAGGAAAATTGGTGATTTTACTATACCCTGTGTGCAGCAGCACATCACCACCACCACACATCACTCAGAACTGGGGGCCTAGGGGCTAATTCAGACCTGATTGTAGATGTGCTAAATTCAGCACATGCACTTGTACTTCAGGAGTAGCTCCCAGCTAGCGCAGCTCCTGCGCTCTGGCAGGGAGCTACTTGTCGTTGCCTGTGTCGCATCGGCTGTGTGTGACATTACGCAGATGCCGCGGCCCGCCCCCAACTATCCGGGCACGCCTGCATTGCCTGGACCGCGCCCCCTAAATGACGGCTAAATGCCGCCGGCCCGCCCCCTCCCACCCAGCAACCACCTCTGCCTGTCATTCAGCCAGAGGAGGTCGCAGGGCTATGACAGCACTGTGGTGCTGGTGCATGCGCAGTTCAAAAACGCACAGCACCGATCAGGTCTGAATCAGCCCCCTAATTCAGTCCTGGTCGTAGCAGCAAATTTGTTAGCAGTTGGGCAAAACCATATGCACTGCAGGGGAGGCAGATATTTTATGTTTTATTTTTACACAGCAATTTAGATTTCAGTTTTAACACACCCCACCCAAATCTAACTCTCTCTGCACATGTTACATCTGCCCCCCCCCCCCCCCCCCTTGCAGTGCACATGGGGGGTAATTCTGAGTTGATCGCAGCAGGATCTTTGTTAGCAGTTGGGCAAAACCATGTGCACTGCAGGGGAGGCAGATATAACATGTGCAGAGAGAGTTAGATTTGGGTGTGGTGTGTTCAATCTGCAATCTAAATTGCAGTGTAAAAATAAAGCAGCCAGTATTTACCCTGCACAGAAACAAAATAATCTTCCCAAATCTAACTCTCTCTACAAATGTTATATCTGCCCCCCCTGCAGTGCACATGGTTTTGCCCAACTGCTAAAAAATTTCCTGCAGCGATCAACTTGGAATTACCCCCATGGTTTTTACCTATCTACTAAAAATTTGCTGCTACAATCAGGTTTGAATTAGGCCCTGATTCAGCCAAACCCTGCAACGTGAATTAGCAGACAAGCTACATCAAGGTATGTAGTAACAAAAACCACACTATCTCTCTCTCTCTCTCTCTCTCTCTCTCTCTCTCTCTCTCTCTATCTATCTATCTGTGGCTCTTCATAAATAAAATCTAACAATAACACTAATAATAACTAGCTGATGTGCAAAGTTTTTCTGGATGGAACATTTTACCCTTTTTCACTCCCTTAGGAGTAAAAAATTCCTTGTTTAGTGGGTGGCTGCAAATAACCAGGGCCGTAACTACCTGTGTGCCAGGTGTGCCTGGCACACAGCGCAGTTGCCCTGAGGGCGCAATGGCCAGCGGCGTGTAATGAGTCAAATTGACTCATTACATGCCGCCTCTGCTGTGTGCTCCACACTGTGGAGGAGAAAGCAGCGCCGAAGGCAGCGGAGAAGGAGGAGGAGGGAGGGGGACTGGTGCCACAGCAGCGCTATGTCATTGGTAGCAAGTGCCGCTGCATCTGTCCCCTCTCCTTCCGTATTGGCTGCCCGGCGCTGCTGTGGATGCTGGGATGTGGTTCCTTCATCCCAGCATCCACAGCAGCATCGGGCAGCCAATACGGAAGGAGAGGGGACAGCTGCAGCGGCACTTACTACCAATGAAATAGCGCTGCTGTGGCTCCAGTCCCCCTCCCTCCTCCTCCTCCTCCTTCTCCCCTGCCTCCGGAGCTGCCAGCACGAGGAGCCTGACTACCAGCGGGAGAGATGGTAAGTATCTCTCTCTCTCTCTCTCTCTCTCTCTCTGTCTCTCTCTATCTTGTCTGTCATTATGTGTAAAAAGGGGGACGCTGTCTGCCGCAATGTGTAAAAAGGGGGACTGGCTGCCGTTATGTGTAAAAAGAGGGATGCTGTCTGCCGTAATGTGTAAAAAAGGGGACGCTGTCTGCCATAATGTGTAAAAAGTGGGACTGTCTGCTGTATTGTGTAAAAAGGGGGACTGTCTGCTGTAATGTTTAAAAGGGGTTCTACCTGGTGTAGTAGCGCTACTGTGCAGCGTAATTTGAATAATGGAGACTACTGTGCACCGTAGTATGGATTGGTATTATTTTGTGGCCATACCCCTTCCCCATGAAGCCACACCCCTATATATTTTTTACGTGCCTACGGCGCGCACTGCCCCAATCTTGCATGTGGGGGATGCCAATGCCGTTTCTTGCACACAGCGCTAAAATGCCTAGTTACAGCACTGCAAATAACTGTCCCAGTTTCCAGCCCACCCAGCAGGTCACATCTTCCAGGTCACCAAGCAAGTGTACAGGGAGAGTTCAGCAACTGTTATATTTTCCAGAGTACAATGGAGATGCACTGTAAATGACAAACGGACATTATGCCACATTACTCTGAAACCAGTTACAACACCAATATAATTCTACAAATCTATGGACCAAGAACTTTAATTTGGTATATGTGTGTGCCCTGCTCAGACAGCGGCTTCATAGAAATGTCACTCATAAAAGTCGTCCTTCTACTATGAATATATAGATGATGATAATAATAATAATAATAATAATAATAATAATAACAACAATATTATTTGATGCAGAATTGCATGCAAGTCCATTTTGTGGACAGGTTTTGCATGTTTTTGCACTGTGCATTCTCCAAAGCCAACAGCATATATTTTTGGGTAATCTAGAGCAAAACACATTGTAGACACTTTTACACTTGTGGCTGTATGGGGGTTACTGAGTGGTCACATGTAGACAAAGCTTAGCGCTGCTGTGTCAAGTTTGCGCCAAATGAATTGCAGGCTATACAGAGTTGTAAGTTTCCAAAAATGTGCCTGTTCTCAGAGGATAGGGTTAGGATTCCTCCTTTTTGCTAGTGCAAATCTGTGTTGATAAACATGTTGGTGAAGAAACCAGTTACAGTATATGGATAGTGGCAGTGTGGCCATATAGATGTGTTTAACTAAGCATTCTTTCCTAGGAAAGGTTATTGAGAAAGTGGTTGCAAATCAACTGGAAACCCACCTGACAACCCATGATATTTATGATCCATTCCAATCAGGATTTAGGAGAAGACATAACACTTAAACAGCCCTGGTGTGTGTGTGTGTGTGTGTGTGTGTGTGTGTGTGTGTGTGTGTGTGTGTGTATGTGTGTGTGTGTGTGTGTGTTAAATGATCTTCTGATGGCAAGAGACAGAGATGACTGTTCAATATTAATCCTTCTGGATTTCTCTGCAGCATTTGATACCGTGGACCTTGGGCTTCTGATTGAGCGATTGATACATTTCTGTGGTCTGGATGGCACAGTCAAATCATTTCTCACAGGCAGGTCACAGAGAGTATCGTCAGGAGAATACTCATCACCATCAGTACCATTACCATTTGGTGTCCCACAAGGTTCTATACTATCCCCAATGCTTTTTGCAGTATACATGCTCCCGTTGGGTGAAATAATCAGGCGCCATGGCCTGGTCTACCACTGCTATGCAGATGATACACAACTGTACTTGTCCTTTGCTCCGGGCACAGATAACCCAATAGCAACCATAAATGGCTGTCTAGCTGAGCTCCAGGAGTGGATGAGCGCCAGTTGGCTGCGACTGAACAGTGTCTGATAAAACAGAGGTCCTTATGATATGACCGCAACATCAAAGGACAAGACTGCAGCATAGCCAACCAACTGGACTTACACTCGGGGTTTCATAATTACAGACCACTGATCATGTGCAGACTCTTGGCGTTGTCCTGGATGGTGACTTGAAACTTAAACATCAGATATCAGCCACAATCAAATCCTCATTCTTTCACCTGAGGAACATAGTCAGAATCAAGCACTTAATTCCCTCAGATGATATGCCAAAAGTCATACATGCATTTGTATCATCTTGATTAGACTACTGTAATGCCCTCTACCTTGGTCTCCCAGCAAAATAATTGCAATGCTTACAGCTGGTGCAAAACACAGCTGCCAGGCTGTTAACCAACCAGCCCCGTTCTAGCCACATAACACCCATACTCTACTCCCTTCACTGGCTGCCGGTTAGATGGCGAATCATCTTCAAGATTGGCTTACTGAGTTTCAAAGCATTACATGACCAGGGCCCAAGGTACCTGAAGCAGCTTCTGATCCCATACTGCCCCACTCAATTACTGCGATCTGTAGATGAAGGTCTTTAGCAGTACCTAGAATCTCCCGTAATTCATCTGGGGGTCGAGCTTTTAGTCATGCGGCTCCGACTCTATGGAACTCACTTCCCCGCACAGTGCGAGAGGCCCCAACTATAGAATCCTTCAAAATTAGACTCAAGACTTTCCTGTTTACCCAAGCATTTCCATAATGTCCCTTTTAGTATCTTCATGCGTCTGTATTTTATGAAAATGTACTTCATTATTTTCTGTACTATATTATGCTATGTTTCTGTTAAGCGCCTTGAGTCCTATTTATTTATTTATTATTTATTAACAGTTTCTTATATAGCGCAGCAAATTCCGTTGCGCTCTAAATATAGCGCTTTATATAGCGCTCCTATTGGAGAAAGAGCGCTATATAAATAAAATTATTATTATTATTATTATTCTGTATGGGCAAATCTCTGCATTTAGGGCCCGATTCATGTTTGTAAATAAAACAAAAAAGCAAACATCTGGGCAAAACCATGTGGCACTGCAGGTGGGACAGATGTAATTTGCAGAGAGATTTAGATTTGGAGGGGGTGCGTTCAAAATGAATTCTAAATTGCAGTGTAAAAATAAACCTAACATTTGTGGGCTTCACACAAAAGCAGCCAGTATTTACCTTGCACATAGAAAATAGAAAATGTTGGGATAGTGCTGCTGCTGCTGCTGCTGCTGCTGCTGCTTGTTACATCTCCTGTATTACAACAGGGTAAGAGACACCATCTTTTGTACGTTTACTATCCTTTGGATAACACACTCCTCAGTGCCTCCCTGGATATTTGTGAGCCTCTAAACTGCAGACCCTGGCTGCTGGCTGGTCCAAGCTGGGTGTTTTGAGGTGTGGAGCTGGGGAAGGCTCATAGCACCCGTGCCTCCACTTTGCTCTCGTACATATAATCTGATCTTCCTAGATGGCGCCGTTTTGCGACCACTGTTAACAAATACAGTGCATATGGTGCGACTTCACCCAGAGGATATGTCCTTCTAACTAGAGATGAGCGGGTTCGGTTTCTCTGAATCCGAACCCGCACGAACTTCATGTTTTTTTTCACGGGTCCGAGCGACTCGGATCTTCCCGCCTTGCTCGGTTAACCCGAGCGCGCCCGAACGTCATCATGACGCTGTCGGATTCTCGCGAGGCTCGGATTCTATCGCGAGACTCGGATTCTATATAAGGAGCCGCGCGTCGCCGCCATTTTCACACGTGCATTGAGATTGATAGGGAGAGGACGTGGCTGGCGTCCTCTCCATTTAGATTATAAGAGAGAGAGATTTACTGGAGCTTAGGACTAGGAGGAGTACTGTAGAAGTGTAGAGAGTGCAGAGAGTTTACTAGTGAGTGACCACCAGACAGTGCAGTTTATTTAATATATCCGTTCTCTGCCTGAAAAAAGCGATACACACAGTGACTCAGTCACATACCATATCTGTGTGCACTGCTCAGGCTCAGCCCAGTGTGCTGCATCATCTATATATATTATATATCTGTCTGACTGCTCAGCTCACACAGCTTATAATTGTGGGGGAGACTGGGGAGCACTGCAGTGCCAGTTATAGGTTATAGCAGGAGCCAGGAGTACATAATATTATATAGTGAGTGACCACCAGACAGTGCAGTTTATTTAATATATCCTTCTCTGCCTGAAAAAAGCGATACACACAGTGACTCAGTCACATACCATATCTGTGTGCACTGCTCAGGCTCAGCCCAGTGTGCTGCATCATCTATATATATTATATATCTGTCTGACTGCTCAGCTCACACAGCTTATAATTGTGGGGGAGACTGGGGAGCACTGCAGTGCCAGTTATAGGTTATAGCAGGAGCCAGGAGTACATAATATTATATTAAAATTAAACAGTGCACACTTTTGCTGCAGGAGTGCCACTGCCAGTGTGACTGACCAGTGACCTGACCACACTGACCACCAGTATAGTTAGTAGTATACTTATATTGTGATTGCCTGAAAAAGTTAAACACTCGTCGTGTGACTTCACTTGTGTGTTGTTTTTTTTTTTTATTCTATAAAAATAAAACTCATTCTGCTGACAGACAGTGTCCAGCAGGTCCGTCATTATATAATATATAATATATACCTGTCCGGCTGCAGTAGTGATATATATATATTTTTTATATCATTTATCATCCAGTCGCAGCAGACACAGTACGGTAGTTCACGGCTGTGGCTACCTCTGTGTCTGCACTCGGCAGGCAGTCCGTCCATAATTGTATACCACCTAACCGTGGTTTTTTTTTCTTCTTTATACATACATACTACTACGACATCTCTTTATCAACCAGTCTATATTAGCAGCAGACACAGTACAGTACGGTAGTTCACGGCTGTGGCTACCTCTGTGTCTGCACTCGGCAGGCAGTCCGTCCATAATTGTATACCACCTAACCGTGGTTTTTTTTTCTTTCTTCTTTATACATACATAGTTACATAGACATCTCTTTATCAACCAGTCTATATTAGCAGCAGACACAGTACAGTACGGTAGTTCACGGCTGTGGCTACCTCTGTGTCTGCACTCGGCAGGCAGTCCGTCCATAATTGTATACCACCTAACCGTGGTTTTTTTTTCTTTCTTCTTTATACATACATAGTTACATAGACATCTCTTTATCAACCAGTCTATATTAGCAGCAGACACAGTACAGTACGGTAGTTCACGGCTGTGGCTACCTCTGTGTCTGCACTCGGCAGGCAGTCCGTCCATAATTGTATACCACCTAACCGTGGTTTTTTTTTCTTTCTTCTTTATACATACATAGTTACATAGACATCTCTTTATCAACCAGTCTATATTAGCAGCAGACACAGTACAGTACGGTAGTTCACGGCTGTGGCTACCTCTGTGTCTGCACTCGGCAGGCAGTCCGTCCATAATTGTATACCACCTAACCGTGGTTTTTTTTTCTTTCTTCTTTATACATACATAGTTACATAGACATCTCTTTATCAACCAGTCTATATTAGCAGCAGACACAGTACAGTACGGTAGTTCACGGCTGTGGCTACCTCTGTGTCTGCACTCGGCAGGCAGTCCGTCCATAATTGTATACCACCTAACCGTGGTTTTTTTTTCTTTCTTCTTTATACATACATAGTTACATAGACATCTCTTTATAAACCAGTCTATATTAGCAGCAGACACAGTACAGTACGGTAGTTCACGGCTGTGGCTACCTCTGTGTCTGCACTCGGCAGGCAGTCCGTCCATAATTGTATACCACCTAACCGTGGTTTTTTTTCTTTCTTCTTTATACATACATAGTTACATAGACATCTCTTTATCAACCAGTCTATATTAGCAGCAGACACAGTACAGTACGGTAGTTCACGGCTGTGGCTACCTCTGTGTCTGCACTCGGCAGGCAGTCCATAATTGTATACTAGTATCCATCTCCATTGTTTACCTGAGGTGCCTTTTAGTTGTGCCTATTAAAATATGGAGAACAAAAATGTTGAGGTTCCAAAATTAGGGAAAGATCAAGATCCACTTCCACCTCGTGCTGAAGCTGCTGCCACTAGTCATGGCCGAGACGATGAAATGCCAGCAACGTCGTCTGCCAAGGCCGATGCCCAATGTCATAGTACAGAGCATGTCAAATCCAAAACACCAAATATCAGAAAAAAAAGGACTCCAAAACCTAAAATAAAATTGTCGGAGGAGAAGCGTAAACTTGCCAATATGCCATTTACGACACGGAGTGGCAAGGAACGGCTGAGGCCCTGGCCTATGTTCATGGCTAGTGGTTCAGCTTCACATGAGGATGGAAGCACTCAGCCTCTCGCTAGAAAAATGAAAAGATTCAAGCTGGCAAAAGCAGCACAGCAAAGAACTGTGCATTCTTCGAAATCCCAAATCCACAAGGAGAGTCCAATTGTGTCGGTTGCGATGCCTGACCTTCCCAACACTGGACGTGAAGAGCATGCGCCTTCCACCATTAGCACGCCCCCTGCAAGTGCTGGAAGGAGCACCCGCAGTCCAGTTCCTGATAGTCAGATTGAAGATGTCAGTGTTGAAGTACACCAGGATGAGGAGGATATGGGTGTTGCTGGCGCTGGGGAGGAAATTGACCAGGAGGATTCTGATGGTGAGGTGGTTTGTTTAAGTCAGGCACCCGGGGAGACACCTGTTGTCCGTGGGAGGAATATGGCCGTTGACATGCCAGGTGAAAATACCAAAAAAATCAGCTTTTCGGTGTGGAGGTATTTCACCAGAAATGCGGACAACAGGTGTCAAGCCGTGTGTTCCCTTTGTCAAGCTGTAATAAGTAGGGGTAAGGACGTTAACCACCTCGGAACATCCTCCCTTATACGTCACCTGCAGCGCATTCATAATAAGTCAGTGACAAGTTCAAAAACTTTGGGTGACAGCGGAAGCAGTCCACTGACCAGTAAATCCCTTCCTCTTGTAACCAAGCTCACGCAAACCACCCCACCAACTCCCTCAGTGTCAATTTCCTCCTTCCCCAGGAATGCCAATAGTCCTGCAGGCCATGTCACTGGCAATTCTGACGATTCCTCTCCTGCCTGGGATTCCTCCGATGCATCCTTGCGTGTAACGCCTACTGCTGCTGGCGCTGCTGTTGTTGCTGCTGGGAGTCGATGGTCATCCCAGAGGGGAAGTCGTAAGCCCACTTGTACTACTTCCAGTAAGCAATTGACTGTTCAACAGTCCTTTGCGAGGAAGATGAAATATCACAGCAGTCATCCTGCTGCAAAGCGGATAACTGAGGCCTTGACAACTATGTTGGTGTTAGACGTGCGTCCGGTATCCGCCGTTAGTTCACAGGGAACTAGACAATTTATTGAGGCAGTGTGCCCCCATTACCAAATACCATCTAGGTTCCACTTCTCTAGGCAGGCGATACCGAGAATGTACACGGACGTCAGAAAAAGACTCACCAGTGTCCTAAAAAATGCAGTTGTACCCAATGTCCACTTAACCACGGACATGTGGACAAGTGGAGCAGGGCAGGGTCAGGACTATATGACTGTGACAGCCCACTGGGTAGATGTATGGACTCCCGCCGCAAGAACAGCAGCGGCGGCACCAGTAGCAGCATCTCGCAAACGCCAACTCTTTCCTAGGCAGGCTACGCTTTGTATCACCGCTTTCCAGAATACGCACACAGCTGAAAACCTCTTACGGCAACTGAGGAAGATCATCGCGGAATGGCTTACCCCAATTGGACTCTCCTGTGGATTTGTGGCATCGGACAACGCCAGCAATATTGTGTGTGCATTAAATATGGGCAAATTCCAGCACGTCCCATGTTTTGCACATACCTTGAATTTGGTGGTGCAGAATTTTTTTAAAAACGACAGGGGCGTGCAAGAGATGCTGTCGGTGGCCAGAAGAATTGCGGGACACTTTCGGCGTACAGGCACCACGTACAGAAGACTGGAGCACCACCAAAAACTACTGAACCTGCCCTGCCATCATCTGAAGCAAGAAGTGGTAACGAGGTGGAATTCAACCCTCTATATGCTTCAGAGGTTGGAGGAGCAGCAAAAGGCCATTCAAGCCTATACAATTGAGCATGATATAGTAGGTGGAATGCACCTGTCTCAAGCGCAGTGGGGAATGATTTCAACGTTGTGCAAGGTTCTGATGCCCTTTGAACTTGCCACACGTGAAGTCAGTTCAGACACTGCCAGCCTGAGTCAGGTCATTCCCCTCATCAGGCTTTTGCAGAAGAAGCTGGAGACATTGAAGGAGGAGCTAACACGGAGCGATTCCGCTAGGCATGTGGGACTTGTGGATGGAGCCCTTAATTCGCTTAACAAGGATTCACGGGTGGTCAATCTGTTGAAATCAGAGCACTACATTTTGGCCACCGTGCTCGATCCTAGATTTAAAGCCTACCTTGGATCTTTCTTTCCGGCAGACACAAGTCTGCTGGGGTTGAAAGACCTGCTGGTGACAAAATTGTCAAGTCAAGCGGAACGCGACCTGTCAACATCTCCTCCTTCACATTCTCCCGCAACTGGGGGTGCGAGGAAAAGGCTCAGAATTCCGAGCCCACCCGCTGGCGGTGATGCAGGGCAATCTGGAGCGACTGCTGATGCTGACATCTGGTCCGGACTGAAGGACCTGACAACGATTACGGACATGTCGTCTACTGTCACTGCATATGATTCTCTCAACATTGATAGAATGGTGGAGGATTATATGAGTGACCGCATCCAAGTAGGCACGTCACACAGTCCGTACTTATACTGGCAGGAAAAAGAGGCAATTTGGAGGCCCTTGCACAAACTGGCTTTATTCTACCTAAGTTGCCCTCCCACAAGTGTGTACTCCGAAAGAGTGTTTAGTGCCGCCGCTCACCTTGTCAGCAATCGGCGTACGAGGTTACATCCAGAAAATGTGGAGAAGATGATGTTCATTAAAATGAATTATAATCAATTCCTCCGCGGAGACATTGACCAGCAGCAATTGCCTCCACAAAGTACACAGGGAGCTGAGATGGTGGATTCCAGTGGGGACGAATTGATAATCTGTGAGGAGGGGGATGTACACGGTGATATATCGGAGGGTGATGATGAGGTGGACATCTTGCCTCTGTAGAGCCAGTTTGTGCAAGGAGAGATTAATTGCTTCTTTTTTTGGGGGGGTCCAAACCAACCCGTCATATCAGTCACAGTCGTGTGGCAGACCCTGTCACTGAAATGATGGGTTGGTTAAAGTGTGCATGTCCTGTTTTGTTTATACAACATAAGGGTGGGTGGGAGGGCCCAAGGACAATTCCATCTTGCACCTCTTTTTTCTTTTCTTTTTCTTTGCATCATGTGCTGATTGGGGAGGGTTTTTTGGAAGGGACATCCTGCGTGACACTGCAGTGCCACTCCTAAATGGGCCCGGTGTTTGTGTCGGCCACTAGGGTCGCTAATCTTACTCACACAGTCAGCTACCTCATTGCGCCTCTTTTTTTCTTTGCGTCATGTGCTGTTTGGGGAGGGTTTTTTGGAAGGGACATCCTGCGTGTCACTGCAGTGCCACTCCTAGATGGGCCCGGTGTTTGTGTCGGCCACTAGGGTCGCTAATCTTACTCACACAGCTACCTCATTGCGCCTCTTTTTTTCTTTGCGTCATGTGCTGTTTGGGGAGGGTTTTTTGGAAGGGACATCCTGCGTGACACTGCAGTGCCACTCCTAGATGGGCCCGGTGTTTGTGTCGGCCACTAGGGTCGCTAATCTTACTCACACAGCTACCTCATTGCGCCTCTTTTTTTCTTTGCGTCATGTGCTGTTTGGGGAGGGTTTTTTGGAAGGGCCATCCTGCGTGACACTGCAGTGCCACTCCTAGATGGGCCCGGTGTTTGTGTCGGCCACTAGGGTCGCTAATCTTACTCACACAGCTACCTCATTGCGCCTCTTTTTTTCTTTGCGTCATGTGCTGTTTGGGGAGGGTTTTTTGGAAGGGATATCCTGCGTGACACTGCAGTGCCACTCCTAGATGGGCCTGGTGTTTGTGTCGGCCACTAGGGTCGCTTATCTTACTCACACAGCGACCTCGGTGCAAATTTTAGGACTAAAAATAATATTGTGAGGTGTGAGGTATTCAGAATAGACTGAAAATGAGTGTAAATTATGGTTTTTGAGGTTAATAATACTTTGGGATCAAAATGACCCCCAAATTCTATGATTTAAGCTGTTTTTTAGTGTTTTTTGAAAAAAACACCCGAATCCAAAACACACCCGAATCCGACAAAAAAAATTTGGTGAGGTTTTGCCAAAACGCGTTCGAACCCAAAACACGGCCGCGGAACCGAACCCAAAACCAAAACACAAAACCCGAAAAATTTCAGGCGCTCATCTCTACTTCTAACATCATGTCTACCTAACCGCTGCTTCCTTCCTGAGTAATCATTTGCTAAGGTCATTCTCCATTCACCTGTATGATCTACTAATCCCCCTTGGGTCTTCTCGACATGCCTCCAAAGAAGACGAAGGGGTCTAAATCTGCTCCGCAAGTGAATTACTTTGGGCCCTCCTCCTCCGGTTCTAAGGCCCGTTCATCCCTTCCCTCCTCAACTCTGGCTTAATGGTCTCAAACTACTTCATCAACACTACATAACCCGGCTACCGCCGCACAGGCTGATATGGATTCCCTGGATGGTCCGGTCACGCTACGTTCTATCCACTCCTTATTAGCTGCTTTCAAGTCTGATATTTCGGCCGAGCTTAAATCTAACATCCAATCTCTTCGCTCTGACATCTCTGAAATTGGTAACAGGACGGACCATATTGAGCACAAGATGGAGGAGCTGGTCGCATCGCACAATGATTTAATCACTGCACATGACTTCTCCTAGAGGAAGTCTCCTACATCCGCGAGAAAACTACGGATTTAGAGGACCGCTCCCGTAGAAACAATATCAAAACAAGAGGCATCCCTGATGCTGTTTCTAATGCTGACCTATATGACTATGCCACTGGTCTTTTTCATAAATTGTTACCGGATGCTCCGCTACCTGATCTTCTGATCGACAGAATTCATAGACTTCCAAAGTCAATACAAGCTCCTGCTGAAGCATCCCGTGATACCCTTCTCAGAGTTCAATATTTTCACATTAAAGAGAAAATTTTGCGTGCAGCAATACCCTCCTCACCTACGGCGACTTGCCTGGACTCTCTTCAACTCTTCCCGGACCTGTCCCCAGTGACTTTGGCCAAAAGACGTTCATTTTCCGCTATTACGTCAGCCTTAAGGAAAGCTGCGGTTCAATATAAGTGGGGATTCCCTACTAAGCTGATAGTACTACGTAATGGTACTACCACTATTATCAACACCCCTGAGGATGGGCCTAAAATCCTGGAAAAATGGAACATCCTTCTTGATATACAACCCACTCCCTCCGCTGCATCGCCGAAACAAATCGCCCAAGAATGGACATTAGTTCCGGGTTTAAGCTTGCCTTGTGCTATTCTTATGATAGCTATTGTTTAGCTTTTTTTCTTTACAGGTTTATCTATGTTTACATGTTTATTGTCTTATAGGCTTTGTTATTTGCATGATATTCCAAGGTTCTCGTTATTCTTAGGCCAAGGTAGAATTGCTCTTGTTTCTTATTTTAACTGCATAGCAAATGTCCCTTTTTTCTCATTTTGGGATGACCTTACTTTCATTTATTTATTTACTTTTTTTTTTATTGATTATTAACTATTAATTGTGCTCTGGTTTGGAAGCGGCGGTGGGAATTTTTTGCCAGCATGCCACCCACCCATATTTGCCGGTTACGATACCCGTGTGACGGTATCTCTAGCTCCTCTATGGATGCTATTTCTGTTTTCTTCCCCTGTTTTATTTTTTCTTATGTTTCCTTTTCTTATGTCCTTTTCTTTACCTATGCTGACTTTGTTTCTTTTTTTTTGGAGAGCTATGTCGATATGTATTGTATTTTGACACAATTGCTACTGATGCTTTTCGCTGTGCTATGTACAACTCTGTCATACCCTCCCCCATGGCCACTTTTTTAAGTCTTAATGTCAAAGGGCTCAATTCACCCCGCAAGAGGCATTTGGCTCTGAAATATTTTGCTGACCAAAAGGCGGATGTAGTGGCTATACAGGAATCCCACTTTCCGTTACACTCTCCTCCACAATTCTCCAATACCAATTACCCAGTTCATTATGTCTCTTGTAGACCATTTAAAAGAAATGGAGTTGCTATTCTATTTCATAAATCGTGCTTCTTCCAATTGGAGGGTAAGTGGGTAGATGGCAATGGCAGATATCTGATTCTAGTGGGGAAGTTGCAAACTAGGTATGTTATGTCAAAGTCAAAAATATTACATAGAACATACAAACTCTACACACATATAAGTCGCTATACTTGCAAATAAGCGCAGCGAGCACAGCAATATATGGTAACACATGCATTTACACGGACATGCCACAGAGATGGATTCGATACTTATTTCATACAGTACATAATTATAATAATATCAAGCGCCAGACATCATGATGATTTAAAATTATATAATGAAGTAATGTCATGTATGTGTATTATTTGAACGAAGCAAGATAGACCTGTCATATTAACTATTAAAGCAACCAGAATAATGTGTAGATTAATTTGATACTTGTTATTAAGTTGTAGGACATTGCAACAAGGAGTTATGATTAAATGTATGAAAACTAAAATCACTCTTATTAGGATGGTGGACAGGAAGCTCAGGCCAGCCCCTTTTGATGTATTCAAGGTTGAACCTGTTTAGCATACAAATAAACTAGTGACTCATCATAAATGAGAAAGTTCCCTCCCCCAAAACTAGATAACACATTGCAGAGACACAGTTCTCAGTTGCTGTTTTGTCTCAGACGATGATGGAGATGCTGTCTGCCCAGTTCCTACATGATTTTACAGAGAGAGAGAGAGAGTGATATGGAGGGACAAATTTATATGAGAAAGATATGGTAATTGTATTGCTGGCCTGTAACTGTATGTAACTATGTAACTGTATGTATTAACTGCTTACTGTATGAGTTGTAACCATGTAACTATAGGTATACTGTACATTGTAATATATTGAATCCATATCCTTTTAATAACAAATATATACATCAATGAGCTTTGGAACTCAGATAATGTGTGGGTGTATTGTTTTCTCTTATGGGATGCAGTGTTTTGCTATGTATAGCGCACATTCATGGCACATGGTAATAAGAAGTGCAGGTGTTTACAATATATATTAGAGCGGGCATTTTAAATATTTGTAAGAAAGCAATTTTGTATTTGCAGATGAGGGCTCTTTCGGGATATCATGGTCTTAATGAAGGCACTATACATTATAAACACGACGCTGTGGTAGATCAGCTTGTGGTGGACGCATCCTGACGCTGAGAAAATCATATCCGTGTGTTCTGTTGTGTTATCAGTAAGCCAATGATATGAAAATTCAAGGGACAATGTGTTTCTCATAATATTTAAGATGCTAAAATGTATTTCTATTGTTGCAAAACAAAGTTCAAATAATCATATTGTGTTTGATTCAGATTGGATTGTTTATCTGTTAAGTAGGTTTAAAAGTACATTTAAAAGTTGCTGCATAGCCTTGATATAGTTTTTTTTTAAAACTCAGGCCTAAAATAACTTCTGGTGCTTGTATAATGTGTGATTTCTTTGTGACAAAGGAAGCCGCACGGTCTGTCCTCCATTTTGGACTAACCACATGGCCTGTCCACCATTTTGTGTAAACCTCATGGATGTGGAAGGGGGAGGAGCAGTGGCCATTTTAGGAAGGTCATTTTCTAAATAGCTGATTTTCAGTTTGCTCAGAACAATCAGTTTCACTTGTCACATCAAGCACCATTTATGAGTTACCAATGCATTTATTTAACCCATGCCATAGTCAATTACAAATAGTTTCAATTGGGCCTAGTGAGAGTAAATGGTGAGATAAATGCTTGGCTTGGTATAAGAAATTGCACACAGATAGAAAAAGGAAAGAGAGGGTTTTTTTTTTTTCTCTTTTTCCTTCCTAGACTTGTAGAATCTGCTTACTAGGGAGGATAGCCATTGAAATGCAAATTAACCTGTGTAACTGCTTTTTTTAGCAGTGAAAAGCAAATAGCTTTGATATGCAAATAAGAGGTAAGGTGTCTCATATGAGACCAGTAAATGGTACATATATATAATATTATTATAATTATGTGTATATTTATATCAGTGTAGGTTCTGCAAGATAGCTATCCAATCTGAATCATATCATTTAAATTATTGATTATTGCTAGATTCATTTAGATCTATGTGAAACCGTATACATTTGTTGCTTTATACTTAAAACTGAAATAACAGTATTTAAGGAAGTAAATATAAAGCACAACATGCAAGTCTGTCCCAGTCGTTAAAGGTTTATACAGGAAAAAAAAACTGGGTGTTGTGTTAAGTGAGTGATTATAGTTAGTATTGCTCACATTTATAGAGACTGTGTGGTTTATTGAATTGTGGATGTACAATTTTGTACACGTGTCTCGGACAAAGTACAGGACTGCGCACGCAGCATAAAAGACATGCACGGTCACGTGTTTACGCAAAGTGCGTAAAAGTGCGGGCGCTAAGTACAATTTACACAATAGTGTCGTTTAGTTCAAAGGTGGGACAGTAGCCATGCTACAATAGCACAAAACTACCCGGTTTCTAAAGCAGATTAGTATAAAACTTTTGTTTAAACTGTATTGCCTCTGGGGGTAAAGCTGCCAATCTGAACGAGTGAAAATTTTCTGTACAGAAAAACAAAGCGTATTTGAGTGAGTGAAAGCGGAGTGAGTGGAGCTGAACCCAGGAACTAAGTGGTCTAAGTGACTGGAGTGGTAACACTGGGTTAGTAGAGGCCCGGTGGCGTAGGGTTCGCTACCTTGCGTAATTAGAACTAAGTGGTCTTAGTGGTCTTAGTTATCCCATACAACTAAGTGGTCTGGAGTGGTCTAGGCAAAGTGGTCTACAGCAATCGTAGGGCATACAGATAACTAGTATCTATAGGCTGTGCTATTGCATCGCATGTCTATGTGTTCTACACAGCACAACGTGATACCATTGTGTCATATGCGCTGTTGAAAAGCATACGCAGACGTGATTGTATAGACAAAGGGGTTTTTCTTTGATAACGTCGGGAAATCCCCCTGGTATGCTTCACTGGAAAGGGTGAAGGATACTTATCTAATTTCTCTGTTTTTCACCCTACAAGCAATTCCAGTTGAAAGATACCAAAAAGGAACATTTTGCTGCCTCTCTCAGGAAAATATTCCAACAGAACCTCCCCCGAAAGAAATTACCGTGCTGTAAGGTCTGATAGGAGCCCTAAGTTGGGTACATCGCCTTCGCTATCGACAGTGTATGGTAGTACCGGCCAACATGGGCGAGAGTGGGTGGAAGCACTTTGAGAACTTTCACCGTCACCTTATATTGAGTATTTTGGTATTTGTGGGAATAGCCGAGAAGGCAAGACACACAAATTATGGGAGCCAGTTGCTCAACTAAGGGACGTATGGTAGGCAGGGTTCAGGCAGAAGAGTTAGGACCGAGAAGGTCAGAATTGCGGCCGAAAGGGTCAGCAAGGTTTATCATGTGTGAAAAACATGGTTCACACACGGAAGTTTTATGACAAATGGGTATGTATGACTGACAACGATAGGGTACCATTCCCTAGGGTGGGCAGCTTTGAACCAGAGGTATTGCAGAACTAAGGATAAGGATATGTCTGATAAAATCATGAAAACAAAGGGTCAGACATGGAAATTGTTTAAACCTGTGGCAGCAAGAGGGGTTGGTGAGTTTGATCCTAAGGTATTGCAGGTGGTATGTCTAACCAAAGTCATATAAGACAAGAATGGAAATATAAGAACTGTTTGAACTTGTAGCAACAATAAACAAGTAGGAAGAAAAAAAGAGAATGCAAGTACACCACCATATGTAGATGTGGAAGCAGTTACGGCCAGCATACAAACTATAGAAAATAATAAAAATATGAAAAATATGACTATAACCTATATATGTACTAATGAATGTTGAAGTTTTATTTAGGAGAAGAAGGTGACCTGATTGTTTTCAGCCATTTCTCATGCACCCAGAGGAGTATCCAACCGGTAAAAGAAGAGCAGTAGCCTGCGGGGGAAGTGGCTGAGACCAGTGGAACAGGTAAGTATGGTATCATTTGTATACATATATAGTAAAACCCAAAAATAAAACAAAAAAAATCAAGAAAGTAACGTCAGATATGGAGAAAAAACTGTCCGCATATTAGTATTTGCCAGTAGGAAAGCGGACAGAGACAGGGTAACCCCCGAGTATTTCTTTCAGTTACCATATAAGAAGTATTCATTCCTAGTAATGCCCCTAGTCAAGATGAGCTCGGAAATGTTTGTTGGACCATGTACAGACCCTTAATACGGGATGAGAAGGATTGAATGAATACTTCGATTGACCTAGAAGCTTGTTAAACTTTTTTTTTTTTGTCTTTTGAAGTAACAAAACTCTCCATCTGGATAAGATCACTGGTAAACACTAATTCGGCAAATGGGAGGTGGCTGTCTCTGTGCTAATGGACGGACTCAATAAGGCATTGAGGGTCAGGGTGCAGACTTCTTTGCAAAATTGGAAAGGGGTCACAGTAGCTAATCTTAGATAGTGTGCTATTGAACATCACAAGAATAGTGCTAGCACAGAGAACAACAGGTGGAGAGGTTGAGGACGGTAAGTATACTAGCACATACAGGAAAGACCCATCAGTCCAAACCCCAGATCCCTAATGGTCAATAATATGTTACACTTGTAGGAAGGAAGGGCATTTTGTCAGAGATTGTAGGATTAGTAGAACACATAGTCAATATAAACCCCCTAGACAGAAAACACAAGCCACATTATTAAACACATAGACGGGACCAAGGGACATATAGTAAGGAATCACGAGCCATATAGAAAACACAGATTCGGGCAATGGGAGTAACAGGAACGGTGCAACAATACCCTTGGAGTAGACCTGCAGAGATTACGATAGGGCCCAAACATTATTTTCTGCTGGCTGCATCGGCTCCGACTAATCTACTCGGCACAGACTTAATGTGTAAAATGCAGTGTGTCATATATTGTACTCCTGAGGGAGTCTTCTTGGATATACCTGAGAACCATGTTTAAGAAGTACAAGATATACTAGACACCCATCAAAGGCTAATGTCACATTCTACTGTTCTAGATGCATGTCCATCACAGGTAGAGGAAATTATCTCACAGATACCGGGTTCCCTATGAACTGAGGATGGACAGGACACTGGATTGATGGCTGGGATAGTCCCAATAGCGATACGATAAACACATAATTTTTTTAAGGGGAGTAGACCAAGTAGAGAATCACTTCCCCGTAGTGCCCAATCCAGTTGTCAAATTTTTATAAAATCTTCACCTCTACAAACTCATCTGTTACCAATCTCTATTCTGTTTCTCTACAGTTTCCTCTTCATCTTTTGCGTTCACACAGGGTGGTACAATACGTGGACCCAAGTACAGTTCAAACTCCACATGAGTAGGTCCTTCAGAGTTCTGCCCAAACCCAGTATATCTCAACAGCACGATAACACCAGTATTACTGCAGTGTGCCTTGTCATGCACAAAGGGTGGAGAATGGGAATACTGGTGAAGGGAAATTTTGTATAGACACTGATATGCCTGTTGGTGAATGGCAAACCTGACATTTTCTTTTTCATTTTCTTCTTCTTTCTCTCCTCTAGAGATGTATATATTTTTTTTTTGAGAGTTATGCTCATGATACTCTACATTGCAAACACACGATAGTAAATTAAAATGAAAAATTTGTGTTCCCTACAGGAAAAGGCAGTCTGGAGGACAAAGGGGTATGGCCAGGAGCCCTCAGGACTGTGGACAGGTGGACACGGTAAGCCAGTAGCCCCCAGAGCATACCTTCCAAGTCTAGCTGAGGTGGCACACGGTCTGACTCATCTAGGTAAAGAGGGTATGTGCAGGCTGATGAGAGCATACTGGTGTGCGCCAGGATTCTATTCTCATGCAGGTAAGAGAGCAATGACCTGTCTTACTTGCTTGAGGAAGAATATTGGTAAGGCAATACCAACAGAGCCATCCCATATCCCTCCTGCAGACAGATCTTTTCAGGAAATACAAATCGACTTCGTACAGTTAACACCCTTTAGGAATTATTGTTATGTATTGGTGTGCACTGATGTTTGCTCAAACTGGGTAGAGGCATTTCCTGCCGCCACGGATGCTGCTGTGTTTACCGCAAAGAAAAATTGCAGACATTTGTGTGTAGACAATGGTACCCCTAGAAGTAGGAGCAAAGCTTGAAATTGTACTATTGTGATCATAGATACTGCCAATAGTATTATGTAGCATCAGAACCACTCCCAGATCTTCACTTGATGAATCACCCTCTTCGAAATTTGTTTTTGTTTTTGTTTTAGTATTTGTGTCTTTTTGGGTTGTTTTTGGAAGACAACCTCATGTCATGATTGATCCGCACAATGATCAGAAATACACCAATGAGGTGACAGTACAGTACCTTATTGATATGAGCCAGCATTTGAGAACTTGACAAAAGAACTTGAAACTGTTGATTGCTGGTATGCCAAATACTAACTGTCTTGATTGTGAACCAAGAGACTGTGTGATTGTTCTTACACTCAGGTTTCCTAATAGACAGGTGGGAAGCACCATACCAAGTTTTGTTGACAGCACTAATCCAGTGAAAGTAGCCGAGAGAGAGACTTGGGTCCACGATTCCCATTGCAGGAAAGTCGGTTGTCCGGAAGGAACTTGTAAATGGAGTGAGATCGCAAAAGTATCACCAGAGACTCTGTTCCATGAAAACTGAGAGGCGGCACTCTGTTAGTACCTTTAATTTGGTCCTGGTCATACAAACCATCTACCTCCCCTCCTCGCCATTGGCGGTTGCGGGATTACATTTTGAAAGATGAGGACGGAGTCTCTATATTACGGGAGGCCTTGTCTTCTTGTCTGGACACCAATAGCCCTACTGATACTTCTATCTCCAATCATTGGTGTGCCCTTAAGGCTGTCCTGAGAGGAGCAGCTATAAATGCTTCTGCTCATATAGCGCGCCGTGATAGGGAGGTCAAATTGGCCTATGAGTTGGCAGTGACGACTTTAGAAACTAAACATAAACAGTCCCCTACAGATGATCTCATTCTTACGTCCCTGACTGAAGCGAAGAGGAAACTGAATAGTCTGTACCTTTCACACGTCCAAAGAGCGGTCTCCAAATTAAATCAAAAATACTACACGTTAGGCAATAGAGCTGGTAAACTATTGGCGCGGAAACTTAGAGGTAAAAATCTTATCAATAGAATTAAAAATTTGACTAACCTGGATGGATCACTGACCTTGAACCCTACAGATATTGCAAACCAATTTGCTTCTTACTATAGGAAACTATATAACCTTAAACATGACCCCCTTACCCCTCAACCTTCCTTACAGCTTATACGGTCTTTCCTGGATTCCATTAATTTGCCTTCCATTTCCCCCGATGACGCCTCCAAACCTTGCACACCCTGGACTGAGAATGAAATCCATGCCTCTTTGAAAGCCCTCAAAAAGGACAAAGCCCCCGGCCCAGATGGGAATATTAATCTCTTTTATACTACATTCCAAGATTCACTTTCCCCACTTCTTCTTAATTTGTATAATGATGCTTCTGCTAACCCTTTCCCTGGAGAAATGTTGGAGGCACAGGTAATCACGATTCTCAAGCCTGGCAAGAACCCGTCTATCTGCGCAAATTATAGACCCATAGCACTTTTAAACACGGATATTAAGCGTGTATGCCAAACTGCTTGCAAATAGACTGAATCCGTTGATCCCAACTTTGATACATCAAGATCAGGTGGGCTTCACTGTCGGTCGCCAAGCCCCTGATAATACTAGGAGAGTATTCTCTCTTCTAGAAGCTCACTCCACACTTCTGGAGCCCCTACTGCTGCTCTCTCTTGACGCGGAGAAAGCTTTCGACAGGATTCATTGGATATACATGTCCGAAGTTCTTGCCAGGTTTGGGTTCTCGGGACAGTTCTTGCAAAATGTTCTGCGTCTATACACACAACCCTCAGCACGTGTTTTTAGAAATGGGTTTCTATCTGATCTCTTCCCTATCACCAACGGCACTCGCCAGGGATGTCCACTGTCGTCACTCATTTTTATCCTAGCAATAGAACCTCTGGCAGAGAAAATTAGGTCTTCTACTCTTGTTAGTGGGGTTCATATAGGTCCTACACAACATAAGATTTGCCTGTTTGCAGATGACGTCCTCTCTCCCAGCTATTCACGATATTCTTCAGGCCTACTCTGAAGTCTCCTACTACAAACTAAACACAACTAAAAAAGAGGCGCTAGCCTTCGATATTGATTCAATCCCACTTCAATCCCTACAATCTACATATAATTATGCTTGGCAAGACTCTTCCCTTCAATATCTTGGGATCAGGATCCCCTCCAGATCCCATTCCGTGGTTGATTGTAACTACCTCCCTCTCTTAGGCCAGTTCAAAGCCCTCACTAAACAGTGGACATATTATGAAATTTCTTGGTTAGGACGGCTTTCCTCGATTAAAATGATGCTCCTCCCTAAAATTCTTTATTTGTTCAGAGCCATACCTTATTTAGTCCCGCTTGCTCTACTTAACAAATTTTACTCTGTTATGTCTATTTATATTTGGAAGGGTAAAAAACCCAGGATAGCTAGAACTCGCTTGTTTAGATCCAAAGGTAGCGGCGGTCTTGCTTTCCCTAATCTTGAACTTTATCAACATGCGTGTCTCCTTGATCAGTTGAAGGACTGGCTTCAGACAGATTCTGTAAAACCCTGAGTTGACATTGAAAGGCATATATGCTCTGACTTTCCTCTCCCAGATTTAATTTGGGTCAAACCTTCACATAGACCCCCTTCTGCTAAAATTATGAGGAGTGTAACTAATTCTCTTAAAGTCTGGGACAGACTGGTCACTAATTTGGGTTATTGTCCTTTGCCTTCCTCACATTTATCCCTTTTAGCGATTTCTAAATTACTCCCGGATCTCTCTTTGCGGAGCTGGCGGGAGCACGGCATTCGACTGATCAAGGACTTAAACGATGATTTGGGGCTTAAAACTTTCCAACAGTTACAATCCCAACACTCAATACCGGCAAAGGACTTTTATAAATATCTACGCATTCGACATTGGATAATGACGAACATACCTGCTCCTCTCTCCTCCCCTACTCCCCCACCATATATCTTGGCTAAGTTTTCCACCATAAACCACAAAGGCGGTATATCTCAGTGGTATGTTACTCTCCTTTCTCCGCATAATGATGTGAAACTACATATTCAAACATGATGGGAGACGGAATTTAATATCCCTCTGGCAGATCATGAATGGAACAAAATTTTCATGAATATTTTTAAAATGTCTCGGTGCATTAATCACACTGAAATGATGTTTAAGCTAATCCATGGCCTTTATCACACACCAGATAAACTCCATAGGATCTGGCCTGATTCCTCTAAATTCTGTTGGAGACATTGTGGATTCGATGGTACCTTAATACACATATTCTGGATATGCCCGATTATTAGGCCACTTTGGACGGATGTTTTTGGACTGATTGGAAAAGTTTCAAAGGTGCCCCTTCCTCCTCGTCCTGAGATTGTCTTTTAGCATTACCCCCCCTGTATCCTCTGAACACTCTTATGTTGTGGGACATATTCTCATAGCCACTAGATCCGCCATAGCGCAATATTGGAAAAGAAAAGACCCACCGCATTTGTCCAAAATTATAGCGTCAATCCAGCGCAATTTTGAAATGGAAACTATGAGTGTTAAATATTCCTTGGCTCCTCAATCCCATTTGCTCAAATGGATGCCTTGGTCTGGTTATTATTCCACCTCTATTGCTTCCCGAAATGCACCGTCTTGTATTGTGTGAATGCTTTACTTTTCCGTTTCTATGAACCATTGAAACGATGAGGTCGAGCCCTTTTGACACAGCCCCGGTAGTACCGAATATCATAGGATAGATCATATACATGAGCTGTTTCTGGTCTCCTAAGTATCTGCCCACTGTTTAGTTCAGGTTCTATATATGCGTAAGCTCTCTACATTTTCCATGATTATTGATTCTCCCTTATTTTATGTTTCTTTCTTCTTTTATCTTCTCTCTTCCTCCTTTCCTCTATTTTCCTTGTGTTCCTGTTTTTTATACTTTCTAGTATTGTTACCCTGTATCACAGTTTACAGACGTACTACTACTATGATATTGACTTTGTAATCTTTAATCTGATGTGTATGCTCTGTATTGAAACATTTCTCTAATAAAATTTCTTTAAAAAAAGAAAATAGAAAATGTTATAGTACAGTATGTGCTTTTTATTTTGCTTTACTTACAAACACGAATCAGGCCCTTAGTTCCATGTATGTAAGGTGGGCACAATTTGGCCTGACTTACTGGTGTGTCCTTCTACATCATTGCCTTTGTGTTCATGTCTTTGCATTCACATCCCAGGCTTAAAGTTGTGGCACAGAGTATTGCCAGCATTATTGCCAGCAGAGGGTCTCTAGTGGGGTAGAGACATGGTAATCTGCCTCCCGCGCAGTGGCAGAACTACTAGTGGTGCAGCCAATGCAGTGCACCGAGGTCTGCGGCAATGAAGGGGCCCACAGCTGGCAACAGTATCAGCAAGCTTCATTACTAATGAGATGCTGCCGGCAACCTCCAGCCATAAAGGAAGGAGTTCACATGGAAGAATGTAAGGGGAGAGGAGCCGTTCCCCGCTCAGTAGTCACTCTTGTCCCTTGAGCAGTGTCGCACAGACGTCACAACGCTGCTGCCAGGGCTGTAACACATGCGCCGGATTTTGCTGGATGGGAAAAAGCCAGATGGCTTTTTCCCATGCCGGTATTGTAATTAACAGTGTGAGGGGTAGGGTCCTTTCACACTGCATGGCCTCGGCCCGGCTGCCAGGTTGCAGCTGGAAATATTCACTGGAAGGTCCGGCTGCTGGGGCCGTGCCATCTTTAAAGGCAGAGAACCATGTGTGTGAAGGGGAGCTATCACACACAACAGTTTTTTTTCAAGCCTTGTCTGCTGTTGCGCATGTGCACAGCATTACACACGGGCTCAAAGCCATTGTGTGTGAAAGACTCTGCTGGATGGCAAAAAGCCGGACAAAGTTTGTCCGGCTTTTTGCCATCTGGGGAAAACTGGGTAGTGTGTTACAGCCCTAATGGTTGCTGCCATGCTGTCACAGAAGAGAGGAGAGTAGACCCGCGTACCTCGAGAGTGTGAGCGTGGAGGAGGGTACAGGCTGTCAAGACAAAGTGGAACAGCAGAACAAGGTAAGTTAACTAGGGTAGGCAGGTGGTTTGAAGGGCCGGAGCAGCACATTAATGGCCGTACAATTGTGGGGTGCACAGTGTTGGGAAAATGAAGGGAGAGTGTGGGGGAGAGGCAGAGCCGGCACTAGGATTTGCAGTTCCTAGGGGACAGCTCAGCTTTACATTGGTTATTTGTGGGGCACCCGCTGGCGGCTCTGCTCATGCGCTGCCTGCCTGAGCTGAGATCGAATGGCCACCGACAGGGCAGTTCACACAGCTGGGCTGTCATTGGGAGGGAGCAGGTGCAGATTCTTGACTGCCAGACAGGCAGTCTTGGAAGCAGAAAGACCTGCCGCTCCCCCTGCACCCAAGTCCGCACCAAGAAGCAGGCTGTAGCTGTGCTGATCTGCATGTGTGAGCGCGGAGCCCCAGTATTCTTTGTGATAGGCACTGCACCCTTTTTCTTCCCTCACAGGTTCAAATGCCCCCCTCCCATTCGCGGCAGTCCCCTTTCCCCAACAGATTCCCCTCTCCTGCTGTCTCCTCTCAAACTTCAAATACTCCCAATCTTATACTTTGCACCTTGCTTCCCTCCCCCTCACAAGTTCCCCTCTCCTGCTTCCTCTTCCTCACAGATCCAACCCCCCCCCCCCCCCCCGCTCCCCCCCCCCATTATCAGTAGTGGTTAGGGTGCAGCTAGGGTAAATCTGCATTTAGGGTTAGGATGGGGTTAGGATTAAAAGACAAGAAAACCTTGGTGCTAGTGATCAACAATCAGTTGTTGTTATTAATAATCTCTGTAGATCTAGATAATTTTTGTGATCCCTAATTCGCTGTTAGATTAAACCTAAAGGAAATTGTGGAGGAAATTAAATAAATGTTACTAACTGTGTTTATGGGTTCACAAATTAAACTATGAAGCCGATATGCCAGTAAAATATGTATAAAGGTTTAATAGCACACAGAAAAAAATCACATGTATTCCACAGTTAAAAAACATATTAAGAATATGTGCACTGTAACTGTATCAATTCACTGGGTTGTTATAAATAAAATTGTCACAATGTTAAATACAAATAGTATCACTTTGGAATAGTAACATTGCCTAAAATGTATTCAGTGACTCGTAATTTATTAGCTAGTGCTCATTAAAGGATGGTGTAATAAGTCCTAAACACCTGGGAATTGTAGGGTTAATAGCAAGTAATGTTTTCTGACTATCCAGATAGATGCATATGGCAAACTTTGGGGCAGATGTATTAACCTGGAGAAGACATAAGGAAGTGATAAACCAGGGATCAGTGCATGGTGATAATGCACCAGCTAATCAGCTCCAATATGTAAATTAACAGGAGCTGATTGGCTGGTGTGTTTATCACCTTGCACTTATCACTGGTTTATCACTTCCTTATGCTGTCTCCAGGATTAATACATCTGCCCCATTAATTTTTGTGGATCTGTATTCGTAACTAAGGCACTGCAGCTGTAGAGTCTGTAATGCTCCAATAAGTGTTAGTGCTTATATATCAGTGAAGGTACAGCATTAAGCAGCACCTAAATTATCCAATGATAATTGTTAGTGTATGTACAGATACAGTATTTATGAAGTGCCAAGTTCAGAAATATGCAGCACTATTGATACCTGAATTTGATTATGCGGGTGTAATGTGACCGATGCTAAGAGGCAATCAGTACCCCTTTGGGGGGCTGGAGTTGTCCGCATCCTTGGATGTTTTAGATTACTTGGACACACTGAAGGAGAAAGCTGGAAAGGTGCTGTATTGGTTGCCGCACTGAGGGAGCCAGGAGAATGCCACTAACTGATACTTTGATTGCCCCACTGGAGAAGAAGCCGTGAGGTCCGACAGGCTGCAGATTCCAGGTGTATGTCATGGAGTGAACAAAGGCGGAGTTAGGATTAGATTGCAGTTAGGGTGGGGTTAGGATTAGGCTGCGGTTAGGATAAATCTGCATTTAGGGTTACGATGGAGTTAGGATTAGGATGCAATAAGGGTTAGACTGCAGGTAGGTTGGGGTTAGGATTATAATATATAAACCTCCAAACTTTCTTAAAAAAGAAAGAAAATCAGGCGCACCTACAAATGGCTATATAGATAGTCACCTAAAAAAATAATAGAGAGGGAGAGAGGGCTTCTCCTAGCTGACCATCTGGTGGTATAGTATGGATATAAAATAACAAATATACAACCTTATTAAGGGTAGCAAAAAGGAGCGCTAATCATGTAATTAGATAAGATATAGGCCCTCATTCCGAGTTGATTGCTCACTAGCTGCTTTTAGCAGCAGTGCACACGCTAGGCCGTCGCCCTCTGGGAGTGTATCTTAGCTTAGCAGAAGTGCGAACGAAAGATTAGCAGAACTGCTCGAAAATCTTTTCCTGCAGTTTCTGAGTAGCTCCAGACCTACTCCTAGATTGCAATCGCATCAGTCCGTTTATTTCCCGCTTTGACGTTACAAACACACCCTGCGTTCGGCCAGCCATTCCCCCGTTTCTCCAGCCACTCCTGCGTTTTCGGCTGACACGCCTGCGTTTTTTAGCACACTCCCGGAAAACGCTCAGTTACCACCCAGAAACATCCACTTCCTGTCAATCACTCACCGATCTGCAGAGTGACAGAAAAGCGTCGCTCGGCCCTGTGTAAAATTGCATAGATTTGTGTGAAAGTATGAGGTGAGAATGTCATCTTAAATAATTGGGTTGTAGCATAGCTTACCCAGTTGGAGGCTACAAAAAAATCAATCTCTTTTCTAAATATGGAGTGTGCTTAAGACCTTATATGAGACGCTTTTGGTCATAATTAAGCATAACCAATTAATGGTTTATTGAACTGCTTTCAATTCACATATAGTCGTTACAATTATCATATGAGATTGATTTGATATGTTGGGGTTAGGATTAGGCTGTGGTTAGGGTGTTTGCTCTGCCTACAATTGATTTGGTGCCTCCTATGTGAGGCCACTAGCAGGAAATTTTTCCAGGGCCACTTTTAGTCCCCACTCCGCTCCTGGCATAACACCATGGTCCCGCAGCCAATGGATGAGCTCTGCAGTCAACATCCTACACAGGGCGCGGGAGGTAGGCAGAAGACGGACAGCAGGAGCATGCAGGTGCAGGTTTCGGGGTGAAGCCAGCAGCGCCATCATGGTTAGGGAGCATATGGCAGCAGGAACCCTGTGACAACTGGTACCAAAGAGTCGTCTTTGGTCCGCCGCAAAGAACCAAGATGGAGAGAGAGCACAGAGCAGCTATACGGTGTAACCTGGAATGTGCAAAAGTCATATTGTACTGATGGATGGGCGAGCGGTATATCAGTGGGTGAGTGTTGCAGGGACGTGCGGTGAGCTAAATGGCTCAGGAGGCACTGGCTAACCCCAGAGCCAGATTAACATGCAATATTTGAGCCAAAGGGTACATCTGGGCATTATACACAGGTGCAGCATTATAAACTCCTTGAAATCTGGTGAGTTATGATAAGAGATGTGTGGAAAGGATACACAGGTGAGGCACTGCCTCACCTGCCATAGACTTTTTACTCCAGAGTTTGGGCTCTAAAAATTATTAGAATAATGCAAAGAAGATATTTCTAACAAATTATCAGTATTTTTCATATATTTTATTCAGTCAAAACTCTGGTTTAAACGTAAGTATGACAGGAAAGGCTCTGCCTCACCTGCCTCACCCCACCACACGTCACTGGAGTGTTGTGTATGGAGAGGTGTTGTGTAGACCAAGGTACTGTTGCAGGGAACCTACTGTATGTAGGTTAATTCATTTTCTCTCAGGGTGCAATATGGTAGCATTCACTCAGTTTTCTACTGTTACTATGCAAGATAGTAACAGTAGAAACCATAGGTCTCCCCCCCAAAATCTTCTGGGGTGTGTGGGGGGCTTCCTACTGGTGAGGGCCCGGATCATATTTTTGCACCTCAGCTGGTCCCACTGCATGCTAGTTCCGCCACTGCTCTCGCAGTAACATTATAAAGGGACATATCTGTATGTGCATCTCTGAAATGTCCCAATAGTCTTTTTGAGACATTACAAAAGTCCAGCAGACATTTAAAGTTCCTATAACAGCCGGCATACATAACCTTAAAGGTCACGTGACTGAGTACTGACATACTTTGTCCCAGAATATATCTTCCGCTTTTAATATCTACATGGCTGAATCTAAACCTAGCACAGGTCAAGAAATAATTGCAGATATTGTAAAGGGTGTCATAAAAAGAGAAATTTTGAAAGCGAGAGGTGTAATAGACTGTATATGAGTAACAAGGGCTTATAAATAATAAACCCTACGAGAAAAGGATATCACATTATTTCTTTGCAAAATAAACAAATGGAAACAAAGTCACTGAGGAACTAGCAAATACTCATAAATCCTAATTAAAGAGGCACAAATTAATCGATTAGGATATACACATGCGTTACTCGACTACAGAGGCAACCGCGTGACACAGAGCACTTTATCCAGTACACTGCCCCATCTGCATCTATAATTGGCATTTACTCCTCGTTAACTTTGATGTGACATTCTTCCTTATTACTTTTGAATGGTTTATGTTTCCTAGTTAACAGTATAAGCAGTGTTTGTGCTCTATACTGTTTTCTGTTCCTTTACCTGATAATTACAGAGCATAGCATGTGGTAAATGCTTTAGTCGTGTGTAATACATGTCTGATACATTCATTTGTGGTTTGTGCTTCTCAATGAATTTTTTAAGATGCAACTGAGATTTTTTTTTTTTTTTTACCATTAGCGCTGTAATATTTCTTTATGGTCATGCTATTCATTAGTGGGAAGGTTGCAGGCTCTACTTTACAGATGCTTACAGTAGGTCTTATATGATATAGGATTGGTGTAGAGTTGCATGAACATGTAACTATGGGGGACATTTACTAAGCAGTGATAAGAGAGGAGAAGTGAGCCAGTGGAGAAGTGCCCATGGTAACCAAACAGCACTGAAGTAACATCTATAATTTGCATACTATAAAATTAGACAAAGCTGCTGATTGGTTGATGGGGCAACTTCTCCACTGGCTCACTTCTCTGCTCTTATCACTGCTTAGTAAATGTCCCCCTACTGTAGCATGCATGCAGGGTTGTATGCACCTTTACTGGGGGAGGGGGCCTGGACTGCACACCCTAGCTACTTATAATGGGATGTGCTCAGGGGCAAATGCAGGATTTACCGAGGAGGGTTTACACATACATTTATATATATATATATATATATATATATATATATATATAAAAAAAAATATATATATATATATATATATATATATATATACTGTATATGTGTATATATATATATATATATATATATATATATATATATAATATCTCGGCATAGGTCACACAAATACATCCCAACTGACAGACGCAGGGACCAGAAGCACACTGACACACACACACACACACACACACACACACACACACACACACACACACACACACACACACACACACACACAGTATATGGGCACACTGACACACACATTGTACAGAGGCATAGCGACAAATGCACACACAGTATAACGGGGGAGCTGCCAGCAGTGTCGGACTGGAGCATGTAGGGCCCACCGGGGGAATGCATTGATAGGGGCCCATGTTAGGGGTGTGGTGAGTTTGCAGAGGGGGCGGGGCCTGCCACCTCATTGGTTTGACTAACCATTAGAGAGTGCAATGTCTGGGCCCCTTCATAAATTTATACAGTACATTCAGCTGCTGCATGCATGATGATGTACCAGATTAATAACAGCAATGCGCTGTAGAAAATAAACCATAGTCTAGTATAAGGTAACATATGTATAATGTATAATTTAAGTGCACAGTCTGGAACCTGATCCTAAGAGCAGGAGGTGGGGCCCCAGGCAGTGGGACCCACCGGTGGTTTCCCCTGTACCCCTGTGGGCCAGTCCAAGCCTGGCTGCCAGCCATGCAGAAGCACATACCTTCTCTGTTATAGTGCAGCTCCAGCTCCCCCCTTCGTCACCAACAGGGCCGTTTCTAGCCAATTTGGCTCCCAGTGCGAGATTTCAAAATGCGCCCCCCCCCATTGACATAAAAAAAGTGCACCCCCCATAGCTATAAAAAGAAAAAGCATGCGTGCGCCGATGGCGTGCGCTCCCGTCAAGGGGGCGTGGCCTCATTAAAATGGACGTGATCTCATTAAAGTGGGCGTGTCCTCATCTGATATCATCACGGTCACCACAGGGAAATTTTTTTTAAATCAAAAGTCCCCATTTTACACAGTATGGCAGGCAAGAGTCCCCATTTGACACATTACGCAGGCACGTGTCCCCATTTTACACATTACGCAGGCAAGAGTCCCCATTTTACACATTATGGCAGGCAGGTGTCCCCATTTTACATAGTACGGCAGGCAAGAGTCCCCATTTTACACATTACGGCAGGCAAGTGTCCCCATTTTACACAGTGCGGCAGGCAGGTGTCCCCATTTTACACATTACAGCAGGCAAGAGTCCCCATTTTACACATTACGGCAGGCATGTGTCCCCATTTTACACAGTACGGCAGGCAGGTGTCCCCATTTTACACAGTACGGCAAGCAGGTGTCCCCATTTTACACAGTGCTGCAGGCAGGTGTCCCCATTTTACACAGTATGGCAGGCAGGTGTCCCCATTTTACACAGTACGTCAGGCAAGTGTCCCCATTTTACACATTACGGCAGGCATGTGTCCCCATTTTACACAGTGCTGCAGGCAGGTGTCCCCATTTTACACAGTACGGCAGGCAAGTGTCCCCATTTTACACATTACGGCAGGCAGGTGTCCCCATTTTACACAGTGCTGCAGGCAGGTGTCCCCATTTTACACAGTACGGCAGGCAGGTGTCCCCATTTTACACAGTACGGCAGGCAAGTGTCAAGTGGGGGGGGGGAAGGGAGTGGGGGAGAGAGAGACTACTTACATACGAAGAGGATCTTCCCGCTCTTCATGTCGGGCCGCCTCACCTCCCTCGCGTCGGCCGCCTCCTCCTTCCAGCTTGTCTGCTCCTCCTCCCTCTTCCCGAGTACTCCTGCTCGGGGGGCGGAGTTTCACGGAATGACTCGATTGCGTTGTGATGTCACGATGCAACCGGGTCATTCCGCGAAACTCCGCTGATTTTCCTTCTTTCTGATATACTGTATTTTATTACAGTCCTTACTTTGACGTGGAATATAAGTAATGTAGTTTGCTTTTGCCTTAAAACAAATTGGATGGAAATAAAGTACCAACAAACGAGCTCCTAACTGCCATGTTACAGGCTGTTTGAAAAATTACAGGAGCTAATTGGTTGGTACATTATCTCCATCCACACTATCTCTCTGCAAGCCCTAGTACATAGGGGTCTACTGTATTTACTAAGACTTGGAAAGAGATAAAGATGAAAGAGTACCAGCCAACTAACTCCTAACTGCCATGTTAAAGGCTGTGCTTGAAAAATGATAGTTAGAAGCTAATTGGTTGGCACTTTATCTCCATTCCTATTATCGCTCACCGGGAGAGATGTACTAAGCCTGGGAGAGAGATAAACTGGAGAGAAGTAAAGTAGCAGTCAATCAGCACCTAACTGCCATGTTACAGTTTGTGGGGCAAATGTATTAACCTGGAGAAGGCATAAGGAAGTTATAAACCAGTGATAAATGCAAGGTGATGAATGCAGCAGCCAATCAGCTCCAATATGTAAATTAACAGGAGCTGATTGGCTGGTGCATTTATCACCTTGCATTTATTACTGGTTTATCACTTCCTTATGCCTTCTCCAGGTTAATACATCTGCCCCTGTGCGTGTTTAAAAAATGAAATTTCGGAGCTAATTGGTTAGCAGTTTATCTCTATCACACCCTAAGGGCAGTTTCCTATTAATCCCGATGCCGCTTCGGCTAATTAAAATGGGCAGATATCATGATGTACTGTATGACCGATGGTTATTATCGCGGTATCCAATTAGAGGCCGTTTTGATCGGCCGTAATTGGACCTGCGATTATATGAAAACATATGGAAATGAGGATAAGTCGCTGATCCCATGTGTTTTCGCTGCTCCGGTGGCCCCTTATTGCGGATTATGCTTTGGGTTCCTAGGCATAATCTCCGATAAGTGTTGGCATCAGGGGAAATGGATGCTGGCTACGGGGCCAATCAAATAGCCCCTGGCGATCCTATTAGCAGCAGGAAAATACTGCTACTAATAGAATACCGCCCATCTGTCCCTCCACAAGTCTTATTACAGTTTTACCAAACGAAACAGTTTTTTATGTCTAGAAATGGGTTGCCATTTAGTTATATGTCTGTAAGAGTACATGTATAAAATATGTTATCCCATTTGATCTCCATTGTTTTATAAGTTAAACTTAATGAAATCTTGTGCTGTATTGCCCTTGTTTTCTTCATCGAGGTACTCATACATGCTCCCACTGTAGAGTGAGAAAAGTTAAATATTAAGCTCTGTGAATCCAGATCTTTGAAAGTACCTTAACTTTCATCAAAATAATATTAATACATTTCACATATTCTCTTTAAATTTTAGTGAAGAATACTTATTCTGCTTACGCATGGAATCACTCCCACAGATATACATGGGACCAATTTGAGCATCCCTACTGGAAAGTGAGCTATAAATGTTTTCATGCAGTGGGAGTTTGCAGAGATATTTAAAGACATTTACGGTTTATGGTTGCATAATTAAGCTCTTGAAAATTAATATGACTACTAGAGCAATGTCAAAACAGACTTTGACATTCAATGAACCAGGCCAGGGGACTTTTGCTATATTTTGTAGTTTAATAATATGTATTATCTGAAAAAGATAGAGAATATTAAGTGTATTGTTATAATTGCTGTTGTTCTTGGTATAACAGGCAAATACTGTAGGCACGTTTGAACCAAAAAATGAGCTGTGTCTGCAAGTTTACTGTATTTCTTTCTAAAATGATAAACCCTAACCTTCTTTGGGCTTATCATATAAAACATATATTGATGATAGTGACTATTATATATCTGGTGCCATTAATTTTAGAGATGAGCGGGTTCGGTTCCTCGGAATCCGAACCCGCCAGAACTTCATGTTTTTTTACACGGGTCCGAGCGACTCGGATCTTCCCGCCTTGCTCGGTTAACCCGAGCGCGCCCGAACGTCATCATCCCGCTGTCGGATTCTTGCGAGGCTCGGATTCTATCGCGAGACTCGGATTCTATATAAGGAGCCGCGCGTCGCCGCCATTTTCACACGTGCATTGAGATTCATAGGGAGAGGACGTGGCTGGCGTCCTCTCCGTTTATAGAGAAGAGAGTGAGACAGTAGAGAGAGACACAGTAGTAATTTTGGGGAGCATTAGGAGGAGTACTAGTTACTTGCTGAAGTGATAGATAGTGTGACTGTATATTATCTGACTTGTGGGGGAGACACTGACAGTGGGGAGCAGTTAGAGTCTGAGAGCAGGACTCAGGAGTACATATAACGTACAGTGCACACTTTTGCTGCCAGAGTGCCACACTGCCATTGTGACCACACTGTGACCACCAGTATAATATATATTGTGATTGTCTGCTTAGGAGTACTACTTGCAAGTTGCTGATAGTGTGACCAGTGACCTGACCACCAGTCACCACCAGTTTAATATATATATATATATATATATATATATATAATTGTATATAATATATATATAATATTGTATACCACCTACCCGTGTTTTTTTTTTTTTTCTTTCTTCTTTATACATACTACTATAGTAGCTTACTGTAGCAGTCTGCGGTGCTGCTGAGCTGACTGTGTCCAGCAGGTCCGTCATCAGTCATTACATAATAAATATATATACCTGTCCGGCTGCAGTACTAGTGATATTATATATATATATATATATATATTGATTTCATCTCATTATCATCCAGTCTATATTAGCAGCAGACACAGTACGGTAGTCCACGGCTGTAGCTACCTCTGTGTCGGCAGTCGCTCGTCCATCCATAATTGTATACCACCTACCCGTGGTTTTTTTCTTTTTCTTTCTTCTTTATACATACTACTATAGTAGCTTACTGTAGCAGTCTGCGGTGCTGCTGAGCTGACAGTGTCCAGCAGGTCCGTCATCAGTCATTACATAATAAATATATCTACCTGTCCGGCTGCAGTACTAGTGATATTATATATATATATATTGATTTCATCTCATTATCATCCAGTCTATATTAGCAGCAGACACAGTACGGTAGTCCACGGCTGTAGCTACCTCTGTGTCGGCAGTCGCTCGTCCATCCATAATTGTATACCACCTACCCGTGGTTTTTTTCTTTTTCTTTCTTCTTTATACATACTACTATAGTAGCTTACTGTAGCAGTCTGCGGTGCTGCTGAGCTGACAGTGTCCAGCAGGTCCGTCATCAGTCATTACATAATAAATATATCTACCTGTCCGGCTGCAGTACTAGTGATATTATATATATATATATTGATTTCATCTCATTATCATCCAGTCTATATTAGCAGCAGACACAGTACGGTAGTCCACGGCTGTAGCTACCTCTGTGTCGGCAGTCACTCGTCCATCCATGATTGTATACCACCTACCCGTGGTTTTTTTTTTTCTTTCTTCTTTATACATACTACTATAGTAGCTTACTGTAGCAGTCTGCGGTGCTGCTGAGCTGACAGTGTCCAGCAGGTCCGTCATCAGTCATTACATAATAAATATATATACCTGTCCGGCTGCAGTACTAGTGATATTATATATATATATATATATATATATATTGATTTCATCTCATTATCATCCAGTCTATATTAGCAGCAGACACAGTACGGTAGTCCACGGCTGTAGCTACCTCTGTGTCGGCAGTCGCTCGTCCATCCATAATTGTATTCCACCTACCCGTGTTTTTTTTTTTTTCTTTCTTCTTTATACATACTACTATAGTAGCTTACTGTAGCAGTCTGCGGTGCTGCTGAGCTGACAGTGTCCAGCAGGTCCGTCATCAGTCATTACATAATAAATATATCTACCTGTCCGGCTGCAGTACTAGTGATATTATATATATATATATATTGATTTCATCTCATTATCATCCAGTCTATATTAGCAGCAGACACAGTACGGTAGTCCACGGCTGTAGCTACCTCTGTGTCGGCAGTCGCTCGTCCATCCATAATTGTATACCACCTACCCGTGGTTTTTTTTTTTTCTTTCTTCTTTATACATACTACTATAGTAGCTTACTGTAGCAGTCTGCGGTGCTGCTGAGCTGACAGTGTCCAGCAGGTCCGTCATCAGTCATTACTTAATAAATATATCTACCTGTCCGCCTGCAGTACTAGTGATATTATATATATATATATATATATATATATATATTGATTTCATCTCATTATCATCCAGTCTATATTAGCAGCAGACACAGTACGGTAGTCCACGGCTGTAGCTACCTCTGTGTCGGCAGTCACTCGTCCATCCATAATTGTATACCACCTACCCGTGGTTTTTTTTTTCTTTCTTCTTTATACATACTACTATAGTAGCTTACTGTAGCAGTCTGCGGTGCTGCTGAGCTGACAGTGTCCAGCAGGTCCGTCATCAGTCATTACATAATAAATATATCTACCTGTCCGGCTGCAGTACTAGTGATATTATATATATATATATTGATTTCATCTCATCATCATCCAGTCTATATTAGCAGCAGACACAGTACGGTAGTCCACGGCTGTAGCTACCTCTGTGTCGGCAGTCGCTCGTCCATCCATAATTGTATACCACCTACCCGTGGTTTTTTTTTTCTTTCTTCTTTATACATACTACTATAGTAGCTTACTGTAGCAGTCTGCGGTGCTGCTGAGCTGACAGTGTCCAGCAGGTCCGTCATCAGTCATTACATAATAAATATATCTACCTGTCCGGCTGCAGTACTAGTGATATTATATATATATATATATATATATATATATATTGATTTCATCTCATTATCATCCAGTCTATATTAGCAGCAGACACAGTACGGTAGTCCACGGCTGTAGCTACCTCTGTGTCGGCAGTCGCTCGTCCATCCATAATTGTATACCACCTACCCGTGGGTTTTTTTTTCTTTCTTCTTTATACATACTACTATAGTAGCTTACTGTAGCAGTCTGCGGTGCTGCTGAGCTGACAGTGTCCAGCAGGTCCGTCATCAGTCATTACATAATAAATATATCTACCTGTCCGGCTGCAGTACTAGTGATATTATATATATATATATATATATATTGATTTCATCTCATTATCATCCAGTCTATATTAGCAGCAGACACAGTACGGTAGTCCACGGCTGTAGCTACCTCTGTGTCGGCAGTCGCTCGTCCATCCATAATTGTATACCACCTACCCGTGGTTTTTTTCTTTTCTTTCTTCTTTATACATACTACTATAGTAGCTTACTGTAGCAGTCTGCGGTGCTGCTGAGCTGACAGTGTCCAGCAGGTCCGTCATCAGTCATTACTTAATAAATATATCTACCTGTCCGCCTGCAGTACTAGTGATATTATATATATATATATATATATATATTGATTTCATCTCATTATCATCCAGTCTATATTAGCAGCAGACACAGTACGGTAGTCCACGGCTGTAGCTACCTCTGTGTCGGCAGTCGCTCGTCCATCCATAATTGTATACCACCTACCCGTGGTTTTTTTTTCTTTTTCTTCTTTATACATACTACTATAGTAGCTTACTGTAGCAGTCTGCGGTGCTGCTGAGCTGACAGTGTCCAGCAGGTCCGTCATCAGTCATTACATAATAAATATATCTACCTGTCCGGCTGCAGTACTAGTGATATTATATATATATATATATATTGATTTCATCTCATTATCATCCAGTCTATATTAGCAGCAGACACAGTACGGTAGTCCACAGCTGTAGCTACCTCTGTGTCGGCAGTCGCTCGTCCATCCATAATTGTATACCACCTACCCGTGGTTTTTTTTTCTTCTTCTTTATACATACTACTATAGTAGCTTACTGTAGCAGTCTGCGGTGCTGCTGAGCTGACTGTGTCCAGCAGGTCCGTCATCAGTCATTACATAATAAATATATCTACCTGTCCGGCTGCAGTACTAGTGTGATATAATATATATTGATTTCATCTCATTATCATCCAGTCTATATTAGCAGCAGACACAGTACGGTAGTCCACGGCTGTAGCTACCTCTGTGTCGGCAGTCGCTCGTCCATCCATAAGTATACTAGTATCCATCCATCTCCATTGTTTACCTGAGGTGCCTTTTAGTTGTGCCTATTAAAATATGGAGAACAAAAATGTTGAGGTTCCAAAATTAGGGAAAGATCAAGATCCACTTCCACCTCGTGCTGAAGCTGCTGCCACTAGTCATGGCCGAGACGATGAAATGCCAGCAACGTCGTCTGCCAAGGCCGATGCCCAATGTCATAGTACAGAGCATGTAAAATCCAAAACACCAAATATCAGTAAAAAAAGGACTCCAAAATCTAAAATAAAATTGTCGGAGGAGAAGCGTAAACTTGCCAATATGCCATTTACCACACGGAGTGGCAAGGAACGGCTGAGGCCCTGGCCTATGTTCATGGCTAGTGGTTCAGCTTCACATGAGGATGGAAGCACTCAGCCTCTCGCTAGAAAAATGAAAAGACTCAAGCTGGCAAAAGCACCGCAAAGAACTGTGCGTTCTTCGAAATCCCAAATCCACAAGGAGAGTCCAATTGTGTCGGTTGCGATGCCTGACCTTCCCAACACTGGACGTGAAGAGCATGCGCCTTCCACCATTTGCACGCCCCCTGCAAGTGCTGGAAGGAGCACCCGCAGTCCAGTTCCTGATAGTCAGATTGAAGATGTCAGTGTTGAAGTACACCAGGATGAGGAGGATATGGGTGTTGCTGGCGCTGGGGAGGAAATTGACAAGGAGGATTCTGATGGTGAGGTGGTTTGTTTAAGTCAGGCACCCGGGGAGACACCTGTTGTCCGTGGGAGGAATATGGCCGTTGACATGCCTGGTGAAAATACCAAAAAAATCAGCTCTTCGGTGTGGAAGTATTTCAACAGAAATGCGGACAACATTTGTCAAGCCGTGTGTTGCCTTTGTCAAGCTGTAATAAGTAGGGGTAAGGACGTTAACCACCTCGGAACATCCTCCCTTATACGTCACCTGCAGCGCATTCATAATAAGTCAGTGACAAGTTCAAAAACTTTGGGCGACAGCGGAAGCAGTCCACTGACCAGTAAATCCCTTCCTCTTGTAACCAAGCTCACGCAAACCACCCCACCAACTCCCTCAGTGTCAATTTCCTCCTTCCCCAGGAATGCCAATAGTCCTGCAGGCCATGTCACTGGCAATTCTGATGATTCCTCTCCTGCCTGGGATTCCTCCGATGCATCCTTGCGTGTAACGCCTACTGCTGCTGGCGCTGCTGTTGTTGCTGCTGGGAGTCGATGGTCATCCCAGAGGGGAAATCGTAAGACCACTTTTACTACTTCCACCAAGCAATTGACTGTCCAACAGTCCTTTGCGAGGAAGATGAAATATCACAGCAGTCATCCTGCTGCAAAGCGGATAACTGAGGCCTTGGCATCCTAGGTGGTGAGAAACGTGGTTCCGGTATCCATCATTACTGCAGAGCCAACTAGAGACTTGTTGGAGGTACTGTGTCCCCGGTACCAAATACCATCTAGGTTCCATTTCTCTAGGCAGGCGATACCGAAAATGTACACAGACCTCAGAAAAAGAGTCACCAGTGTCCTAAAAAATGCAGCTGTACCCAATGTCCACTTAACCACGGACATGTGGACAAGTGGAGCAGGGCAGGGTCAGGACTATATGACTGTGACAGCCCACTGGGTAGATGTATGGACTCCCGCCGCAAGAACAGCAGCGGCGGCACCAGTAGCAGCATCTCGCAAACGCCAACTCTTTCCTAGGCAGGCTACGCTTTGTATCACCGGTTTCCAGAATACGCACACAGCTGAAAGCCTCTTACGGCAACTGAGGAAGATCATCGCGGAATGGCTTACCCCAATTGGACTCTCCTGTGGATTTGTGGCATCGGACAACGCCAGCAATATTGTGTGTGCATTAAATCCGGGCAAATTCCAGCACGTCCCATGTTTTGCACATACCTTGAATTTGGTGGTGCAGAATTTTTTTAAAAATGACAGGGGCGTGCAAGAGATGCTGTCGGTGGCCAGAAGAATTGCGGGACACTTTCGGCGTACAGGCACCACGTACAGAAGACTGGAGCAACACCAAAAACGCCTGAACCTGCCCTGCCATCATCTGAAGCAAGAAGTGGTAACGAGGTGGAATTCAACCCTATATATGCTTCAGAGGTTGGAGGAGTAGCAAAAGGCCATTCAAGCCTATACAATTCAGCACGATATAGGAGGTGGAATGCACCTGTCTCAAGCGCAGTGGAGAATGATTTCAACGTTGTGCAAGGTTCTGCTGCCCTTTGAACTTGCCACACGTGAAGTCAGTTCAGACACTGCCAGCCTGAGTCAGGTCATTCCCCTCATCAGGCTTTTGCAGAAGAAGCTGGAGACATTGAAGGAGGAGCTAACACGGAGCGATTCTGCTAGGCATGTGGGACTTGTGGATGGAGCCCTTAATTCGCTTAACAAGGATTCACGGGTGGTCAATCTGTTGAAATCAGAGCACTACATTTTGGCCACCGTGCTCGATCCTAGATTTAAAACCTACCTTGGATCTCTCTTTCCAGCAGACACAAGTCTGCTGGGGTTCAAAGACCTGCTGGTGAGAAAATTGTCAAGTCAAGCGGAACGCGACCTGTCAACATCTCCTCCTTCACATTCTCCCGCAACTGGGGGTGCGAGGAAAAGGCTCAGAATTCCGAGCCCACCCGCTGGCGGTGATGCAGGGCAGTCTGGAGCGACTGCTGATGCTGACATCTGGTCCGGACTGAAGGACCTGTCAACGATTACGGACATGTCGTCTACTGTCACTGCATATGATTCTCTCCCCATTGAAAGAATGGTGGAGGATTATATGAGTGACCGCATCCAAGTAGGCACGTCACACAGTCCGTACTTATACTGGCAGGAAAAAGAGGCAATTTGGAGGCCCTTGCACAAACTGGCTTTATTCTACCTAAGTTGCCCTCCCACAAGTGTGTACTCCGAAAGAGTGTTTAGTGCCGCCGCTCACCTTGTCAGCAATCGGCGTACGAGGTTACTTCCAGAAAATGTGGAGAAGATGATGTTCATTAAAATGAATTATAATCAATTCCTCCGTGGAGACATTGACCAGCAGCAATTGCCTCCACAAAGTACACAGGGAGCTGAGATGGTGGATTCCAGTGGGGACGAATTGATAATCTGTGAGGAGGGGGATGTACACGGTGATATATCGGAGGATGATGATGAGGTGGACATCTTGCCTCTGTAGAGCCAGTTTGTGCAAGGAGAGATTAATTGCTTCTTTTTTGGTGGGGGTCCAAACCAACCCGTCATTTCAGTCACAGTCGTGTGGCAGACCCTGTCACTGAAATGATGGGTTGGTTAAAGTGTGCATGTCCTGTTTATACAACATAAGGGTGGGTGGGAGGGCCCAAGGACAATTCCATCTTGCACCTCTTTTTTCTTTAATATTTCTTTGCGTCATGTGCTGTTTGGGGAGTGTTTTTTGGAAGGGCCATCCTGCGTGACACTGCAGTGCCACTCCTAGATGGGCCCGGTGTTTGTGTCGGCCACTAGGGTCGCTTATCTTACTCACACAGCTACCTCATTGCGCCTCTTTTTTTCTTTGCGTCATGTGCTGTTTGGGGAGTGTTTTTTGGAAGGGCCATCCTGCGTGACACTGCAGTGCCACTCCTAGATGGGCCCGGTGTTTGTGTCCGCCACTAGGGTCGCTTATCTTACTCACACAGCTACCTCATTGCGCCTCTTTTTTTCTTTGCGTCATGTGCTGTTTGGGGAGTGTTTTTTGGAAGGGCCATCCTGCGTGACACTGCAGTGCCACTCCTAGATGGGCTAGGTGTTTGTGTCGGCCACTAGGGTCGCTTAGCTTACTCACACAGCTACCTCATTGCGCCTCTTTTTTTCTTTGCGTCATGTGCTGTTTGGGGAGTGTTTTTTGGAAGGGCCATCCTGCGTGACACTGCAGTGCCACTCCTAGATGGGCCCGGTGTTTGTGTCGGCCACTAGGGTCGCTTAGCTTACTCACACAGCTACCTCATTGCGCCTCTTTTTTTCTTTGCGTCATGTGCTGTTTGGGGAGTGTTTTTTGGAAGGGCCATCCTGCGTGACACTGCAGTGCCACTCCTAGATGGGCCCGGTGTTTGTGTCGGCCACTAGGGTCGCTTAGCTTACTCACACAGCTACCTCATTGCGCCTCTTTTTTTCTTTGCGTCATGTGCTGTTTGGGGAGTGTTTTTTGGAAGGGCCATCCTGCGTGACACTGCAGTGCCACTCCTAGATGGGCCCGGTGTTTGTGTCGGCCACTAGGGTCGCTTATCTTACTCACACAGCTACCTCATTGCGCCTCTTTTTTTCTTTGCGTCATGTGCTGTTTGGGGAGTGTTTTTTGGAAGGGCCATCCTGCGTGACACTACAGTGCCACTCCTAGATGGGCCCGGTGTTTGTGTCGGCCACTAGGGTCGCTTATCTTACTCACACAGCTACCTCATTGCGCCTCTTTTTTTCTTTGCGTCATGTGCTGTTTGGGGAGTGTTTTTTGGAAGGGCCATCCTGCGTGACACTGCAGTGCCACTCCTAGATGGGCCCGGTGTTTGTGTCGGCCACTAGGGTCGCTTAGCTTACTCACACAGCTACCTCATTGCGCCTCTTTTTTTCTTTGCGTCATGTGCTGTTTGGGGAGTGTTTTTTGGAAGGGCCATCCTGCGTGACACTGCAGTGCCACTCCTAGATGGGCCCGGTGTTTGTGTCGACCACTAGGGTCGCTTAGCTTACTCACACAGCTACCTCATTGCGCCTCTTTTTTTCTTTGCGTCTTGTGCTGTTTGGGGAGTGTTTTTTGGAAGGGCCATCCTGCGTGACACTGCAGTGCCACTCCTAGATGGGCCCGGTGTTTGTGTCGGCCACTAGGGTCGCTTATCTTACTCACACAGCTACCTCATTGCGCCTCTTTTTTTCTTTGCGTCATGTACTGTTTGGGGAGTGTTTTTTGGAAGGGCCATCCTGCGTGACACTGCAGTGCCACTCCTAGATGGGCCCGGTGTTTGTGTCGGCCACTAGGGTCGCTTATCTTACTCACACAGCTACCTCATTGCGCCTCTTTTTTTCTTTGCGTCATGTGCTGTTTGGGGAGTGTTTTTTGGAAGGGCCATCCTGCGTGACACTGCAGTGCCACTCCTAGATGGGCCCGGTGTTTGTGTCGGCCACTAGGGTCGCTTAGCTTACTCACACAGCTACCTCATTGCGCCTCTTTTTTTCTTTGCGTCATGTGCTGTTTGGGGAGTGTTTTTTGGAAGGGCCATCCTGCGTGACACTGCAGTGCCACTCCTAGATGGGCCCGGTGTTTGTGTCGGCCACTAGGGTCGCTTAGCTTACTCACACAGCTACCTCATTGCGCCTCTTTTTTTCTTTGCGTCATGTGCTGTTTGGGGAGTGTTTTTTGGAAGGGCCATCCTGCGTGACACTGCAGTGCCACTCCTAGATGGGCCCGGTGTTTGTGTCGGCCACTAGGGTCGCTTATCTTACTCACACAGCTACCTCATTGCGCCTCTTTTTTTCTTTGCGTCATGTACTGTTTGGGGAGTGTTTTTTGGAAGGGCCATCCTGCGTGACACTGCAGTGCCACTCCTAGATGGGCCCGGTGTTTGTGTCGGCCACTAGGGTCGCTTATCTTACTCACACAGCTACCTCATTGCGCCTCTTTTTTTCTTTGCGTCATGTGCTGTTTGGGGAGTGTTTTTTGGAAGGGCCATCCTGCGTGACACTGCAGTGCCACTCCTAGATGGGCCCGGTGTTTGTGTCGGCCACTAGGGTCGCTTAGCTTACTCACACAGCTACCTCATTGCGCCTCTTTTTTTCTTTGCGGCATGTGCTGTTTGGGGAGTGTTTTTTGGAAGGGCCATCCTGCGTGACACTGCAGTGCCACTCCTAGATGGGCCCGGTGTTTGTGTTGGCCACTAGGGTCGCTTAGCTTACTCACACAGTTACCTCATTGCGCCTCTTTTTTTCTTTGCGTCATGTGCTGTTTGGGGAGTGTTTTTTGGAAGGGCCATCCTGCGTGACACTGCAGTGCCACTCCTAGATGGGCCCGATGTTTGTGTCGGCCACTAGGGTCGCTTAGCTTACTCACACAGCTACCTCATTGCGCCTCTTTTTTTCTTTGCGTCATGTGCTGTTTGGGGAGTGTTTTTTGGAAGGGCCATCCTGCGTGACACTGCAGTGACACTCCTAGATGGGCCCGGTGTTTGTGTCGGCCACTAGGGTCGCTTATCTTACTCACACAGCTACCTCATTGCGCCTCTTTTTTTCTTTGCGTCATGTGCTGTTTGGAGAGTGTTTTTTGGAAGGGCCATCCTGCGTGACACTGCAGTGCCACTCCTAGATGGGCCCGGTGTTTGTGTCGGCCACTAGGGTCGCTTATCTTACTCACACAGCTACCTTATTGCGCCTCTTTTTTTCTTTGCATCATGTGCTGTTTGGGGAGTGTTTTTTGGAAGGGCCATCCTGCGTGACACTGCAGTGCCACTCCTAGATGGGCCCGGTGTTTGTGTCGGCCACTAGGGTCGCTTATCTTACTCACACAGCTACCTCGGTGCAAATTTTAGGACTAAAAATAATATTGTGAGGTGTGAGGTATTCAGAATAGACTGAAAATGAGTGGAAATTATGGTTTTTGAGGTTAATAATACTTTGGGATCAAAATGACCCCCAAATTCTATGATTTAAGCTGTTTTTTAGGGTTTTTTGAAAAAAACACCCGAATCCAAAACACACCCGAATCCGACAAAAAAAATTCGGTGAGGTTTTGCCAAAACGCGGTCGAACCCAAAACACGGCCGCGGAACCGAACCCAAAACCAAAACACAAAACCCGAAAAATTTCAAGTGCACATCTCTAATTAATTTACCATCCAATCTGTGTTTAATTTTTTGAACTTTTTACTTGTATGAATTGCTTAAAAGGAAAGTATATGGTCCAAGCTCCCCTTATTGTTCCAGGTTAAAGTTCATACACTATAGTCGGTCATTTGTTGGATTGAAGGTTCAGGGTAATAGAATACAGACTTAGGGGGAGATTTACTAAGCAGTGATAAAAGTGGAGAAGTGAGCCAATATAGAAGTTGCCCATGGCAACCAATCAGCTGCTCTGTATACTTTTATAGTATGCAAATTATAAATGTTACGTCAATGCTAATTGGGTGCCATGGGCAACTTCTCCACTGGCTCACTTCTCCACTTTTATCACTGTTTAGTACATCTCCCCTATAATTCTCCAGAAACCAATGGCCAGTGTAATGCATTTGAATTAATTCTCTCAGCAACTCATTTTATAATAACCTTTTCCCAGATCAGCCTCAGTGCAACCAGGAGCTCCAGAAGGATTAACCTCTTTGTTGTGTCTTGGAAACCCCTGCCAACCATTCTGTTCAGATACATTTCCATATCTGTATATAAACAAACTAATAAATACACAAAAGTACTGTAAACATCTTAGCCAGTGGTTCTCAAACTGTGTGCCGCAGCACCATTGGGTGCCTCGGGAACGTTTGCATGGGTGCCCTTGGTTGGTAGTCCAGGAACAATTCAAATTATTTATGGTCAAAGTAATAGACAAAACCTGTGCTGGTGGCTGCTAATCATAAAATATGTGGACAAACAGAAATAAATCTTGCGGGGGGCACTTTACGTGTTTTGTGTTTTGGTTTTAGATCTGGATGCCCGCTCGTGTTTTGGATCTGGATAGGTTTTTGCCAAATCCACCCTTTTGATTTTTGGTTTTGGAACTGGATGATTTTTGAAATAAACATAAAATTAGCTAAAATGACAGAATTTGGGGGTAATTTTGATCCTACGGTATTATTAACCTCAATAACATTAATTTACACTCATTTACAGTCTATTTTGAACACCTCACAATATTGTTTTTAGGCCTAAAAGTTGCATCGAGGTAGCTGTATGACTAAGCTAAGCAACTCAAGTGTGCGGCACAAACACCTGGCCCATCTAGGAGTAGCACTGCAGTTGCAGATAGGATGGCACTTAAAAGAACTAGCCCCAAACAGCACATCATGCAAATAAATAAAAGAGGTGCAATGAGGTAGCTGTATGACTAAGCTAAGTGACACAAGTGTGCTGCACACACACCTGGCCCATCTAGGGTTGGCACTGCAGTCCCACTGCACTAATGGCAGGTACTGAATGCACGTCTAACATCAACATAGCTGTCAAGGCCTCAGTTCTCTGCTATGCAACAGGATGACTGCTGTAATATTTCATCTTCCTCGCAAAGGACTGTTGGACAGTCATTTTGTTAGGTGAAGTAGTACAAGTGTTTTTTTCCGACTTCCCCTCTGGGATGACGATCGACTCCCAGAAGCAACAACAGCAGCGGCAGCAGTAGGAGGAAGTGGTTCTTGATCTTTCCCTATTTTATCCTCCAAATGTTTGTTCTCCATTATTTTTCTGGAGTTATATAACAAAATTCAGCAAGGAGAGTGTACTTCTACACCACACAGGGCAAACCCCGTAAAAATTATTTGGATTAAATATTAATAACCCCTTTATTTGGAGTAAATAATATACAGCACAGGACAGCAACTCTGAATTTATATGGCAGCATGACTGCACTGGACTTATACAGCAGTACCACTGGACTGGATTTATATGGCAGTACCACTGGATATTTAAAGGCAGTATCACTGGACTTATACGGCAGTATCACTGGACTTATACAACAGTACCAATGGACATTTACGGCAGTATCACTGGACTAATACGGCAGTATCACTGGACTTATATGGCAGTACCACTGGACTGAATTTATACGGCAGTATCACTGGACTTATACGGCAGTACCACTGGACATGTATGGCAGTACAACTGGACATATATGGCAGTACAACTGGACATATATACGGCAGTATCACTGGACTTATATGGCATTATCACTGGATTTATACAGCAGTATCCCTGGACTTATACGGCAGTACAACTGGACACATACAGCAGTATCACTGGACTTATATGGCAGTACCACTTGACTGGATTAATACAGCAATACCACTGGACTGGATTTATATGGCAGTACCACTGGATTTATACGGCAGTACCACTGGACTGGATTTATACGGCAGTACCACTGGACTGGATTTATACGGCAGTACCACTGGATTTATACGGCAGCACCACTGGACTGGATTTACACGGCAGTATCACTGGATGTATACGGCAGTATCACTGGACTTATACGGCAGTATCACTGGACTTATACGGCAGTATCACTGGACTTATACAGCAGTATCACTGGATTTATACGGCAGTATCACTGGACTGGCTTTATATGGCAGTACCACTGGATTTACCACTTGACTGGATTAATACAGCAGTACCACTGGACTGGATTTATATGGCAGTACCACTGGATTTATACGCCATTACCACTGGACTGGATTTATACGGCAGTACCACTGGATTTATATGGCAGTAGCACTGGACTAGATGTATACGGCAGTATCACTGGACTTATACGGAAGTACCACTGGACATATATGGCAGTTTCACTGGACTTATACGGCAGCACAGGGAGCCCACCATTGGACTGATGCAGGACAACACAGCACCACTGCACTGGACTGGACTTTTACAGCAGCACTGGACATATGGCAGCAGAATATACCACCGCTGTGACTGGACTGATGCAGCACAAGACACCACCACTGGACTGATGCAGCACAACACAGCACCACTGGACTGGAATTAAACAGCAGCACGTGACATATGGCAGCAGATAACACCACCACTGTGACTGGACTGATTGAAAACAAGACACCACCACTGGACTAATGCAGCTCAACACAGTACCACTGGACTGGACTTATACAGCAGCACTGGACATATGGCAGCAGAGGACACCACCACTGTGACTGGACTGATGCAGCAGAAGACACCACCACTGGACTGATGAAGAACAACACAGCACTAGAATAACACACATAAGACAGAGCAGGTTGCCACAACACTTTCCCGCACAGACAGACACTGAGGAGAGAGACATGTCCTCTCACTACACTCTCCAGGACTGGAGTGAAAATGGCGGCGATGCGCGGCTCCTTATATGGAATCCAAAACCCGTGAGAATCCGACAGTGGGATGATTACATTTTGCCTCGTTCTGGTTTCTGAGTCTGGCGGGAAGTCCCAAGCTGGACTCGGATCCGGGCTCAGGACGTGATGTTCGGTAGGGTTCGATTCTCAGAGAACGGAACCCGCTCATCTCTAATTATTAACAGCATCCATGTGAATTAACATAAATATTTAGCAGGTTTTTGATGACTTATATTACAGTACATGGGGTCTAATTCAGCTCCATTGCGAATTTGCAGAGGTTTGCAATTGGATAGTCTCCACCCTCCCTGTGCAAGTCTGCGTATGCCGTGCAAATAGCTTTGCAAACGCCGTTCAGCTGCAAATCCATTCGCAACTCACTCACCATCGAATGTTTTTCCATTCTGTGCACTCTGTCCGTAGCCCAGGACTTGCTGCTACAGTGCGATAGAATCAAGCTGATCAGGGCCTGAGCTGACATCAGAAACCCTCCCTGAAAACGCTTGGAATCAATTGCATTTTTCCTGACACTCACAGAAAACGGGCAGTTACCACCCACAAACGTCTACTTCCAGTCAATCAACTTGCATACGCCTAGCGATCAAAAAAGTCACTGAATTTTTTCACAGTTTGGCGTCACGTGTGTGAACTACGATCCATACTCATGCGCAGTCAATCAATAATCGTCCTCCTTGCAAACACACAACAGCCATCAGGTCTGAATTGGGCCCATTATCTCTATGTTTGCAACGTAAGCATTTAAAACACCTGTTGAGGATAAAGTTTTTCTATTTGCTCTGTGCACAGATCCCTTTGAGAGATATTAATTAAGGACATGGGGGGTAATTCAGACCTGATCGCTCGCTAGTTTTTTTTTTTTTTTGCAGTCCTGCACTCACATAGTCGCCGCCCACCGGGGAGTGTATTTTAGCTGTGCAAGTGTGCGATCGCATGTGCAGCCGAGCGGTACAAAAATAGTTTGTGCAGTTTCTGAGTTGCCCAGGACTTACTCAGCTGCTATGATCACTTCAGCCTGTCCGGGGCCAGAACTGACGTCAGACACTCTCCCTGCAAACGCTTGGACACACCTGCGTTTTTCCAACCACTCCTTGAAAACGGTCAGTTGCCACCCACAAACGCCTTCTTCCTGTCAATCTCCTTTTGATCGGCTGTGCAAATGGATTCTTCATAAAACCCATCGCACAGCAACAATCCGCTTTGTACCCGTGCCACGTGCCTGCGCATTGCGGTGCATACGCATGTGCAGTTCTGACCTGATCGCAGCGCTGCAAAAAAAGCTAGCGAGCGATCGGGTCTGAATTACCCCCATAATGCCCATATAAGTGAACATATTTTAAACAAAAGTAACAGTTTCTGGTTGCAAAATTTACTTTGCTACAGCTTGATATATTTTGTTGTAGCTGTCTGTACTGTTATAATGGGAACACTTTCAGAAATAAGCTGCATGATTGCCTGGACTTCAAAATCCTAATTTTCTGCACCAATTTCAGTGGCGCAATGTGAGTCACTGATTTATATACAGAGCTAGAGAAAGAGATAAAGGGGGTCATTCTGAGTTGTTCGCTCGCTAGCTGCTTTTATCAGCCGTGCAAACGCTAAGCCGCCGCCCTCTGGGAGTGTATCTAAGCTTAGCAGAATTGCGAACGAAAGGATCGCACCGCTGCTACAAAAAAAGATTGTGCAGTTTCTGAGCAGCTCGAGACCTACTCCTAGCTAGCGATCACTTCAGACTGTTTAGTTCCTGTTTTGACGTCACGAACACGCCCTGCGTTTTGCCAGCCACGCCTGCGTTTCTCCAGGCATGCCCGCGTTTGTATCTGACACGCCTGCATTTTTTACACACACTCCCCGTAAACGGTCAGTTACCACCCAGAAACACCCACTTCCTGTCAATCACTCTGCGCCCAGTAGGGCGATTGAAAAGCATCGCTAGACCTTGTGTGAAACTGCATCGGCTTTTGTGTAAGTACGTTGCACGTGCGCATTGAGCCGCATACGCATGCACAGAAGTGCTGATTTTTAGCCTGATCGCTGCGCTGCGAACAACGGCAGCTAGCGATCAACTCGGAATGACCCCCAAACTCTTTATGCATACATGATTTCTGGATTCTGTACTTCCTTTTCAACCAAACAACTTATGGTTTGTTAAATGTGTTATATTTATTTTTGTCATCACTATTAATGATATACTAGGCGATTCATCACGCCCTACGGGCGCTCTACACACCGTCGTTAGGGGCTTCGCCCCGTTAACCTCTGCACGGCTTTGGCGCGGGTGGGGGAGGGGGCAGTTAGCCGGGGTGGTGCGGTTGGGGGTGGGTGGGTGTGAGGGTGCTATGGTTGCAGGGGCGGGTGGGGGAGGGGGTGGAGTGCCACGGGTGGTGGGTGGATGCGGTGGGTGCCACGGGTGGGGTGCGAATGCGGTTGGTTGCCGTGGGTGTTGGTGCTCTGGGTGGGGGAGGGGACGGGAGAGCCGCGGGTGGGTGGGGCGGGTGTTGGTGCTCTGGGTGGGGGAGGGGACGGGAGTGCCGCGGGTGGTGCGCGTGTTGGTGCAGCGGGTGGGGGAGGGGGGGAGTGCCACGGGTGGTGGGTGGATGCAGTGGGTGCCGCGGGTGTTGGTGCTGCGGGTGGGGGAGGGGGTGGAGTGCCACGAGTGGTGGGTGGATGCGGTGGGTGCTGCGGGTAGGTGGCGCGGGTGTTGGTGATGCGGGTGGGGGAGGGTGGGAGTGCAACAGGTGGGGGGCGAATGCGGTTGGTTACCGCAGGTGTTGGTGCTATGGGTGGAGGAGGGGGCGGGAGTTCCGCGGGTGGGTTCCGTGGGTGTTTGTGCTCTGGGTGGGGGAGGGGACGGGAGTGCCGCGGATGGTGGGTGGAGACGGTGGGTGTTTGTGCTACGGGTGGGGGAGGGGGCAGGAGCAGTGGCGCCACAACGTGGGTGCGGGGAGTGCGGCCCGCACCCGGGTGTTACCCTCTGAGGGGTGACACCAAAGTGCCGGCTCCTGTCACAGCGCAGAAGCTAGCACTGCAGATTCAGCAGTGTCCCCCGAACCACAACGTGCCGAAAATGGGGTCGGCACGCAAAGCCACACACCCTTCCACGAAGCCACGCCCCCTTTTCGCCTCGCGACCGCAGCGGGTGTTAGAAAAGTGAAGACTCTTGGCGGGAGTGCTGCGGATGTTGGTGCTGCGGGAAGGGGAGGGGATGGGAGTGCCGCGGGAGGGGGCAGATGCGGGTGGCTGCCGCGGGCGGGAGGGGCGAGTCACTGTTCAGCATGTCTCCCTGACTCAGTGGCAGCCACAAGACTGTGAGGCGGGTAATGTGAGTTCCGCTCAAAGTCAGCGGCTGCGGTGTCACCACTCACCAGGGGCAGTACGGGGAGAAGGGAGACAGGGGACTGGGCGGAGATCGAGAGGGGACTGGGCGGAGAGAGGGAGGGGACTGTTCCTGGCCAGATCTGTGCCTGTGACTCCGCCCAGCGTTACAGCCAGCACAGAGTCACAGAGTTGGGCAAATATATAGGAGATATCTGGTGGTTTGAGTTTATCATAGTACTTAGCCTGATGTACAAGTGTTCCTTGTTTTTCACAAGCTATTAATTTGGGTTGATGAGGGATATTAATGCATTGTAGAAGCTAAGAACACAATATGGGTTCTTTGTATTAAATGTGGGGACTACGAATTTAATGTTGAAGCTGGTTGGGTGGAGGAAGGCATACAGTATGTGACAAAGGTAGAGTGAAAACTTTATATGACACTTTTTGTTCCTTTCCTCCAGACAGTATATTTATTTATTTATTTCTCTTTGAAAGTATTACCATTCTTGATAAGCGTTCACTTATACAGAGTTCTATTTGCTAAAGGTAAAGAATGTTTTCATTTTCCATCGTAATGTGAATGCTAAAGTGTTGTTACTAAATATTCATCTTGTTTGATGTTTTGAATGCACTTTTCATTTTGTTACACATTAGATTATACTCTGTGCAGCGGCTCACAGTTCATCACCTGCAAAACATGTTGAATCTGGGTTTTATCATCATTACCTGTATTGTTTTGTCCTTGGGTGACATCAGTATATACAGTATCTGTCTATTAACTTTGTCCCTGTCCTGTTCACCACAACTGCATATGTAATTTAAAGATGTTAGTATTTGAGAGTAATAGTTCATTGCTTCCTTCAACATTATTACTTTATTAAGTATACTCAAGCTGAACAGTTGATCCAAGTGATATATGATTGTTATAGCACCACTACCTGCACAAAGATCCACTTAGTTGCCTGATCTCAGAGTTTAAGCAAAGTACATACAGTTGCCCTGTCACTGATGCGCAAAGTGGCCATATTAGCGGAAGACATTTACGTGCGAATGCACTTTTGCTTACCAGGATCACCTTTTTAGCTGCAATTAGCTGACTTCATACAACTCAGAAATGCCCCGCAGAGTCTCATAGATATGGCTGTTCATCTCATTTGACCTTGAGCACATGAGCGGTGTGAAAATTAACATGCGCAGTCAATTTGAATTCAGGCCTAAATCAGTCCCAGGGGTATATCTTATAGCCTGTGAGCTGCAAGCATATTATGCGGTTAAAGTAGAATTCATTTTAAAGGCAAAACAAATCTATTTTTCCTTTTAAATGATTGCTACTTTAACCACTTAACTGATGATTTTTCTTTCTCCAAAAAACGCTCCGAAATTGTCAGAGTTTTTTTTATGACCGATTTAGGTAAAGAATAGTTAAATAAATTATCCAAAATAATTTTCTTTAAAAAAAAATAAAAAAAAGGGAAAAATATCAATGATCGCGACCATCACAACTTGCCATTTTAGGATGCGGCCCTCTCAGCAGCCCCCGGACCCCTTCAGGAAGGTGAGGGGCTGTGGGGTTTTTTACATTTCTCCATCTGCTGCTAATGTCTGCAGCCGCTGGATGGGGGGGTTCTTCCGGGCTGACCGATCAGCAGTGATTGGCAGCACGGCAGGCACTGGAGGGGAGGGAACCAGGAAGCAGAGGGACCGGAGGTCCCTCTGTGAGCAGCAATTGCAGGAAGCTTTGCTTCCTGCTGCTGCACAGTGAGCATTCTGACTAGTCGCATCAGATGTGACCATTTCAGGGAAAGCCTAGCCTAGTGTGGTCGCATCTGATGCGACCATGCCAGGCAAATTGTTAAAACATCAGGCAACCTCACTGGGACCCCCTCCCTCCTCCCATTCCACATTTACCGCCTTATGTATTTTCAATTGCAATTTCCTTGGATGGAAAAAAAAAGCCCCTGAAATGTAGGCGCTTGCATTAAATAGTCCTGCAAGACATTGATCATGGAGTCTTTTAAGCCTAGCCAAGGTAGAAGGGTGTGGATCTATTGATTGACAGTGGTATTGCCGACAGTCATAAAGTCGATACTAAATGGTCGACATGACTTAGGTCAATAGGTAAAAAGGTTGACAGTTACAAAAGGTCAACAGATGAATGGTTGACAGTGCTTAAGGTCAACAGGAACCAAAGGTCGGCAGGGTCAAATGGTCGATATGACAATGATCAAAACACACAGAGGGTCAACACGTAGTCCACATGTTTTGGGGAGTGTTTTGGGTAAAATTTTGTATACTTCATGTTACGTGACCACCATTTGTACAAATGTGTACCCATGCGGGCTCGCTTCATCACTCTAGGGGCGGGATTCAATTCTTTTCACCCCTTTCCACACCCGTTCTGTTTCTGCCCTCAGGGGCGTGGTATCATAATTTCAACTTGCTACCCCCGGAGTAGCGAGGCACCCAACCCTTTACACAGTAAACCTGATTACTATGGGCGAAATATGCGCAATAACAGAGATCATTTTAAAAAGGAAATTGGGCGTGATATGTCATTTGAATCTCACCCTAGATGTCCACGTGCGTAGTAAATTAAGGATATGTTGATAAAGCATGCTGAAAATGAAATAAAAAATGTGTCGACCATTTTATGTGTCGACCATTGTCATGTTGGCCTTTTGAACCTGTCGGCCTTTTGTTCCCGTCGACCTCAAGCACTGTCTACCTTTCACTTGTGGACCTTTTGTAACTGTCGACCTTTACATGTCTACTTCATGTATGTCGACTATATGGTGTCGACCTATTGACTGTCGACCTATACATTGTGGACCTATCATCTGGATACCACGGTAGAATCCCATCTAGTTACAAAAACCCATAGCAGATTGTTTTGTATATTTTCTGTAATTTGTATCAAATCTACTGTGATACGCCTTTCAGTGAAAAAGAAGGATTTACAAGATACAGTGTGTGTCTGTGATTGGTATTACAATAATCTAGACCACATCTACTGTCATTTAGATAGATGTGTTTTGAGACAGGTTTTATTATATATTTCATTCACATGAACCACAGCTACTGCAGTATTTATTGGAGTGAAAAAGATGTTTGAAAGTCTGAAATAACTGAAAGACAAATCTCTGTTGTTACAAACAGTACAAAACCCTGTTCCAATTTACAAATATATTTACTTAAATATAACTTATAACTTAGACAGATCTTACCCTTCAAACAGTGCTAGTTTTGTGTAAATTGAAAATGATGTTCAGTGTACCTACTGTACTGCAATGTTGTTTGGCTTTATGACACAATAAAGCACTTGTGCATCTGATTAAGTCAGTGTTGCTTCCAGCTTTGCCACGTATGATTCAAGGATACAGCTATCATCCTGCTAGACAGCCTGCAGAATATATTCAAGTCAGGTGTCTACAACAAATGCTTTCTACTCACAGACTAGACAAAACAAGTGTAGGCAGCAATGTGAAAGCAGAAGGCAAGTAGTTTAATATGCTTAATGGTGTGGGTCACAGGTGTCAGGCTGCACAAAAATGATTTGAGGATACACCACCTGTATCCTCAAATCGCACCAAGTAGCCTGGGTCGGCCCACCACAGACTTTGTGACTAAGCCACGCTGTGCTTCAAATCAGACATTTTTTCACAATATATGCATCTTATTCACTAATGTGACCAAAGCACAATGCATAGGTATCATGGATGCTGCCGTCAGCCAGTGTTAATTTTGACAAGGATTTAATATTTCATTTTAGTCTTAGTCACTTAAAATTGTAGTTGGTTTCAAGTCACATTTTATTTATTTATTTATTTGCTTTGTTTCAGTCAAGATTTAGTTAGTGGATCTCGGTTTTCATTTTAGTCTAATTTTAGTTAATGTTTTAGTCATAACTTTTGCAGTTTAATGATACAGTATGTTTAATGGATTTTGCTGAAGAACATTTCTCTAAAATTCCCTTGAGAAGTAGGCATACCTTTAGCTACAGTATGTGTATCTGTGGCTAGTAATCTAGGCTCAGTAGGCTGAGAATGTGTTACATACTGAGTCTGACTTTCCATAGTGCTCCTATATATCATATACAAAATAATGCCTTAAGTTTGTTAGAACAAATCCTATTTCCTTCACAGCAGGTCATATTTACTTTCTGCAATCACTAGCAGTCTGATGGCATCCTGGGTCTGACGACACAGACCCGTTCTATACATGCGCAGTACAAGTCCGGTGCATGCTCAATCTACTGAACATCGGTACTTTGCATCATGTGCAACAGATCCTGTAGGATCTGATTGAGGGCCAGAATGCACCAGAGATAATCACATTATATTCTATGATTTTGGATTGTGGAGATCAGTTTGCTCATCTGTAGTTTTGGTTTCAGACACCTTTAAGTGTAATACACTATTTGTCCTTTCTTGTCCTTTTTAGGTAAATTATTTTCTAATTAGTAGTTATTCAACCCTCATTGTGCAGAATTATTTTATGAGCCCAGCTCAGTTCTTGAGTCTTAATAAATGTAAATGGACTTTACTGTACAGTACATATATTTGCTATGAGTGGGGTAGACTTGGTGATTGATAGTTAAAAAAGTACCAACCAATCATTTCTTAACTGTCATTTTTAAATACATCATGTAAAATGACAGGAGCTAATTGGTTGATACTTTATATCTATCCACTTTATCTTTCTCCAAGCTTTGATAAATCTTCTCCTAAATTAACTAAGCGACTGGTTATCAAAGCCACCAGTTGATGGTGGTTGTGCTTGCTGGATTTAAAGCATTTTATATTCCATAGGCAAATCCGCAATCAATCACTGGCTTAGAAAACCTGCAGCTAAGTAAAGAGTTGTTTTCCTGATTATCCTATTTTGTCCCAAAATGTATATCTGTTAAACTTTCCTTTCCTCAGATACGCATCATTGAGGAGTTGGTTCCTAAAAAAAACAATCTATTCTTTAGTTTACTTTTGCGGAGTAATAATGTAAACTGTGCTTATTGCATTTCCTCTTCTAAATCTGAAAAATGACTCCATAGCAGGTATACATATAATGATATGAATAGAGGACAAAAATAAATGATAACTTTGGTGAAGAACATAGGCAAATAGGTAATAATTCTATCTTCCCTCTGTTGAGCTGTCATCTTTGACAGCTCAACGGTGGAGAGATGGTATCTCACATACAGATCATTGATAGCTCTTGAGTGATGCTGGGTTAGGACACACAGCCATCTTGACAAGGCAAGAGACAGAGACTGTATGAGGGAATGTTGAGCATGTTGTAGTGTTATCATCTGCCTTGGGAAGATTGCCACACTTAGAGTCCTTCATTCCCTGTCAGAAACAGAACAGAGGAGATACATAAATTATAAACTCTCACATGCACATCACCTAAGGCTGACAAAGAGAGCTAGATTAAAATAAAACTGTATGTACGTATGTGTATATATATATATATATATATATATCTCCACACAAAAAATTTTGAGTATCCGAACCGAACCAAAGTTGGGTCCGGATCTTCCGAGGAGATGCAGTCCAAACGATGTGCCATTTCAGATCTTCCTGCAGTTTGGAATTCTGATTTTTAATTACGAATTTCAGGTTTTGGATTGCAAAAATTACATGATATTAGCTGTTTTATTGTTTATTACTGATTTCTATCAGTGATAATCACTTTTTTTTTTTTTTTTTTTCAAACCAAACCGAATCCAAACCAAAACACTTGTGAATACAATGAATACAGATTCAAAACCAAAACATAGGTTTTGGATCACATCTATAATGTCTAATATAACATGATATTAGCTGCTTTTTCAATTTTTATCTATTTCTATCAATGATTATCGATTCTCTTATTCATTTTTAAACAGCACGGAAAACCGAATCCAAACCAAAACACTTTATAGTGGTTTTGTAAAACTAAAAAAGATGAATCCAGATTCAAAACCAAAAAGCAAAACACAGGGTTCGACGCACATATGTCATGTCTACACTAGTAGTTGTCAGTTAAACAATAAGTTACTGGTAAAGATATAAAATAAAACAAAATATGATAAATCACATGGTAACAGGCGGTTTGTAGGAGAGATGTGGATTCTCTCCTGTGTGTATAACATATTAGGTGAGAAATATAGTAAGTAGTGCTGTGCAGGCCCGGATTTCCCACAAGGCAACCTGGGCGCCCACCTAGTGATCAGTGGGATCTACAGGGCCTGGGACAGGCCCCACAAAGAAATCTGACACTGCGCAACTACCGTGTGACATCATGACATCACGCAGACTCCACCCAGAGTCCTGTTGTCTGCACTGTGCATGTTAGAATAAGGCCACTTCCCACCTATCATAAAAATAAAATCTTATAGTGTACTTGAAAAAAAAAATTACATTGGCACTCCAGTAATGTCACAGTGCTTGCAAATAAAAACTCTGTGCCAGGCAGCCCATTAGAGATACACCAACCATAGTCTGTGATGATCAGCGGCGGCTCCTACCTGGCCATGGTATCGGGTCTCCACTGCTTGTCCCCATTGCCTGGTCTCCACCAGCATCCTGGTCCCGGCACCTGTACTCTGTAGTTTACAGATGTGAGGACCCGGACCATGCACAGCAGTGGCGACTGTACTGCACATGCGCAAAATCCTGGCTTCTATGGACTGCATCGGCTGCAGTTCATAGAAGCCAGCTAGGGCTGATGATGCAAGGAGTGGCTTCGGTCTGGTAGTCCCAAAAGGGAGGAAACACCTCCCAATGGGACTGCCTGTAGTGTCTGTGACTGGCAAGTAGGACTTCCAATAGGAAGTCACGACCAATTACAGTGAAGCCAGACAGTCTTACTGACTGCATCTGGCTTCACTGACATCATCTGGGTGACAGATTTTACTTGGGGGGCTGCAGTCATGCAGCAAATAGGTAAAAACCGCCACTGGTGGTGATAATTCATCATCATCGTTACATGTCACAGGCAATAAGCAGGGCACAATCACACACATTACTGTGCTTGTTCCCTAACCCACCACATCACGAGCTTCTTGTTTCCATACTACAGACCCCATTGCAGGTGCCACCTCGCAGCAACTCTCTAATCCCTAGCACTCTTCCAGATCAGAATTGTGTATTGTATGTAAGGAGTAACAGGGAGAGGGTCATCAACCTTTATAGTACTAAGAGGGAAAAATGAGGGTTAGGGTATTAGGGTTTGTTTAGGGGTTTGGGTTAGGGTGTTATGGATAAGTTTTTAGAGCTGGTGTAGTGGTTTGGAATAGGGTATTAGGTTTAGTTTAGGGGTTTGGGTTAGGGATAGGTTATTAGGGTTGTGTAGGGTTTAACAAATTGGGATCAAGGATAGGATATTAGGGTTAGGGGTTATGGTTAGTGTGAGGTTTGGGGTTAGTTATGAGTTAGGGTCAGGATTAGGGTAGGGATGCCATGCGTCCTGGATTTACAGTTGTAAATATCTTTATGTAGATTCAGGCCCAGGCAATACAGTTTTCAGCTGCTGTGTAAGGTGGAATTGTAGTATCCTTTACACACTCATCTATACATCTAGATCGTGTTCAGTCCAAGAAATACCAGGTCCTGAACAATAATACTGAGAATGCAGCCTAGCAATTTATGAGGACTAGTGACAATTTTGTAAAGTGATGTACTTTGATAGGATGAGAAATATTTGAAGACACAAAATGGTTTCATCCACTGTATGCGGGCAGTCAGTTTAGTTTACTGTAAATGTGACGCAGGTTTCAAATATACTTCAATAAAACCTAGAGCCTGATTCAGATTTGTACGCAATGCCGATGTTCATGCAACTGAAAGATTATTGGTAGTCTGTGCACGTGCTGTGATGACACTACACATGCATCATGGGCATTTTGTGATGCCGCTCACAATCAGGAATGAAAATATAGTGCTATGGATTGTTTGAAGGACGTGGGCCAACCGGTATCTTACCTAGGGCCACATGAGTTCTAAATCCAGCTCTAATTATGTGGGTGTTGTATCTAAAGTATGGATTTAATTTATGGAAACCATTAAGTTGAAATATTAAAAAACGCTTTTATTTTAACCACACAAATCTTTAACAATTATTAGACAATGCGACACAAATATAAAAACTAAGCCTCAATGTTTAGCAAAACATCTAGTGCTAAAATGTTAAACCTTTTTAGTTAATTTGTATCTGAACATGTACATAGATACAGTCAATATTGATAGGGCAGAATTCAATTGTTTTGTGCGCCCAGTCTCCCGTCTAAAGTGACAGGAGATTGCGGTGTACAATTCAGATGTTTTTTTTTTTTTTGCACTGGTCATGTCCACTAGTGTTGGGTTTAGCCGCAAAAAGCAGCTAAACCCAACATAATTCCTGGGTGCATTCACAAAAAGTGCCATTAGGGCACCCATACGGGTCCCTTTTTTTTGCGTATTTCAACTCGCCACCTCCAGGGGGTGCAAGCTGAAATGCAGACACTGGCAGCCATCATGCTTGAACATAGCTACAATTGAATAGCTCTATTTGGGCACCATCTAGTGGCTGCCGGCAGGATAACAATTGAATTCAGCCCACAGAGTTCCATATACCAGTAGCATTTTCAATAACTGGATTCTAACACAATTTAATAATGCTAGTTTGGTATTTGCAAGACATGTGAAAACAACATTTCCATTAGCCCAGCTTTTGTTAGTATCATGTAGATGGTGATCCCGTAAGCCAGGGGTTCCCAACCATGGTCCTCCATGCACACTAACAGTCCAAATTTGAACTAAATCCATACTTGAGCACAGGTGCCTAAATTAGTACCTATGGCAGTTCCTCAACTCACGGTCTAACGCCAACAGCAGATCCATCTTTTTATTATACCTTACCTTTTCCATTTTTCTATCCAATACTTATCTTTAATTTCTATATTCATGAACTCTCATCAACGATTCCAGTAGAGATGCGGTTCAATCTACTACTAAACTACACTTAAATTGCCCAATCTCGTCCGATCTTGGAAGCGATAAAGTGTTGGGCCGGATCAGTACCTGGAGGGGGACCCTTAGAGAATATTCAGTGTCGTAGATTCTATTGGAAAATACAATCCAGTCTAACGTTGACAGCAGATTCATACATTTGCTCTTATTTCCTACTTTACACCTATGAGACAGTCTTCTCCGGCAAACTCTCCAGCCAGATTATCTATGTATGAGAACCATAGGTCAACCGAACAAGAAATTATTTCTCAGTACTGTCCGTATCTGCAGGGTGCATTATTTAATATCCATCAGAGGGCGCCATTGTCAAATCCCTAACTTTAGGATTATTGACAATATCCTCCTGCATATTTGGCAATGTTGCCTTAAATTATTCTAATTTCAAATGAATTATTATTATTATTATCTGCAGTTCCCAGTTACAGAGTACAAAATAAGCAAAACTAAATTAGTAAAACAAGATAACAGTGACTTACAGTTCAAGAAAATATAGGACAAGCACAGGGTATATTAACATACTGTAGTTGCATCAGCAGACGACACAGAAATAAGTATTAGAGTGCCAGAAAACCAAGGTATTTGGTGCCATCGAAGGGAGTATGGAGTAGAAGATGGTTTAAGTAAGAGGAGGAAAGGCACATGAGGGAAGAGGGCCCTGCTCGTGTGAGCTTACATTCTGAAGGTCTATAATGCACAACCAAGAATGTCATTCCCAATTTAGGTTACGTAATTACATCCCCACCTGTTTGCTTGCCTATTCTTCTTGTGATTTCTCTTTAAATAGGCTGATATGGCTTTAGTTTGAGGTTCTAATTGTTCTCTGAAGGGAAGAAGAGATACAAAGACAAACAGCTAATCAGTAATACAAATCAGTCAACCTTGTCTCTGCGTGGGCTGCTTTGAGTGAAGCATATCATTAAAGTTGTGGGGGTAGAGGTTTGCAGTACAGTTTTTACTGTATCTCCATCACAAATCCAAGTAATTATATAGAAAGTTTACAGATGAGATCACTACGGCATGATATGTGATATTACAACGATATATTTTTGGTGAATCAACTCGCAATTGTTTTTACTGCTGGTTTAAACAAATAATATTTTAAAACAAATATGTTTGAAGGATATTAAAAGTCATGTGCAATGTTCTTTTTTAATTTCAAAAATATGTTATCAAAGACAGTTTTATTAAAAATGTTTTCAAAGTTTCCACTCAATGTTGTCAACACTGGCACACAAGCGCAATAGCAACAAGCTGGAGAATGGTAAAGTTGCAGTGGAAATTTGTGGAGAGGTCATTTGTAGAGGTGCTAAGTGCTGGTGGCAACAATTTTCCGGTACAATGTTTGCATTGCCTTCCTATGGATTAGCCTTTCAATCTGGGATAGAGTGAAAAGTATAGATCTCACATTCCATGGGTATCCGGTCTCTAGGTCGACCACAATTAGGTCGACAGTGTCTAGGTTGACCACTATTGGTCGAAAATAACTAGGTCAACAGGGTTTCTAGGTCGACAGGGTCTCTAGGTCGACATGTTCTAGGTTGACAGCTCAAAAGGTCAACATGAGTTTTTAAAAAATGTTTCTTTTTTTTAACTTTTTCATACTTAACGCTCCATGTGGACTACGATTGGGAATAATAACTTTGCCTGAAGCATGGCGAGCGAAGCGCCATGCGAGGGGACACGGTGCACTAATTGGAGTTCACGGTCACAGTACGGAGAAAACTACACCATTTGTAAAAACAACAACTCATGTCGACCTTTTGACCTGTCTACCTAGAAACCCTGTCAACCTATAATCCCTGTCGACCTAGTTACTGTCGACCAATAGTGGACTCCATACCACACCCGTTCCATGTAACATTAATAGAGCTTGTATGACAATGGTGTCAAGTCAGTCTGCTCTGTTGAGTAGTTTGCATAGGAATGAAGATGAAAGGTTGACAATTACAATGTTGATATTTATGCTAATACCACAATGTCAACAGTTATGGCAACATGTCAATATTCTCAGAATGTCAACAGGTGAGCTTTCGACATTGTCAGAATGTCGACATTAAGGTCAGGCTGTGAGTGGGAGGGTTAGGGTTGGGCTGAGGGGAAGGATAGGGTTAGGCACAGTCGGGAGGTTTAGGATTAGGGATCAGGGTTAGGGATAAATATCACCAGAACATACAGTACCAATTAATTGCAAATTAGTAATAAATTCTGCACTGAACACATAAGCCAAATATAACCCCTTCTACTCTATAATGTCTCTCACCCATACCTTATATTGGGCCTAATTCAGATTTGATCGCAGCAGAAAATATGTTAGCTAATGGGCAAAACCATGTGCACTGAAGGTGGGGCATATGTAACATGTGCAGAGAGTTAGATTTAGGTGGGTTATATTGTTTCTGTGCAGGGTAAATACTGGCTGCTTTATTTTTACATTGCAATTTAGATTTCAGTTTTAACACACCCCACCCAAATCTTACTCTCCCTGCACGTTATATCTGCCTCCCCTGCAGTGCACATTGGGGGTCATTCCGAGCCATTTGCATGCTACAGTTCTTTGCAGCGGTGCAAACGGGTCGGTTCTGCGCATGTGCGCCAGCCGAAATGCGCACGTGCATCATTGCCCAGCGACGGCCGTCACTGGACAACAACAAGAATAACAAAGAAAGTGATCGCTGCTGCAATCGCAAGAAGAGTGACAGGCAGAAGGCGTTCCGGAGCGTCAACTGACCGTGTCCATGCGTTTGGAGGGTGGATGTCTGACATCAATTCCGGGACCTTTCATTGCTGGATCCATTGCACAGGGTAAGTAACTGCAGGGCTAGTCTTGTTTCACACAAAACTTTTTTAGCATAGCAAGGCTGCACAAGCGATCGCAGCCTTGCTATGCTAAAATGCACTCCCCCATAGGTGGCGTCTAGTTGATTGCACGAGCAGCAAAAAGTTGCTACACGCAATCAACTCGGAATGACCCCCACAGGCCCTCATTCCGAATTGAGCACTAGCTAGCAACTTTTTGCAGCGCTGCGATCAGGTTAAATCTCTGCAAAACTGCACATGCACCGCAATGCACAGGCGCGTCGTACGGGTACAAAGAAGATTGTTGCTGGGCGATGGATTTAACGAAGAATCCATTCGCACTGCCGATCGCAAGGTGATTGACAGAAAGAGGGCGTTTGTGGGTGTCAACTGACCATTTTCTGGGAGTGTTTGCAAAAACGTAGGCGTGTCCAAGCATTTGCAGGGCGGGTGTCTGATGTCAATTCCGGGACCAAAAAGATTGAAGTGATCGTAGCGGCTGAGTAAGTCCAGAGCTACTCAGAAACTACAAAAAACTTTTTTATGTTTTTCTTTGAGCTGAACTCAGACTTGATCCCTATATCTGCAACAAGCTATGTATACTCCACTCTATCATCCACAATCTACAAACCCAGGCTGCTCCTATCATTCACCATTGACAAAACTTTACTTCTGCGCAACAGCTAACCCAACCACCACCCACAAGCAGCTCCCATCAGCTAATGAGATACAGTAAGTGATGATTGGCTGTGAGTTTATAAATGAACTTTCAAGCCAATAAGTAATAACATAAGCTTCACGAAAGTGAATCTGCTATTGTAACCAATTAATCATGTCTATAATGGTGTACAATGACATAGTGATTACTTACGGTGATAACACATTCTAGTATGCAGTAGCTCAAAATATAATGGGGTACATTTTCATAGTAAATAACATTATAATCAGTTAAATGTTGGGGAGCTTGGGGTAGGAGAAATCTGAAAACTTAAATGAGAACTCAGGAAAAGTACAGCATTATGGCTGATCATGATACACAGTTAGTACTCAGGGGCAAACGCAGGATTTTTAGGGCGGGGTTTCCTATACATGCACGCACACACACACACACACACACACACACACACACACACACATATATATACATACATACACACATATATGGAAACTCCCAACCCACTAGGTGAATATTTCTGTATGTGTGTGTGTATATATATATATATATATATATATATATATATACACATATACAGTATATTATGAGAAAGAGAGAGAGAGCTATGCATAGATAGCGAGAGAAGGGGCATGGGAAGTGTGAGGGGCATGGGGAGGGAGAGAGAGAGAAGCGAGGAGAGAGGCATGAGGAGGGGGCATGGGGAGAGAGGCATGAGGAGGGGGCATGGGGAGAGAGGGGGCATGGGGAGAGAGTGAGAGGCATGGGGGGAGAGAGGCATGGGGAGAGGGATTGAGAGGCATGAGGGATAGAGAGGCATGGGGATAGAGAGGGGCATGGAGAGAAAGAGGTGGAGAAAGGCATGAGGGGAGATAGAGAGATATCAGCAGCAGAATGAGACTGGCCAGAAGAACTTGCACTCAGAAAGGTGCATTGGAGAGTAGATAGTTGGAGGCTGGAGGTCTCTGGAGGAGGCCGCGTCATCTCTCTGGTCAGGCCCCATAGAATGTGCAGCTGTAGCGGGCACCAAGCAGTCCTGGAAGACTCAAGTGACTGTGCAGGGGTAGGGAGTAGGTGGGGCAGGCAAAGACGAGGCAGCCGATGAAGGACGGTATGAGGGAAGGGAGAGCCCACTTGCCTGATGGTTCTTATATATATATGGTTCTTTTATATATATATATATATATATATATGAGCTGTGTGACTGAGTGATGTGTGTGTGGTTGTGTGGGGTGGGGGGGGAGTTCAGAGGGGGTGCATCTATATATATCAGAGATGAGCGGGTTCCATTTTACACGGTTCCGAGGCAGCCTCGGATCTTCCCGCCTTGCTCGGTTAACCCGAGCACACCCGAACATCATCATCACGCTGTCGGATTCTCGCGAGATTCGTATTCTATATAAGGAGCCGCGCGTCGCTGCCATTTTCACTCGTGCTTTGGAGATGATAGCGAGAGGACGAGGCTGCGTTCTCTCAGTTTCTGTGTTCAGTGTGCTGCAAATATCTGTGCTCAGTGTGCTGCAAATATCTGTGCTCAGTGTGCTGAAAATATCTACGTTCTCTGCCTGAAAAATGATCCATATCTGTGCTGCATTGTAGGAGGACAGTGCAGAATTTTGCTGTGACCACCAGTATATATATAGCAGTACGGTACAGTAGTCCATTGCTCTGCCTCTGTGTAGTCAAGTATACTATGCATCCATACCTGTGCTGCATTTTAGTTGTACGCAGTATATAGTAGGAGGACAGTGCAGAATTTTGCTGACCACCAGTATATATATAGCAGTGCGGTACAGTAGTCCACTGCTCTACCTCTGTGTCGTCAAGTATAATACGCATCCATACCTGTGCTGCATTTTAGTTGTGCGCAGTATATAGTAGGAGGACAGTGCAGAATTTTGCTGACCACCAGTATATATATAGCAGTACAGTACAGTAGTCCACTGCTCTACCTCTGTGTCATCAAGTATACTATACATCCATACCTGTGCTGCATTTTAGTTGTGCAAAGCATATAGTAGGAGGACAGTGCAGAATTTTGTTTTCCACCAGTATATATATATCAGTACGGTACAGTAGTCCACTACTCTACCTCTGTGTCGTCAAGTATACTATGCATCCCTACCTGTGCTGCATTTTAGTTGTGCGCAGTACATAGTAGGAGGACAGTGCAGAATTTTGCTGACCACCAGTATATATATAGCAGTACGGTACAGTAGTGCACTGCTCTACCTCTGTGTCCACAAGTATACTATGCATCCATACCTGTGCTGCATTTTAGTTGTGCGCAGTATATAGTAGGAGGAGAGTGCATAATTTTGTTGACCACCAGTATATATATATAGCATTACGGTACAGTAGTCCACTGCTCTAACTCAGTGTCGTCAAGTATACTATGCATCCATACCTGTGCTGTATTTTAGTTGTGCGCAGTACATAGTAAGAGGACAGTGCAGCATTTTGCTGACCACCAGTATATATATATAGCAGTACGGTACAGTAGTCCACTGCTCTACCTCTGTGTCGTCAAGTATACTATGCATCCATACCTGTGCTGCATTTCAGTTGTGTGCAGTATATAGTAGGAGGACAGTGTAGAATTTTGCTGACCACCAGTATATATATAGCAGTGCGGTACAGTAGTCCACTGCTCTACCTCTGTGTAGTCAAGTAGACTATGCATCCATACCTGTGCTGCATTTTAATTGTGCGCAGTATATAGTAGGAGGACAGTGCAGAATTTTGCTGACCACCAGTATATATATAGAAGTACGGTACAGTAGTCCACTGCTCTACCTCTGTGTCGTCAAGTATACTATGTATCCATACCTGTGCTGCATTTTAGTTGTGCGCAGTATATAGTAGGAGGACAGTGCAGAATTTTGCTGACCACCAGTATATATAGCAGTATGGTACTGTAGTCCACTGCTCTACCTCTGTGTCGTCAAGTATACTATGCATCCATACCTGTGCTGTATTTTAGTTGTGCGCAGTACATAGTAGGAGGACAGTGCAGAATTTTGATGACCACCAGTATATATATAGCAGTACGGTACAGTAGTCCACTGCTCTACCTCTGTGTCGTCAAGTATACTATGCATCCATAACTGTGCTGCATTTTAGTTGTGCGCAGTATAAAGTAGGAGGATAGTGCAGAATTATGCTGACCACCAGTATATATATAGCAGTACTGTACAGTAGTCCACTGCTGTACCTCTGTGTCGTCAAGTATACTATGCATCCATACCTGTGCTGCATTTTAGTTGTGCGCAGTATATAGTAGGAGGACAGTGCAGAATTTAGCAAACCACCAGTATATATATATATATATATATATATATATAGCAGTATGGTACAGTAGTCCACTGCTCTACCTCTGTGTCGTCAAGTATACTATGCATCCATACATGTGCTGCATATTAGTTGTGCGCAGTATATAGTAGGAGGACAGTGAAGAATTTTGCTGACCACCAGTATATATATAGCAGTAAGTTACAGTAGTCCACTGCTCTACCTCTGTGTCGTCAAGTATAATATGCATCCACACCTGTGCTGCATTTTAATTGTGCGCAGTATATAGTAGGAGGACAGGGCAGAATTTTGCAGACCACCGGTATATATATAGAAGTACGGTACAGTAGTCCACTGCTCTACCTCTGTGTCGTCAACTATACTATGCATCCATACCTGTGCTGCATTTTAGTTGTGTGCAGTATATAGTAGGAGGACAGTGCAGAATTTTGCTGACCACCAGTATATATATAGCAGTATGGTACCGTAGTCCACTGCTCTACCTCTGTGTCGTCAAGTATACTATGTATCCATACCTGTGCTGCATTTTAGTTGTGCGCAGTATATAGTAGGAGGACAGTGCAGAATTTTGCTGACCACCAGTATATATATAGCAGTACGGTACAGTAGTCCACTGCACTACCTCTGTGTCATCAAGTATACTATGCATCCATACCTGTGCTGTATTTTAGTTGTGCGCAGTACATAGTAGGAGGACAGTGCAGAATTTTGCTAACCACCAGTATATATATAGCAGTAAGTTACAGTAGTCCACTGCTCTACCTCTGTGTCGTCAAGTATAATATGCATCCACACCTGTGCTGCATTTTAATTGTGCGCAGTATATAGTAGGAGGACAGGGCAGAATTTTGCTGACCACCAGTATATATATAGCAGTACGGTACAGTAGTCCACTGCTCTACCTCTGTGTCATCAAGTATACTATGCATCCATACCTGTGCTGTATTTTAGTTGTGCGCAGTACATAGTAGGAGGACAGTGCAGAATTTTGCTAACCACCAGTACATATATATAGCAGTACGGTACAGTAGTACACTGCTCTACCTCTGTGTCGTCAAGTATACTATGCATCCATACCTGTGCTGCATTTTAGTTGTGCGCAGTATATAGTAGGAGGACAGTGCAGAATTTTGCTGACCACCAGTATATATATAGCAGGTATATAGTAGGAGGACAGTGCAGAATTTTGCTGACCACCAGTATATATATAGCAGTATGGTACAGTAGTACACTGCTCTACCTCTGTGTCGTCAAGTATACTATGCATCCATACCTGTGCTGCATTTTAGTTGTGCGCAGTATATAGTAGGAGGACAGTGCAGAATTTTGCTGACCAGCAGTATATATATAGCAGTACGGTACAGTAGTCCACTGCTCTATCTCTGTTTCATCAAGTATACTATGCATCCATACCTGTGCTGTATTTTAGTTGTGCGCAGTATATAGTAGGAGGACAGTGCAGAATTTTGCTGACCACCAGTATATATATAGCAGTACGGTACAGTAGTCCACTGCTCTACCTCTGTGTCATCAAGTATACTATGCATCCATAACTGTGCTGCATTTTAGTTGTGCGCAGTATATAGTAGGAGGATAGTGCAGAATTTTGCTGACCACCAGTATATATATTTATAGCAGTACAGTACAGTAGTCCACTGCTCTACCTCTGTGTCATCAAGTATACTATGCATCCATACCTGTGTAGCATTTTAGTTGTGTGCAGTATAAAGTAGGAGGACAGTGCAGAATTTTGCTGACCAGATGTATATATATAGCAGTACGGTACAGTAGTCCACTGCTCTATCTCTGTGTCATCAAGTATACTATGCATCCATACCTGTGCTGCATTTTAGTTGTGCGCAGTATATAATAGGAGGACAGTGCAGAATTTTGCTGACCACCAGTACATATGTAGCAGTACGGTACAGTAGAACACTGCTCTACCTCTGTGTCGTCAAGTATACTATGCATCCATATCTGTGCTGCATTTTAGTTGTGCGCAGTATATAGTAAGAGGACAGTGCAGAATTTTGCTTACCACCAGTATATATATAGCGGTACGGTACAGTAGTCCACTACTCTACCTCTGTGTCATCAAGTATACTACAAAAGTTAAGTAAAATGACCCAAAAATCAAAATTAAAAGCATCTGATGCGAAGCGTAAACTTGCCAATATGCCATTTACGACACGGAGTAGCAAGGAACGGCTGATGCCCTGGCCTATGTTCATGGCTAGTGGTTCAGATTCACATGAGGATGGAAGCACTCATACTCTTGCTAGAAAACTGTGGTTCCACTCCTAGATGGGCCAGGTGTTTGTGTCGCTTAGCTTAGCCATCCAGCGACCTTGATGCACCTCTTTTTTTCTTTGCATCATGTGCTGTTTGGGGACTATTTTTTAAATCTGCCATCCTGTCTGACACTGCAGTGCCACTCCTAGATGGGCCAGGTGTTTGTGTCGGCCACTTGGGTCGCTTAGCTTAGTCACACAGCTACCTCATTGCACCTCTTTTTTTCTTTACATCATGTGCTGTTTGGGGACTATTTTTTTAAATCTGCCATCCTGTCTGACACTGCAGTGCCACTCCTAGATAGGCCAGGTGTTTGTGTCGGCAACTTGGGTCGCTGAGCTTAGCCATCCAGCGACCTTGGTGCACCTCTTTTTTTCTTTGCATCATGTGCTGTTTGGGGACTATTTTTTAAATCTGCCATCCTGTCTGACACTGCAGTGCCATTCCTAGATGGGCCAGGTGTTTGTGTCGGCCACTTGGGTCGCTTAGCTTAGCCATCCAGCGACCTTGGTGCACCTCTTTTTCTTTGCATCATGTGCTGTTTGGGGACAATTTTTTTGAAGTGCCATCCTGTCTTGACACTGCAGTGCCACTCCTAGATGGGCTAGGTGTTTGTGTCGGCCACTTGGATCGCTTATCTTAGCCATCCAGCGACCTCGGTGCAAATTTTAGGACTAAAAATAATATTGTGAGGTGTGAGGTGTTCAGAATAGACTGGAAATGAGTGGAAATTATGGTTATTGAGGTTAATAATACTATGGGATCAAAATGACCGCCAAATTCTATGATTTAAGCTGTTTTTGAGGGTTTTTTGTAAAAAAACACCTGAATCCGACAAAACATTTTCAGGGAGGTTTTGCCAAAACGCGTCCGAATCCAAAACACGGTCGCGGTACCGAATCCAAAACCAAAATAATAAACCCGAAAAATTTCCGGTGCACATCGCCTGCCTGCCCACTCGCTCACCGACACCCCCGCCCCGGCATATCCCCGGCATGCAAGACTGACACACAGAGTCCTGACCTGCTGCCAGACTCCGTGCCTCACAATGCCTGCTCTGTGGTACAGCCACACTGGGAGCTGTCGCGGTTGCCTAAGAGGAGCCGTGCGCTGCAGCGCCCCCTACATTTATTCAGCCCTTCCTCAAAATGCAAATACAAAGAGGCTGCAGCAGCGTTGCAGATACTGCCTGCAGCATCAGTTCTTCCGTCAAGGAAACAAAAAAAGATATATCGCTCAGCTGTGCTGAGGTATCGGCGGGCAGGGTGGGTTTCCAGGTACTCGGAAACCCCCCCTGCATGCGCATATGGTTAGAGATGAGCGGGTTCGGTTCCTCGGGATCGGAACCCCCCTGAACTTCACCCATTTTACACGGTTCCGAGGCAGCCTCGGATCTTCCCGCCTTGCTCGGTTAACCAGAACGCGCCCGAACGTCATCATCCCGCTGTCGGATTCTCGCGAGATTCATCGCCGCCATTTTCACTCGTGCATTGGAGATTGAATGGAGAGGACGTGGCAGCGTTCTCTCCCTGAAAATCTCCGTAATCTGTGCTCAGTGTGCTGCAAATAATCTGTGCTCAGTGTGCTGCAAATAATCTGTGCTCAGTGTGCTGAAAATATTTACGTTCTCTGCCTGAAAACGCTCCATATCTGTGCTCAGTGTGCTGCAAATAATCTGTGCTCAGTGTGCTGCAAATAATCTGTGCTCAGTGTGCTGAAATTATCTACGTTCTCTGCCTGAAAACGCTCCATATCTGTGCTCAGTGTGCTGCAAATATCTGATCAGTGTGCTGCATTGTGGAGACTGGGGAACACCAGTATAAGTATATACATGATGTTCAGTGGCGTGCGGTGAGGTCAATGGCTGGGGAGGCACTAGCTTCTCCAGTACATCCCCAGCAGCACAAGAACACAAACCTCAGCTCACTTTTTAGGAATATCAGATACGTTAGAGTACCAGGAGGGTGGGCTGGTACTGCAGCCACTGTGTATATACTGTGGCGGCCATGGGGGGGTTTCTATGTTCTCAGAAACCCCCCCTGTGTCGTGTGAGCAACAGCACTGCTCCAGCGCTTACCTGTCCAAGATGTGTACCTTTATCCTCCTCGCCTCCCTTTGAATGGCTGTAGGCTGGATACTCCAGGGGGGGGGGGGGGGTAGGGTGGGGGAGGTGGGGGTGTCGAGAGCACTGTATGCTGCTACCGGCTGCTTCTGTGTATCGAGGGGGGCGCTTTGTGCTGCAGCCGCCGCTTCTGGGGATTCAGTGAAAACCGGACCAGACCTGATTCCGGAACCCCGGACGAGACCTGCTCCCTGCAGCGACCCCTGCCGCTGAGGAGCTTTGTATGCATGTTCCCGTCTGGGGGGGGGGGGCATGTCTCTAACAGGCTGTCAATGGGGACCGGGGTGACGGAGAGCGATAGTTTATTTAATATTATTTATTTGAGATTAAATTTAACAAATAAAATCAGACCTTGGTAATACCATATAACATATATATATATATATATATATATATATATATATATATATATATATATATATATATATATATAAAATGAACCTCATAGAGCCCACACTTTTAAAAAATATCACAATTGGCTGTCACCATTTTTTAAAAGTGTGGTCACTATAAGGTTAATTATATATATACATATATTTTATATGGTATTACCAAGGTCTGATTTTATTGTTAAACGTAATGTCAAATATTAAATATTAATTAATCCCTCCTTTGCACACAAATGTTTTTTTTTCTTTTGTACTGTTGCTATATATAACACTGTATAGTTTACCCCCCCCGTATGCAGCAAGTGGCTATACATATGATCTGTATACAGCACAGCACCAGCATCTCCCTGTGCTGCTCCCCCCTCCCTACCTCTGTCTGGGCACAGCAGCAGCGGGATAGGAGGCTGTCATGTCTCCCCACAGCAGCGCACGGACCCGTCCGCCCGTCCGCTGTGTGTGCAGCGCTGACAGTCTCCAGGGAGCAGCAGCCCGGCAGTCTCTAAACATTCTCGCTCTCCGTCTCCCCAGTCCCCGCTGACAGCCTGTTAGTGACACGCCCCCCATCCGGACGGGAACGTGCATACAAAGCTCCAAAGTGCAGGGGTCGCTGCAGGGAGCAGGTCTCGTCCGGGGTTCCGGAATCTGGTCCGGTCCGGTTTTCGAATCCCCCGCTTCTGTGTAGCCCTGTCCTGTGGATGTCGTCCCTCCCCCCCCCTCCCCCCCCATCAGCAGCAGATCAGGGGAATGAGTAGAAGGGACTGATCTGAGTGCCTTGTCCCACCGCCGCTTATTGGTGATTGGACCAGCGGATCCAGCACTGGATCCGCTGTCCAATAATATCTGTTCGCTGACAGGGGCGGGCTTTGATGTGAGCTGAAAGCCCGTCCCTGTCAAAGAGGCACCAATACTAGTGCCGCTTTCTTCCCTTTTTTCAATGGGCTTTTACAGCCCAGTGCCTGGCCCCGCCCCCCGGCTCTGTCCCGTTCCCATTGTCTACGGGAGGCACTGCAATCAGTGCCTCCCAAACCAATTTAATGAATAACAACGATTATATTAATATTAGGAAGATACTTTTGACACTGAATATGTGTCATAAGTATCATCTTTGTATTATTTTAATCAGTAATGACAGGGGAGGCACTGCCTCCCCTGCCTCCCCTGACTGCACGTCCCTGATGATGTTGCCATTCACTGGTACCTGGTGACAGAACGTATACTGGATTCCCCCACAATGTAACTTTATATCTGTCATCTATATACATGATGTGGTCATTCACTGGTACCTGGTGACAGAACGTATACTGGATTCCCCCACAATGTAACGTTATATCTGTCACCTATATACATGATGTGGTCATTCACTGGTACCTGGTGACAGAACGTAAACTGGATTCCCCCACAATGTAAAGTTATATCTGTCACCTATATACATGATGTGGCCATTCACTGGTACCTGGTGACAGAACGTATACTGGATTCCCCCACAATGTAACGTTATATCTGTCATCTATATACATGATGTGGTCATTCACTGGTACCTGGTGACAGAACGTATACTGGATTCCCCCACAATGTAACTTTATATCTGTCACCTATATACATGATGTGGTCATTCACTGGTACCTGGTGACAGAAAGTATACTGGATTCCCCCACAATGTAACTTTATATCTGTCACCTATATACATGATGTGGTCATTCACTGGTACCTGGTGACAGAACGTAAACTGGATTCCCCCACAATGTAACTTTATATCTGTCACCTATATACATGATGTGGTCATTCACTGGTACCTGGTGACAGAACGTAAACTGGATTCCCCCACAATGTAACGTTATATCTGTCATCTATATACATGATGTGGTCATTCACTGGTACCTGGTGACAGAACGTATACTGGATTCCCCCACAATGTAACTTTATATCTGTCACCTATATACATGATGTGGTCATTCACTGGTACCTGGTGACAGAAAGTATACTGGATTCCCCCACAATGTAACTTTATATCTGTCACCTATATACATGATGTGGTCATTCACTGGTACCTGGTGACAGAACGTATTCTGGATTCCTTCACAATGTAACTTTATATCTGTCACCTATATACATGATGTGGCCATTTACTGGTACCTGGTGACAGAACGTATTCTGGATTCCCCCACAATGTAACTTTATATCTGTCATCTATATAATAATTATAGTGGTACAGTACAGTAGGCCATTGCTGTATCTTGCAGCTCTGTGTCACTGCAAGTATCCATTCCATATCTGTGCGGCATTTTTGTGAGCAGTATATATAGTATTACAGTGCAGCATTTTGGTGACCCAACAGTATATAGTTGTGTACAGTAGGCCATTGCTGTATCTTGCAGCTCTGTGTCACTGCAAGTATCCATCCATTCCATTTTCTTCCAGTGATTTGGACCAATAATACCATTGATTAGAACGAATAATTCCAGTGATTTTGTCATTTTCTTCCAGTGATTTGGACCAATAATACCATTGACTAGAACTAATAATTCCAGTGATTTTGTCATTTTCTACCAGTGATTTGGACCAATAATACCATTGATTAGAACGAATAATTCCAGTGGTTTTGTAATTTTCTTCCATTGATTTGGACCAATAATACCATTGATTAGAACGAATAATTCCAGTGATTTTGTCATTTTCTTCCAGTGATTTGGACCAATAATACCATTGATTAGAACGAATAATTCCAGTGATTTTGTCATTTTCTTCCAGTGATTTGGACCAATAATACTATTGATTAGAACAAATAATTCCAGTGATTTTGTCATTTTCTTCCAGTGATTTGGACCAATAATACCATTGATTAGAATGAATAATTCCTGTGATATTGAGGTGTTTGTGTCGCTTAGCTTAGCCGTCCAGCGACCACAGTGCGTCTCTTTTTCTCTTTGCATCATGTGCTGTTTGGGGCCAATTTTTTTAAGTGCCATCCTGTCTGACACTGCAGTGCCACTCCTAGATGGGCCATGTGTTTGTGCCGCCCTCTTGGGTCGCTTTGCTTCGTCATTCAGCGACCTCGGTGCAAATTTTAGGACTAAAAATAGTATTGTGAGGTGTGAGGTGTTCAGAAAAGACTGGAAATGAGTTGAAATTGTGGTTATTGAGGTTAATAATACTATAGGATCAAAATTACCCCCAAATTCTATGATTTAAGCTGTTTTTGAGGGTTTTTTGAAAAAAAACACTCGAATCCAAAACACACCCGAATCCGACAAAAAAATTTCAGGGAGGTTTTGCCAAAACGCGTCCGAATCCAAAACACGGCTGCAGAACCGAATCAAAAACCAAAACACAAAACCCGAAAAATGTCTGGTGCACATCTCTACAAATGGTACTGTATAGCTAATCTCTACTACTGAGATAAATGAACTCAAGAACTTTCTCAGCTCCAAAAATGCCCTCTCAGTGGGATCTAGGGCATGTGCCATGCCTCCAATGGCTAGAGTGATGGTACAGATCTTAGGCTAGCTAAAGAGTCAGAGTACCTGCTGGCACAGGCGGAGGCAGAACGTTGAGGGCCCCATTGCAACATTTTGAAGGGCCCCTGTCTCAATGCATCTAGAAAGACAGCTCTCTACAGCAGTTGTTAATGTTATTCCCCATAACAGTGGCCTACAGTAGTTCATTATCTAATCTGTAGTAGTGCCTAAAATAATCTATTTTCCATAGTAGTGTACTAGTTAATTTTATGAACATTAATAGTGATTTAGATCATATTATGTCATGTTGTAGGGCTGCCTATTCATATTATGCAACACAGTACCCCCAATTAATATTATGCAACACAGTACCCCCAATTCATATTATGACATACAGAGCCCCCAGTTTATATTATGCCACAGTGCAGTGTACCCACTTCCTATTATACTACACTATAATGCCTCTACTTCATATTGTGCCACATTACAGTAACCCAGTTCATGTTATGTAACATTATAATGGCCTCCAGTTAATTTTATAACATATTACAATGAACAGGAGCAAAACTAGTGATGAGCGGGTTCGGTTTCTCGGAAACCGAACCCCCCCGAACTTCACCCATTTTACACGGGTCCGAGGCAGGTTCGAACCTTCCCGCCTTGCTCGGCTAACCCGATCGCGCCCGAACATCATCATCCCGCTGTCGGATTCTCGCGAGATTCGGATTCTATATAAGCAGCCGCGCGTCGCCGCCATTTTCACTCGTGCATTGGAGATGATAGGGAGAGGACGTGGCTGGCGTCCTCTCCGTTTATTGTTGAACTTGATTGCTTTATTGCTTAATTGTGGGGAGGACTGGGGAGCAGCTGTTAGGAGGAGTACAGTGCAGAGTTTTGCTGATCAGTGACCACCAGTTTTATCCGTTCTCTGCCTGAAAAAAACGCTCCATATCTGTGCTCAGTGTGCTGCATAATATATCTGTGCTCATACTGCTTAATTGTGTGGACTGGGGAGCAGCTGTATTATATAGCAGGAGTACAGTGCAGAGTTTTGCTGACAGTGACCACCAGTATACGTTGTCTGCTTGAAAAACACTCCATATCTGTGCTCAGTGTGCTGCTTTATTGTGGGGACTGGGGACCACCAGTATAATTAATATTATATAGGAGGAGTACAGTGCAGAGTTTTGCTGACCAGTGACCACCAGTATACTATATATAGCAGTACGATACGGAAGGCCACTGCTGTGCCTACCTCTGTGTCGTCATTAAGTATACTATCCATCTACATTCTATACCTGTGGTGCATTTTAGTTTTGCAGTTTGCTGACACAGTGACCACCAGTATACTATATATAGCAGTACGATACGGAAGGCCACTGCTGTGCCTACCTCTGTGTCGTCATTAAGTATACTATCCATCTACATTCTATACCTGTGGTGCATTTTAGTTTTGCAGTTTGCTGACACAGTGATCACCAGTATACTATATATAGCAGTACGATACGGAAGGCCACTGCTGTGCCTACCTCTGTGTCGTCATTAAGTATACTATCCATCTACATTCTATACCTGTGGTGCGCCTCTTTTTTTCTTTGCATCATGTGCTGTTTGGGGACAATTTTTTTGAAGTGCCATCCTGTCTTGACACTGCAGTGCCACTCCTAGATGGGCCAGGTGTTTGTGTCGGCCACTTGTGTCGCTTAGCTTAGTCACACAGCGACCTTGGTGCGCCTCTTTTTTTCTTTGCATCATGTGCTGTTTGGGGACAATTTTTTTGAAGTGCCATCCTGTCTTGACACTGCAGTGCCACTCCTAGATGGGCCAGGTGTTTGTGTCGGCCACTTGTGTCGCTTAGCTTAGTCACACAGCGACCTTGGTGCGCCTCTTTTTTTCTTTGCATCATGTGCTGTTTGGGGACAATTTTTTTGAAGTGCCATCCTGCCTGACACTGCAGTGCCACTCCTAGATGGGCCAGGTTGTGTCGGCCACTTGTGTCACTTAGCTTAGCCATCCAGCGACCTCGGTGCAAATTGTAGGACTTAAAATAATATTGTGAGGTGTGAGGTGTTCAGAATAGACTGGAAATGAGTGGAAATTATGGTAATTGAGGTTAATAATACTATGGGATCAAAATGACCCCCAAATTCTATGATTTAAGCTGTTTTTTAGGGTTTTTTGAAAAAAACACCCGAATCCAAAACACACCCGAATCCGACAAAAAATTTTCGGTGAGGTTTTGCCAAAACGCGTCCGAATCCAAAACACGGCCGCGGAACCGAATCCAAAACCAAAACACAAAACCCGAAAAATGTCCGGTGCACATCACTAGGCAAAACTAGATATATCGTAGGCCCCAATGCAAAAGTTTGTAAAGGTAGAAACGTTTGCGGGGTGGCGTTGCGGGGTGCTTCGAACGGGGTGGGTCGGCACCATTTTAGGGCGGCTTCTTGACATCACATGCTGCCGCTCTGATGGAAAAAATGGCAGTCATCCACAGTTGCTGGGGGCCGCAATTAAATTGCAATCAAAGCCACTGGACGGCACAGTCATCATGCTGGGTGGTTTTGCCCAGCATTTGAAAGAAAGGATTGCAGATTTAGATTTTTAGCAGAATCTGCAATCCAACCTGAGTAAACCCCTAAGGCCCTTAGGGCGGAATGTACTAATGCACATTGCCGCCCATCGCCACAATGCTGATTGCATATGTACTTACATATGCGATCTGCATTGCGGAGGACAGCTCTTCCAATAAGAGCTGTTCTCCGCAATGCGCAACGGCAGCCTTATTTCTGGGATTCGGCCCCAGGAGTAAGTCTGTGCATGCAAAGGGTGACAGGGGTGGGCGCGAGGCATGCTGGGAGGGATCTGATCGGATCCCTCATACAGCGTCACATAGAGAAGCCCATAGGCTTCTATGGGGTATCACAAGCAAAAGCTGGCAAACCCCTCCACAGCACTGACCTGCTGGCCGGGGATTAGCACATTAGGAAGATGCGGTAAACAGGAGTTTATCGCATTTTCCGTTTAGTACAGCCTGCCCTTATTCAGGTTCACTAGCAGATTCTGCTAAATAATAGAATATGCTACTGCTTTCTATAGGCGGATTTCCAACTAGGAGCTAGAGGGAGGAGGTGGCAATAATGCTCAGACAAAACACAGGGGGCGCAGTCTAATAATCAACTCAAGCATATGTACCCTACCTGCCGCTGCTATCAAACCTGCTTTCTGCATCAGCGGCTCCACTTGGCTCTCTGCGTGGTGCTGCTCCAGAGATTATTTATTATTATTTATTTTTTAACAGCTTCTTTTATAGCGCAGCAAATTCCATGTGCAACGGAAATTTTTCGGGTTTTGTGTTTTGGTTTTGGATTCGGTTCCGCGGCCGTGTTTTGGATTTGGCAAAACCTCCCTGAAAATTTTTTGTCGGATTCGGGTGTGTTTTGGATTCGGGTGTTTTTTTACAAAAAACCCTCAAAAATAGCTAAAATCATAGAATTTGGGGGTCATTTTGATCCCATAGCATTATTAACTCCAATAGCTATAATTTCCACTCATTTCCAGTTTATTCTGAACACCTCACAACTCACAATATTATTTTTAGTCCTAAAATTTGCACAGAGGTCGCTGGATGGCTAAGATAAGCAACCCAAGTGGCCGACACAAACACCTGGCCCATCTAGGAGTGGCACTGCAGTGTCAGACAGGATGGCAGATTTAAAAAATAGTCCCCAAACAGCACATGATGCAAAGAAAAAAAGAGGTGCAATGAGGTAGCTGTGTGACTAAGCTAAGCAACCCAAGTGGCCGATACAAACACCTGGCCCATCTAGGAGTGGCACTGCAGTGTCAGACAGGATTTCAGATTAAAAAAATAGTCCTCAAACAGCACATGATGCAAAGATAAAAAGAGGTGCAATGAGGTAGCTTTGTGGCTAAGCTAAGTGACCCAAGTGGCCGACACAAACACCTGGCCCATCTAGGAGTGGCACTGCAGTTTTCTACCGAGAGGATGAGTGCTTCCATCCTCATGTGAATCTGAACCACTAGCCATGAACATAGGACAGGGCCTCAGCCGTTCCTTGCCACTCTGTGTCGTAAATGGCATATTGGCAAGTTTACGCTTCTCATCAGACGCTTTTAATTTTGATTTTTGGGTCATTTTACTGAACTTTTGTAGTATACTTGATGACACAGAGGTAGAGCAGTGGACTAATGTACCATACTGCTATATATATACTGCGCACAACTAAAATGCAGCACAGGTATGGATACATAGTATACTTGACGACACAGAGGGAGAGCAGTGGACTACTGTACCATACTGCTATATATATATATACTGGTGGTCACAGCAACATTCTGCATTGTCCCCTCCTACTATATACTGCGCACAACTAAAATGCAGCACAGGTATGGAATGGATGCATAGTATACTTGACGACACAGAGGTAGAGTAGTGGACTACTGTACCGTACTGCTATATATATACTGGTGGTCACAGCCACATTCTCCTACTATGTACTGCGCACAACTAAAATGCAGCACAGGTATGGATGCATAGTATACTTGACGACACAGACGTAGAGCAGTGGACTACTGTACCGTACTGCTATATATATATTGGTGGTCAGCAAAATTCTGCACTGTCCTCCTACTATATACTACAATGCAGCACAGATATGGAGCGTTTTTCAGGCAGAGAACGTAGATATTTTTCAGTAGTGGACTACTGTACCGTACTGCTATATATATACTGGTGGTCACAGCGACATTCTCCTACTATGTACTGCGCACAACTAAAATGCAGCACAGGTATGGATGCATAGTATACTTGACGACACAGACGTAGAGCAGTGGACTACTGTACCGTACTGCTATATATATACTGGTGGTCAGCAAAATTCTGCACTGTCCTCCTACTATATACTACAATGCAGCACAGATATGGAGCGTTTTTCAGGCAGAGAACGTAGATATTTTCAGCACACTGAGCACAGATATTTGCAAGCACACTGAGCACAGATATTTGCAGCACACTGAGCACAGTTATTTGCAGCACACTGAACACAGAAACTGAGAGAACGCAGCCTCGTCCTCTCGCTATCATCTCCAATGCACGAGTGAAAATGGCGGTGACGCGCGTCTCCTTATATAGAATATGAATCTCGCGAGAATCCGACAGCGGGATGATGACGTTCGGGCGCGCTCGGGTTTTCCGAGCAAGGTGGGAGGATCCGAGGCTGCCTCGGAATTGTGTAAAATGGGTGAAGTTCGGGGTGGTTCGGACCCCGAGGAACCGAACCCGCTCATCACTGGTAATAACTAACAGTCATAGAGGTAGGAGGGCCCTGCTCGCAAGCATACAATTTATGGGGAAATAGGCATTGATACACAAGGATAGGCGCTATCTATTGCATAGTTGTCCACCGATTGCAAAGAGACTTGGTGGGTGCATGATATCACAACACAGCAATGATAAACCAGGGTCAGAAGGAGGGGAAGGTGAAGAAAGAGGAAATATGTGGATGCTATGAGTGGACTGTACAGTGGTGATATAATTGGATAGGAAAGCTTATGAAGTTTATGAAAGTGGTTCTGGAATTTGATAAGCTTGTCTGAATAGGTGAGTTTTCAGGGACCGCTTGAAAGTTTGGAGACTAGAGGAAAGACTTATTGTACGTGGTAGGGCATTCCACAGATTGGGAGAAGCCTGATAAAGTCCTGTAATCGTGCATGGGAGCAAGTAATGAGTGTGCACGAGAGATGTAGAACTTGTGAAGAGCGAAGGGGACAGGTTGGAAGATATTTTGAGATAAGAGAAGAGATGTAAGTTGGTGAAGTTTGGTTAATGGCCTTGTGTGTGAGTAGAATACAGGTAACCAACGGAGGGACTGACAGAGTGGGTCTGCAGACAATGAACATCTGGCGAGGAAGATTAGCCTTGCAGCTGCATTCAGAATGGATTGTAAGGGTGAGATGGCCCCTGATTCTCCCGTGTATGTGACCGACTAGGACCCAGAGTACACCTGCCCACCCGCCTTCTGCATGTGACCACCGGTCCCTATCACCACTTGCTCCATGCTGTGACTGGCTCCTGGACATTGTAGCTGTAGGTTTGTCTGCACCCACTGTTTTCAGAAGAGCTGCCACCGCCCTCCACCCTGTGAATCCTTGAGGTGATTCTGCTTCATCCGACCAAGCAGTGGGGAGTCTTGCAGTGAGGTGAGATGCTATTTGTCAGCTGCTCCCTGAGTTATAAGATCCCTCCCAGCTCCTACTGCGTCTACCCTGCCTCACCTCCACAACACACTGCACCTTTGTGTGTCCCTCACCTGTGACTCCCTGCCTCACCCATCTTGTAACTCCCCCCTCAGCATACCTGCCCTCAACCTCCCTGTAACTCCCCCCTCAACATACCTGCCCTAACCCTCCCTGTAACCCCCTCAGTATCACAGCCCCAACCACCTCCTGTAGCTCCCCCTCTGTGACCCAGTCCTCACCCCCTCATGTAACTCCCTCTTAGCATCCCTGCCCTCACTGCCTCCTGTAGCTTTCCCTCAGCGCCCAAGCCTTCATCCTCCTTGTAACTCCCCCTCAGTGTCCCAGCCCTCACCCCCTCCTGTAGCTTCCCCTCAGTGACCCAGCCCTCACCCCGTCATGTAACTCCCTCTCAGCGTCCCTGTCCTCACTGCCTACTGTAGCTCCCCCTCAGTGACCCATCCCTCAGCCCCTCATTTAACACCCCCTCAGCATTCCTGCCCTCACTGCCTCCTGTAGCTACCCCTTAGTCTCCCAGCCCTCAACTCCCTGCTCACCCTCCCTGCAACTCCCACTCTGTGTCCCGTGGGGGGCACCAGTCCCTTACTTTACCAGGGGCACTAATGCGCCAGAAGCACCCTTAACAGGGGGCACACATTGCACACCCTACGCCATATCTTGTATACTTACCCCTTCAGAGTCCCACATAAGCAGCATGGCTACACAAATCACCAGAAAAATGCACAGTTGGCATTTTCCTGGCATTTTGCATATGCATGGTAGAAAAATACCAGGAAAATGCCACCATGCCATTACCCTGGAGACCTGCACATGCACACTAGACTCTGGTACAGCGCTAGAGTCTCCTAGTGACCCTGGTGCTCAGAGTCTACTGAGCTGCTGGCAAGAGAGGAGGGGCCCAGACAGAGATGTAGTAAGCCTTGGCGAGTGATAAAGTAGAGAGAGATAAACTACCAACCAATCAACCCTTAACTGTGTTTTTTTTAAACACTGCCTGTAACATGGCAGCTAATAGCTGATTGATTGGTACTTTATCTCTCACCACTTTATCACTTTCCAAGGCTTAGTACATCTCCCCCAGAGACAGCAACCCCCTGCCCCTTAATGTGCTCCTGGTTGCAGGCATGCCATGGGCATGTTACTGACAGTGATTGCATTCAGAGATGCAGATGCCAAGCCCACCACCAGATCTCTCAAAGATGTACTGGAAAATAAATAATAATGCAATAGTGCAGACACCTATACAATAAGGTAGCTAATTTATTAAGCACTAAATGCACTCACAAACGATAAGATAAATTAGCATATCAAAGGTTACTGGTACACGGCAGCACAAATATACTCATCAGGCAAGCAGTCCCAAAGGTCCCACAGAGTTCCGGTTACTCAAAGTTCCCCAAAGAAAAAAGTCCTGATAATGGTAGCTCCGATTCCAGTCGGTTGAAAAATTGCTACAATTGCTTAATGCATTTTGAACCTAACTAAGTTCTTCAAGAGAAGTGTTTAGTGGCTAAACTCCCAGTGGACTTATTTAAACCCCTTTCTAAATACCATAAATTGGGCACAGCGGTCTGATGTGAAAACACTTCCTGCTTCCGCGGGCCAAAACCGCTGGCAGGAAGTGATGTTTTGCATTCCAACTGTGGCTCGTCACTTCCTGTTTCCGCCGTTTGGACCAGCAGACAGGAAGTGACGATTGCATTCCACTTGAAGACTTGTATGTTCCATTCAGATGCCCGCTCTGCGCATACCTAGAAATATACGTTCCAGTTCCCGGTGTGCGGTCCACAATTAATACAGAGAATCTGATCTAGAAACTGGGATTTTTCCATTGATGATCCCAATAGAGCACATTTACAGATGTCCTAAGTTTCTCTATGTCTTCAAATAATTGTAAAATTCATGGAGGCGATGTACATAAAAACAAACAAAACAAAGTATTAAGAAGAATAATAGTACATAGGAAGTGTTTTCACATCAGACCGCGGAAGCAGGAAGCGTTTTCACATCAGACCGCCGTGCCCAATTTAGGGTAATTAGAAAGGGGTTTAAATAAGACCACTGGGAGTTTAGCCACTAAACGCTTCTGAGGAAGAACCTAGTTAGGTTCAAAATGCATTAAGCAATTGTAGCTATTTTTCAACTGACTGAAATCTGAGCTATCATTATCAGGACTTTTTCTTGGGCGAACCTTGAGTATCCGGAACTCTGTGGGACCTTTGGCACAAGTATCCTTTGATGAGGATACTTGTGCTGCCATGTACCAGTAACTTTTGATATGCTATTTTTATCTTATCGTTTGTGAGTGCATTTAGTGCTTAATAAACTAGCTACCTTATTGTATAGGTGTCTGCACTATTGCATTATTACTTTTTTCCCAGTACATCTTTGAGAGATCCATTGGATTTAAATCATGCACCTTCGGTCCAACACCCTGGACCAACAATGTGTTACATGCACCTTAAATATCAATGTTTGTGAGTGTGACACAATAATCATTAAAAATGTCCTGGTATCTTTTGGTGTCTTCACTATTGTGTTTCCTCTGTTTTCAGTCTGTTTACCCCATTATTGGGTTTGAATTAAAGGACTTATTCTTTACGGAAAAGGATTGTGATATTCTATCAAGCAGGTGGTTTTTGATAGTGATGAGCGCCGGAAATTTTTCGGGTTTTGTGTTTTGGTTTTGGGTTCGGTTCCGCGGCCGTGTTTTGGGTTCGACCGCGTTTTGGCAAAACCTCACCGAATTTTTTTTGTCGGATTCGGGTGTGTTTTGGATTCGGGTGTTTTTTTCAAAAAACCCTAAAAAACAGCTTAAATCATAGAATTTGGGGGTCATTTTGATCCCAAGGTATTATTAACCTCAAAAACCATAATTTCCACTCATTTTCAGTCTATTCTGAATACCTCACACCTCACAATATTATTTTTAGTCCTAAAATTTGCACCGAGGTCGCTGTGTGAGTAAGATAAGCGACCCTAGTGGCCGACACAAACACCGGGCCCATCTAGGAGTGGCACTGCAGTGTCACGCAGGATGTCCCTTCCAAAAAACCCTCCCCAAACAGCACATGACGCAAAGAAAAAAAGAGGCGCAATGAGGTAGCTGACTGTGTGAGTAAGATAAGCGACCCTAGTGGCCGACACAAACACCGGGCCCATCTAGGAGTGGCACTGCAGTGTCACGCAGGATGTCCCTTCCAAAAAACCCTCCCCAAACAGCACATGACGCAAAGAAAAAAAGAGGCGCAATGGGGTAGCTGACTGTGTGAGCAAGATAAGCGACCCTAGTGGCCGACACAAACACCGGGCCCATCTAGGAGTGGCACTGCAGTGTCACGCAGGATGGCCCTTCCAAAAAACCCTCCCCAAACAGCACATGACGCAAAGAAAAATAAAAGAAAAAAGAGGTGCAAGATGGAATTGTCCTTGGGCCCTCCCACCCACCCTTATGTTGTATAAACAGGACATGCACACTTTAACCAACCCATCATTTCAGTGACAGGGTCTGCCACACGACTGTGACTGATATGACGGGTTGGTTTGGACCCCCCCCAAAAAAGAAGCAATTAATCTCTCCTTGCACAAACTGGCTCTACAGAGGCAAGATGTCCACCTCATCATCATCCTCCGATATATCACCGTGTACATCCCCCTCCTCACAGATTATCAATTCGTCCCCACTGGAATCCACCATCTCAGCTCCCTGTGTACTTTGTGGAGGCAATTGCTGCTGGTCAATGTCTCCGCGGAGGAATTGATTATAATTCATTTTAATGAACATCATCTTCTCCACATTTTCTGGATGTAACCTCGTACGCCGATTGCTGACAAGGTGAGCGGCGGCACTAAACACTCTTTCGGAGTACACACTTGTGGGAGGGCAACTTAGGTAGAATAAAGCCAGTTTGTGCAAGGGCCTCCAAATTGCCTCTTTTTCCTGCCAGTATAAGTACGGACTGTGTGACGTGCCTACTTGGATGCGGTCACTCATATAATCCTCCACCATTCTTTCAATGTTGAGAGAATCATATGCAGTGACAGTAGACGACATGTCCGTAATCGTTGTCAGGTCCTTCAGTCCGGACCAGATGTCAGCATCAGCAGTCGCTCCAGACTGCCCTGCATCACCGCCAGCGGGTGGGCTCGGAATTCTGAGCCTTTTCCTCGCACCCCCAGTTGCGGGAGAATGTGAAGGAGGAGATGTTGACAGGTCGCGTTCCGCTTGACTTGACAATTTTCTCACCAGCAGGTCTTTCAACCCCAGCAGACTTGTGTCTGCCGGAAAGAGAGATCCAAGGTAGGCTTTAAATCTAGGATCGAGCACGGTGGCCAAAATGTAGTGCTCTGATTTCAACAGATTGACCACCCGTGAATCCTTGTTAAGCGAATTAAGGGCTCCATCCACAAGTCCCACATGCCTAGCGGAATCGCTCCGTGTTAGCTCCTCCTTCAATGTCTCCAGCTTCTTCTGCAAAAGCCTGATGAGGGGAATGACCTGACTCAGGCTGGCAGTGTCTGAACTGACTTCACGTGTGGCAAGTTCAAAGGGCATCAGAACCTTGCACAACGTTGAAATCATTCTCCACTGCACTTGAGACAGGTGCATTCCACCTCCTATATCGTGCTGAATTGTATAGGCTTGAATGGCCTTTTGCTGCTCCTCCAACCTCTGAAGCATATAGAGGGTTGAATTCCACCTCGTTACCACTTCTTGCTTCAGATGATGGCAGGGCAGGTTCAGTAGTTTTTGGTGGTGCTCCAGCCTTCTGTACGTGGTGCCTGTACGCCGAAAGTGTCCCGCAATTCTTCTGGCCACCGACAGCATCTCTTGCACGCCCCTGTCGTTTTTAAAAAAATTCTGCACCACCAAATTCAAGGTATGTGCAAAACATGGGACGTGCTGGAATTTGCCCATATTTAATGCACACACAATATTGCTGGCGTTGTCCGATGCCACAAATCCACAGGAGAGTCCAATTGGGGTAAGCCATTCTGCGATGATCTTCCTCAGTTGCCGTAAGAGGTTTTTAGCTGTGTGCGTATTCTGGAAAGCGGTGATACAAAGCGTAGCCTGCCTAGGAAAGAGTTGGCGTTTGCGAGATGCTGCTACTGGTGCCGCCGCTGCTGTTCTTGCGGCGGGAGTCCATACATCTACCCAGTGGGCTGTCACAGTCATATAGTCCTGACCCTGCCCTGCTCCACTTGTCCACATGTCCGTGGTTAAGTGGACATTGGGTACAACTGCATTTTTTAGGACACTGGTGAGTCTTTTTCTGACGTCCGTGTACATTCTCGGTATCGCCTGCCTACAGAAGTGGAACCTAGATGGTATTTGGTAACGGGGGCACACTGCCTCAATAAATTGTCTAGTTCCCTGTGAACTAACGGCGGATACCGGACGCACGTCTAACACCAACATAGTTGTCAAGGCCTCAGTTATCCGCTTTGCAGCAGGATGACTGCTGTGATATTTCATCTTCCTCGCAAAGGACTGTTGGACAGTCAATTGCTTACTGGAAGTAGTACAAGTGGGCTTACGACTTCCCCTCTGGGATGACCATCGACTCCCAGCAGCAACAACAGCAGCGCCAGCAGCAGTAGGCGTTACACGCAAGGATGCATCGGAGGAATCCCAGGCAGGAGAGGACTCGTCAGAATTGCCAGTGACATGGCCTGCAGGACTATTGGCATTCCTGGGGAAGGAGGAAATTGACACTGAGGGAGTTGGTGGGGTGGTTTGCGTGAGCTTGGTTACAAGAGGAAGGGATTTACTGGTCAGTGGACTGCTTCCGCTGTCGCCCAAAGTTTTTGAACTTGTCACTGACTTATTATGAATGCGCTGCAGGTGACGTATAAGGGAGGATGTTCCGAGGTGGTTAACGTCCTTACCCCTACTTATTACAGCTTGACAAAGGGAACACACGGCTTGACAAATGTTGTCCGCATTTCTGGTGAAATACCTCCACATCGAAGAGCTGATTTTTTTGGTATTTTCACCAGGCATGTCAACGGCCATATTCCTCCCACGGGCAACAGGTGTCTCCCCGGGTGCCTGACTTAAACAAACCACCTCACCATCAGAATCCTCCTGGTCAATTTCCTCCCCAGCGCCAGCAACACCCATATCCTCCTCATCCTGGTGTACTTCAACACTGACATCTTCAATCTGACTATCAGGAACTGGACTGCGGGTGCTCCTTCCAGCACTTGCAGGGGGCGTGCAAATGGTGGAAGGCTCATGCTCTTCACGTCCAGTGTTGGGAAGGTCAGGCATCGCAACCGACACAATTGGACTCTCCTTGTGGATTTGGGATTTCGAAGAACGCACAGTTCTTTGCGGTGCTTTTGCCAGCTTGAGTCTTTTCAGTTTTCTAGCGAGAGGCTGAGTGCTTCCATCCTCATGTGAAGCTGAACCACTAGCCATGAACATAGGCCAGGGCCTCAGCCGTTCCTTGCCACTCCGTGTGGTAAATGGCATATTGGCAAGTTTACGCTTCTCCTCCGACAATTTTATTTTAGGTTTTGGAGTCCTTTTTTTACTGATATTTGGTGTTTTGGATTTGACATGCTCTGTACTATGACATTGGGCATCGGCCTTGGCAGACGACGTTGCTGGCATTTCATCGTCTCGGCCATGACTAGTGGCAGCAGCTTCAGCACGAGGTGGAAGTGGATCTTGATCTTTCCCTAATTTTGGAACCTCAACATTTTTGTTCTCCATATTTTAATAGGCACAACTAAAAGGCACCTCAGGTAAACAATGGAGATGGATGGATACTAGTATACAATTATGGATGGACTGCCGAGTGCCGACACAGAGGTAGCTACAGCCGTGGACTACCGTACTGTACTGTGTCTGCTGCTAATATAGACTGGATGATAATGAGATGTAGTATGTATAAAGAAGAAAGAAAAAAAAACCACGGGTAGGTGGTATACAATTATGGATGGACTGCCAAGTGCCGACACAGAGGTAGCTACAGCCGTGGACTACCGTACTGTACTGTGTCTGCTGCTAATATAGACTGGATGATAATGAGATGTAGTATGTATAAAGAAGAAAGAAAAAAAAACCACGGGTAGGTGGTATACAATTATGGATGGACTGCCGAGTGCCGACACAGAGGTAGCTACAGCCGTGGACTACCGTACTGTACTGTGTCTGCTGCTAATATAGACTGGATGATAATGAGATGTAGTATGTATAAAGAAGAAAGAAAAAAAAACCACGGGTAGGTGGTATACAATTATGGATGGACTGCAGAGTGCCGACACAGAGGTAGCTACAGCCGTGGACTACCGTACTGTACTGTGTCTGCTGCTAATATAGACTGGATGATAATGAGATGTAGTATGTATAAAGAAGAAAAAAAAAAAAACCACGGGTAGGTGGTATACAATTATGGATGGACTGCCGAGTGCCGACACAGAGGTAGCTACAGCCGTGGACTACCATACTGTACTGTGTCTGCTGCTAATATAGACTGGATGATAATGAGATGTAGTATGTATAAAGAAGAAAGAAAAAAAAACCACGGGTAGGTGGTATACAATTATGGATGGACTGCCGAGTGCCGACACAGAGGTAGCTACAGCCGTGGACTACCGTACTGTACTGTGTCTGCTGCTAATATAGACTGGATGATAATGAGATGTAGTATGTATAAAGAAGAAAGAAAAAAAAACCACGGGTAGGTGGTATACAATTATGGATGGACTGCCGAGTGCCGACACAGAGGTAGCTACAGCCGTGGACTACCGTACTGTACTGTGTCTGCTGCTAATATAGACTGGATGATAATGAGATGTAGTATGTATAAAGAAGAAAGAAAAAAAAACCACGGGTAGGTGGTATACAATTATGGATGGACTGCCGAGTGCCGACACAGAGGTAGCTACAGCCGTGGAATACCGTACTGTACTGTGTCTGCTGCTAATATAGACTGGATGATAATGAGATGTAGTATGTATAAAGAAGAAAGAAAAAAAAACCACGGGTAGGTGGTATACAATTATGGACGGACTGCCGAGTGCCGACACAGAGGTAGCTACAGCCGTGAACTACCGTACTGTACTGTGTCTGCTGCTAATATAGACTGGTTGATAAAGAGATGTAGTAGTATGTATGTATAAAGAAGAAAGAAAAAAAACCACGGGTAGGTGGTATACAATTATGGACGGACTGCCGAGTGCCGACACAGAGGTAGCTACAGCCGTGAACTACCGTACTGTGTCTGCTGCTAATATAGACTGGTTGATAAAGAGATGTAGTAGTATGTATGTATAAAGAAGAAAGAAAAAAAAACCTCGGGTAGGTTGTATACAATTATGGACGGACTGCCGAGTGCCGACACAGAGGTAGCTACAGCCGTGAACTACCGTACTGTGTCTGCTGCGACTGGATGATAAATAATGATATAAAAAATATATATATATCACTACTGCAGCCGGACAGGTATATATATTATATAATGACGGACCTGCTGGACACTGTCTGTCAGCAAAATGAGTTTTTTATAGAATAAAAAAAAAAACACCACACAAGTGAAGTCACACGACGAGTGTTTAACTTTTTCAGGCAATCACACAATATAGTATACTACTAACTATACTGGTGGTCAGTGTGGTCAGGTCACTGGTCAGTCACACTGGCAGTGGCACTCCTGCAGCAAAAGTGTGCACTGTTTAATTTTAATATAATATGTACTCCTGGCTCCTGCTATAACCTATAACTGGCACTGCAGTGCTCCCCAGTCTCCCCCACAATTATAAGCTGTGTGAGCTGAGCACAGTCAGATATATATACATAGATGATGCAGCACACTGGGCTGAGCAGTGCACACAGATATGGTATGTGACTGAGTCACTGTGTGTATCGTTTTTTTCAGGCAGAGAACGGATATATTAAATAAAACTGCACTGTCTGGTGGTCACTGTGGTCAGTCACTAGTAAACTCTGCACTCTCTACACTTCTACAGTACTCCTAAGCTCCAGTAAATCAGGTCAATCTCTCTCTCTCTCTCTCTTCTAATCTAAATGGAGAGGACTCCAGCCACGTCCTCTCCCTATCAATCTCAATGCACGTGTGAAAATGGCGGCGACGCGCGGCTCCTTATATAGAATCCGAGTCTCGCGAGAATCCGACAGCGTCATGATGACGTTCGGGCGCGCTCGGGTTAACCGAGCAAGGCGGGAAGATCCGAGTCGCTCGGACCCGTGAAAAAAAACATGAAGTTCGTGCGGGTTCGGATTCAGAGAAACCGAACCCGCTCATCTCTAGTTTTTGATAGGAGCATATGTATTCATCTTAACAGTGTAATCCCAATTGTACATTTTTCTATGTTACTATTTGTGTCCTTTGAAAAAATTAGTGAATTTTCCTTGAAGTGTATATGCCAGTGGTTTCCAAACTTTTTTGAATCACGGCGCCCTAGAATTTTAGAATTTTTTTCACGGCACCCCTAGGCCAAAAATTTCTTATTGAGAAATTTAGAAAGAAATATTACATTAAGTAGCTCGCGTTTATATGTCATCCTTAGGGTCAGTTATGTGGTGAGGGACAAGATTTGCTTCTGTTTGGCCACATATTTTATGACTGGCAGCCACCAGCACTGGTTTTGCCTATTATATTGACCATGAATAATTTGAATTGGTCCTGGACCACCAACCCAGGGCACCCGTGCAAGTGTCCCGAGGCACCCTAGGGAGCCACGGCACACAGTTTGGTAACCTCTGGTATATGCTGCTAATTCACATTGTTTTAATCTGCACAGACAACATAGAAATTTCTTTTTCAAGCCCACCACCGGGCCCGATACGTGGCAAGCATAGTGAGCCCGCAAGGGGACTCGCTGAACTTGCTTCCGGTATGCCGGCTGACGGGATGCCACTCTTGGGACACTGACAGCAAGCATCCCGACGGCCAGCATATCGTATGTATTCCCATGGATGTACACCAGGGAAGAACTTTGTAGCCGCATTAGAATAAAGTCGCAGATGTGACAGCGCAAAAGATGCTGAACTCACGGCTGCGTCTAAGTCAGAGTCAGGCCCAAATTGTTGATCATCAAGACCATAAAAAAACTACCATATAACTCAAAGATATCCATTATCCTTGATGAAAGGAACATTCATTTTCAAGTACAGTAAATGCCTTTTAAAAGTTATATAAAGTAGTGATGAGCGAGTTCGGTTTCTCGGAAACCGAACCCCCCCGAACTTCACCCTTTTTACACGGGTCCGAGCCATACTCGGATTCTCCCGTATGGCTCGGGTAACCCGAGCGCGCCCGAACGTCATCATCCCGCTGTCGGATTCTCGCGAGATTCGGATTCTATATAAGCAGCCGCGAGTCGCCGCCATTTTCACTCGTGCATTGGAAATGTTAGGGAGAGGACGTGGCTGGCGTCCTCTCCGTTATTGTTGAACTTGATTGTGCATTATTGCTTAATTGTGGGGAGGGCTGGGGAGCAGCTGTATAATATAGGAGGAGTACAGTGCAGAGTTTTGCTGATCAGTGACCACCAGTTATCCGTTCTCTGCCTGAAAAAAACGCTCCATATCTGTGCTCAGTGTGCTGCATATATCTGTGCTCACACTGCTTAATTGTGGGGACTGGGGAGCAGCTGTATTATATAGCAGGAGTACAGTGCAGAGTTTTGCTGACAGTGACCACCAGTATACGTTGTCTGCCTGAAAAACACTCCATATCTGTGCTCAGTGTGCTGCTTTATTGTGGGGACTGGGGACCACCAGTATAATATTATATAGGAGGAGTACAGTGCAGAGTTTTGCTGACCAGTGACCACCAGTATATAATATATAGCATTACGGTACAGTAGGCCTCTGCTGTACCTACCTCTGTGTCGTAATTAAGTATAATATCCATCTACATTCTATACCTGTGGTGCATTTTAGTTTTGCAGTTTGCTGATACAGTGACCACCAGTATACTATATATAGCAGTACGGTACGGAAGGCCACTGCTGTACCTACTTCTGTGTCGTCATTAAGTATACTATCCATCTACATTCTATACCTGTGGTGCATTTTAGTTTTGCAGTTTGCTGACACAGTGACCACCAGTATACTATATATAGCAGTACGGAAGGCCACTGCTGTACCTACCTCTGTGTCGTCATTAAGTATACTATCCATCTACATTCTATACCTGTGGTGCATTTTAGTTTTGCAGTTTGCTGACACAGTGACCACCAGTATACTATATATAGCAGTACGGTACGGAAGGCCACTGCTGTACCTACCTCTGTGTCGTCATTAAGTATACTATCCATCTACATTCTATACCTGTGGTGCATTTTAGTTTTGCAGTTTGCTGACACAGTGACCACCAGTATACTTGGTGCGCCTCTTTTTTTCTTTGCATCATGTGCTGTTTGGGGACAATTTTTTTGAAGTGCCATCCTGTCTGACACTGCAGTGCCACTCCTAGATGGGCCAGGTGTTTGTGTCGGCCACTTTTGTCGCTTAGCTTAGTCACACAGCGACCTTGGTGCGCCTCTTTTTTTCTTTGCATCATGTGCTGTTTGGGGACAATTTTTTTGAAGTGCCATCCTGCCTGACACTGCAGTGCCACTCCTAGATGGGCCAGGTGTTTGTGTAGGCCACTTGTGTCGCTTAGCTTAGTCACACAGCGACCTTGGTGCGCCTCTTTTTTTCTTTGCATCATGTGCTGTTTGGGGACAATTTTTTTGAAGTGCCATCCTGCCTGACACTGCAGTGCCACTCCTAGATGGGCCAGGTGTTTGTGTCGGCCACTTGTGTCGCTTAGCTTAGCCATCCAGCGACCTCGGTGCAAATTTTAGGACTAAAAATAATATTGTGAGGTGTGAGGTGTTCAGAATAGACTGGAAATGAGTGGAAATTATGGTTATTGAGGTTAATAAAACTATGGGATCAAAATTAGAGATGTGCACTTGAAATTTTTCGGGTTTTGTGTTTTGGTTTTGGGTTCGGTTCCGCGGCCGTGTTTTGGGTTCGACCGCGTTTTGGAAAAACCTCACCGAATTTTTTTTGTCGGATTCGGGTGTGTTTTGGATTCGGGTGTTTTTTTCAAAAAACACTAAAAAACAGCTTAAATCATAGAATTTGGGGGTCATTTTGATCCCAAAGTATTATTAACCTCAAAAACCATAATTTCCACTCATTTTCAGTCTATTCTGAATACCTCACACCTCACAATATTATTTTTAGTCCTAAAATTTGCACCGAGGTCGCTGGATGACTAAGCTAAGCGACCCTAGTGGCCGACACAAACACCTGGCCCATCTAGGAGTGGCACTGCAGTGTCACGCAGGATGGCCCTTCCAAAAAACCCTCCCCAAACAGCACATGACGCAAAGAAAAAAGAGGCGCAATGAGGTAGCTGTGTGAGCAAGATAAGCGACCCTAGTGGCCGACACAAACACCTGGCCCATCTAGGAGTGGCACTGCAGTGTCACGCAGGATGGACCTTCCAAAAAACCCTCCCCAAACAGCACATGACGCAAAGAAAAAAAGAGGCGCAATGAGGTAGCTGTGTGAGTAAGATAAGCGACCCTAGTGGCCAACACAAACACCTGGCCCATCTAGGAGTGGCACTGCAGTGTCACGCAGGATGTCCCTTCCAAAAAACCCTCCCCAAACAGCACATGACGCAAAGAAAAAAAGAGGCGCAATGAGGTAGCTGTATGAGTAAGATAAGCGACCCTAGTGGCCGACACAAACACCTGGCCCATCTAGGAGTGGCACTGCAGTGTCACGCAGGATGTCCCTTCCAAAAAACCCTCCCCAAACAGCACATGACGCAAAGAAAAAAAGAGGCGCAATGAGGTAGCTGTGTGAGTAAGATAAGCGACCCTAGTGGCCGACACAAACACCGGGCCCATCTAGGAGTGGCACTGCAGTGTCACGCAGGATGTCCCTTCCAAAAAACCCTCCCCAAACAGCACATGACGCAAAGAAAAAAAGAGGCGCAATGAGGTAGCTGTGTGAGTAAGATAAGCGACCCTAGTGGCCGACACAAACACCGGGCCCATCTAGGAGTGGCACTGCAGTGTCACGCAGGATGGCCCTTCCAAAAAACCCTCCCCAAACAGCACATGACGCAAAGAAAAAAAGAGGCGCAATGAGGTAGCTGTGTGAGTAAGATAAGCGACCCTAGTGGCAGACACAAACACCGGGCCCATCTAGGAGTGGCACTGCAGTGTCACGCAGGATGGCCCTTCCAAAAAACCCTCCCCAAACAGCACATGACGCAAAGAAAAAAAGAGGCGCAATGAGGTAGCTGTGTGAGTAAGATAAGCGACCCTAGTGGCCGACACAAACACCGGGCCCATCTAGGAGTGGCACTGCAGTGTCACGCAGGATGGCCCTTCCAAAAAACCCTCCTCAAACAGCACATGACGCAAAGAAAAAAAGAGGCGCAATGAGGTAGCTGTGTGAGTAAGATAAGCGACCCTAGTGGCCGACACAAACACCGGGCCCATCTAGGAGTGGCACTGCAGTGTCACGCAGGATGGCCCTTCAAAACAATACTCCCCAAACAGCACATGACGCAAAGAAAAATTAAAGAAAAAGAGGTGCAAGATGGAATTGTCCTTGGGCCCTCCCACCCACCCTTATGTTGTATAAACAGGACATGCACACTTTAACCAACCCATCATTTCAGTGACAGGGTCTGCCACACGACTGTGACTGAAATGACGGGTTGGTTTGGACCCCCACCAAAAAAGAAGCAATTAATCTCTCCTTGCACAAACTGGCTCTACAGAGGCAAGATGTCCACCTCATCATCATCCTCCGATATATCACCGTGTACATCCCCCTCCTCACAGATTATCAATTCGTCCCCACTGGAATCCACCATCTCAGCTCCCTGTGTACTTTGTGGAGGCAATTGCTGCTGGTCAATGTCTCCACGGAGGAATTGATTATAATTCATTTTAATGAACATCATCTTCTCCACATTTTCTGGATGTAACCTCGTACGCCGATTGCTGACAAGGTGAGCGGCGGCACTAAACACTCTTTCGGAGTACACACTTGTGGGAGGGCAACTTAGGTAGAATAAAGCCAGTTTGTGCAAGGGCCTCCAAATTGCCTCTTTTTCCTGCCAGTATAAGTACGGACTGTGTGACGTGCCTACTTGGATGCGGTCACTCATATAATCCTCCACCATTCTTTCAATGGTGAGAGAATCATATGCAGTGACAGTAGACGACATGTCCGTAATCGTTGTCAGGTCCTTCAGTCCGGACCAGATGTCAGCATCAGCAGTCGCTCCAGACTGCCCTGCATCACCGCCAGCGGGTGGGCTCGGAATTCTGAGCCTTTTCCTCGCACCCCCAGTTGCGGGAGAATGTGAAGGAGGAGATGTTGACAGGTCGCGTTCCGCTTGACTTGACAATTTTCTCACCAGCAGGTCTTTGAACCCCAGCAGACTTGTGTCTGCCGGAAAGAGAGATCCAAGGTAGGCTTTAAATCTAGGATCGAGCATGGTGGCCAAAATGTAGTGCTCTGATTTCAACAGATTGACCACCCGTGAATCCTTGTTAAGCGAATTAAGGGCTCCATCCACAAGTCCCACATGCCTAGCGGAATCGCTCCGTGATAGCTCCTCCTTCAATGTCTCCAGCTTCTTCTGCAAAAGCCTGATGAGGGGAATGACCTGACTCAGGCTGGCAGTGTCTGAACTGACTTCACGTGTGGCAAGTTCAAAGGGCATCAGAACCTTGCACAATGTTGAAATCATTCTCCACTGCGCTTGCATCTACGTGCTGCAGTGCCCGTGTGGTCTGCAGTACGTAGGGAGAACGACTCGCAGTCTGAAAACCAGGTTCAGGGAGCATAGGCTGAATATCCTCAAGGGATACTGTAAACACAGTGTTTTGCATCATTTTTTTAAAGAACATCATTGCAATCCTCTGGGTCTCAAAGTCGTGGGGGTTCACCATGTTAAGAGGACCGAAAGAGGAGGGGATCGTTTCAGGAATTTATGTAAAAAAAAAGTTCTGTGGATCTTTCGAATGAACACGTTGTCACCACAGGGATTGAATGAGAGTTTAGAGTTCGAATCATTTTCCTAGAAGGTTCATCAGGTGTTATATACCTCATTCACCATGTTGAGGAGTCTCAAGTAGATTGGGTGGGTTCTTTGGAGGTAGAAGGTTTTTTAGGGGGGTAGGTGGGGGCGGAGTCATGTCAACATATAATGATGTTATATGAACACATTACACAGGGGGCCATGCACCCCTTTTATTATGATCATTATGATTAGTTATGTTATTGTAGGAGACGCAATAAGTTCAGGGGTTTAGAGGCGGGTTTAGTGTAGTATGAAGGGTTAGTAGTTCACATTGGTTCAGTAAAAATTGATTGTTTGAACACTTATTAATTTATAGATGGTCGGCAGTGTTATTCCCTCTTCTGATGATGTCATTGTACAATTACCAGAGTTTTACATCATTCTTGAGTTACATTAGAAATGGCATCTGGAAGATGGGAGATTAGTAGAAATCTAGACCTTGAATGATTGGGTTGGGAGTTCGATTCCCAAGAGGGAAGTTTAATTCGTTATGTATGAAGATTCCTATGTAGATTTATTAAGTATTTTTTAATTTTTCATTGAAGAATTTAATAGTTTATTTGAAATAACTATTGACATATAATAAGTTGCCATTTCTCTTTACAAAACACTTGGTGTCGAGATTTTCCGTGATTCAAGCATAGTAATGTGTGTCATAGTGATTGTTTAACTGATGAGGGATTTTTTCTATATAAGCTTTAACACAGTGCAATGTGTTTGGGTGGAAGAGATAGAGGAGTGGTAACGTAATGGGATAAGAAGCAGGAGGTCGTAGGTTCGATTTACCATGTAGACTAAAATATTTACATGTTTTATAATAGAGGAAAGCTCAAATGCATTATAGTTTGCATTTTTGAAGCATTATATATAAAACATTTTTTACAAAGCGGGCACTGAAACTTGTTTTTTTATGTATATGAGTATATTTATTTGTTTTTATGTATATGAGTATAATTATTTCCCTAAGATTGTATTCAGAAGTTTAATCAATTTAATTTGGGCAAGGTATATATCCTTTGCATATTGGGTTAATAGGACTGTTAGGAGTCTCAATTAAGGAGGTTGGACTAGGAGGTGGCTAAGCAGGTGTATTAACAGGTGATGTGAATTCATCACCCAATTTACCAATGGCATTTGATACCAGCCATATAAAAAGGGTCCCTGGACTGTAGATATTCATTCTTTGAGGAAGCCCCTGTGGGAGGAGCGAAACGCGTCAGAAGTTGATTCTGTTGGACCCCAGCTGAAGTTAGACCCATATCACGAACTGGCTGCAGCATTCTTCTGCCTGGAATTTGTTTTCATACAAAGAGGAGCCGCTGACCGGTGCCTGCAAACGGCACGTAGAGGTGGATACTCGTGGAGCATCGCGACTGAGCAGGTTAAATCACAGCGGGCGCCATTGTAGGTGCCTTTTTTCCCCGCAGCTACAAGCCACTGCGGTGGTCGTCGGGATGCATTTGTGCTGATACCACTTGCTCACATCTCACGTAAAGTTTCCGGTTACAAAAAGCTCATATCCATTCTATTGTTACATGTTGGATCTTCACATCATAAAGATCTTTTGATACAAAGTGACTATCCATTGGGAACAATTAATATATGGGTCTTACCAGCAGCCACACTTGATTCAAAACATTTTTTGACCTCATTAAGCCATATAGCTATAGAGCTTGTTTTTTTACACGTCTGTGCACAGAGTATGCTTAAGTCCACCTCCATGTATTAGAAAGTATACATATTTGTTATTATTTTTTGATGTTCTTGTTTTATTATATGATAATTTATACAATAGTAAATATATTTTGAATTTATCAGGAGTTTGTCATTCTTGTCAGCCATATCTTGTAATTATATAACTATAGCGCAAGAGTTTTTTCAAATTGGAGTTTTCCACTGCGCTTGAGACAGGTGCATTCCACCTCCTATATCGTGCTGAATTGTATAGGCTTGAATGGCCTTTTGCTGCTCCTCCAACCTCTGAAGCATATAGAGGGTTGAATTCCACCTCGTTACCACTTCTTGCTTCAGATGATGGCAGGGCAGGTTCAGTTGTTTTTGGTGGTGCTCCAGTCTTCTGTACGTGGTGCCTGTACGCCGAAAGTGTCCCGCAATTCTTCTGGCCACCGACAGCATCTCTTGCACACCCCTGTCGTTTTTTAAAAAATTCTGCACCACCAAATTCAAGGTATGTGCAAAACATGGGACGTGCTGGAATTTGCCCAGATTTAATGCACACACAATATTGCTGGCGTTGTCCGATGCCACAAATCCACAGGAGCGTCCAATTGGGGTAAGCCATTCCGCGATGATCTTCCTCAGTTGCCGTAAGAGGTTTTCAGCTGTGTGCGTATTCTGGAAAGCGGTGATACAAAGCGTAGCCTGCCTAGGAAAGAGTTGGCGTTTGCAAGATGCTGCTACTGGTGCCGCCGCTGCTGTTCTTGCGGCGGGAGTCCATACATCTACCCAGTGGGCTGTCACAGTCATATAGTCCTGACCCTGCCCTGCTCCACTTGTCCACATGTCCGTGGTTAAGTGGACATTGGGTACAACTGCATTTTTTAGGACACTGGTGAGTCTTTTTCTGACGTCCGTGTACATTCTCGGTATCGCCTGCCTAGAGAAGTGGAACCTAGATGGTATTTGGTAACGGGGGCACACTACCTCAAGAAATTGTCTAGTTCCCTGTGAACTAACAGCGGATACCGGACGCACGTCTAACACCAACATAGTTGTCAAGGCCTCAGTTATCCGCTTTGCAGCAGGATGACTGCTGTGATATTTCATCTTCCTCGCAAAGGACTGTTGGACAGTCTATTGCTTACTGGAAGTAGTACAAGTGGGCTTACGACTTCCCCTCTGGGATGACGATCGACTCCCAGCAGCAACAACAGCAGCGCCAGCAGCAGTAGGCATTACACTCAAGGATGCATCGGAGGAATCCCAGGCAGGAGAGGACTCGTCAGAATTGCCAGTGACATGGCCTGCAGGACTATTGGCATTCCTGGGGAAGGAGGAAATTGACACTGAGGGAGTTGGTGGGGTGGTTTGCGTGAGCTTGGTTACAAGAGGAAGGGATTTACTGGTCAGTGGACTGCTTCCGCTGTCACCCAAAGTTTTTGAACTTGTCACTGACTTATTATGAATGCGCTGCAGGTGACGTATAAGGGAGGATGTTCCGAGGTGGTTAACGTCCTTACCCCTACTTATTACAGCTTGACAAAGGCAACACACGGCTTGACACCTGTTGTCCGCATTTCTGGTGAAATACTTCCACACCGAAGAGCTGATTTTTTTGGTATTTTCACCAGGCATGTCAATGGCCATATTCCTCCCACGGACAACAGGTGTCTCCCCGGGTGCCTGACTTAAACAAACCACCTCACCATCAGAATCCTCCTGGTCAATTTCCTCCCCAGCGCCAGCAACACCCATATCCTCCTCATCCTGGTGTACTTCAACACTGACATCTTCAATCTGACTATCAGGAACTGGACTGCGGGTGCTCCTTCCAGCACTTGCAGGGGGCGTGCAAATGGTGGAAGGCGCATGCTCTTCACGTCCAGTGTTGGGAAGGTCAGGCATCGCAACCGACACAATTGGAGTCGGACTCTCCTTGTGGATTTGGGATTTCGAAGAACGCACAGTTCTTTGCGGTGCTACTGCTTTTGCCATCTTGAGTCTTTTCATTTTTCTAGCGAGAGGCTGAGTGCTTCTATCCTCATGTGAAGCTGAACCACTAGCCATGAACATAGGCCAGGGCCTCAGCCGTTCCTTGCCACTCCGTGTGGTAAATGGCATATTGGCAAGTTTACGCTTCTCCTCCGACAATTTTATTTTAGGTTTTGGAGTCCTTTTTTTACTGATATTTGGTGTTTTGGATTTTACATGCTCTGTACTATGACATTGGGCATCGGCCTTGGCAGACGACGTTGCTGGCATTTCATCATCTCGGCCATGACTAGTGGCAGCAGCTTCAGCACGAGGTGGAAGTGGATCTTGATCTTTCCCTAACTTTGGAACCTCAACATTTTTGTTCTCCATATTTTAATAGGCACAACTAAAAGGCACCTCAGGTAAACAATGGAGATGGATGGATACTAGTATACTTATGGATGGACTGCCGAGTGCCGACACAGAGGTAGCTACAGCCGTGGACTACCGTACTGTGTCTGCTGCTAATATAGACTGGATGATAATGAGATGAAATCAATATATATGTATATATAATATCACTAGTACTGCAGCCGGACAGGTATATATATTTATTATGTAATGACTGATGACGGACCTGCTGGACACTGTCAGCTCAGCAGCACCGCAGACTGCTACAGTAAGCTACTATAGTAGTATGTATAAAGAAGAAAAAAAAAACCACGGGTAGGTGGTATACAATTATGGATGGACTGCCGAGTGCCGACACAGAGGTAGCTACAGCCGTGGACTAACGTACTGTGTCTGCTGATAATATAGACTGGATGATAATGAGATGAAATCAATATATATGTATATATAATATCACTAGTACTGCAGCCGGACAGGTATATATATTTATTATGTAATGACTGATGACGGACCTGCTGGACACTGTCAGCTCAGCAGCACCGCAGACTGCTACAGTAAGCTACTATAGTAGTATGTATAAAGAAGAAAGGAAAAAAAAAACCACGGGTAGGTGGTATACAATTATGGATGGACTGCCGAGTGCCGACACAGAGGTAGCTACAGCCGTGGACTAACGTACTGTGTCTGCTGATAATATAGACTGGATGATAATGAGATGAAATCAATATATATGTATATATAATATCACTAGTACTGCAGCCGGACAGGTATATATATTTATTATGTAATGACTGATGACGGACCTGCTGGACACTGTCAGCTCAGCAGCACCGCAGACTGCTACAGTAAGCTACTATAGTAGTATGTATAAAGAAGAAAGAAAAAAAAAACCACGGGTAGGTGGTATACAATTATGGATGGACTGCCGAGTGCCGACACAGAGGTAGCTACAGCCGTGGACTAACGTACTGTGTCTGCTGATAATATAGACTGGATGATAATGAGATGAAATCAATATATATGTATATATAATATCACTAGTACTGCAGCCGGACAGGTATATATATTTATTATGTAATGACTGATGACGGACCTGCTGGACACTGTCAGCTCAGCAGCACCGCAGACTGCTACAGTAAGCTACTATAGTAGTATGTATAAAGAAGAAAGAAAAAAAAAACCACGGGTAGGTGGTATACAATTATGGATGGACTGCCGAGTGCCGACACAGAGGTAGCTACAGCCGTGGACTACCATACTGTGTCTGCTGATAATATAGACTGGATGATAATGAGATGAAATCAATATATATGTATATATAATATCACTAGTACTGCAGCCGGACAGGTATATATATTTATTATGTAATGACTGATGACGGACCTGCTGGACACTGTCAGCTCAGCAGCACCGCAGACTGCTACAGTAAGCTACTATAGTAGTATGTATAAAGAAGAAAGAAAAAAAAAAAAACCACGGGTAGGTAATATACAATTATGGATGGACTGCCGAGTGCCGACACAGAGGTAGCTACAGCCGTGGACTAACGTACTGTGTCTGCTGATAATATAGACTGGATGATAATGAGATGAAATCAATATATATGTATATATAATGTTAAGAGGACCGAAAGAGGAGGGGATCGTTTCAGGAATTTATGTAAAAAAAAAGTTCTGTGGATCTTTCGAATGAACACGTTGTCACCACAGGGATTGAATGAGAGTTTAGAGTTCGAATCATTTTCCTAGAAGGTTCATCAGGTGTTATATACCTCATTCACCATGTTGAGGAGTCTCAAGTAGATTGGGTGGGTTCTTTGGAGGTAGAAGGTTTTTTAGGGGGGTAGGTGGGGGCGGAGTCATGTCAACATATAATGATGTTATATGAACACATTACACAGGGGGCCATGCACCCCTTTTATTATGATCATTATGATTAGTTATGTTATTGTAGGAGACGCAATAAGTTCAGGGGTTTAGAGGCGGGTTTAGTGTAGTATGAAGGGTTAGTAGTTCACATTGGTTCAGTAAAAATTGATTGTTTGAACACTTATTAATTTATAGATGGTCGGCAGTGTTATTCCCTCTTCTGATGATGTCATTGTACAATTACCAGAGTTTTACATCATTCTTGAGTTACATTAGAAATGGCATCTGGAAGATGGGAGATTAGTAGAAATCTAGACCTTGAACGATTGGGTTGGGAGTTCGATTCCCAAGAGGGAAGTTTAATTCGTTATGTATGAAGATTCCTATGTAGATTTATTAAGTATTTTTTAATTTTTCATTGAAGAATTTAATAGTTTATTTGAAATAACTATTGACATATAATAAGTTGCCATTTCTCTTTACAAAACACTTGGTGTCGAGATTTTCCGTGATTCAAGCATAGTAATGTGTGTCATAGTGATTGTTTAACTGATGAGGGATTTTTTCTATATAAGCTTTAACACAGTGCAATGTGTTTGGGTGGAAGAGATAGAGGAGTGGTAACGTAATGGGATAAGAAGCAGGAGGTCGTAGGTTCGATTTACCATGTAGACTAAAATATTTACATGTTTTATAATAGAGGAAAGCTCAAATGCATTATAGTTTGCATTTTTGAAGCATTATATATAAAACATTTTTTACAAAGCGGGCACTGAAACTTGTTTTTTTATGTATATGAGTATATTTATTTGTTTTTATGTATATGAGTATAATTATTTCCCTAAGATTGTATTCAGAAGTTTAATCAATTTAATTTGGGCAAGGTATATATCCTTTGCATATTGGGTTAATAGGACTGTTAGGAGTCTCAATTAAGGAGGTTGGACTAGGAGGTGGCTAAGCAGGTGTATTAACAGGTGATGTGAATTCATCACCCAATTTACCAATGGCATTTGATACCAGCCATATAAAAAGGGTCCCTGGACTGTAGATATTCATTCTTTGAGGAAGCCCCTGTGGGAGGAGCGAAACGCGTCAGAAGTTGATTCTGTTGGACCCCAGCTGAAGTTAGACCCATATCACGAACTGGCTGCAGCATTCTTCTGCCTGGAATTTGTTTTCATACAAAGAGGAGCCGCTGACCGGTGCCTGCAAACGGCACGTAGAGGTGGATACTCGTGGAGCATCGCGACTGAGCAGGTTAAATCACAGCGGGCGCCATTGTAGGTGCCTTTTTTCCCCGCAGCTACAAGCCACTGCGGTGGTCGTCGGGATGCATTTGTGCTGATACCACTTGCTCACATCTCACGTAAAGTTTCCGGTTACAAAAAGCTCATATCCATTCTATTGTTACATGTTGGATCTTCACATCATAAAGATCTTTTGATACAAAGTGACTATCCATTGGGAACAATTAATATATGGGTCTTACCAGCAGCCACACTTGATTCAAAACATTTTTTGACCTCATTAAGCCATATAGCTATAGAGCTTGTTTTTTTACACGTCTGTGCACAGAGTATGCTTAAGTCCACCTCCATGTATTAGAAAGTATACATATTTGTTATTATTTTTTGATGTTCTTGTTTTATTATATGATAATTTATACAATAGTAAATATATTTTGAATTTATCAGGAGTTTGTCATTCTTGTCAGCCATATCTTGTAATTATATAACTATAGCGCAAGAGTTTTTTCAAATTGGAGTTTTCCACTGCGCTTGAGACAGGTGCATTCCACCTCCTATATCGTGCTGAATTGTATAGGCTTGAATGGCCTTTTGCTGCTCCTCCAACCTCTGAAGCATATAGAGGGTTGAATTCCACCTCGTTACCACTTCTTGCTTCAGATGATGGCAGGGCAGGTTCAGTTGTTTTTGGTGGTGCTCCAGTCTTCTGTACGTGGTGCCTGTACGCCGAAAGTGTCCCGCAATTCTTCTGGCCACCGACAGCATCTCTTGCACACCCCTGTCGTTTTTTAAAAAATTCTGCACCACCAAATTCAAGGTATGTGCAAAACATGGGACGTGCTGGAATTTGCCCAGATTTAATGCACACACAATATTGCTGGCGTTGTCCGATGCCACAAATCCACAGGAGCGTCCAATTGGGGTAAGCCATTCCGCGATGATCTTCCTCAGTTGCCGTAAGAGGTTTTCAGCTGTGTGCGTATTCTGGAAAGCGGTGATACAAAGCGTAGCCTGCCTAGGAAAGAGTTGGCGTTTGCAAGATGCTGCTACTGGTGCCGCCGCTGCTGTTCTTGCGGCGGGAGTCCATACATCTACCCAGTGGGCTGTCACAGTCATATAGTCCTGACCCTGCCCTGCTCCACTTGTCCACATGTCCGTGGTTAAGTGGACATTGGGTACAACTGCATTTTTTAGGACACTGGTGAGTCTTTTTCTGACGTCCGTGTACATTCTCGGTATCGCCTGCCTAGAGAAGTGGAACCTAGATGGTATTTGGTAACGGGGGCACACTACCTCAAGAAATTGTCTAGTTCCCTGTGAACTAACAGCGGATACCGGACGCACGTCTAACACCAACATAGTTGTCAAGGCCTCAGTTATCCGCTTTGCAGCAGGATGACTGCTGTGATATTTCATCTTCCTCGCAAAGGACTGTTGGACAGTCTATTGCTTACTGGAAGTAGTACAAGTGGGCTTACGACTTCCCCTCTGGGATGACGATCGACTCCCAGCAGCAACAACAGCAGCGCCAGCAGCAGTAGGCATTACACTCAAGGATGCATCGGAGGAATCCCAGGCAGGAGAGGACTCGTCAGAATTGCCAGTGACATGGCCTGCAGGACTATTGGCATTCCTGGGGAAGGAGGAAATTGACACTGAGGGAGTTGGTGGGGTGGTTTGCGTGAGCTTGGTTACAAGAGGAAGGGATTTACTGGTCAGTGGACTGCTTCCGCTGTCACCCAAAGTTTTTGAACTTGTCACTGACTTATTATGAATGCGCTGCAGGTGACGTATAAGGGAGGATGTTCCGAGGTGGTTAACGTCCTTACCCCTACTTATTACAGCTTGACAAAGGCAACACACGGCTTGACACCTGTTGTCCGCATTTCTGGTGAAATACTTCCACACCGAAGAGCTGATTTTTTTGGTATTTTCACCAGGCATGTCAATGGCCATATTCCTCCCACGGACAACAGGTGTCTCCCCGGGTGCCTGACTTAAACAAACCACCTCACCATCAGAATCCTCCTGGTCAATTTCCTCCCCAGCGCCAGCAACACCCATATCCTCCTCATCCTGGTGTACTTCAACACTGACATCTTCAATCTGACTATCAGGAACTGGACTGCGGGTGCTCCTTCCAGCACTTGCAGGGGGCGTGCAAATGGTGGAAGGCGCATGCTCTTCACGTCCAGTGTTGGGAAGGTCAGGCATCGCAACCGACACAATTGGAGTCGGACTCTCCTTGTGGATTTGGGATTTCGAAGAACGCACAGTTCTTTGCGGTGCTACTGCTTTTGCCATCTTGAGTCTTTTCATTTTTCTAGCGAGAGGCTGAGTGCTTCTATCCTCATGTGAAGCTGAACCACTAGCCATGAACATAGGCCAGGGCCTCAGCCGTTCCTTGCCACTCCGTGTGGTAAATGGCATATTGGCAAGTTTACGCTTCTCCTCCGACAATTTTATTTTAGGTTTTGGAGTCCTTTTTTTACTGATATTTGGTGTTTTGGATTTTACATGCTCTGTACTATGACATTGGGCATCGGCCTTGGCAGACGACGTTGCTGGCATTTCATCATCTCGGCCATGACTAGTGGCAGCAGCTTCAGCACGAGGTGGAAGTGGATCTTGATCTTTCCCTAACTTTGGAACCTCAACATTTTTGTTCTCCATATTTTAATAGGCACAACTAAAAGGCACCTCAGGTAAACAATGGAGATGGATGGATACTAGTATACTTATGGATGGACTGCCGAGTGCCGACACAGAGGTAGCTACAGCCGTGGACTACCGTACTGTGTCTGCTGCTAATATAGACTGGATGATAATGAGATGAAATCAATATATATGTATATATAATATCACTAGTACTGCAGCCGGACAGGTATATATATTTATTATGTAATGACTGATGACGGACCTGCTGGACACTGTCAGCTCAGCAGCACCGCAGACTGCTACAGTAAGCTACTATAGTAGTATGTATAAAGAAGAAAAAAAAAACCACGGGTAGGTGGTATACAATTATGGATGGACTGCCGAGTGCCGACACAGAGGTAGCTACAGCCGTGGACTAACGTACTGTGTCTGCTGATAATATAGACTGGATGATAATGAGATGAAATCAATATATATGTATATATAATATCACTAGTACTGCAGCCGGACAGGTATATATATTTATTATGTAATGACTGATGACGGACCTGCTGGACACTGTCAGCTCAGCAGCACCGCAGACTGCTACAGTAAGCTACTATAGTAGTATGTATAAAGAAGAAAGGAAAAAAAAAACCACGGGTAGGTGGTATACAATTATGGATGGACTGCCGAGTGCCGACACAGAGGTAGCTACAGCCGTGGACTAACGTACTGTGTCTGCTGATAATATAGACTGGATGATAATGAGATGAAATCAATATATATGTATATATAATATCACTAGTACTGCAGCCGGACAGGTATATATATTTATTATGTAATGACTGATGACGGACCGGCTGGACACTGTCAGCTCAGCAGCACCGCAGACTGCTACAGTAAGCTACTATAGTAGTATGTATAAAGAAGAAAGAAAAAAAAAACCACGGGTAGGTGGTATACAATTATGGATGGACTGCCGAGTGCCGACACAGAGGTAGCTACAGCCGTGGACTAACGTACTGTGTCTGCTGATAATATAGACTGGATGATAATGAGATGAAATCAATATATATGTATATATAATATCACTAGTACTGCAGCCGGACAGGTATATATATTTATTATGTAATGACTGATGACGGACCTGCTGGACACTGTCAGCTCAGCAGCACCGCAGACTGCTACAGTAAGCTACTATAGTAGTATGTATAAAGAAGAAAGAAAAAAAAAACCACGGGTAGGTGGTATACAATTATGGATGGACTGCCGAGTGCCGACACAGAGGTAGCTACAGCCGTGGACTACCATACTGTGTCTGCTGATAATATAGACTGGATGATAATGAGATGAAATCAATATATATGTATATATAATATCACTAGTACTGCAGCCGGACAGGTATATATATTTATTATGTAATGACTGATGACGGACCTGCTGGACACTGTCAGCTCAGCAGCACCGCAGACTGCTACAGTAAGCTACTATAGTAGTATGTATAAAGAAGAAAGAAAAAAAAAAAAACCACGGGTAGGTAATATACAATTATGGATGGACTGCCGAGTGCCGACACAGAGGTAGCTACAGCCGTGGACTAACGTACTGTGTCTGCTGATAATATAGACTGGATGATAATGAGATGAAATCAATATATATGTATATATAATATCACTAGTACTGCAGCCGGACAGGTATATATATTTATTATGTAATGACTGATGACGGACCTGCTGGACACTGTCAGCTCAGCAGCACCGCAGACTGCTACAGTAAGCTACTATAGTAGTATGTATAAAGAAGAAAGAAAAAAAAAAACCACGGGTAGGTGGTATACAATTATGGATGGACTGCCGAGTGCCGACACAGAGGTAGCTACAGCCGTGGACTAACGTACTGTGTCTGCTGATAATATAGACTGGATGATAATGAGATGAAATCAATATATATGTATATATAATATCACTAGTACTGCAGCCGGACAGGTATATATATTTATTATGTAATGACTGATGACGGACCTGCTGGACACTGTCAGCTCAGCAGCACCGCAGACTGCTACAGTAAGCTACTATAGTAGTATGTATAAAGAAGAAAGAAAAAAAAAAAAACCACGGGTAGGTAATATACAATTATGGATGGACTGCCGAGTGCCGACACAGAGGTAGCTACAGCCGTGGACTAACGTACTGTGTCTGCTGATAATATAGACTGGATGATAATGAGATGAAATCAATATATATGTATATATAATATCACTAGTACTGCAGCCGGACAGGTATATATATTTATTATGTAATGACTGATGACGGACCTGCTGGACACTGTCAGCTCAGCAGCACCGCAGACTGCTACAGTAAGCTACTATAGTAGTATGTATAAAGAAGAAAGAAAAAAAAAAACCACGGGTAGGTGGTATACAATTATGGATGGACTGCCGAGTGCCGACACAGAGGTAGCTACAGCCGTGGACTAACGTACTGTGTCTGCTGATAATATAGACTGGATGATAATGAGATGAAATCAATATATATATATATATATATATATAATTATATAATATCACTAGTACTGCAGCCGGACAGGTATATATATTTATTATGTAATGACTGATGACGGACCTGCTGGACACTGTCAGCTCAGCAGCACCGCAGACTGCCACAGTAAGCTACTATAGTAGTATGTATAAAGAAGGAAAAAAAAAAACACGGGTAGGTGCTAGGTGGTATACAATATTATATATATATTATATACAATTATATATATATATATATATATATATTAAACTCATAAACTGGTGGTGATTATTAAACTGGTGGTCAGGTCACTGGTCACACTATCAGCAACTTGCAAGTAGTACTCCTGAGTCCTAAGCAGACAATCACAATATATATTATACTGGTGGTCAGTGTGGTCACAAACAATGGCAGTGTGGCACTCTGGCAGCAAAAGTGTGCACTGTACGTTATATGTACTCCTGAGTCCTGAGTCCTGCTCTCAGACCCTAACTGCTCCCCACTGTCAGTGTCTCCCCCACAAGTCAGATAATACAGTCACACTATCTCTATCACTTCAGCAAGTACTAGTAGTAGTAGTACTCCTCCTAATGCTCCCCAAAATTACTACTGTGTCTCTCTCTGTCTCACTCTCTTCTCGAATCTCTATAAACGGAGAGGACGCCAGCCACGTCCTCTCCCTATGAATCTCAATGCATGTGTGAAAATGGCGGCGACGCGCGGCTCCTTAAATAGAATCCGAGTCTCGCGATAGAATCTGAGCCTCGCGAGAATCCGACAGCGTGATGATGACGTTCGGGCGCGCTCGGGTTAACCGAGCAAGGCGGGAAGATCCGAGTCGCTCGGACCCGTGTAAAAAAAACTGAAGTTCGGGCGGGTTCGGATTCCGAGGAACCGAACCCGCTCATCTCTAATCAAAATGACCCCCAAATTCTATGATTTAAGCTGTTTTTTAGGGTTTTTTGTAAAAAACACCCGAATCCAAAACACACCCGAATCCGACAAAAAAATTTCGGTGAGGTTTTGCCAAAACGCGTCCGAATCCAAAACACGGCCGCAGAACCGAATCCAAAACCAAAACACAAAACCCGAAAAATGTCCGGTGCACATCACTAATAAAGTAACAAGATATATTTTAAACATCATTCTTTTAATAGCGAACTATGCAGTTTCGGACTGAGGCATGAAGGGCCCACTGGGGGGATGCAGTGGCATGGGCCCATGTGTATGGTTGTGGTCAGTCTCCAGAGGGGTGTGAATATCCATTAGAGAGAGAATGGTCAGGGCCCTTCGATAAATATATAATAAATACTGATAGCGCCAGGGATGTGCAGTGAGCTAAATGGCTCAGGAGGCACTGGTAAGCACCAAAGTCAGATTTTCACACAATATACAGTATGAGCCATAGGGTACATTTGGGCCAGAGGCGTTTTAAGAGAGGAGGGGACCCACATGAAGCCTCCATCATGGGCCCCCTCCTCTCCGGCAGATAGTAGATGCTGGCTTAAGGCCAGAGCCTACAGCGCATGCTCAGATCTCTGGAAACATGCCTTTTTCCTGGGGACACTTCCAGTGCACATGCGCAAATCACTCGAAAATGGCAGCGGCCATTTTCCAAGTGATTTGTGCCCACACTGCAGGGCCGCCGTCGCAGTACTCCGGAAGGGCAAGTATATTCTATAGGTTCCCCCGGACCTAGGGACCCGTGCGCACCGCACCCACTGCACCCACTATAGAATTGCCTATGTTTGGGCATTATAAACAGGTGCAGCAGTATAAATTCTTGGAAATTTGCTGAGCTTTGATCAGAGATGTGCAGGAAAGATAGGCAGTTGAGTCACTGCCTCACCTGCCATAGACTTTTTACTCCAATTTTGGCTATAAAAATGATTAGAATAATTCAAAGAAGATATTTCAAACAAATTCTTTGTATTTTTCATATACTTTATGCATTCAAAACTCTGGCCAAAACGTTAGTATGACAGGAAAGGCTCTGCCTCACCTGCCTCACCCCACCGCACATCAAAGGATAGACATGCAATGTACCAGATTAATCACACCAATGCACTGTAGGAAATACACCATAGTACTGTGCAGTATAAGGTCACATATGTATTATGTGTAAATTAAGTGCAAAACCTGGAAGGAGGAGATAGGCCTCCAGGCAGTGGGGCCCACTGGGATTTCATCTGCATCCCTGTGGGCCAGTCCAACCCTGAAACTATATAGGAGATCATTTACAAAAAGCCCAATGCCAAACTAAAAAGATTCAGTATCAGTTGTATAAAGATATTAGTTGGAATCTCTAAGGGTTCAAACAACACAGTATTGTGGAAACTAACCTTTATTATTCCTTTTGGGTATAATCTGGATGTCATGTTCAGAGGTTTTTTTTTTATTCTAATTTGAGGAACATAAAAATTATTTTAAAGTGCACAGCCATCATTAATTAGTCATATAATCTGCAATGTCACCACTGCTGTCTTCAGAGTATCACTTTCTGTCTTTTATATCATAAGCTATTCCTTTCATGGCTTATAGACGACACAGGGAGATTTGCAGACTGTAAAAATGTACAAGCCAACAGTGGTTAAATGCAATGACCGTATAGCGGAGAAACCTTCTGGAGCTCATAGTTTGAATCCCACTGGCAACTTCATGCGACCTTGAATAAGTCACTTTGTCTCACTTTGTCCCAGACATCAAAATGTAGATTTTAGGCTTCAATGGACAAAGAAACTGCATGAGAAATTCTGCGTACCATGTTGTATAAAATAATTTATGTGAGTTATTTTAAAAAAGAAAGAAAAAGCTATTAAGTAGTGAAGGATTATTATAACAAAATATTACAGAGGATCAAAACTGCATTTGAATCTAATGAAATAAATTAGACGATTCAATAGCATGAAACTTTAACCACTTTAAATTCAAGAATTATACACACTTTGAATTTATTTTTGTAATGTACACAGGGATGCCGCCAAATTCACTGCAATTTAGGTGTTTGCCCAGAGAGTCATCTTTTAAGGGACACCTAAAATATTAAATAAGTGGCATTTCATTTCATTGATTTTTATCTTGCAGTTCTCCCCTGCACTGAGGGTCGGACACCAAAGGACAGTCAGCACCCATTATTTTATCTTCTGATAATAGAGTGCATGGAGGGCGTAATTAATACATTATTATTATTATTATTATTATTTGTATTATTATCCTTTATTTATATGGCATCACAAAGTACATAAATAGAAACAGTATGACCAAAACAAGAAAACAGTGACTTACAGTACAGAACATTGCAGAACATGGACATGGCTTATAAACATTGCTGCAACAGCAGTCATAATACTCAGATACGCAGGAGGCGGCAGAACCCAGGGGTAGGTACTGTTTTATGTAGTGGGGAGGAGATGATGGTATAGGTAAGGGAAAGAAAAGCACATGAGGGAAGATAGCCCTGCTTGTGAGCGCTTACGGTCTAAATGGGAGGGGCAGAAAGAACAGGGGTGACACAAAAGTGAGAGACTGCATGTAAGGAGACTGGAGGAAAAGGTTGGGATGAGAGCTAGAAGGCTTTCATAAAGAACTGCATCTTGAGAGTCTGAAGTTTTGTAGAGCGGTAGAGAGTCTGATAGGGAGAGGGAGAGAGTTCCAGAAGTAGGGAACAACACAAGCAAAATCTTATAGTTGGAAGTGGGAGGATGTGGGAGGAGAATAAAATAACCTGAGTTCTCACTACATGCTTCTTCCTTCCATAGTGTTTCTTTGTAAGTAATAGGCTGGAAGTGTGGTCCTTGGCTGGATTACCACAACAGCAACACATAGGGAGAGAGAGAGAGAACCCTAAGGTGCCTAGTTCTCTTCCAGGGCACCTGCGTATTGACTTACAATACAAACGTTTCACTAATCAACAAGTAAATCACCCAAAATAGCACAACATTTTTCTGTACAAATGGTCACTAATCTTGAAAATTATTACATATTATGTGTTATATTTTATTTAAAAATCTGGAAAAATATGACACTGACAATGGCACTTCCTTAATTCATAAGTATTTTCGGAGTGATTTTACATAGAGAGTATTTTAGATTTTAGGAGTGAGTTTACAGGAGTCGTTATGGCAGCCCACAGGCAGCAGTTAACAAGGAATTTTCTCGTACGTCCTAGGGGATACTGGGAATCCATTTAGTACCATGGGGTATAGATGGGTCCACTAGGAGCCTTGAACACTTTAAGAATTTGATAGTGTGCGCTGGCTCCTCCCTCTATGCCCCTCCTACCAGACTCAGTTTAGAAAATGTGCCCGGAGGAGCCGGTCACATCTCTGGAAGCTCCTGAAGAGTTTTCTGCATTTATTTTATATGTTTTTTTTTCAGGCAGGACTGGTTGGCACCAGCCTGCCTGCTTCATGGGACTTAGGGGGGGAACGGCCCAATCTCTTGAAGGGTTAATGGTTCCGCTCTCCGCTGACAGGATACTAGCTCCTGAGGGAACTATTCACAAGCCACACCACAGCGAGTGTACATTCCCACAGTACGCCGCCACCCCTAACAGAGCCAGAAAAAAAAGAGTGGTGAGTACTAAGCCGGTATCCCAGTTAGCGGGTCGCCGGCCATTATGGTGGCATGAGGGTACGGAGACGCATTGCTTCTACATGGGGCGGCTGTGTTTTCAGACTCAGGGGGTCATTCCGAGTTGATCACTTGCTTCCGTTTTTCATAGCGCAGCGAACAGGTTACTACTGCGCATGCGTATGCACTGCAATTCGCAGGCGCGTCATACGGGTACAAAGCGGATCATTGCTGGGCGATGGATTTAAAGAAGAATCCATTCGCACAGCCGATCGCAAGGAGTTTGACAGGAAGAGGGCGTTTATGGGTGGCAACTGACCATTTTCAGGGAGTGTTTGGAAAAACGCAGGTGCATCCAAGCGATTGCAGGGCGGGTGTCTGACGTCAAATCCGGGACCAAAAAGACTGAAGTGATCGCAAGGGCTGAGTAAGTCCAGAGCTACTCAGAATCTGCAAAAAACTTTTTCATCCCGCTCGGCTGCACACACGTTCGCACACTTGCAAAGCGAAAATACACTCCCCCATGGGTGGCGACTATGCATTTTCATGGCTGCTAAAAGTAGCTAGCGAGCGATCAACGACGGAATGACCCCTTCAGTACACAATGCAGATGCACAGGTTCTGAGGGGGCGAACTATGGGGGTCATTTCGAGTTGATCGCTCACTAGCTACTTTTAGCAGTCGTGCAAACGCATAGTCGCTGCCCACAGGGGAGTGTATTTTCGCTTTGCAAGTATGCAAACGTGTGTGCAGCCGAGCGGGATGAAAACGTTTTTTGCAGTTTCTGAGTAGCTCTGGACTTACTCAGCCCTTGCGATCACTTCAGACTTTTTGGTCCCGGATTTGACGTCAGACACCCGCCCTGCAATCGCTTGGACGCACCTGCGTTTTTCCAAACACTCCCTGAAAATGGTCAGTTTCTGTACGACGCACCTGCGCATTGCGGTGCATATGCATGCGCAGTAGTAACCTGTTCGCTGCACTGCAAAAAATGGCAGCAAGCAATCAACTCGGAATGACCCCCTGAGTCTTAGTACACTATATGTGTACACAGCACCCAGACTGGCATTACAGACTTAAAAGGGGGCTGACTCAATTTTAGGCAAAAAATTACCTCAGTCAGTATAAAAAAGAGTGGTAAGACCATGTGCCATTGAAGGGGCGGTGCTTCACTATGAGCAGATCCAGCAGCTCACAAGCATCATTTTCCCTCTGCAGATGACACAGACGCTGACTGACAGCTTCCCTCTGCAGATGACACAGACGCTGACTGATGCGCAGCTCCTCCGGAGAGACTCCAGATTACCTTAGCGGTACCAGGGGGTCATAGCAGGGGGAGGAGTGGTTATTAGTGTACTAAGTCCCTAATCTAGGTAATTAGTCTGCGACCTGGCTAAGCTTGGCTTCAGCAGTAAGGGCGCTGTGTGCTGGCTCCATATTTTCTCTGGGTCTGCCTGGAAGGACTCTTTGTGGGTTAATTGTGTAATTTAACCTTTTCCTGTGTGTGTGTGTGTGTGTGTGTGTGTGTGTGTGTGTGTGTGTGTGTGTGCTGTCACTGTTACAGTATGTCAGGCAAAAAGTGTGTTTCATGTAAGGCACAGTGTTTCTCTTCTCCAGGGGGTTCACTAGTGTGTACTCAGTGTAGTGTACCTTCCCAGACAAGTGGGGCATAGCTAGCATGGATGGACTCCATTAGGGGAATGATTTCCAACATTTCTACTAAATTGTCCCGCAATGAGAAAGAGATGCAATGCTTAAGACAATCTATGACTGAGTTTATGAAAAGAGACTCAGTACCCAAACCAGCATCTCAGTCCCCTGCCATTTTTCTGCAAAAACATACTTTGGCCCATATCCTGCAGTCTGGCTCTGATGATGTTGGGTCAGACATGGAGGAGGGGGAGGTGTACTCAGAGGTGGGGGAGGGTACTCTGTCACAGGGAATAGCGGCTCTCATAGAGGCTATCAGAGAAGTTCTGCATATCCCTGATAAGGTGACAGAGAGTGCGTAATCTTATTTTAATATAGAAAAGAAATCCTCAGCCACTTTTCCTGTGTCAAAGGAACTAAATAACCTGTTTGAAGAATCATGAGTTAATCCAGATAGGAAATTTAAAATCCCTAAAAGGTTGCTATCATCTTTTCCTTTTTTTTCCTGAGGATAGGAGACCACACTCAAATCCTTGTATACAGCTACTGGGGTGGCAAAGACACCCTCTATATAGCATGCAGGTGGATTACAAGAGCCATTGCCAAATGGTTGGGTAACCTAATTGAGGGGTTAGATACCTTACCTCAAGGGGATATTATTTTACTCTTGCAGCATATACAGGACACTGCAAATTTTATGGTGGAAGCAATAAAAGAAATAGGCTTGCTTAATGCACGCACCACAGCTATGGCAGTGTCAGCATGCAAGCATTTATGGCTACGCCAATGGACTACTGACGTGGATTCCAGGATCAGCATGGAAGGCCTACCCTTCAGAGGAGAGGCCTTATTTGGAGATGAACTAGACAAATGGATCTCCAAAGCGGGTAAGTCCACATATATTGTTTCTGCAGCTCACCCAGTTAGGAAGGCTTACTTAGGTCACAACTTACAGTCCTTTCGGACTGCCAAGATTAGGGGCAAACCCAGAGGTTCTTCTCCAGCCACCAGAAGCGCTAGAGGTAAACCATGCAAACCAGCAACTGACGGTTAATAGGAACAGGGCTCCAGCTCTGCTTCCTCAAAACCTTCAGCATGACGGTGGACCACGATGTCTGAAAGACTGGCAGGTGGGAGACCGACTAAAATTCTTCAGTCAGATCTCTTTACAGGATGCCATTAAAAAACTGGTACAGACTCAGGTCATTGTTCCACATCATCTGCAAAACAAGAGGTATTATTCCAACTTGTTTGTAGTACCGAAAGCGGACGGTTTGGTAAGACCGATTCTGAACCTCAAGTCGTTGAACCCGTACTTACGAGTGTTCAAATTCAAGATGGAGTCTCTGAGAACGGTGTCTCAGGACTGGAGGAGAGGGAATTCCTAGTGTCTCTGGATATCAAGGATGTGTTCCTTCACATACCGATCTGGCCACCTCATCAGGCTTATCTACGGTTTGCACTGCAGGACTGTCTCTACCAGTTCAAGGCCCTGCCATTTGGTCTCTTGATGGCACCAAGGTTGTTCACCAAAGTGATAGCAGAGAGGATGTTTCTACTCCACAAACAGGGAGTGAACATAGCTCCATACCTGGACGATCTTCTGATAAAGGCACCTTCCAGGAAGCGGTTGTTGGACAGCATTGGCCTCTCAACCAAACTACTCCTGGATCACGGGTGGATTCTGAACTTACCAATATCTCAACTGGAACTGACACAGAGGCTTCCTTTCCTGAGAATGATACTGAACACAGGTTCTCAGAGAGTGTTCTTTCCTTTGGAGAAGGCTATGGTAATCAGGTCGATGGTTCGGGCGGTCCTGAAGTCAACCCGGATCTCGGTGAATCTGTGCATTCGCCTTCTGGGCAAAATGGTGGCCTCTTATGGGGCACTTCAGTATGGAAGGTTTAATGCGAGGCCCTTCCAGCTAGAGCTATTGGACAAATGGTCCGGATCACATCTTCACATGCACCAGAGGATCTGTCTGTTGCCAAAAGCCAGGATCACCCTCCTGTGGTGGCTACAGACTTCTAATCTCATTGGGGGTCGGAGGTTCGGGATTCAAAATTGGATTCTGCTAACCAGATGCAAGCTTCAGAGGTTGGGGAGCAGTCACCTAGGGGGTGCAGTTTCAAGGAAGATGGTCAAGTCAGGAAGTCGTCCTTCCAATAAACATCCTGGAACTCAAGGCTATCTACAACGCCATTCTGCAGGCCTCATCTCTACTTAGGAATCAGGCCATTCAAGTCCATTTGGACAATGTGACAGCAGTAATGTACATAAACCAACAGGGTGGAATGAAAAGCAGAGCAGCAATGTCAGAGGTGTCAATAATTCTCCTCTGGGTGGAAAAACATGCCGTGGCGTTGTCGGTGGTCTTCATTCCAAGAGTAGACAATTGGGAAGCAGACTTCCTCAGCAGACATGACCTGCACCCGGGGGAGTGGAGCCTTCACCCGGAGGTGTTTCAGTGGTTGACACGTCAGTGGGGATATCCACAGATCGACATGATGACCTCTCGACTTAAAGAGCAGCTCAAGTGGTATTTTTTCAGGTCGAGAGACCCACAAGTAGTGGCGGTAGAGACCCACTGACAACTACGTAGGTCTACCAGCTGGTGTACGTGTTTTCTTCTCTTCCTCTGATCCCAAGAATTCTAAAGAGAATAAAAAGGAAAAAGGTTCAAGCAATACTCATTGCTCCGGACTGGCCAAGAAGGGCCTGGTACGCGTATCTTCTTAAGATGCGGTTCGATGATCCGTGGTCTCTACCTCTTCGCGAGGATATTTTGCAACAGGGCTCATTTGTCTATGAAGACTTACTGTGGATACGTTTAACGACATGGAAGTTGAATGGCTGATTCTAGCCAGGAGAGGGATTCCTGACAAGGTCATCCCGACTATGATCCAAGCCAGGAAGGGGGTAACGTCTAAACATTACCACCTATATGGAAGAAGTATGTCTCTTGGTGTGAAAGAAGACAATATTCTGCGGTGGAATTTCATCTGGGACATTTCCTGCTTTTTCTGCAATCGGGAGTGGATGTGGGCCTACGTCTAGGCTCCATTAAAGTCCAGATTTTTACCTATTTACTTTCATAAGCAATTGACTTCTCTCCCTGAGGTCCATATGTTCTTGAAGGGTGTTTTGCACATTCAACCTCCCTTTGTGCCTCCCACAGCACCTTGGGATCTCAATTTGGTCCTGCACTTCCTCTAGTCAGACTGGTTTGAACCGTTACAGGAGGTGAACGTAAAGTACCTTACGTGGAAGACCGTCACACTGCTGGCCTTGGCTTCAGCAAGACGTGTGTCGGAGCAGGGCGCATTGTCTTACAAGAGCCCCTACTTAATTTTCCATGAGGACAGAGCTGAACTCAGGAATCGTCAGCAATTTCTTCCTAAGGTGGTGTCCGCATTACACATCAACCAACCTATTGTTGTTCCAGTTGTTACGGCCACCTCTGCTACTTCCAAGTCTTTGTATGTAGCAAGACATGTGTCGGAGCAGGACACATTGTCTTACAAGAGCCCCTACTTAATTTTCCATGAGGACAGAGCTGAACTCAGGAATCGTCAGCAATTTCTTCCTAAGGTGGTGTCCGCATTTCACATCAACCAACCTATTGTGGTTTCAGTTGATACGGACACCTCTGCTACTTCCAAGTCTTTGGATGTTTTGAGGGCTTTGAAGGTGTATGTAAAGAGGACAGCTTGTCACAGGAAATCGGACTTGCTGTTCGTTCTTTATGATCCCAATAAAATTGGGTGTCCTGTTTCAAAGCAGTCTATTGCACGCTGGATCACGTTCACTATCCAGCATGCTTATTCCATGGCAGGCCTGCTGGTTCCAAAATCTGTACAGGCCCACTCGACTAGGTCAGTGGGTTCTTCTTGGGCGGCTGCCCGGGGTGTCTCGGCTTTACAGCTCTGCCAAGCAGCTACTTGGTCAGGTTCGAACACGATTGCAAAGTTTTACAAGTTTGATACTTTGGCCTCTGAGGACCTTCAGTTTGGTCAATCAGTTCTGCAGGAACCTCAACACTCTCCTACCCAGCTTTGGTACTTCCCCATGGTACTAAATGGATTCCCAGTATCCCCTAGGACGTAAGAGAAAATAGTACTTTAATTACCTACTGGTATATCCTTTTCTCGTAGTCTGTAGGGGATACTGGGCGCCCGCCCAGTGCTTCGTTCTTCCTGCACTGTTACTTGGTTCTGTAATGTTGTTTGGTTCAGCTGTTGCTGTTCCTGGTTTCAAGTTTGGTTAGTATGGCTTTCCTCTTGTTTGTGTGTGCTGGTTCGTAATCTCACCACTTTCATTTTTCTATATCCTTCTCTCAAAGTATGTCCGTCTCCTCGGGCACAGTTTCCTAGACTGAGTCTGGTAGGAGGGGCATAGAGGGAGTAGCCAGCACACACTATCAATTTCTTAAAGTGACCAAGGCTCCTAGTGGACCCATCTATACCCCATGGTACTAAATGGATTCCCAGTATCCCCTATGGACTACGAGAAAAGGATTTACCGGTAGGTAATTAAAATCCTATTTCTTTTTAGTCTGGGCAGGCCGCAGACGTGTTAACCTATAGGTCTGGGAACTTATCTCATACTCAGTGGGTTAACACCTGTTAACATGGTAATTGACCAGTACCAGCTGAGAAGAAGCGGTACTGATTCAATAGCCCTGGGCGTTAAAGGCTGAGGTTACCACCCTTTTTTACCCATGGCACTGTATATTACTAGGGCTAATTAAATTTCCCCCATAATTTTTTTTTATAGTCTGTTCATGAATCCATTGTTTTCTTTTTAATAATTTAACATACAAGCGAAGAAATTATACCAAAGAGTTTTATAATTTTCTTTATATAAAGCAAATGCATTTCATTTTCCAGTTGATATGTTCTATTTGTGAAACTGCTTAAACTGAAGACATTTCTCCACTTTTCAAGTACAGTACTTGACAAATTTTGCTCAGGGGGGAATAAGGCCCATGGTACATTACCATCATTCTACATTTACATTCACCGTCTATCTGGTTTAACTGTAAGCCTCCACTAATCCTTATGGACAATTGCTGTAACACTTTGTATAAGTAGATGACAATTGTTGCTCGGTGACAATTATATGCTGTGCAGCTGTTTGGAACTGCTACAATGTCTTAATAACCCAGTATGATCTAATACTGTATATACGGTTATAATGCCTGTAAGATTGAAATGTCATAGTCATAATGTTGCCACGTCCAGTATGATGTAGAATTCCAGCAAGATGCAATATTTTCAGTACATGTTTCCATTTATAATGAAGAAAGATAAAATACATCTGAGCAGTAATGCCCATAAAATGAGATGTGCCCTCTAATATAGCCTAGAATGATGTCATAATTACAAATAATTACACCCAGCAATCAGGGCCGTCTTAAGAGCATTATAGGCACTGTACAATGCGTTGGGATCTCCAGCGAACCATTCACAGGAAGGGATCCGGTCTGAAGATCGACACTGTCTAGGTCGACAATGTTTAGGTCAGCCGCTATAGGTCGACAGTCACTAGGTCGACAGGGTTTCTAAGTCGACATGTGCTGGGTTGACAGGTCAGAAGGTCGACATGAGTGTTTCCCTTTTTTTTCTTTTCTTGAACTTTTTCATACTTAATGATCCACGTGGACTACGATTGGAATGGTAATCTGTGCCGAGCAAAGCGGTAGCGGAGCAAGGCACCTTGCCCGAAGCATGGCGAGCGAAGTGAGCCATGCGAGGGGACACGGTGCACTAATTTGGCTTCCCGGTCACTGTACGCAGAAAACGACACACAAAAAAAAAAACTCATGTCGACATTTTGACCTGTCGACCTAGCACATGTCGACATAGAAAGCCTGTCGACCTAGTGACTGTCGATCTATAGTCCTAAACATTGTCGACCTAGACACTGTCAATTTGATGATCCACATCCCACAGGAATACCTAAAAACAATCATAATTTACCCCTTCTGCAGTCCCACACCTTCTCTCCACATGCTTCCATTCAATGGATTGGTGTAAGCACTATGATAGCTGCAGCCATCCACCAATCAGCTTGCTGACAACCATCCACTGTCTTGATGCAGGCTGGGAGGCAGGTAGAGAATACTGCCTTGTTGCTGTGTTTGCGTGTAATTCACAATCAGGGCGGCTGGACAGCATTCTCTACCTATCTCCCAAAAGAGGCTCTGGATTCAACAGCCCACACCTGCTCAAAGGCCCTTAAAACCCTGTGCTTCTATATTATGACGGCCCTGCCAGCAATATGTACAGTAATTCGTTATATGGAGTGTTTTTGTTTTAACGCAAATTGCTGCTTCAAATCTAGCTTAAATCTTGCCAGAGCAGTGGCAGGACCAGCTAATCAGAGCCTATTAAATGTAAGCCATAATCAGGCTGATTCTGAGTCAAATACAAAGGGACTTGCATGATGCCACGGCAATCAAGATAGTACATTATGCTAATGCGACATTCTGTAAGGCTATGAGGATCCTGAAACAGGAAGCCGCTCTGACCATTGTCTTTCCACCCACAGTCGCTCCCATCATCATCAGTTTTGACACTCCCACTCCCTACCTCTATGTCTGTCTGTTTTTGCCCAGTTTTGTTCTATTACTGTTGTTCTAATTGTTAAGCACTACGGAATGTGCTGCGCTATATAAGAAACTGTTAATGAATAATAAACAAATAAGACAGAACAGTTCCATACAATCACTTTGTCGCCACCCAGGAAGGCCCACCTCACACAAATGCAGATCTGGCCAAGGTTTGTCTGACTCAGAATTGGACAGAGATACACAAAAATGTATATATTCGTCTTGCATGCGCTATATGCTAAACCTCACTATTTGCATTAGTGCAAACCAGGGGTTAAAGTGAGGGTGAACGAGGTGGTACTGAGTTCCACCACCTGTAATTGTAGGTGGAACTAGTTCCACCTCCTCCTCAGCCTTGTACAGTAATTCTAACAGAAAAGCCCGCCCACCACTCATGTCAGTAGATGATGCAGACAGTGCAAGTGTCAGTGATGAGCTGCAGCCACCTCCCCCTTCCTCAGGAGTCAGGACCAATGCGTTCCACCACCTCTCCAGGACCACTTTAGGTACTGGTGCAAACAGATCTGTCTTATACAGAATCAGCCTCACTGTGCTTAAGAAAAATGTCAGGTGTAATAAAAATAAAAAAAAATAGTTATAAGTCCAACAATATTCCTATCCCGAACCCTCACTCCCTCTTTTGTCCTATGTCACCCAGCTACTCCACTAGATATCACATCCATATACAGGTTGAGTATCCCATATCCAAATATTCCAAAATACGGAATTTTTTGAGTGAGACTAAGATAGTGAAACCTTTGTTTTCTGATGGCTCAATGTACACAAACTTTGTTTAATACACAAAGTTATTAAAAATATTGTATTAAATGACCTTCAGGCTGTGTGTATAAGGTGTATATGAAACATAAAGGAATTGTGTGAATGTAGACACACTTTGTTTAATGCACAAAGTTATAAAAAATATTGGCTAAAATGACCTTCAGGCTGTGTGTATAAGGTGTATCTGTAACATAAATGCATTCTGTGCTTAGATTTAGGTCCCATCACCATGATATCTCATTATGGTATGCAATTATTCCAAAGTACGGAAAAATCCCATATCCAAAATACCTCTGGTCCCAAGCATTTTGGATAAGGGATACTCAACCTGTACTGACACATTCTAACTGGCTGTCATCACCTTCAGTACATATAGGCTGCTGTTTGCTGTAACTGGATCACTGCTAGTTCAAGGCGACTGTGGGACTGATTACAATTTGTACGTAAATCCAATACAGTAGCATATCTATAATGGGTGCAGAGTGTGCGGTGCAAACAGGTTCCTGGGTCCAGAGGGGATCAAACCACACACCCTGCGCCCAGTTTTTTTAATACTGACATTGTCAGAGTCCTGCAAAAGTGGCAGTGATGGCATTTTGCGGATGTGTAAAAGGGTAAGTCACCATGAAAATAGCCACCATTTTCCCAGAGACCTGCGCATCACCTAGCGTCCAGAGTCACTGTCATTGCCTGCTAGAGAGGAGGGGGCCTGGACAGAGACTGCACATGGGCCACACCCTCTCTCATTTCACCCCTGACCCAATGGTTTATGTACTAATCTGATAGTGAGTGATCTATGCATGCGTAGGACCCATTCTGTACATGTGCAGAATTAGTCCTGAAATTATGCTTGCAGTGCCCATTTACGGGTGGATGGGTTTTGACAGCCACACTGGCTGCTGCAGCACCATAAATGAGGCCAGGAAACTGGCCTCAGCAGTCCCCAAAAACAGGATGACACACCTCTGTTTTCAGGGGAATGCCAAAGCCAGGGTGTCTTCCATAGTAGTTTTCCTAGCCTCGTTTATGGAGCTGCGGCAACCAGTCTGCTTGACCTAATGGTTAACAAGTCTGCCGATGGCATTGCAGAGTGATCCAATGTTGATCACACAGGCAGCGGATCACACAGGAATTCAGGAGGAAGCGCCTCCTGCTGTACTAGCATATGTTAGCAGCAATACTAACAGCGTCCAAATCAGAGGGCCTAATTCAGACCTTATCACTGTGCTGCAAATTTGCAGAGGTCTGTGATCAGATAGTCACCGTCCAGGGAGAGTGAAAACCCGCATTTGCAAATGCATGTGTATGCCATGCAAAAATTCCGCCAGACAGTGGACAGCTGCAAATCTGATCGCAACTCGCTCGCCATCGAATGATTTTTCCAGTCTGTGCAGTCTGTGCGTAGCCCAAAACTTACTCCTACAGTGCGATACAAACAGGATGATTGGGCCAGAGCTGACATCACAGATCCTCCCTGAAAACACTTGGGAACGCCTGCGTTTTTCCTGACACTCCCTGGAAATGGACAGTTACCACCCACATACGAATGTGCAATAATTCAACAATCGGCCGCTGTGCGAATTCACAAAACAGTGATCAGGTCTGAATCAGACCCTGTAACTGTAGTGCAGACAGAACTCACTCTTGATGTTGGAACTGGCCAGAACAAAATGCCCATTACATCCTTGCCAGTGGCTATGACACTTTTTCCCAAACAGGTTATTATTTTGTGATTATTGTATAATTTGAGATAGGTTTTAGAGGTGTCTTAATAATTGTTAGTGTTGGCTCTTGGTTGATACTGTATTTTAGTACCAATCATTTATTATCTCTTCATGTTTATCTTTATATTTTATATGGTTGAGACACTGGAGTCAGCAATCCAGGTGTATGGAGGAGAGGTTTAGGTATAATTATACTAATGGTGGTCATTCCGAGTTGTTCGCTCGCTAGCTGTTTTTAGCAGCCGTGCAAACGCTATGCCGCCACCCTCTGGGAGTGTATTTTAGCTTAGCAGAAGTGCGAACGAATGTATCGCAGAGCGGCTACAAAATATTTTGTGGAGTTTCAGAGTAGCTCAAAACCTACTCAGCGCTTGCGATCACTTCAGACTGTTCAGTTCCTGTTTTGACGTCACAAACCCACCCAGCGTTCGCCCAGCCATGCCTGCGTTTTTCCTGGCACGCCTGTGTTTTTCCAAACACTCCCTGAAAACGGAAAGTTGACACCCAGAAACACCCTCTTCATGTCAATCACACTGCTGCCACCAGTGCGACTGAAATGCTACGCTAGACCCTGTGCAAAACTACATCGCTCGTTGTGCTCGTACGACGCGCGTGCGCATTGCGTCGCATATGCATGCGCAGAACAGCCATTTTTTAGCCTGATCACTGCGCTGCAAACAACTGCAGCTAGCGATCAACTCGGAATGACCCCTAATATACTTTATCAACTTGTGTTGAAGCTTCTATTGTTTTATAAAGATAAGATGTAAAATGTATATTGTAAAGAGAAACTCAGATAGGGACATTTGGTAGGAATGTGAGTTTGATTTTACTCGCTTATTTTACAGTAGATATGAAGAAAGCACAAGAGACAAGTTAGTTAACACCTGTCATATGCAAATGTAATGCACACAGTTTATTAGCACATTGGATTCACCAAGGAGCATTACTTGTATTTGCACTCATGTGAGTCCATAATTTTAACATTTTAGAAATAACAAAAGGAAGTCTGATAGCAGTGCTGGCGGGCTGGCGCCAGCGAGTGGACATTCCTGGCAACGAGCATTACCACTGGCAATAAGCATTATCTCTGACAATGAGCATTAAATACCCCAGGGATCGAGCATGACACCCAGAGCCAGTGCATGAAACCCCCTGGCAATGAGCAGGCAATTTAAAAGTAATTAGAAGCTTTAATGTAGGGCATAATGTATCATGGGCATTGTAGTGTATGGCATAATATGGTGCAGGGGGCATAACATGGTGCAATGGGCATTACTGTGTTGGGCTTATTATGGTGGAGTGTTTTTTTTTCCTTTGGTGGCCGAGGTCTGTAGTTGCAGTGTCAAAAACTGGAGTGCAAAGTAGTCTTTTCCTGCAAGGCCACATCCATTTTAGCGAAGCTACGCCAATTTTAGCAAGGCCACGCTAAAATGTCTATGGGGGGGCGCAGTTTTGAATGTCTGTACAGGGGGCCGACATTTTTTACTGCTTGCAGTGGAAGCCAAATTGTCTAGAAACAGCCCTGACTAATACAATATTGTTTATCTTGATGAAGAAATAATCCAAAGTACTGTATTGCAGCAGCACCTACAGAACAATGTAAAATGTTTTGACTGGTACAGTTGTGTACAAAAGCAACAATCCTCAACTCATGACAAATAGCCCCGTTTTGGCACACCTTAAAAATGCACCCAAGTCACACCCATGCATCCTGTCAATCAATATGTTTACTGAATTTGCATCTTTTTCACACTGTATATAGGGGAGGGGAACCCTTGGACTGCACACCCTAATTACAAATATAATGAGAGGTGCTATCATGCTAAAACTTGTAGTTCCACAAAGAAAAAGAAAATGTAATGCCAATGCACACTCTATAGTACCAAGCACAAATCAGAATAATTATAATAAACTCTACAATCTAACATAGAGCAAAATCGAGGTGCTTGGCATATTTCCTGGACAAGAAATTCATGTCCACCAACCAGTGTACAGGTGACCTTGTCTTTGGTGGGTTCCTTACACTTAAGTCCGGGGCACTGGACCCCACCACGCGGGCAAAGGCCAGCCACGCAGGGCAGCACACTAGATGTTAGTAAGTATTAATAAGAAAGAAACAAAAGTTTTGTGCTGAAGAGTGTTACATAGGTGAAAGGTATTGAATTAAATGCTAAAAAGTGTATTAGTAACAAAAAAATGTTCACACTGCTATTCAGATAAAGTACAAAGTACTTAAATCCTGTACAACACCAGTGGATTTGCAGGCAATAGCTGTGCGACAGGGACGCTAATCTGAAATAAAAAGGTAAGATAGAGGGGGCCGATATGATTGAGCCATGCCATGCATCCTGCCATGCAACATCGTCAGTGGTGAATTTACCCCCTGGGCACTTATTCACTTGCCTAGAGGCGGCACTTGCTGGGTGGCAGCATTTGCTAGTAGGCTGGGATAGCTACTGTACAAGCTGATTGGATGCTAGAACAATTTCTCTGACTGTTCTATTTAGAAAGTTTAATACATCTCACTCCAGGTCTACCACTGTGTGCCGAAAAAGTGATAAGCCGCATTGATCTGATGACTTCGGTACTAGAGCTAATACCAAAAAGAACAAAATTACATTCCTTTTTTTTCTAGCCCCCCCCACTACAATAAGGTAATTTGGAAATTTATTATTGAATGAATGAAGGGTGGCAAGTACCATAACTAACCCCAAAACCCCCTAACCCTTCCTTCCCCTCAGCCTGACCCTTACTCTACTCCCCTCACAGCCTAACCCTAACCCTCCCCATGGGTGGCTAAACCTAACCCTAACCCTCCCCACAGCCTAACCATAACCCTCCCTTCCCTGCAGCCTAACCCCCTATGGCCTGACCCTCAGCAGCTCAGTAAACTTACCTTCGGGATTCTGGTGTTCGGAATTCCCGTGCCAGCATTGTGATCCATGTAGGCATCCTCTGCATTGGTATTCTGACTGCCAGGATCACAAATGTCTGATCCCTTTCAAAGCACCAAGTCACCTTTCTACTGAGTGGACATAAGACTGATCAATTTGGTCAATACAAGTGCTCGGTGATGTCATTTGGCAAAAACAATGGTAATACATAGCTACAGTACAGTAAAAGGATAAAATATGTCACATACTTTATTACAGATTATTATATATAAAGAGCTTTTTCCTCTAAAATTTCCTTTCTGTAGTAATATTTCTCATGTACAAATAAATAGCACATACTCTTATACTATTCCTGTCGCTGCAATGATATTGATGATCATTTTTGCATTTTGTATAATCATTGTAAACAGCTTTTGAGTGACTCTAATAACTGTACTTTTAAGACCTGCTGAAATATACATTACAATCAGTAATGACAGAGATTTAGTACATTTTCTCGCTGAGGGAAAATTATAGGAAAATGCATACAGGTTCCTAAACTTTTTCAAGTAGCATATTACTTCCATCTCAATAATCGGTAAGTAAAACTTTTTCTTCCTATAAATATTGCACATTAAATTGAAGACTTGTTTCTACTGTCTGCAATCACAGATTCAGTTCTATCAACAGGTTCCAATATATAGATAATGTCTAGATAGACAGTTAATAGGTCAACACTAAGGGCCTAATTCAGACCTTCATCGCAGTAGCAAATGTGTTCGCTAACGGGCAAACCCATGTGCAGTGCAGGTGGGGCAGATGTAACATGTGCAGAGAGAGTTAGATTTGGGTGGGGTGTGTTCAAACTGAAATCTAGATTGCAGTGTAAAAATAAAGCAGTCAGTATTTACTCTGCACAGAAACAAAATAACCCACCCAAATCTAACTCTCTCTGCACATGTTATATCTGCCACACCTGCAGTGCACATGGGTTTGCCCAACTGCTAACAAATTTGCTGCTACGATCAAATCTGCATTAGGCCCTAAATGGTCAACATGCATTAGGGCGACAAGGTCAAAAGGTCAACAAGTTCAAAAGGTCGATGGGTAAAAGAAAGACAGTGCTTAAGGCTGACAGGAGCAAAAGGTCAATAGATTGAAAGGGTCGACTTGGCAATGGTCGACACACATAGGATCAACACAAATTTTTTGGGTTTTTTTCACATATTTTTCAACTTTTGCTTGATCTTCCATCCATGTGGTCTACGAATGGGAATAGTCACCTTGCCTGAGGCGTGGCGATTGAAGCGAGCCCGCAAGGGTACACCTTTACACTGACTGTGGTCACAGATGATGAAACATACAGAATGACAATCACAAAACTTACAAAAAAACTTGTGTTGGCATTTTTTGTGTTGACATTTGATCCTGTCAACCTTCTGTACCTGTCCACCTTTTCTAAGGTCTTTTCTTCCTTGTCAACCTTTTAACCATTCAGACTTTTGTCCCTGTTGACCTAATGCATGCACCCTGTCGACCTATCCGCTGCACCTGAAGCTCACAACACCAGAGTAGAACTGATCAGTGACAACCCTGTGCTAACAGCCAATTGAGTTTTCTATCTTTATAATAACATACCCACATTTATAATTAAGAGGTGTCTATTCAAAGGATTGACTTTGTAGGCTAAGTGGTTGGTTGGAGAGCAGTGCCCCAGTTTTAAAGTTACATCTACCAATTATCAATCTGCAGACTGCTACAAGTGCCATGGCTGCCCTTCGATAATATCAGGATTCCTCCGGGATTATCATAATGCATATCTGTGAGCCTTGGGTGAGATCAATGTGGATCAGATTGAAATTAAAATATTCATATACTGGTGATGAGAATGAGGTTTAGTTTAATTAATTCTGCAATATTAGCGCTTAGGGGGTCAATCCAATTCCCCATGAAGGTATTGTGGGTGTCAGTAAGTGTGGGGGAAAAAAAATTAGACATAACTAAGTGTATTTCATACACTGTAAAAAGTGCAGATACATTGTAGACACAAAACGCCTTGACAGCTATCATCAAGATCACCTTTATTTAAAATTGTAATTAAATTGCTGATTTTTGGGGGTTATGTATCATCCTTGAGTTACTGAGAAATAGGCTCAGGAGAGCTAGTTCCAGCAATGAGAAGGAAAAAGTTATCACTTACTAGAGATGAGCGGGTTCGGTTCGTCGAGATCCGACCCCCCCCCCCCCCCCCCCCCCGAACTTCACCTATTTTACACGGTTCCGAGGCAGCCTCGGATCTTCCCGCCTTGCTCAGTTAACCCGAACGCGGCCGAAAGTCATCATCCCGCTGTCGGATTCTCACGAGATTCGTATTCTATATAAAGAGCCGCGCGACGCCGCCATTTTCACTCGTGCATTGGAGATTGAACGGAGAGGACGTGGCTACGTTTTCTGCCTGAAAAGCTCTATATCTGTGCTCAGTGTGCTGCAAATATCTGTATTCAGTGTGCTGCAAATATCTGTGCTCAGTGTGCTGCAAATATCTGTGCTCAGTGTGCTGCAAATATCTACGTTCTCTGCCTGAAAAGCTCCATATCTGTGCTCAGTGTGCTGCAAATATCTGTGCTCAGTGTGCTGCATTTTGGTGACCAACAGTATATAGTTGTACAGTACAGTAGGCCATTTCTGTATCTTGCAGTTCTGTGTCACTGCAAATATCCATTCCATATCTGTGCTGCATTTTTGTGAGCAGTATATATAGTAGTACAGTGCAGCATTTTGGTGACCAACAGTATATAGTTGTACAGTACAGTAGGCCATTGCTGTATCTTTCAGCTCTGTGTCACTGCAAGTATCCATTCCATATATGTGCTGCTTTTTTGTGAGAAGTATATATAGTAATACAGTGCAGCATTTTGGTGACCAACAGTATATAGTTGTACAGTACAGTAGGCCATTGCTGTATCTTTCAGCTCTGTGTCACTGCAAGTATCCATTCCATATCTGTGCTGCTTTTTTGTGAGAAGTATATATAGTAATACAGTGCAGCATTTTGGTGACCAACAGTATATAGTTGTACAGTACAGTAGGCCATTGCTATTGATATAATAATATTACTGGCATATAATTCCACACATTAAATAATGGAGAACAAACATGTGGAGGGTGAAATAGGGAAAGATCAAGATCCACTTCCACCTAGTGCTGAAGCTGCTGCCACTAGTCATGGCAGAGACGATTCAATGCCATCAACGTCGTCTGCCAAGGCCGATGCCCAATGTCATAGTAGAGAGCATGTAAAATCAAAAAAACTAAAGTTCAGTAAAATGACCCAAAAATCTAAATTAAAAGCGTCTGAGGAGAAGCGTAAACTTGCCAATATGCCACTTACGACACGGAGTGGCAAGGAACGGCTGAGGCCCTGGCCTATGTTCATGGCTAGTGGTTCAGCTTCACATGAGGATGGAGGCACTCATCCTCCCGCTAGAAAACTGAAAAGAGTTAAGATGGCAAAAACACAGCAAAGAACTGTGCGTTCTTCTAAATCCCAAATCCCAAAGGAGAGTCCAATTGTGTCGGTTGCGATGCCTGACCTTCCCAACACTGGACGGGAAGAGGTGGCTCCTTCCACCATTTGCACGCCCTCTTGAAGTGCTGTAAGGAGCACCCACAGTCCAATTCCTGATAGTCAAATTGAAGATGTCACTGTTGAAGTACACCAGGATGAGGATATGGGTGTTGCTGGCGCTGAGGAGGAAATTGACAAGGAAAATTCTGATGGTGAGGCAGTTTGTTTAAGTCAGGCACCCGGGGAGACACCTGTTGTCCGTGGGATGAATATGGCCATTGACATGCCTGGTCAAATTACAAAAAAAAAATCACCTCTTCCGTGTGGAATTATTTAAACAGAAATGCGGACAACAATTGTCAAGCCGTGTGTTGCCTTTGTCAAGCTATAATAAGTAGGGGTAAGGACGTTAACCACCTAGGAACATCCTTCCTTATACGTCACCTGGAGCGAATTCATCAGAAGTCATTGACAAGTACAAAAACTTTGGGTAACAGTGGAAGCAGTCCACTGACAACTAAATCCCTTCCTCTTGTACCCAAGCTCCTGCAAACCACACCACCAACTCCCTCAGTGTCAATTTCCTCCTTAGACAGGAATGCCAATAGTCCTGCAGGCCATGTCACTGGCAAGTCTGACGAGTCCTCTCCTGACTGGGATTCCTCTGATGGATACTTGAGTGTAACGTCTACTGCTGCTGGCGCTGCTGTTGTTGCTGCTGGGAGTCGATCATCATCCCAGAGGTAAAGTCGGAAGACCACTTGTACTACTTCCAGTAAGCAATTGACTGTCCAACAGTTCTTTGCGAGGAAGATGAAATATCACAGCAGTCATCCTGTTGCAAAGCGGATAACTCAGGCCTTGGCAGCTTTGTTGGTGTTAGACGTGCGTCCGGTATCTGGCGTTAGTTCACAGGGACTTAGAGAATTTCTTAAGGTAGTGTGTCCCCGGTACCAAATACCATCTAGGTTCCACTTCTCTAGGCAGGCGATACCGAGAATGTACACAGACGTCAGAAAAAGTTGTACCCAATGCAGTTGCACCCAATGTCCACTTAACCACGGACATGTGGACAAGTGGAGCAGGGCAGACTCAGGACAATATGACTGTGACAGCCCACTGGGTAGATGTATTGCCTCCCGCAGCAAGAACAGCAGCGGCAGCACCAGTAGCAGCATCTCGCAAATGCCAACTCGTTCCTAGGCAGGCTACGCTTTGTATCACCGCTTTCCATAAGAGGCACACAGCTGACAACCTCTTACGGAAACTGAGGAACATCATCACAGAATGGCTTACCCCAATTTGACTCTCCTGGGAATTTGTGACATCGGACAACGCCACCAATATTGTGCGTGCATTACATGTGGGCAAATTCCAGGATGTCCCATGTTTTGCACATACATTGAATTTGGTGGTGCAGAATTTTTTTAAAAAGCGACAGGGGCATGCAAGAGATGCTGTCGGTGGCCAGAAGAATGGCGAGCCACTTTTGGCATTCAGCCACCGCGTGCTGAAGACTGGAGCACCAGCAAACACTCCTGAACCTGCCCCGCCATCATCTGAAGCAAGAGGTGGTAACGAGGTGGAATTGAACCCTCTATATGCTTCAGAGGATGGAGGAGCAGCAATAGTCCATTCAAGCCTATACATCTGCCTACGATATAGGCAAAGGAGGGGGATTGCACCTAACTCAAGCGCAGTGGAGAATGATTTCAACGTTGTGCAAGGTTCTGCAACCCTTTGAACTAGCCACACGTGAAGTCAGTTCAGACACTGTCAGCCTGAGTCAGGTCATTCCCCTCATCATGCTTTTGCAGAAGCAGCTGGAGAGATTCAAGGAGGAGCTAAAACGGTGCAATTCCGCTAGGCATGTGGGACTTGTGGATGGAGCCCTTCATTTGCTTAACTAGGATTTACGGGTGGTCAATCTGTTGAAATCAGAGCACTACATTTTGGCCACCGTGCTCGATCCTAGGTTTAAAGCCTACGTTGTATCTCTCTTTCCGGCAGACACAAGTCTGCAGAGGTTCAAAGACCTGCTGGTGAGAAAATTGTCAAGTCAAGCGGAACGTGACCCGTCAATAGCTCCTCCTTCACATTCTCCCGCAACTGGGGGTGCGAGGAAAAGGCTAAGAATTTCGAGCCCACCCGCTGGCGGTGATGTAGGGCAGTCTGGAGTGAGTACTGACATCTGGTCCGGACTGAAGGACCTCCGAACGATTACTGACATGTCGTCTACTGTCACTGCATATGATTCTGTCACCATTGAAAGAATGGTGGAGGATTATATGAGTGACCGCATCCAAGTAGGCACGTCAGACAGTCCGTACATATACTGGCAGGAAAAAGAGGCAATTTGGAGGCCCATGCACAAACTGGCTTTATTTTACCTAAGCTGCCCCCCCTCCAGTGTGTACTCCGAAAGAGTGTTTAGTGCAGCCAGTCACCTTGTCAGCAATCGGCGTACGAGGTTACTTCCACAAAATGTGAAGAAGATTATGTTCATCAAAATGAATTATAATCAATTCCTCTGTGGAGACATTCACCATCAATTGCCTCCATAAAGTACACAGGGACCTGAGATGGTGGATTCCAGTGAGGACGGATTAATACTCTGTGAGGAGGGGGATGTACACAGTGAAAGGGGTGAGGAATCGGAGGATGATGATGAGGTGGACATCTTGCCTCTGTATAGCCAGTTTGAGCAAGGAGAGATTGATTGCTTCTTTTTTTGGTGGGGGTCCAAACCAACCAGTGATTTCAGCCACAGTCATGTGGCAGACCCTGTGGCTGAAATAATGGGTCTGTTAAAGTGTGCATGCCCTGTTTATACAACATAAGGGTGGGTGGGAGGGCCCAAGGACAATTCCATCTTGCACCTCTTATTTTTTTTTTAATTTATCTTTGCATCATGTGATGTTTGGGGCCAATTTTTTTAAGTGCCATCCTCTCTGACACTGCAGTGCCACTCCTAGATGGGCCAGGTGTTTGTGCCGCTCACTTGGGTCGCTTAGCTTAGTCATCCAGCGACCTCAGTGCACATTTTAGGACTAAAAATATTGTGAGTTGTGAGGTGTTCAGAATAGACTGGAAATGAGTGGATATTATAGTTATTGAGGTTATTAATACTATAGGATCAAAATTACCCCCAAATTCTATGATTTAAGCTGTTTTTTAGGGGGTTTTGAAAAAAAACACCCGAATCCAAAACACACCCAAATCCGACAAAAATTTTTTATTGAGGTTTTGCCAAAATGCGTCCGAATCCAAAACACGGCCGTGGAACCGAATCCAAAACCAAAACCCGAAAAATTTCCGGTGCACATCTCTATCACTTACATGATCACTTCACTTCCATTTCCAGATCCTGCTGCTGTCCTGTACACGCACGGCCATCTGTCTGCAGTGCAAAGTACTGTATTTGCAAAATCCTAATCCATCAGTTGCTCCATAGAAGTACGCAGGATAAGAAGAGCTCCATAGAAGTAAGCAGGTTAATGCCATCTTCAGATGGCATTATACTATGCAAGCAAGCTATGAAAACTTTTGGTTTTTGGATATGGTTACATAGCTACAACATCCCTGTACATTGCATAAGGTCTGTGACATGCTGCTGTTTTTATGCACAACATTAAACATAAATCTACATTATCTCTTGCTCTTGGCATTGGTAAATATCCACTTTACTTAACTAATGTGGAAACTGCTGTGTCTGCATTATTTCCAGGGCCAAAGGGCTTGATAAATAGGCCACTATACAAGGCTACAGCTAAGGGTGTGTAGTGTTCCCCCTAGAATGAGGCAGGGGCAGGGCGCCGGAGTTCGCCCGAAATGGGGGAGTGGTCATGCAAATTAGGGGGTGTGGCCACACCCCCGTCATTTTAGTGGGCGGTGTGGCCCACAGACGCTACTATAGAGGGCTTTGTGGCCGGCGACTTCACTTTTGGGGGCGTGCCCAGCACCTCCGTCGGTGCTGGGCTTCCCCCAGCTCTCTCCCAATGCGTGAATGGATGCCGCGAGCATGCACACGGCATCTTTACACGCTGGGAAGGCAGGAAGCGGGCGGCTGTTCTAGCAGGGCGCCGCAAAAGGGGCAGGGCGGGTTTTGCCTTCTAAAAAACAGGCAGGGCACGGCACCCTGCTAAAACAGCCTAGAGTGAACACTAGGTGTGCAAGCGCTGTCATTGCACAGGGTGCAGATCCCTGGCAGTGACTTTGTCACTGCAGCACAACACCTGCATGTGGCTAGCAGGATGTCTGGAACAGCACCGTTCAGCCAATAGTACTACTGCAGAACTCCCATGCACCCTGCAGCCTGTGAGGCTGCCTGGAGAACTATTAGGATGTCTGGGCAGAGCTTTATTTTCATGAGCTGGTTGCACCACCCCCTAAGCGTGATGTCATGAAATCATATTACCTTGTTACAGCACTGCCTTCATATGCCCAACTCTTATTATTGAAATTAAACAATTTTCACACCTGTGGCTTCATTCTTGATAGGATATACTGTTAGGTTGTGGTATAAAAGATCTACACAAATTAGACAGTCAATAGGTCAACCCGATATGGCCGACATGCATAAGGTCGACAGGTTCAAAAGGTCAACATGGAAAAAGTAGACAGCAGAAAATGTCAACAGGTACAAAAGGTCAAAAGGGTCAGAATGTTGACATGGAAATGTACATAATATGTTCAACACAAGTTTTTGTTTAGTTTTGTGGGGTTAATTTTCTTTGTTTCATCATATGTGACCACAATTCTTGCAAACATTTTCATGCCACGCTTTGGGCAAGGTTTCCCGCTCCACGACCTCTGCACAGGTTACTATTCCCAATAGTAATCCAGATGGATGGTAAATCAAGCAAAAGTTGAAAAATATGTGAAAAAAAGAAACTGTGTTGACCATAAGTGTGTCGATCATTGGTATGTCGACCTTTTGAGCCTGTCAACCTTTTGTCCTGTCGACCTTAAGCAACTGTCTACCTATTACCTGTCAACCTTTTGACCCTGTTGACCTTTTGACCCTGTCAACCTAATGCATTTTAACCATATGGGGTTGACCTATTGATTATTTATCTAGACACTGCCTATCTATATTCCAGATACCATGCCATTGTCTCATATTAATGTCTAATATCAGACAGAAAGGACTATGACATCATAAAAGCAATTCCTTATACAGATTGTTGTACCTTTAAAATTGAACCTTTTAGAGATAGTTAGTCGACCTTTAAATTTACCCTCCTTACTGCATCATAACTTCCAGAATAGTGACTCTGTAGATGGCATTAAATTCTAAAACTGACCTAAACAAACTGCTACTAAAGGAGTGTAAAGTAGATTTCTACTGCGCTAAATGATACATGTCCATTAATAAACAAAGTCCATCTCTCATTCTCTGTTCCCTGAATATGACAGATACATTATTCATAAAAACAGATTTGACTTTCTGTAATTCATCAACTGTTTTGGAATATTTAAAAATAGCGTTCAGATATCAGCTCTGCATTTTTTAACATTGGTAGATAAATGATGGTATTACGGTGGTCAAAAGTGTTCACAATATATTATAAATTTAATTGCCAAAATTTAAATAAATGTACATCATATTTACATAACCTTTGTTCAGGCTGAAGGTCATTTAGCTGCCAGTAATTTCCAGATAGACTCTCTCTGTTGTTTGACTGTCAATTAATGTAAAAATTGTCAATTAGTCAATCCAGAACATGCAGCAGGCTAATTTGGCATACAAGGATAAGTCACTTGTAATATTGCAAGAACACTTTACAGAAAAAAAGTTAATTTCATGTCAGTATTTGACTGTTTCTTTGGAAGGTCAATGTGTTAACCCTTATACCTTATAGTGCTTTGAATTGGACATAATGGGTGTTTTAGTGTTGAATGTAAAAATTGCCTATTTGCTTATGCACAAATATGCCTCTGCACAATTATACGTCTCTTTTACACCTTTAAATTCTGGATAATGTAGATTAGCTTTGGGTATGGGTTACCGGTGGCCGGAATCCCGGCAGTCAGCTTACCGACGCTGGGGTCCCAGCTGCCAGAATGCTGGCAGAGGGGCAAGTCCAATGAAGCCCCTTACGGGCTCAGTGGCTTGCTACACTCGACACAGCTTCTATTCCCACTCTATGGGTGTTGCGTCGCTATACTGACCATCGGGATCCCGACTGCAGGGATGGTACCCATTTCCCATAGATTATATTGTACTTGTCTACTTTTCTTCTGTCCAATTTAGGAGAGCTCCCAGGGAAGATGCAGGTTGCTACTATGGGAGGCAGGGAAAATTACATAATAAGACTGCTTAGGAAGTGGGTGACATTCGGAAGGGCAACTTGCTCTCCTGTGAGTCCAGGGAACTTTCCAAAATTCATGACTCTCCAAGACATTCCAGAAAAGTAGACAGGTACTGTATGACATACAAATGTGTCCTCACTTATATGGCATCCATACGCCATACGGCATGAGACACATGGTGCGATTGAGCCTCTCCAACAGGAGTAGAGTTATGTATATTTCTTTAAATTTTGCATCTTACTCACATCACAGAATCAGAGAAAAGCCATTTACAGTGTACCAGAAACACTAGGCTTTGACTTTAAAGGAACTGGAATTTGTTTTACACATGTATGAAGTTGCAGTTGAAGAACAACGGAACCTGACATGAATAAAAGCAGCTGCCGCTGCATTGTAGCCCTTCGTGTGCAGATTCAGACTCATTCGCAAACAGATGTACAAATGTTGCACGCCCCATTGATTAGTGTACACCAACAGCTTAGTTGCCTACAAGTGATTTAATTATGTGAATGAGTTGCACATTTTAAATAAAAATTCCATTGGGCATGGAAAATATGCATGGACCCTGGCATGCCAAGAGTGGCTATTTGGTGTGACTGAAGCAACAGTGCATATATGCCAGTATGCATTCAAACACTGTACTTACTGGAAGAGATGTGTAGGGATCCGAGGGAGTCCGAGTGCCGGCTTGGGTTTTCCCGCCATACTCGTATTCCAAAACAAGGAAAACATCATCTTACCGGCATCACATATCGCGTGTTTTGAATTAATAATATGTCCAGCCCATGTTGTTTTGCCACTTCACACAGGGCCACCGGAGATCTATATGCTGATGCAGTGTTCTGATGACTGCTGAGCTGACCTATGTGACTGTTTACTCCTTAGGCTCTTAACGTGAATAATGGCTGAGCTAGATAAATGATAGGCAGATAGCAAAACATTGTTTTTTTATTTTTATAGTGTAGGAAGTTGCATTTATATTGTCTAAGTGTGCCACACTGGTGCTGTAACCCTAAGTGTGCCACACTGGTGGTGAGCATTAACCCTTGGTGCAATTGCACACTGGGGTTGAATTTTTTTGTCACTGTGCGCAGTGCCGCTGCAGCCTAGCGCACCTAGTAAAGCAATATTAACTCTTGGTGCACACTGGTGGCGTTTATTTGTCACTGCCCGCAGTGCAGCCCAGAGCTCCCAATATAGAAGAACAAATTATGTGTCTACAAATCCCTGAGGAGAATCTGGGGGTGACCATGTAAGTTATTTGTGAGTCCTATCATTGCTGATACTGTATTTGTAGAGAAGCATCCTTCAACTATTTTTACACCCTCTGCAAATGTGGAGATGAGCAGCACAAGTAAAGATGGTGATGATTGAGGATGCTAGCGTGGAAGTATACAGTATATATATATATATATATATATATATATATATACATATTAGAAAGAGAATGGAGGGCGCAGGTATGAGTAAAAGGTTAAAATTCTATTTATTCACAATAGCAGCTCACATACATCTTAGCTTTCAATGATCCGCTCAGCACTCTCGTACGACGAGTTAGCGTCCGGAAAGCTGTCTCACGTATTTCGTTTCCAGAGCGGATTACAGGTGATGCGACCAGCGCTTGTACTGCACTGGGAACAGCTGATTGATGTCAGTACGTCCTCCGCTCCATAAGCCATGCCCAACGCGTTTCATCAAAGGACTTCATCAGGGGGTGTGGCCTCGGTCTTCTTGGCAGTTAAATTATACACATTATAATTTCATACACCTGTACGCTCTTATTAGCATGATTTGACTATGAACTCAATTCAACGGTAACATGGAATTTCACTTAAAAACAGATAAATCAATCAGCTTAACAACTTCACATATTAAAAACATGTTTTGTATTTCAAGCTTAAAATACTTTTTATAAACCCTACAAACACTCTTTGCTTACGTATAGACTTATCTAGGACATCAACCAGCGCTATTTCCTTATAATCAAATATGCTATATACCCCGTTTATAATTACAAATCAAGAGACTTTTTGTCTTCCCACCACTTTTAATTATCTCTATACTAATGACCGATATATATTCATTTCCTTATTCACAATTCTACGCTATGGTTGACTCCAGCTAGTCACTACGTTCACAATGACAAACACATCAATATACGAAAAGCCATATATAAACTTCATCATTATTAAAATAATAATGAACAAAACAGGCATGAGAAATACATATACCTTTGAGATCCCTCACATCAATAATATAATATTAAAATTCTTTTATCTATAGGGCAAGAGATGCTGACAGCACACACTGCACCTAGGTGATCCACTTGCATACCCACCCTCAATGGGACAAAGGGATCAATGATCCAACTACAGTGGCCCCCAAGGCAGATACCTCGGATCACCCTAGTGCAGAAAGGGTGTGATATCATAGTTCTCATTTAATCCCTTCGGGCTGAAAGTCTCCAGGGCATGTATCCAAAACATTTCCCTTTTGATTAATTGTTTGAGACGATCCCCTCCTCTTTCATCTAATTTAACATGTTCGATGGCATTAAAACTAAATTTGCTTAAATCACCTCCATTGCATTTGAGAAAGTGTCTCGGGACACTATTCTCGTTGCTTTTCTTAATTATGTTCCTAGTAAGTTCTAACATCCGTATTTTCAACTGTCTCTTTGTTTTTCCAACATATCTAGCACCACATACTCACTCCACCAAATAAACCACAAACATGGTTTTGCAATTAACCATACCCTTCATCTCCTATGACATAGATCTATCAGCACTCCATGTTTTCTTTCTTTCTTTGCTCATATATGGGCACATTTTGCATTTACCACAGGGAAAGCATCCGGTTGTTTTATTTAACCAAATGTTCTCTTTTAACTGTGAAAATTGCTGGGTGCCAAAGTGCATTTCAAAGTTTTTGCTCTCCTGAAAACAACTTGCGGTCTCTCAGGTAGAAACCATTTCAACACTGGTTCAACCCTCAGTATGTCCCAGTGTTTATTTATTATACTTTTTATTTCCCAGTTTTTGGTGTTAAAACCTGTAATAAAGGGGACACATACTCCTGGTTTTACAGTTTTATCCTTATATACTCGAGGACATACACTGAAACTGGAGGGAGGCAGGTTCAGGGGAAATTTAAGGAAAAATTATTTCACAGAAAGGGTAGTGGATAAGTGGAATAGCCTCCCATCAGAGGTGGTAGAGACTAAGACTGTAGAGCAATTTAAACATGCTTGGGATAGGCATATGAATATCCTTACAAAGAATTAAGGTTCAAAAACGGTTGCGATTACCTAAAGGATAAAAAAAAAAACATGGGCAGACTAGATGGGCCAAGTGGTTCTTATCTGCCGTCAAATTCTATGTCTATGTCTATATACTAGAAAACTGCTCCAATCGATCGTGTCTGCTTTCTCTTTACATTTCTTCACCAATTCCATAGGATATTTTTTCACTAAAAAACGATTTTTATAGAGCTGAGCCTGTTGCTCATACATCGACATATCCGTACTGTTGCGCCTCACGCGCAAGAATTGTGAATACGGTATTTGTGAATACGGTATATTCGATGTCCAATTCTTATAGTGACAACTATTATAATGGACATAATTATTACTGTCCACTTTTTTAATATATGTATATGTATCTATATTTCTTCCAGGACTCCAGTTACTGGTATCTATCACTAGATCAAAATATTAAATTTTTTCTTTTTGGAAATTGGAGGTGAATTGTTTATATTCAGATATTCTACAAACTTTTCAAAATCATTCCTCCCTCCTTTCCAAATCACCTGTATATCCTCTATATAACGATTAAATGAGAATATGAATTCTGAAAAGGGGTTATTATTATAGATGACCTTGTTTTGCCCCTTTCCTAAGTATAGATTCGTGAAACTGGGCGCATAGGGATTACTCATCGCGCTTCCGCACTGTTGGTTATAAAATTGACCTTGAAATGTAAAAAAAATAATTTTTAGTACATACTCTATGCACTGTAATAAAAAAATTATAGTGTCTTCATTTGAAGTTTCATCTCTTCTCAAGAAAAAATAGACTCAAGACCCTCTTTGTGAGGAATACTGATGTACAATGATTCCACATCAATTGTACACCAGCTATACCCATCTTTCCAAGTTATTTCATTCAATTTCTTTAGTACTGTATATGCGTAGAATCTTGTACAAAAGATTCTAACTGTGGTACATATATTTTATGTGTATATCGATATATTCAGAGAGTCTGGATGTTGCAGATTCTATCCCAGAGATTATTGGTCTCCCTGTGTATTTTTGGTAGAAAATAGAAAATTGCTAATCTTGAGTTAGGATTGAAAATATAACAGACTTCTTCTTCACTAATGCAACCTTTTTGAAGACCCCTATCTAATAACACTTTTATTTCTTCCAATATTCTCCCCCTGGGATCAGCGGTGAGTTTGGAGTATGTGGTCTCATCATTTAGTAGTCTAAGGGCCTCTTCCATATAGTTGACTCTATTCATCAACACGAACCCCCCCCCCTTTTTTTGGCCATCTTAAATTAGATGAAAGAGGAGGGGATCATCTCAAACAATGGGAAATGTTTTGGATACATGCCCTGGAGACTTTCAGCACTTAGCCTGTATAATTAATATAAATGATTAAATATCCATCTAAATGTATTTTTAGATTCACGAGTAGGTCCTATCACTTGAAAGATATATTACTTTATTCATAACATAGGAGTTGTATAGTCCTTATGTCACTTTATTTATATATATCCACATTTTAAGTTTGGGTAGTGTTGCAGGTGGAACATATGTTTACGCTCTCTTTTTTGAGCCATTGAGTCCCCAGCACATCAGTTCGGTGGAGCGCATAATATCTATTGCGTTTCACAGTTCTATTTATTGTTTCTTATGTTTGATTAAGGCCGCCTTTTGTAAAGTGGAATGTAAGATGTATTTGCGTTCCACCGCTATTAGTGGGACACTTCCTGATGGTGGAGCGCATGCTATCTGTGCGTCCCACTGTTGTAAGATGAGTGTTATTTTCCTAGGCCACGCGTAGCGTATGATGCCATTGCGTTCCACCGGCATGAGGGTAAATCCTTATGGTGGAGCGCATTATGTCTGCACTTGGTAAGAGCATCATCCTGCATCTCCCGGCGATGGTGGAACGCATGACGTCACTGCGTTCCACCATTATGAGGTGGATACTTCCTTTCCCTACACTGGCATGTTTTTTGGCATGCATTTTGCACGTCCGCAGCTAACTATCTAGGTTGCCCATGTGGTTTAGCTGGTGCCCCCTCCCATTTATAATGGCTTAGGTATTTCTAAGTATAACACATGCCACATTTGCATCTAGTTTATTCCTATTCTCATTTACTTCCGGTATCACCATTTCCGGCTTATGGAACGCGGAAATATGCGTTCCACTTATAATCATTAAGTGGTATCTCTTGCTATCTACGTTTATTAGAGCTTTAGATTAAACTAGCAGGTACCCTATATTCATACATTAACTCTGTCCATTAATTATAACTCCACCTCTAATATATATAAGTTTTTTATTTGATCTTTGATCTTGACCATATTACTAAATCACAGGAAGTGATGTAACCTGCTTATGGTATAAATATCCTGCTGGTGTTCTCTCTCAGTTACACTCTGGACTCTGAGAGAACCACCAGCTGCTCATCTAGTAAGTACCACTGTTACTACCTTGCCTCCATATATTGATACAGGGAATTTTTGTGCTTTGCCCATTTAGCTATGTTAATTAATGCATATTGTGATGATGATTAGTCATGAATTTAATTGTATTATAATGGGAGGAAAAAAAAAGTTTTGGACATAATTGAGAACGATCCCCCCATATAAAATTATTTACCTATTATTATAGGTTTCTTTCATTGTGAAGAAGTTAGCACCTGAGGTTGCGTATGAGTCTTCGCCACACAAAGCCAGAGCTTATTTAATTTGATTATGTGGCCGGTATGTATTTTGCCCTTTTTTTTTTTTGGAGTCTTCAGTTACCCTATGTTTATGTTTATTTTTATTAATTTTAGAAATACTGGTCCTTCTCCTTAGGTTACTTTACCATGTTCTATATAAATTTGTCCCCCTTCTAAAAAATGCGGAATTCAATCAACAGATTATCCGCCTTTCACCAATTTGGGGTATGTACTTCTTTTCTCCTCCCGTCCTCTCCTCATTTCAATTTTTAAGACCTCACACTGATAGTAATTTTGTTTTTACTCATTAGGTTTTATACCTTTTTATCGTTTCATTATGAGATACATGTCCTTTCAGGATATTTTCTAAACTAGTTGGCACTTAGTATGTATAGGCTCATCTATTATAAACAATGATTACGAGACATAGATCTTATATTAAGTTAGTATATATTTTTGTTTAGATGAATACCCCTGAAGAAGTCCCAGACTGGGACGAAACGCATTGGTTTCTTCAAGTACTGCCTCCACCTGTCGTCATATACAGTTCAGTCAATAACATTGAACCAACATTGGATGTACACTGTTCATCATTTATTTGTATGAATTGTATTGTCTGAAAATCCAGAAAGAACTGTTTGTTTTTATGTGATGGGAAAAAATCCCCTGTTTTTATGTATTAAACATTGAATTTCGTAATTATTGTTTCTATTTATACAGTTGTGGATGACAGTTTTGTTATGTTCTAGCGCACCCAGAATCCCCTTTTTCTTCATCTTTATAATTGAACCTCACCTAACAGGAGGTTCTTTCTGGTGTGCAGCTCGGTCTACATAGATACAACGCCATAGGGTCAACCCCCCCTTTTGTATATATATATTTCTGTATAAGAGTGAGTACTTAACAATTGATTAGCATCTTCACGTGTTCTTTCACCTATTTCTGTGTTTGCCCATCATGTTGATAAAGGTGCTTTTCTGACGTACTGTAGTTTGCAGCCTCTGGCTCATGTGTATACTCGTTACACCACATAATCATCAGACTTACTGTAGCACTGAATACCAGTGTCCCTGTAAGCAAGCACATTCATTAAGTCAATATTATATTGACATTTAATAATTGCTACTATTACATGAAAAGAAACTGTTGATAATGACAATTAGAGGCTGCTTCTAATTTCCAGAATGCATCTGAATCACTCTCACTTATACTGGTACTACAGAACACTTGCTACATACATATGTTTGCATTATTCAGTGATACAGTAGTAGCAATTGGCTCACGGCAATTAAGCATATTTCCTTTTCATGTTTTAAAGGGGAAGGTGACAGATGTGTATATTTATTTGCACTTATTACTTTAATTCTATATTTCCTTTGACATAGTAAATGTGATTTTATTAGTTATTAATAACTCTCTGGGCATGTGCTGTGGTGTGTATGAATCGTGTACTGTATTTTTAGCACTATCCAATACTACTGTGGAGCCACACCTGCTGTTATAAATGAGGCACATACTGTATACTACTGCTCTCTCCAAGAGTAAAGAAGGTGCTTATGCTAAGCTGAGTAAAATGCACTTTTCTAAGGGTGTATTTTATGTTTTCGATTTAGATGCAAATTATTTCCATCTCCGTTTGAACCCCACAGTGATATAATACTCCAGGACATGGACAATTCAGTTAAATATGTATACTCTAGAACCAGCAAAGACTTAAGAAATCTGTAGTTCTCCTCTATAACTAAATTACTGTATGCTATTTCATGCACAAAAGAAAACTGTATTATTTAAATATGTGAACTTTGATTTGTGCTTTGTTTTCTGCAAGGTAGCAATTCATTACTCCATGTGGGAAGAGAAGAACATTCTATGGTTGTTGATCAAGTGGTAATATTTCTAGAGATGAGCGGGTTCGTTTCCCTGAGAACCGAAGCCACCCCGAACTTCGTGTAATGGGAGGACGTGTCTCCTCAGTGTTTGTGTGGGAAAGTGGCTTGGCATGCGGGGTGGCAACCAGCTCTTTTGTATCACTCCAGTGGTGCTGTCCTGTTCTGCATCAGTCCAGTGGTGGTGTTTTGTGCTGCATCAGTCCAGTCACTCCAGTGGTGGTGTCCTGTGCTGCCATAAGTCCAGTGGTGCTGCCATATAAGTCCAGTCCAGTGGTGCTGCCGTATAAGTCCAGTCCAGTAGTGCTGCCACATAAGTCCAGCGGTACTGCCCTATAAGTCCAGCAGTACAGCCATATAAGTCCAGTGGTACTGCTGTATAAGTCCAGTGGTGCTGCTGCATAAGTCCAGTACAGTGGTACTGTCTTGTGATGCATCAGTCCAGTGCTGGTGTCTTGTGCTGCATCAGTCCAGTCACTACAGTGGTGGTGTCCTGTGCTGATATAAGTCCAGTGGTGCTGTTGTATAAGTCCAGACCAGTGGTGCTGTCTTGTGCTGCATCAGTCCAGAGGTGGTGTCCTGTGCTGCCATAAGTCCAGTGGTGCTGCTGTATAAGTCCAGTCCAGTGGTGCTGTCTTGTGCTGCATCAGTCCAGAGGTGGTGTCCTGTGCTGCCATAAGTCCAGTGGTGCTGCTGTATAAGTCCAGTCCAGTGGTGCTGCCATATAAGTCCAGTCCAGTGGTGCTGCCGTACAAGTCCAGTACAGTAGTGCTGCCATATAAGTCCAGCGGTACTGCCATATAAGTCCAGCAGTACAGCCGTATAAGTCCAGTGGTACTGCCGTATAAGTCCAGTGGTGCTGCTGTATAAGTCCAGTCCAGTGGTGCTGTCTTGTGATGCATCAGTCCAGTGGTGGTGTCCTGTGCTGCATCAGTCCAGTCACTCCAGTGGTGGTGTCCTGTGCTGACATAAGTCCAGTGGTGCTGTCTTGTGCTGCATCAGTCCAGAGGTGGTGTCCTGTGCTGCCATAAGTCCAGTGATGCTGTCCTGGGCTGCCATAAGTCCAGTGGTACTGCTAAGTACAGTCCAGGGGTGCTGCCGTTTAAGCCCAGCCCAGGTGTGCTGCCGTATAATTCCAGCTATACTGCCATATAAGTCTAGCAGTACAGCCATATAAGTCCAGCCATACTGCCGTATAAGTCCAGTCCAGTGGTGCTGCCGTATAAGTCCAGTGGTGCTGCCATATATCTACATCTGTACTACTGTATAAGTCCAGCAGTACTGCTGTATAAGTCTAGGGGTACTGCTGTATAAGTCCAGCGGTACTGCCGTATAACTCCAGCGGTAATGCAGTATAAGTCCAGTGGATCTGTATAAGTTCAGTCCAGTGGTGCTGCTTTGTGCTGGACCAATCCAGTAGTGATGTCTTGTGCTTCATCAGTCCAGTAACTCCAGTGGTGGTGTCCTGTGCTGCCATAAGTCCAGTGTTGCTGCTGTATAAATCCAGTCCAGTGGTCCTGCCATATAAGTCCAGTCCAGCGGTACTGCCGTATAAATCCAGCAGTACAGCTGTGTAAGTCCAGGGTTACTGCTGTATAAGTCCAGGGGTACTGCTGTATAAGTCTAGGGGTACTGCTGTATATGTCCAAGGGTACTGCCATATAAGTTCAGGGGTACTGTCATATAAGTCCAACGGTACTGCCGTATAAGTCCAGTCCAGTGGTGCTGCCGTATAAGTCCAGTCCAGTGGTGCTGCCATATAAGTCCAGTGGTGCTGCTGTATAAATCCAGTCAAGTGGTTCTGCCATATAAGTCCAGTCCAGCGGTACTGCCGTATAAGTCCAGCAGTACAGCTGTGTAAGTCCAGGGTTACTGCTGTATAAGTCCAGGGGTACTGCTGTATAAGTCTAGGGGTACTGCTGTATATGTCCAGGGGTACTGCCATATAAGTTCAGGGGTACTGCCATATAAGTCCAGCGGTACTGCCGTATAAGTCCAGTCCAGTGGTGCTGCTGTATAAATCCAGTGGTGCTGCCGTATATGTCCAGCTGTACTGCTGTATAAGTCCAGCAGTACTGCCATATAACTCCAGCGGTAATGCAGTATAAGTCCAGTGGATCTGTATAAATCCAGTCCAGTGGTGCTGTCTTGTGCTGGATCAGTCCAGTAGTGATGTCTTGTGCTTCATCAGTCCAGTAACTCCAGTGGTGGTGTCCTGTGCTGACATAAGTCCAGTGGTGCTGCTGTATAAATCCAGTCCAGTGGTTCTGCCGTATAAGTCCAGTCCAGCAGTACTGCCATATAAGTCCAGCAGTACAGCTGTGTAAGTCCAGGGTACTGCCGTATAAGTCCAGGGGTACTGCCATATAAGTCAAGGGGTACTGTCATATAAGTCCAGCGGTACTGCCGTATAAGTCCAGTCCAGTGGTGCTACCATATAAGTCCACTGGTGCTGCCGTATATGTCTAGCTGTACTGCTGTATAAGTCCAGCAGTACTGCTGTATAAGTCTAGGGTACTGCCTTATAAGTCCAGTGGTACTGCTGTATAAGTCCAGTGGTGCTGTCCTGTGTTGTATATTATTTACTCCAAATAAAGGGGTTATTAATATTTAATCCAAATAATTTTTACAGGGTTGCCCTGTGTGGTGTAGGGGTACGCTGTCCTGTGCTGCATATTATTATAATAACTCCGAATAAAAGGGTTATTATCCATAGAATTTTTACAGGCTTTGCCGTGTGTGTCGTAAGGGGTACGCTCTCCAGTGCTGCATATTATTATAATAACTCCAAATAAAAGGGTTATTATTATCCAAATAATTTTTACAGGGTTTGCTCTTTGTGGCGTAGGGGTACGCTCTCCTGTGCCGCATATTGGGGGTCATTCTGAGTTGATAGTTCGCTAGCTAGTTTTAGCAGCCGTGCAAATGTTATGGCGCCGCCCACTTGGGAGTGTATTTTAGCTTAGCAGAAGTGTGAACGCTTGTGCAGCTGAGCTCTGCAAAAACAGTTTGTGCAGTTTCAGAGTAGCTCTGAACCTACTCAGCACTTGCGATCACTTCAGCCTATTCGTGTCCGGATTTGACGTCATTCACCCGCCCAGCGAACGCCCAGCCATGCCTGCGTTTTTTCAGACATGCCTGCATTTTTGCAAACACTCCCTGAAAACGGTCAGTTGACACCCAGACATGCCCCTTTCCTGTCAACCTTCTTGCGGCTGTCAGTGCAAAGAAAAACTTTGCTAGAACCTGAGCACAACCTCAAAGGGCTTTGTACCCATACGTGCGCGTGTGCATTGCGGGGCATATGCATGCGCATAAATGCCATTTTTTCACCTGATTGCTGCGCTGCGAAAATCGGCAGCGAGCGATCAACTCGGAATGACCCCCATTGTTATATAACTCCAGAAAAATTATGGAGAACAAAAATTTGGAGGATAAAATAGGGAAAGATCAAGAACCACTTCCTCCTAGTGCTGAAGCTGCTGCCACTAGTCATGATATAGACGACGAAAACCCATCAACGTAGTCTGCCAAGGCCGATGCCCAATGTGATAGTAGAGGGCATGTAAAATCCAAAAAGCCAGAGTTCAGTAAAATTACCCTAAAAAATTACTTTTAATCGACTGAGGAGAAACCTAAACTTGCCAACATGCCATTTACGACACGGAGTGGCAAGGAACGGCTAAGGCCCTGACCTATGTTCATGACTAGTGGTTCAGCTTCACATGACGATGGAAGCCCTCATCCTCCTGCAAGAAAAATGAAAAGAGTTAAGCTTGCAAAAGCACAGCAAAGAACTGTACATTCTAAGATGGTATCACAAATCCCCAAGGAGAGTCCAAGTGTGTCGACGGTTGTGATGCCTGACCTTCTCAACACTGGACGGGAAGAGGTGGCTGCTTCCACTATTTTCACACCCTCTGCAAGTCCTGGAAGAAGCCCCCACAGTCCAGTTTCTGATATTCAAATTGAAGATGTCACTTTTGAAGTACACCAGGATGAGGATATGAGTGTTGCTGGCACTGAGAAGGAAGTTGACAAGGAGGATTCTGATGTTGATGTGGCTTGTTTAAATCAGGCACCGGGGGAGACAGTTGTTGTCCATGGGATGAATAAGCACATTGTCATGCCTTAGCAAAATACCAAAAAAGCCACCTCTGTGGTGTGTAATTATTTCTCCACACATCCGGACAACAGGTGTCAAGCCATGTGTTGCCTTTGTCAATCCATAATAAGTAGGGGTAAGGACATTAACCACCTAGGAACATCCTCCCTTATATGTCACCTGCAGCGCATTCATCAGAAGTCAGTGTCAAGTTCAGAAACTTCGGGTAAGAGTGTAAGCAGTCCACTGACAACTAAATCCCTTCTTCTCTTGTACCTAAGCTCCTGTAAGCCCCACCACCAACTCCCTCAACATCAATTTCCTCCTCAGGAACGTCAGTAATCCTACAAGCCATGTTACTGGCATGACTGACGAGTCCTCTCCTTACCGGGATTCCTCCGGAGGATCCTTGAGTGGTACACCTACTGCTGCTGCTGTTGTTGCTGCTGGGAAGCGATCGTCACCCCAAAGGGTATGTCGTAAGACCACTTGTAATACTTCAGTTAAGCAATTGACTGTCCAACAGTCCTTTGCGAGGAATAAATAATATGACAGCAGTCATTCTGCTGCAAATCGGGTAAGTGAGGCCTTGACAGCAATGTTTGTGTTAGACGTGTATCCGGTATCCGCCATTAGTGCAGTTGGATTTCGACAGTTGATGGAGGTAGTGTGTCCCCGGTACCAAGGGCCTAATTCAGAGTTGATCGAAGCTGAAAATTTGTTAGCAGTTGGTCAAACTCATGGGGGTCATTCCGAGATGATCGCACGCTGCCGATTTTCGCAGTGCAGCGATCAGGTAAAAAAACAGCAAAACTGCGCATACGTATGCACTGCAATGCACACGCGCCTCGTACGGGTACAAACAGCATCGTTGCTGTGCAATGCTTCTAGCGACGAGTCCATTCGCACAGAAGATCGCAAGGAGATTGACAGGAAGAGGGCGTTTGTGGGTGTCAACTGACCATTTTCTGGGAGTGGTAGGGAAAACGCAGAAGTGACCAGGCGTTTGCAGGCAGGGTAACTGATATTAATTCCGAGACCTCCGACACTAGAATCATCGCACAGGATAAGTAACTAAAGGGCTGGTCTTGTTTTGCACAAAATGTTTTTGTACTGCTCGGCTGCACAGGCGTTCGCACTCTTGCAAAGTGAAAATACACTCCCCCGTGGGCGGTGACTATGCATTTGCATTGCTGCTAAAAGTAGCTAGTGAGCGATCAACTCAGAATGAGGGCCCTTGTGCACTGCAGGGGCGGTAGATATAACATGTGCAGAGAGAGTTAGGTTTGAAGGGGGTGTTCAAACTGAAATCTAAATTGCAGTGTAAAAATAAAGCAGCCAGTATTTACCCTGCACAGAAACAAAATGACCCACCCAAATCTAACTCTCTCTGCAAATGTTATATCTGCTACACCTGCAGTGCACATGGGGGTATATTTACTAAAATTCGTATTTTGGACGATTTGATGGGAGCTTAATCTCTATTTTCATCGGACGTATTTTACTGTAAATTTTTAATCAATTTTTGGTAATTTACTAAGCTGCCGAGTTTTCTATTTTCGTATTCTCCGATGTCGATGTGATTCGTATTGTCGGGCAGTGTTTTACGGGAGTGATTAGTAAAACCCTGCCAGACATAACACAATGAAGTCCGGCCGGATCATTGAGATCCATGCAGGGCTTCATTTTGTACATTATGAGAAGTGTTTAAATAGTTAAAAATTAAAGAAAAAAATTGTGTGGGGTCCTCCCTCTTAAGCATAACCAGCCTCGGGCTCTTTGAGCCAGTCCTGGTTGTAAAAATACAGGGGGAAAATGCGTAGGGTCCCACCATATTGATACAACCAGCATCGGGCTCTGCATCCAGTCCTGGTTCAAAAAATATGGGGAAAAAAGATGTAGTGGTCCCCCGTATTTTTTAAACCGGCACCGGGCTCCACTAACCAGAGAGATAATGCTACAGCCGTGGGACACTTTTATATAGGTCCCTGCAGCCGTGGCATTACCCCCCCCAACTAGTCACCCCTGGACGGGGTTCCCTGGATGAGTGGGGACCCCTTAAATCAAGGGGTACGTCCCTCCAGGCACCAAAGGACATGGGGTGAAGCCCGAGGATGTCCCCCCCATCCCTGTGCAGTGGATGGGGGGCTGTTAGCCTATGTGTAAAAAAAAAGAATAATGTTTTTTGTTGTAGAACTACAAGTCCCAGCAAGCCTCCCCCGCAAGCTGGTACTTGGAGAACCACAATTACCAGCATGTGGGGAAATAACAAACCCACTGGTACCTGTAGTTCTACGACATAAACAATACCCCAAAAAACATAACTTAACATTATGCCAAACACCGTAATGCACATTACACATTATGCCACACACTGTAATGCTTATAACACATTATGCCACACACCATAATGCTTATTACACATTATGCCACACACTGTAATGCTTATTACACATTATTCCCCATCATAATGCCAATTACACATTATGCCAGACACCGTAACAACACATTATGCCACAAACCGTAATGCCCATTGCACATTATGCCACACATCATAGTGCCTTACATATTATACCACACACTGTAATGCCTATTACATATTATGCCACCCACAGTTATGCCACTGACACTATTTTATGTCCTACACACAAAAATGCCCCTTATAAATTATGTCCAAGTGGTGGGCTGGTGGTACTGAGTACAACCACCATATTTCTTAATGGTACTCCATACCACCCCGTACCACCCTACTTTAACGACTGCTAGCCCAACTTCCTACTTAGCCTCCCCATGCAGAACTTGCTGCCTGCTGAGCCTTGAGGGATATCTTCAGCTGACCTGGGTAAATTACGATGGGAGAGGGGATTGTCTGTCACATTATGTGCTGGATGCACTGGAGACAGGAGAGTGTTCTGGAGACAGGAGAGTGTTTGTTTGAGGACGATGCCAGGTCTCTTGGGTTTACAGTGCTGGGGAGGGGTCTGAGGTTACTGGCCATGGAGTTTGGAGGAGCTAACTGTAGATTGGGGGTGCAGGGTGTTTAATAGACAGTGGTTGGAATGAAAACCTGGTAATGGATGAGAGCAACTGGCAATCAACCATTTGCTACCAAACACTGGAAAATGGGCAAAACCTGTCCGTGATTTAACCAATTTATATAAACGACAGGTTTTGTCCATTTTCCAGTGTTTGGTAGCAAATGGTCAATTGTAACATAGTAACATTGTAGCTAAGGTTGAAAAAAGACATTTGTCCATCGAGTTCAACCTATTTGTGGTCTCCTGTGCAGTATTATTTTTGGACTAAATTTTGTCTGATGCTGATGTCAGCTATTGTGTTTCCGTTTCTCTCATCCATTACCACAGATTATCTGCCAGATAATTGTATAGTGTATGCCCATCTTTACACTCATTTAAATATCTTCTTGTACAACTTAAAACATTGTTTCGCAGATGTGCACAAAATTAGGTGTAATCTGACACAACACAAAAAAAGACATTTGCTTTGCTGCATATTTGTGATTTCCTAAATGACACTTACTCACTGTCTCCTTTAAATGGCAAGCTGTTTTTTACATTTGTCTGTCTGAATGCCTAAGCCCTAATAGCTACATCATTAAAATTTAATCCTCTCTTGCATTTTATGTTTTTGCAATGACACTTGCATTATTGAAACTGTCCATGCGCTGCATATAATTGATAGTATATATTGAGATCATTTAAAATAATGGCTATCACATACAATATATCACTTCTAATTATATCTTTTACGCAACTGTTTACTCTTTTGAAATTCACCTCCAAAATATTTCAGGAACAACTTGATGACTATAAGTGCTCTGGTATTAGAAAAAAAAAATCATTTTATTTTCAGAAACAATGCTCTGCTAGTTTTGTTGTTGCGCTTTATAAGCTGAATTCCAACACTAGGTATCATTAAGTGCTCCCCCGGTGATCATGATGATGTTTCAAAATGTTAGGCACTACCCAAGGGGATAGCTGCAGTCATTGCTTTCGCACATACATTATGTACGGAAAGTGTACATTTGGCAAAAGTGACATTTAATGTTTTCAAGAGATAAAGTCGATTTGCTTTTTATTTTCCCTTGCAACAGAAATGAGATAATTCTTCAGAGTAAACGCCTATTTTTGCTTAGCCTAGTGTCATTACCATGTAAATTGTAAATAGCATCTGTCTAAACTGCAGACTTTCCTAAGATGTAAAATATTTTGCACAGCTGCTAGGTGTTAAGAATTGGGGAAAAAATAAGAAAGAAAACCGATGAATTCTTTTTGTCAGCTTCAGAGTATTGAAATTCCAAAATATTTCTAATGAAAACAGTGTGACAATATGACATGGAACAGAAGAATTATATGCAAATCAACATATGCTGCGCTTCTATTTATCCCAGACAGGGTCAAATTCTATTTGAAAAAATAAGGAGTTACTTTTTGAAAATAATATAAAAACATTTTGTATAGTGGGAAAGACATTTGCGATAAAGGAAAAAAATATGTAATTGTTGAAATAGTAGACGGCATGGATGAAACTCTTCCAGCAGCAGATGTACCATATAATAACTATTATAGTACAGTATATGTGTTTTATTTTACTGTATAAATCTGCATAATGTACCTCTCCATATTTAAATAATTCCAGGTTCTGTCACACCCTGATGAAAAGGCCGTAAGGCCTGGAAACGTCGGCATACGAAGGATGAAACACTTTTTCTCTAAGACAAGACTGTTGGAGTGCCACCTCGTCTATTTTGCATGAACATGGAGATCTGTAAACTTATATATATATATATATATATATATGTGTGTGTGTGAGTCCATATCAGCCGGCACTCAGTGCTAAGTCAATAAGGGCCTCGGTGCCCAAGCCAATCATAAACTATCTCAACCCACAGGAACAATGAATGGCACTCTTGAGGCAGTTGCAGAAAAGAAGTCATTTGGTCAACGTTTCGGGGTATGTACCCCTTTCTCAAGACATTATAGAACATGTTCTATAATGTCTTGAGAAAGGGGTACATATCCCGAAACGCCGACCAAATAGACTTCTTTTCTGCAACTGCCTCAAGAGTGCCATTCAGTGTTCCTGCGGGGTGAGATATATATATATACACAAACAGAAAGTTCAGCACTCACCATAGCAAGCTCACTTATCCTCACAACATCAATAAATAAATGATGGGGGTTTAGTTAGTGAATTGGCCAATGCACGGAAGCCTGCAAACCGCTCGCAAGGTACCCCACCTTCTTGCAGGTCCTACACTATCACAAAGTATCAAAAATTAAAACCTGGCAACTGTATCACACATAATATAACTGCAAACATGCCCACTAGGTTTAATGTGTATCTGCCAAACATCTTATGGCTTTTAAAGGTACACTAGTCACCTGACACTGGCTGATAAATTACTAAGGAGCAGCTTACACAGGTTTAGAACAAATTAGATTACATAGGGGTGCATGAAAAGGCCTGTGACCACGGTTAATAATAGTTAACCAAAGATTAACCCTGCAATATGCAAACAAATCTAGAAAACCACAGCACTCGCCACCCCAGAAGCGGGGTGCAATGTCTGCACTCAACCCTTATAGCGTGGGGTGCATGCAGCCCATGGTCACCTACCCAAATACATACAAACAGAAAGTTCAGCACTCACCATAGCAAGCTCACTTATCCTCACAACATCAATAAATAAATGATGGGGGTTTAGTTAGTAAATTGGACAATGCACGGAAGCCTGCAAACCGCTCGCCAAGGTACCCCACCTTCTTGCAGGTCCTACACTATCACAAAGTCTAAAAAATTAATACCTGGCAACTGTATCACACATAATATAACTGCAAACATGCCCACTAGGTTTAATGTGTATCTGCCAAACAACTTATGACTCTTAATATATATATATATATATATATATAAATATCCTTCCAGCAAGTCCTGACGATGGGGCTACGCTCCCCGAAACATTGACTGACATGGTATAATACATTTTCTCATTTGCTGCCATTATTGTCTCCGAGTGCCGCTTTCCTTGCTGGACGTGTGTGTGTGTGTGTGTGTGTGTGTGTGTGTGTGTGTATGTATATATATATATATATATATATATATATATATATATATACTTGTAGTGCCAACTATGCTGAATGATGACTAGAATTCTCTAGGTTGTTAGAATTAATATTTATTTAAAGTAGAGATGTGAGCCAAACCATTTTTGTTGGATTTGGCTCTGATTCATCATCTGGCATTGGATTTAGATTTGAATTTGCCAAACTTCCGGAATGGTTTTGGATTTCAATGTGAATTTTTTTTTAAAATTGATAAAAAAGCTAAAATCACATAATTCTGTCATTTTTTGTTCATACAGTATTACTAACCTCAATAACATTAATTTTCAGTCATTTCCAATCAATCTTGACCACATCACAGCTCATAATATTGTTTTCACTAATATTGGGAAAAGGCTGCAGCAAGCTGGCTGGTCACTAAGCAACAGAGCAGTGGCACAAACACATGGCAGTTTATAGCACACTGTAACATTGCCACACAGCAAAAAAGAAAAGTGGTGAAAGACAGAATTGACCTTGGGCCCTCCTACCCTCCCTTATGTTGACTATTAAAAAGGACATGCACAGTTTAACAAACAAAACACTTAAGTGACAGGGACTACTCATTTTGTGGCCGAAGTGCTAGGTTTGTTTGGGCCCCTACAAAATAAGCTACTAATGGGCATAAGACAACTAAACTACCAGCTCTGCAGTGGTGAGATATTTTATTTTTGATGTCCTGACTTAGACCTGCTATACCCTTGAGCATCAGATTTAGTAGATTACGTTGCTGGACTAGCATTGTCATGTTGACTGGTGGTAAAAGCTGGTGCACTAGTATTTGGTTGCTCTTCACTAAACTGATCATTATCCATTTTTCAAGTTGGAGATCAGTGCGTCCAGTCACAGGGTTTATAGATGCATGTGAAAAAATCAAACTGGTTAAATTGCACCAAACAGTACAAACGATAGATACAATTTTATTTTTTCTGTTTCTTTAACTTGCAGCTTTGTTTAAACTGCTTGGATCAAAGGGCTTATAGATGCACGTGAACAAAATGCACAAGGGTAAAGTGCACTAAACAGTACAGGCAATATATATATATATATATATATATATATATAAACAAAGAGACCTAGAATTTGATGGTAGATAAGAACCACTTGGTCCATCTAGTCTGCCTTTTTTTTTTTACATTATTGTCTTCTCTAACCTTGTTGGATCCTTATTTCTTTGTAAGAATATCCTTATGTCTATCCCATGCATGTTTAAATTGATCCACTGTCTTAGCCTTTACCACCTCTGATGGGAGGCTATTCCTCTTATCCACTACCCTTTCTGTGAAGTAATTTTTCCTTAAATTTCCCCGGAACCCCCCCCCCCCCCCTCCAGTTTCAGTGCATGTCCTCGTGTCCTATTGCTTCCCTTCCTTTGGAGAATGTTTCCCTCCTGGACTTTGTTAAAACCCTTGATATATTTTAAAGTTTCTATCATGTCTCCCCTTTCCCTTCTCTGCTCTAAATTATACAAATTAAGATTTCTTAGTCTTTCTGGGTATGTTTTGTGATGTAGGCCATGCACCATTTTAGTTGCCCTTCTTTGCACAGTTTCTAATGTATTAATATCCTTTTGAAGATATGGCCTCCAGAATTAAACACAGTATTCTAGATGAGGCCATACCAATGACCTATACAGTGGCATTATTATTTCTTTCTGCTGCTGATTCCTCTCCCAATGCAGCCAAGCATCTGACTAGCCTTCCTCATTGCTTTGTTACATTGCTTACCTGCCTTTAAGTCACCTGACATAGTGACTCCTAGATCCCTTTCCTCAGTAGTTTCCAGTATAGTGCCATTAATACTATATTTATCCTTTGGATTATTGAGACCCAAGTGCATGATTTTGCATCTTTTGGCATTAAACTGTAATTGTCTCTCTCTCTCTCTCTCTCTATATATATATATATATATATATATATATATATACATACACACAGTACTGTTTAAAAGTTTTAGGAAGGTGTGGAAAAAATGCTGAAAAGTAAGAATGCTTTCAAAAATAGAAGTGTATATAGTTAATTTTCATTAATTAACAAAATGCAATGTTAATGAAAAGAAGATAAATTTAAATCAAATCAATATTTGTTGTGATGGACACAGCACCCCTGGACGTACTGCACTGTTGAAGCTCCACAGCTGGAGTTAAATTGCTTGCCGATCACTGGGGATCTTTATGTATTCCAAAACCTGCAAGAACCTGACATAGGGAGGATAATGCTTTGCCTCGTTTTGGGATCTGAGTCTGGTGGGAAATCCCGAGCCGGACTTGGATCCCGCCTCTTAATTTCAGGCGGGTCCGGTTCTCTGAGAACGGGACTTGCTCATCTATTATTTTTATGATTACTAAATAGAGTCCTAAATAATCTGGGTAAAAAAGGCAGAAGACAGAATTCTGATACGATGATTAATCTGTGAGTTGTACAATTTTGTAGCAATTCTTGTTTGACAAAAGTACTAATCTACAGTCCCCAGTACATTGTAAAGATCTTTATATGTTCCTACTATTAATGTAACTAATATGCACAACTTTGGATGAAGTTCACAACTCTACCAGTGGCGGATCATTTAAGTCACGCCAAGTGTTTCACGCCATAGGGTGCAGAAACACTTGGTACGATAAATGAGGTCACATCTGTATGAATTAAATTTTTGTGGCTGATTCTCTATGAGTATTGTAGGGGATAGGTTGTGATCCCAGTGATTTTATATAAATATACTGTATCTACAGTACAAATGCTATTTATGAGTTAATTTCTTATATTTTATTGTCTGAATTATTGGGGGGTGGGGGACATTACTCAAGAACTGCTGCTGTTCATATCCTGGTTTATCACTTGGAGCGACTGAAGGTTTATTCTCACATACTCCGTAGAGCAAATCTTTGATTTTTACCTACTTCTGTCAATGAAGCATTTCCAATTTGTGCCATGCAGAGCATATATCTAAGTAAGCTCTATAGGATTATTTCATTTGCATCAGCAATGGCATTATAAAGCAGAGTGATCTCATCAAGCAGATACTGTGTTGAACTTGTTGATGTTATTTCAGTAATTCTCTAGAATTCTCTCTGTGTGAGATGGTTCTATCCATTTTTGTTTTATTTGAGCAGCATGACTGTTGTAGAAGAAGGAATTATAATGACAAATGGCTCCTGCGGTGTTTATATTATCTGATTTCTAACTTAACCTGTCCAGATTAAATTGAATTTAAAAACTGCCTTGCGTGATTCATTTGTATTAACATGCTATCTGCTGTCATAACTAATTTATTTCAAATGAACATATACATTTTCCTAGAAACTGAAATCTGGCATAAAAAATATCATCCATTTACAGAGGAAACTAGACTACGTAGAGAAAGCGTGTCTTTTCAAAGACGGTATTACGTGCCTTTTGTTTGTCGTGTCTGTGTGGTTGATCTAAGCTATTTGCATCTATTATTTGCTCCGGCAATCTATGAGCTACAAATAAAAATGGTAACACTTCAGTATTTCTAATATTAATCAAATCATATATTTAATTTATTAGCCACAGGAAATGTATCATATCTTGAGAAGAGCCTAGTAATACAAACCTAATTATCTCAGATTATTTCACTTACAGTACATGGCACTAAATACATTTCTTTTTCCTCTTACCAAATAAAAATGATCTAATTATTGAAACCACAAATCTCATTAAGCCCAACATTTGGCCTATAAGTTAGACGATTATAATAATTTGTGCTACATTTTGAATAAAACGATTTGACAATTAAAACTGGTGAAATAAGCTTATGTTCTTTCAAATTGTGATTCAGAGAAATCATTTTGCTTATGTTTGAAAAAAATAGCCAGTAATTTTACCATATGAGACATCAGCTGATTGTGGTTACTTAAAGTGTTTGGTCTATGCTATAGAGCATTGGGGAGCCTAGATGGTATGACTATTGTATATTAATGTTCACACCTACAATCTGCTCTCAGCATATTCCTAAGGTATCCAGAACTGCACCAAGGTGAGGAGTGCAGAGAGGTGGAAGAGATCAAAAACTTCACATCAAAAGTTTAATCTTCTAGAACTTGAGCATGTATTCTACCTTAATCACCTGAATGTACAGTCCTGGGATAAGGATAACAGGGTACATATGCTCTATATGCCAGCACTATCTGCCCCCCCCCCCCCCCCCCCCAGGCATATGTAATATCATGACATCACTGGTCAAGCAGTGGAAGCAGGAAGATGCAGTGGCATCACTTGGGTGTGTGAGGGCTGCAGGACTGGATATCACACTCTGAGGAGTGACACGAAAATGCCAACTGCTCCTCAGTGACAGGAGCCAGGTGCTGCACTGTGACATTACATGCAGCACTCGGCTCCTGTCACAGTGTAGGAGTCATCAATGCAGATAGATGAGTCTCCAGGAGCAGCCCAGCAACCCCAGGAATACTGGGCATGCCCCTCGAGTAATGAAAACAGGATTGAACCATGAGGCCACACCCACTTCCTAAATTGACACTCCCCTTTTTGACTGCGCATGTGCGAGGGGTCATTTCAGTGCACCAGGTGTCACTGCCCCCAGTGACGCCCCTGGAAAGGCAGGTGCCTGGCATGTCCTAGTGACAAGCTTTTAAGCTGTTACAATCCAAAAGATTCATCTGTCCAATCTGTCTGATGGGAACAAAAATCTGGTAATTATGGGAGCAAATGTCAATCAACCAATTGCTTCCAAATACTATAAATTAGACAATTGTCATTCAGACAAATTGGTTACATCCATTTGATTTAACAAATTTATCAGAACAATTGTTTTTATCCGTCTTCCAGTGTTTGGGAGCAAATGGCTGATTGATTGTCATTTGCTCCCATTCATTACAAGATTTCCATTCCCAACAGAAAGATTGGACATATAAATCTTTATGTGTGTATCCAGTTTTTGCCGTAAATTGGAAAATAGCAGCTATTTTGCAGCCCCTATAGCCCTGCCTAGATTTAAAAAGATGTGAAATCGGTCACTTCTGCATGTAAAAAACACTATTGCTGCCGTGGGAAACCAATTTTCAATTACAACGAATCATAGAATTTTACAGCAGATAAGAACCACTTGGCCCATCAAGTCTACCCTTTGCTTTATCCTTTAGGTAATCTCAACACTTTTTGATCCTTATTTCTCTGTAAGAATATGCATATGCCTTATGGAATGCACATTTTGTTTGCAACAAATTAGCATCAGTCCATGACCTTTTCATTAAAAAAAAACGTAATTTGCTGGCTATAACAAAAACATGGCTCACACAATCAGACAGAGCTTCACTGCAGCACTGTCACATGGGTGGGCTCTACTTCACACACTCCTCCAGACCTGGTAAGAGTAAAGGTGGTGGGGTTCAAATATTACTGTCCCAGTTTTTTACATACACAGTTCCACCACTGGTTCCATCACTCACATTTATATAATTTTAAATACTTTCTATTAGGACGTTCGCCCCTTTCTCTCTGCGTATCTATTGCCCACCTGGGTAACCCAAAAAGTTTCTGGAAGATTTTTCTGTCTAACTCCCTCACTTCTTATCCTCTGATATCTCCAACATCATTATAGGTGATTTCAATATCGATATTGACAGTCCACAATCTCCTCATGTGTACAGAGGGAAAAGGTAGCAGGTGCACAATCTCACACTAGCTCAACCTGTAGTAACCAGAGGCACTTAGCATATTCCTGGCCAGGGCTATGAGCTTACCCACCGCATCAAGGTAGCCTCTCATTGGGTAAGTCCCTAACACTAACTATAGGGGTTCAGGTCCGGGGGGCAGGACACCCCAGTGCCACCCAGCCAGACAACCCCAGGGCATCACAGGAGTGATAAAAATATAGGGTTAAAGAGGTAGGAGCAGCTGTTGCTGCATGTGTGAATAATGCGAGGAGTAAAAGAAAATTATGTGAAGGTGTTACATATATATAAAACAAACTATAAGGGCCATGGAGTGATGAAATAGTGTTAAATTGCGATGCCCCAGGGATACCCAGCCACGGCAGGCACAGGGAGCCCCGCACCCCAGAGAATTCCCCCCCATTATGGACTGCCATATTAAACAAAATGTAGGAGTCTTACCTCAGTGTGCTCATTCCAAATATAAAGGCTAGAGTGTTGGACTATTTAAAATCAGAGGGGTGGGTGGGGCAGGGTGCTAAATTAGGGTGAAGGTGTCTCCTACCTTCAAAAATGTATGAATACATCAGTTACAGAGGGAAAAGGGCCCTAATTTGCACACCTTAATTAGGTAGTGAGGTGCTACTCTGCTTGAGACTTAGTAAAGTGTACAGAGGGAAAAGGTAGCAGGTGCACAATCTCACACTAGCTCAACCTGTAGTAACCAGAGGCACTTAGCATATTCCTGGCCAGGGCTATGAGCTTACCCACCGCATCAAGGTAGCCTCTCATTGGGTAAGTCCCACTGGGGTGTCCTGCCCCCCAGACCTGAACCCCTATAGTTATTGTTAGGGACTTACCCAATGAGAGGCTACCTTGATGCGGTGGGTAAGCTCATAGCCCTGGCAAGGAATATGCTAAGTGCCACTGGTTACTACAGGTTGAGCTAGTGTGAGATAGTGCACCTGCTACCTTTTCCCTCTGTACACTTTACTAAGTCTCAAGCAGAGTAGCAACTCACTACCTAATTAAGGTGTGCAAATTAGGGCCCTTTTCCCACAATCTCCTGATGCCTCCAAACTACTCTCTGTAACCTCCTCTCTCAGCCTCTCCCAATGGACTGACTCCTCTACTCATCAAGAGGGCCACTGCCTTGATCTTGTATTCAACATACTATGCTCTGTTTCTGAACTCACTAACACTCATTTCCCTCTCTCAGATCGCTTCCTTATCATCTGCATGCTTTTCTCCATTACTTTAAACTCAATGTCACTGAAGTTTGCCAAATCTCCTCTAACCCACAGAAATAATAATGCTATTAATTTTCAACAACTATCCATCTCTCTGCAACAACTATTCTCTCCAATTTCAACTTTCACCTCTCCTGAGACTACTGTGTCACACCTGAACCAGATAAAGTGGCTCCAGCTACCCATCGCACTCCATGTAGACTTAGATGTCAACCATGGCACACCAAATTCACAAGACACCTACAAAAATATTCATGTTAAGTAGAAAGTCAGTGGTGTAAATTAGAGATGAGCGGGTTCGGTTCCTCGGAAACCGAACCCGCCCGAACTTCATTTTTTTTTACACGGGTCCGAGCGACTCGGATCTTCCCGCCTTGCTCGGTTAACCCGAGCGCGCCCGAACGTCATCATCCCGCTGTCGGAGTCTCGCGAGGCTCGGATTCTATCGCGAGACTCGGATTCTATATAAGGAGCCGCGTGTCGCCGCCATTTTCACACGTGCATTGAGATTGATAGGGAGAGGACGTGGCTGGCGTCCTCTCCGTTTATAGAGAGTGAGACTACTAGAGTAGAGAGAGACACAGTATTATTTACTTTAGTAATTTTGGGGAGCATTAGGAGGAGTACTACTACTTGCTGAAGTGATAGTGTGACTGTATATCTGACTTGTGGGGGAGACAGTGGGGAGCAGTTAGAGTCTGAGAGCAGGAGTACATATTTTAACGTACAGTGCACACTTTTGCTGGCACTCTGCTGCCAGAGTGCCACACTGCCATTGTGACCACACTGACCACCAGTATATATTGTGATTGTCTGCTTAGGAGTACTACTTGCAAGTTGCTGATAGTGTGACCAGTGACCTGACCACCAGTTTAATTAATCACCACCAGTTTAATATATATATATATATATATATATATATATAATTGTATATAATATATATATAATTGTATATGTAAACCACCTACCCGTGTTTTTTTTCTTTCTTCTTGATACATACTACTATAGTAGCTTACTGTAGCAGTCTGCGGTGCTGCTGAGCTGACAGTGTCCAGCAGGTCCGTCATCAGTCATTACATAATAAATATATATACCTGTCCGGCTGCAGTACTAGTGATATTATATATATATATATATTAATTTCATCTCATTATCATCCAGTCTATATTAGCAGCAGACACAGTACGGTAGTCCACGGCTGTAGCTACCTCTGTGTCGGCAGTCGCTGGTCCATCCATAATTGTATACCACCTACCCGTGGTTTTTTTTCTCTCTTTCTTCTTGATACATACTACTATAGTAGCTTACTGTAGCAGTCTGCGGTGCTGCTGAGCTGACAGTGTCCAGCAGGTCCGTCATCAGTCATTACATAATAAATATATATACCTGTCCGGCTGCAGTACTAGTGATATTATATATATATATATATTAATTTCATCTCATTATCATCCAGTCTATATTAGCAGCAGACACAGTACGGTAGTCCACGGCTGTAGCTACCTCTGTGTCGGCAGTCGCTGGTCCATCCATAATTGTATACCACCTACCCGTGGTTTTTTTCTCTCTCTTTCTTCTTGATACATACTACTATAGTAGCTTACTGTAGCAGTCTGCGGTGCTGCTGAGCTGACAGTGTCCAGCAGGTCCGTCATCAGTCATTACATAATAAATATATATACCTGTCCGGCTGCAGTACTAGTGATATTATATATATATATATATATTAATTTCATCTCATTATCATCCAGTCTATATTAGCAGCAGACACAGTACGGTAGTCCACGGCTGTAGCTACCTCTGTGTCGGCAGTCGCTGGTCCATCCATAATTGTATACCACCTACCCGTGGTTTTTTTTTTCTCTTTCTTCTTGATACATACTACTATAGTAGCTTACTGTAGCAGTCTGCGGTGCTGCTGAGCTGACAGTGTCCAGCAGGTCCGTCATCAGTCATTACATAATAAATATATATACCTGTCCGGCTGCAGTACTAGTGATATTATATATATATATATATATATATATTAATTTCATCTCATTATCATCCAGTCTATATTAGCAGCAGACACAGTACGGTAGTCCACGGCTGTAGCTACCTCTGTGTCGGCAGTCGCTGGTCCATCCATAATTGTATACCACCTACCCGTGTTTTTTTTTTTTCTCTTTCTTCTTGATACATACTACTATAGTAGCTTACTGTAGCAGTCTGCGGTGCTGCTGAGCTGACAGTGTCCAGCAGGTCCGTCATCAGTCATTACATAATAAATATATATACCTGTCCGGCTGCAGTACTAGTGATATTATATATATATATATATATATATATATATATATTAATTTCATCTCATTATCATCCAGTCTATATTAGCAGCAGACACAGTACGGTAGTCCACGGCTGTAGCTACCTCTGTGTCGGCAGTCGCTGGTCCATCCATAAGTATACTAGTATCCATCCATCTCCATTGTTTACCTGAGGTGCCTTTTAGTTGTGCCTATTAAAATATGGAGAACAAAAATGTTGAGGTTCCAAAATTAAGGAAAGATCAAGATCCACTTCCACCTCGTGCTGAAGCTGCTGCCACTAGTCATGGCCGAGACGATGAAATGCCAGCAACGTCGTCTGCCAAGGCTGATGCCCAATGTCATAGTACAGAGCATGTAAAATCCAAAACACCAAATATCAGTAAAAAAAGGACTCCAAAATCTAAAATAAAATTGTCGGAGGAGAAGCGTAAACTTGCCAATATGCCATTTACCACACGGAGTGGCAAGGAACGGCTGAGGCCCTGGCCTATGTTCATGGCTAGTGGTTCAGCTTCACATGAGGATGGAAGCACTCAGCCACTCGCTAGAAAAATGAAAAGACTCAAGCTGGCAAAAGCACCGCAAAGAACTGTGCATTCTTCCAAATCCCAAATCCACAAGGAGAGTCCAATTGTGTCGGTTGCGATGCCTGACCTTCCCAACACTGGACGTGAAGAGCATGCGCCTTCCACCATTTGCACGCCCCCTGCAAGTGCTGGAAGGAGCACCCGCAGTCCAGTTCCTGATAGTCAGATTGAAGATGTCAGTGTTGAAGTACACCAGGATGAGGAGGATATGGGTGTTGCTGGCGCTGGGGAGGATATTGACAAGGAGGATTCTGATGGTGAGGTGGTTTGTTTAAGTCAGGCACCCGGGGAGACACCTGTTGTCCGTGGGAGGAATAGGGCCGTTGACATGCCTGGTGAAAATACCAAAAAAATCAGCTCTTCGGTGTGGAAGTATTTCAACAGAAATGCGGACAACATTTGTCAAGCCGTGTGTTGCCTTTGTCAAGCTGTAATAAGTAGGGGTAAGGACGTTAACCACCTCAGAACATCCTCCCTTATACGTCACCTGCAGCGCATTCATAATAAGTCAGTGACAAGTTCACTAACTTTGGGCGACAGCGGAAGCAGTCCACTGACCAGTAAATCCCTTCCTCTTGTAACCAAGCTCACGCAAACCACCCCACCAACTCCCTCAGTGTCAATTTCCTCCTTCCCCAGGAATGCCAATAGTCCTGCAGGCCATGTCACTGGCAATTCTGACGAGTCCTCTCCTGCCTGGGATTCCTCCGATGCATCCTTGCGTGTAACGCCTACTGCTGCTGGCGCTGCTGTTGTTGCTGCTGGGAGTCGATGGTCATCCCAGAGGGGAAGTCGTAAGCCCACTTTTACTACTTCCACCAAGCAATTGACTGTCCAACAGTCCTTTGCGAGGAAGATGAAATATCACAGCAGTCATCCTGTTGCAAAGCGGATAACTGAGGCCTTGACAACTATGTTGGTGTTAGACGTGCGTCCGGTATCCGCCGTTAGTTCACAGGGAACTAGACAATTTCTTGAGGTAGTGTGCCCCCGTTACCAAATACCATCTAGGTTCCACTTTTCTAGGCAGGCGATACCGAGAATGTACACGGACGTCAGAAAAAGACTCACCAGTGTCCTAAAAAATGCAGTTGTACCCAATGTCCACTTAACCACGGACATGTGGACAAGTGGAGCAGGGCAGGGTCAGGACTATATGACTGTGACAGCCCACTGGGTAGATGTATGGACTCCCGCCGCAAGAACAGCAGTGGCGGCACCAGTAGCAGCATCTCGCAAACGCCAACTCTTTCCTAGGCAGGCTACGCTTTGTATCACCGGTTTCCAGAATACGCACACAGCTGAAAACCTCTTACGGCAACTGAGGAAGATCATCGCGGAATGGCTTACCCCAATTGGACTCTCCTGTGGATTTGTGGCATCGGACAACGCCAGCAATATTGTGTGTGCATTAAATATGGGCAAATTCCAGCACGTCCCATGTTTTGCACCTGAATTTGGTGGTGCAGAATTTTTTAAAAAACGACAGGGGCGTGCAAGAGATGCTGTCGGTGGCCAGAAGAATTGCGGGACACTTTCGGCGTACAGGCACCACGTACAGAAGACTGGAGCACCACCAAAAACGCCTGAACCTGCCCTGCCATCATCTGAAGCAAGAAGTGGTAACGAGGTGGAATTCAACCCTCTATATGCTTCAGAGGTTGGAGGAGCAGCAAAAGGCCATTCAAGCCTATACAATTGAGCACGATATAGGAGGTGGAATGTACCTGTCTCAAGCGCAGTGGAGAATGATTTCAACGTTGTGCAAGGTTCTGCAATCTTTTGAACTTGCCACACGTGAAGTCAGTTCAGACACTGCCAGCCTGAGTCAGGTCATTCCCCTCATCAGGCTTTTGCAGAAGAAGCTGGAGGCATTGAAGGAGGAGCTAAAAGGGAGCGATTCCGCTAGGCATGTGGGACTTGTGGATGGAGCCCTTAATTCGCTTAACAAGGATTCACGGGTGGTCAATCTGTTGAAATCAGAGCACTACATTTTGGCCACCGTGCTCGATCCTAGATTTAAAACCTACCTTGGATCTCTCTTTCCGGCAGACACAAGTCTGCTGGGGTTCAAAGACCTGCTGGTGACAAAATTGTCAAGTCAAGCGGAACGCGATCTGTCAACATCTCCTCCTTCACATTCTCCCGCAACTGGGGGTGCGAGGAAAAGGCTCAGAATTCCGAGCCCACCCGCTGGCGGTGATGCAGGGCAGTCTGGAGCGACTGCTGATGCTGACATCTGGTCCGGACTGAAGGACCTGACAACGATTACGGACATGTCGTCTACTGTCACTGCATATGATTCTCTCACCATTGAAAGAATGGTGGAGGATTATATGAGTGACCGCATCCAAGTAGGCACGTCAGACAGTCCGTACTTATACTGGCAGGAAAAAGAGGCAATTTGGAGGCCCTTGCACAAACTGGCTTTATTCTACCTAAGTTGCCCTCCCACAAGTGTGTACTCCGAAAGAGTGTTTAGTGCCGCCGCTCACCTTGTCAGCAATCGGCGTATGAGGTTACTTCCAGAAAATGTGGAGAAGATGATGTTCATTAAAATGAATTATAATCAATTCCTCCGTGGAGACATTGACCAGCAGCAATTGCCTCCACAAAGTACACAGGGAGCTGAGATGGTGGATTCCAGTGGGGACGAATTGATAATCTGTGAGGAGCGGGATGTGCACGGTGATATATCGGAGGATGATGATGAGGTGGACATCTTGCCTCTGTAGAGCCAGTTTGTGCAAGGAGAGATTAATTGCTTCTTTTTCGGTGGGGGTCCAAACCAACCCGTCATTTCAGTCACAGTCGTGTGGCAGACCCTGTCACTGAAATGATGGGTTGGTTAAAGTGTGCATGTCCTGTTTATACAACATAAGGGTGGGTGGGAGGGCCCAAGGACAATTCCATCTTGCACCTCTTTTTTCTTTCATTTTTATTTGCGTCATGTGCTGTTTGGGGAGTGTTTTTTGGAAGGGCCATCCTGCGTGACACTGCAGTGCCACTCCTAGATGGGCCAGGTGTTTGTGTCGGCCACTAGGGTCGCTTAGCTTACTCACACAGCTACCTCATTGCGCCTCCTTTTTTCTTCTTTGCGTCATGTGCTGTTTGGGGAGTGTTTTTTGGAAGGGCCATCCTGCGTGACACTGCAGTGACACTCCGAGATGGGCCAGGTGCTTGTGTCGGCCACTAGGGTCGCTTAGCTTACTCACACAGCTACCTCATTGCGCCTCTTTTTTCTTCTTTGCGTCATGTGCTGTTTGGGGAGTGTTTTTTGGAAGGGCCATCCTGCGTGACACTGCAGTGCCACTCCTAGATGGGCCAGGTGTTTGTGTCGGCCACTAGGGTCGCTTAGCTTACTCACACAGCTACCTCATTGCGCCTCTTTTTTTCTTCTTTGCGTCATGTGCTGTTTGGGGAGTGTTTTTTGGAAGGGCCATCCTGTGTGACACTGCAGTGCCACTCCTAGATGGGCCAGGTGTTTGTGTCGGCCACTAGGGTCGCTTATCTTACTCACACAGCTACCTCATTGCGCCTCTTTTTTTCTTCTTTGCGTCATGTGCTGTTTGGGGTGTGTTTTTTGGAAGGGCCATCCTGCGTGACACTGCAGTGCCACTCCTAGATGGGCCAGGTGTTTGTGTCGGCCACTAGGGTCGCTTATCTTACTCACACAGCTACCTCATTGCGCCTCTTTTTTTCTTCTTTGCGTCATGTGCTGTTTGGGGAGTGTTTTTTGGAAGGGCCATCCTGCGTGACACTGCAGTGCCACTCCTAGATGGGCCAGGTGTTTGTGTCGGCCACTAGGGTCGCTTATCTTACTCACACAGCTACCTCATTGCGCCTCTTTTTTTCTTCTTTGCGTCATGTGCTGTTTGGGGTGTGTTTTTTGGAAGGGCCATCCTGCGTGACACTGCAGTGCCACTCCTAGATGGGCCTGGTGTTTGTGTCGGCCACTAGGGTCGCTTAGCTTACTCACACAGCTACCTCATTGCGCCTCTTTTTTTCTTCTTTGCGTCATGTGCTGTTTGGGGAGTGTTTTTTGGAAGGGCCATCCTGCGTGACACTGCAGTGCCACTCCTAGATGGGCCAGGTGTTTGTGTCGGCCACTAGGGTCGCTTAGCTTAGTCATCCAGCGACCTCGGTGCAAATTTTAGGACTAAAAATAATATTGTGAGGTGTGAGGTATTCAGAATAGACTGAAAATGAGTGGAAATTATGGTTTTTGAGGTTAATAATACTTTGGGATCAAAATGACCCCCAAATTCTATGATTTAAGCTGTTTTTTTGTGTTTTTTTAAAAAAACACCCGAATCCAAAACACACCCGAATCCGACAAAAAAAATTCGGTGAGGTTTTGCCAAAACGCGGTCGAACCCAAAACATGGCCTCGGAACCGAACCCAAAACCAAAACACAAAACCCGAAAAATTTCAAGTGCACATCTCTAGTGTAAATCTTGTAGTCCAAGTGACTTCCTCACATAAAAGACCATATACCACTCTTATTGTAATGCTCTCGACACTGCCAAACACACATATTTCCATTGCTCATCCCAACCTTAACTAAAATTTGTAATCTCTCCCTATCTACTGGTATCTTTCCAGCCCTGTATAAACATGCAGTGATTACTCCAATTCTGAAATAAACAAAAATCTGACCATAACCCTCTGTCAAATTACTGTCCGATTTCTCAGTTCCCATGCCCCTCTAATCTACTTGAGGGACTTGCCTACTCTCGCCTCACACACCTTCTTAACTCACACAATTTACTGGACTGACATAAGTCAGGCTTTCATGCCCAAAACTCAGAGACTACGGTAATGAATGATCTGGTCACTGCTAAAACTAAAGGACATTGCTCACTTCTTATTCTCCTTGATGTCTTTGCTGCTTTTGACACCGTTGACCACTCTCTTCTCATACAAACATTATAATCCCTAGGTCTCAGGACACAGCTCATTCTTGGTTCTCAACCTACCTATCTAATTGCTTTTTCAGTGTTAGTTTCTCTTCACTACCTCTGTCAGTTGGAGTACCGTAAGGCTCAGTCATAGGTCTCCTACTTTTCTCAATCTATACCACATCTCTTGGGAAAATAATCAGTTGTTTCATATTCCAGAATCATCTGTATGTAGATGATACTAAGATGATACTCAGCTCTACCTATCCTCCCCTGACTTGTCACCATCTGTATTGGGCCATGTCACTGAATGCCTTTCTGCCAATTAATTATATTTCCTCCGGCCAATAATAGTTACCAACCTGATATCTCTATCACTGTTGATAACTCAACAATCAACCCTACCCCACAAGCTCGCTGCCTAGGTGTCATTCTTGACTCTGACCTGTCCTTTGTTCCCCAAATTCAATAAGTTTCAAAATCCTATTACACACATCTAAGAAACTAATCCATAGTACAACCATATCTTACATAAGACACAGCAAAAACTCTAATCCATGCTCTCATTATCTCCTGCATTGATTATTGCCATAGTCTCCTGACTGGTCTTCCTAAAAATAGACTCTCACTACTACAATCCATTTTAAATGCAGCTGCAGGGCTGATTTTTCATGCTCGACTTTCATTGTCTGTGGATCCACTCTGTTAGTCCCTCTATTCATTACCAGTATTCTGCTATATTCAAAATAAAAAACTTATACTTAGATACAAGACTAACCTCTGCACAAGATCTGCTCCTCTCATCCACACGCATTACTTGCTCCCACTCAAAATTAGAGGACTTTACCCAGGCTGCACCCACTCTGTGGAATGCCCTCCAACGTACAATAAGACTAACCGCTAGTCTCCAAACGTTCAAACATTCCCTGAAATCTCACCTTTTCAGACAAGTTTATTAAATTCCGGACCCACCCACATAACCTTCAATGCCTCTAATTGCATACCCTCTGTACAGTACACACAACCTCGCATATTTTGTCTTTCTTCACTTTCACACCCTCCTGACCCTTGGCCAACATTGCTTGGTAACCATGTCATACAGAACCATTAAGAACCATTAAGAACCTTTGCAATCTGGGGTACCATTATGCAATAGGTAGCATCTATCCTTGTGTATCAATGCCTATTTACCTGTAGATTGCAAACTAGTGTGCAGAGTCTTCATAGCTCTATGTCTGTCTATTTTTACCCAGTTTTGTGCTATTACTGTTGTTCCAGTTGTAAAGCACAACAGAATATGCTGCGCTATATAAGAAACTGTTAATAAATATGCCTATCCCAAGCATGTTTTCTGTTTTAGCCTCTACCTCCTCTGATGGGAGGCTATTCAACTTATCCACAACCATTTCTGTAAAGCCATTTTTCCTTAAATTTTCCCTCCAGTGGCAGTGTATGTCCTTGAGTTCTAATAAATCTCTTCCTTTGAAGAATGTTTCCCTACTGTACTTTGTTAAAACCCTTGGTATATTTCAAAGTTTCTATAATTTTCCCCCTTTCCCTTCTATGCGCCAAACTATACATGTTAAGATCTTTTAGTCTTACAGGGTAAGTTTTGTTATGTACAGTAGGCCCTGTTTCATATCTTTGTGTCATCTGCAAAAAGACCTAACCTTCAAAACCGTTTGCAATGTCATCAACAAAGATATTAAAGAGCATTGGTCCAAGTACAGATTCCTGGGATACTCTACAGGTAACATTTCCCTACATAGAATGCACTCTATTTACTACAACTGTTTCTTATCCTGCAAACAAGTTCTTATCCCTGTAACTGTTTTATCATCCAATCCCAAGCTTTCAAGTTTATTTAGCAGTCTGCAATGTGGGACAGTGCCAAATGCCTTATTAAAGTCTGCAAAAATTACAGCCCCCCTTGATCTATAGTTTCAGTCACAGAGTCAAAAAAAGTAAATAAGATGTGTTTGGCATGATCTCCCCCATAGAGGTATATATCCTAAAGGTATATAGTGTTCATGGAAATACATAGCACTTAATGGGCGTATAATTAGATCAGTTGATCACTAGCAAAATATATTTGACATGTTTTAATGAAAAATTGTTATAGGAGACCTATATTATATTCTGATTCTATCACACTGGTCTGTGTCATTTTCACATATTACGTGTATTGTTGCCCCACATATTAAATAAAAATGATTTGTATGAGACACTGGGGGTTATTCAGAGTTGTTAGCAACCCCAAAAAGTTAGCAATTAGGCGAAACAATTTTGCACTGCAGGTGGAGCAGATATAATGTGTGGTCTTCAGTTTGCCGGCTGTCGGGATCCTGGTGCACAGTATACCGGTGCCGGAATCCCGACAGCCAGCATACTGACACATTTTCTCCCTCTTGGGGGTTCACGACCCCCCTGGAGGGATAATAGATAGTGTGGCACGCTTAGCGCACCACCGTGCCCGCAAGGGGCTCATTTGTGCTTGCCACTCTGTCGGTATGCTGGCGCCGATATGCTGGTCGCCAGGAGCCCGGCCGCCGGCATACTATACTACACCCGATATAACACGTGCAGAGAGATTTAGATTGGGTGGGCTATATTGTTTCTGTGCAGGGTAAATACTGTCTGCTTTATTTTTACACTGCAATTTAAATTTCAGTTTGAACACCCCCCCCCCCCCCCCCAAATCTAATCTCTCTGCACAGCTTACATCTGCAGTGCAACATAGTTTTGCCCATTAGTATGCTTTTTTGGTTTGCTAACAACTCTGAATAACCCCCTGTATCTGGTTTCCAGTGCCAACTGGACTCTAAAAACAATCTGTTGCAGGATCTACATGGGCCTCAAGACTAGTGCTGAGACTCCTCTCTCTTGTGACTCTGCTCCTTAGCGAGGTAGAGGGCATAAAAAATAAAATAAAAGTATCACTAAACCCAGCCATTTCTTTAATCCACAAAAAGTGTATGACAGTCTCAGGTTGTATTTATAGTCTTCTTTCCGTGTGTTAATAGGGTGCGTATGTTGAAATTGTCTCTTTCCTGTATAACGATAGGCTAATTCCTGCCTGCGAATAATCCACCACAAGTGTCCAATTTGAGAGTTGTCACCAGTCAGAGGCACCTCTATTGTTTGCAATTTTTATACAGGATATCTGATGGCAATTTGTGAATTTGCAGCTTATCAAACTATCCATTTGTATTTATAACACTGAAAAAAAGAGTACAGCAGCTCTAAGTTATCTAGTGATATTCTGGCAATTTAGCCTCTTAATTATTTAAATGTACTGAAACAAGTGAACCTGGTATCGTGGCAAAAGCACCGGGAGGGGTGCGGGGAAGGTACTGATTACCATAGTCTGGTCTTATGCGTTCTGCCCGAAGGGAGACCAAACCAGTATTGGAGGAGGTGGGATGCCTCCCAACATGTGAATTAAGGGATTTCAAAGCACCACACATCATAGGCAGGTTGGATTTTTGCAATAGTGTGATAAATCCTGTGGTTTGGATTGAAGACCAATCGTCAATTTGCAGAGGTTTGCAAACTATTGCAACTACATACTTAATTACCTGCAGTGTAACATATATTATAAGTCTTTGTTTTCATGACAAATAATAGTGATAAATCAGTTGTGGTTCAAAGGCCTGCTTAAAAAAGAACCACATTAGATGACAATTTTTATTGTCAAAAAGTGTCTAGCACTTCAGGTAATTAACATTTTAAAATTTTCAGTTCCGGTTTCGGCATGGGAGAGTGAACAGCTTCTCCCTGCAACTCCGCTCTCCACGCTGCTACACCCAGCTCTAACCCTGTCAGCCTCCGCGAGACACCGCTCCCGGTCCCCCTACAGATCGGTCATTGATATGGACAAGTTTCTGGGCCCCCCGCCACCCACAAAACAGCCTCCATCACCGCAGCAGCAGCGCCAGGAGAAACGGTGCGGCGACCACAATATGGCGCCCGACACAGACACGGGTCCGGGGACGCCAGCGGCGAAGAAACCTATCTCTGCCACAGAAGAGATCAAAGGTATGCCAGACGGTAAACTGACGGCTTCCCTCACATATGAGGAACTTACTAAAGCTATGCAAGCCACTATGGCGCCGTTATTACAGAAAGCAGTTGCAGACATTACCACACAGATCTCCCGCCTGTCTGACCGCATAACAGGGGCTGAGGCACACATAAGCCAGAACATGGACGATATCCATACACTGCAAAAGTCAGTTAAAGACTTAATATTAGATAACAAACGCATGTCTGACAAGCTGGACAATATTGAAAACAGGACACGACGTAATAACCTACGTATCACCGGACTCCCTGAATCCATTAAAGGGACGCAGTTGGAATTTTTTGTCCGTCACACACTACCTAAATTACTACATGTTGAATCTGAATGCTCTGATATAGTGATTGAAAGGGTGCACAGGATGGGAGAAGTGAAAACTGCCTCAGCACACAAACCAAGGGTTGTCATTTTTAAAACACTGAACTTCCTGCATAAACAGGTGCTTTGGTCTGCTTCTAGAAAACACAACCCTCTCACTTGGGAATCCCACACCCTACGACTGTTCCAGGACTTCTCTGTAGAACTTTCCAGAGCGCGACGTTCCTTCTCAACGGTGTGCACCACGCTGATACAAACAAACCGCAAGTTTCATATGTTATTCCCGGCCAAACTCAGAATATTCACGGCGTCAGGCTTTGCTGACTTTTCCAACGTAGCGGATGCTGCAGCTTATCTCAAGGAAGAGTCTGAAGAGATAGGGACAGATCCCAATGCAGAAGCCGATGATATGGCTGTGTGAGACTCCCGCGGTCCTATTGCCTGGAATTTGACTTTAGCATTTATTGGTATCCCTGAAATGAGGCATATGCCATGCGTTTAATCTTAGATCTGATGAGTGTATTCCCCTGTCTGACACCGCAAAGTTGTTCACCCCTTTATACACTTATATAATATAATAATGTTATAATGGGAAGGCAGTCCATGTTGTGTGGATGTCCTTACCTGGGTTTGAATATTATATGTTTAAAGAAGTAGCTCAGAGGGCGGAGCTCTGCCGTTCATAGTTTGTTTTGAAGTTCTGTTATTAAGAGACACCCCCTGATACCTAGGATCACACCGATTCAGGTACCAGGGATTTTTCTGGAGGTCCGTTAGTCTATTTGTAGGAATGGCTTGGTTCCCCTTGTCCTTTGTCTCCCCTTCCCCCCATGTTTTTCCCTTCTTTTTTCTTCATTTTTCTCTCTCTGGCATTCGCTTGCAGCTACCACTTGAAGACCACTTTAATGTCTCTTAATATAGGCTCTCTTAATATTAGGGGTATCCACACACCGACAAAGCGCCGTAACCTCTTTACCTACCTTAACAAACACAATGTTGACCTTATATGTTTACAGGAAACCCATTTGATGCCGGACGAAGTGAAAAAGCTACAAATTATGAATTGGTCAGTGTTAGGTTCAGCATCCTTCAATACTAAGTCATGTGGTGTGGCAGTACTAGCAAAAAAGGCTTTGAATTTGCAGGTGACCTCAGTCTTTGCTGACCCGCTTGGTAGATACCTGACTCTATCCCTTTCCCATGCAGGCACCACCTTCACTATCTGTAATGTTTATGCCCCTACTCAATATAAAAAATCCTTTTTTGTGGAACTCCTCACACATCTACATACCTATGACATGTCCTCCTTGATAGTATGTGGAGATCTAAACTTAATATCTTCTCAATATCTGGACAGATCCCCTCCCTCTAAGCGGCAGACTTCTCTCCCTAGATTGGGAGTTCCTTATCTCAGCAAAGATCTTAATTTAATAGATTCTTGGAGAGCACTCAATCCTACGGAGAGGGATTTTACTTGCTTATCACTAACCCACAATACTTGGTCCAGGATAGACTATATACTACTTGCTGAATCCCTGTTTCCTTTCCTTACCTCGGTAGAGATAGAACCCCCCTTTTATCAGATCACTCATTGATCACAGCGAAATTAGTTCTTGCAAAATCTAAAACTGCCCCTCCGATGTGGAGATTCCCCTCCCACATGTTTCAGTCCCAGGGTCTGAAACAAAAGCTCCTAACTGCATGGAACAATTACACAGAAATAAATGCATCCCATTCCTCTACTAACCCCCCTCTATTTTGGCAAACGACCAAGACGGTCCTTCGAGGCGAACTGATAGCCTTTGTCGCAAATACCAAAAGACGCCATAAACAAGAATATTTGCAGTTGCAAGAGAAACTCTCTAATGCGTTCCAAATGTTCAAGACGCACCCTTCACCAGCTCACAAAGCTGCTTACCTTGAAACTAAACTAACCTATAATGAATTTCTCCAAACTTCAGGAGACAAATACCTTTTCAATGTGCATTCCAAATTTTATAAGTTTGGGAATAAAGTTGGAAGACTCCTAACAAATCTGTTACAAGGGTCTAGACCGCATACGGTTGTTCACCCTTTGTTACGTCCAGACGGCTCCAAGACTGACTCTGAATCACAGATAGTCGAAACTATGAAATGTTTCTACCAGTCTCTGTACTCAGCCCCGGGAGAGGTTCCAGAGGAGTCATTAGGGAACTCTACCCCAACCCCCCCTCTGCCTTCCCCCTCTTCTTCAACCCCTACCTCTTCTCTTTCTTCTTCTTATTGGAATTCCCTTACCTTACCGCAAGTGCCAGAAACGTTAATGACGACCCTGACAAACCCCATCTCCCCTGAAGAGATTTATTGGGCTATCGGAAAGTTGAAACTAGCCTTGACACCAGGCCCTGATGGATTTTCAAATGAATTTTACAAAATATTGTCTCCACAGATAGCCCGGCCGCTAGCGGACACTTTCAACTTTATAATAGACCAACAATCTCTCCCTATGTACTTTTCTGACGCTACTATAAAGGTCATCCCAAGCCTGGGCGAGACCTCAGCCTCCCTGGTTCATATAGGCCAATCTCTCTGCTAAACGTAGATTACAAAATATTGACAAAAATTTTGGCAGAAAGATTGAAGCCTTTATTGCCCCTCTTGATCAACTCAGACCAGACAGGATTTATCACCGGCAGACATTCTGTAGTGAACGTCCGAAGATTGTTAGCGGCCATCCAACAAATTTCTTCGATGTCTGGCACTTCCTCTCCCAACATGGTGATTACTTTAGACGCAGAAAAAGCTTTAGATTTGGTACTGTGGCCCCATCTTTTTCAAACTTTACACAATTTTGGTTTCCCCCCTCATTTTATACAGATAATTCAGACGTTATACACTTCTCCCAAATCACTGGTATCTTGCAATGGCCTTCTATCTTCCCCCTTCCTACTTCAAAGGGGTACAAGCCAAGGATGTCCTTTATCCCCTCTCCTCTTTGCTCTAGCTGTTGAACCCCTTGCTGTTGCTGTACGTAGCTCCCCCCTTATACATGGAATTTGTATACACTCTCTCGAACTGAAGATAGCTCTATTTGCTGATGACACACTTATTTTCCTCTCTAAACCTTCACACTCTTTACCTGCCCTGCTACACCTTCTTGACTCCTTTGGAACTCTGTCGGGGTTCAAAGTCAACTTGACAAAATCTGAAATAATGCTGCTCGGAGGAGCCGCCCCAGACTTTATTGGCAAAGACGATATCCCTTTTAGAATAGCTTCCTCCCACTTTCCCTATCTAGGTGTACAAATTTCTTCGGATCTAACTAAATTATACTCCCTAAATTTGTCCCCCATAATATCCAAAATAATAACTAAACTGGAATCATGGAAAGACTTGCCGGTCTCTTTACTAGGCAGACTTGCCATAATCCAGTCGATCATCTTCCCGAAGCTTTACTACTGCATGCAAATGATTCCATTGGCATTGCACAAATCGGATATTGCTAAGGTGGAAAATTTGTTTTCGAAATTCATATGGCAAGGCAAAAGACCCAGAATTGTTAAAATTAAACTTATTACTCTACGGGCAAATGGAGGAATGGGATGCCCAGATTTAAATAATTACTCCTTAGCTACCTTTTTTAGATATATTAATGACTGGATTCTGAACAATTCTACCTATACAGATTCTACCCTAGACCAAGCTATTTTTCACCCATATTCCCCTGGAGCCCTGATTCAGACCAAATTGTCAAAGATTCCTACCCAGATAAAATCGCACATTTTGTTTAAGGATACATATGCTGCCTGGGTTTCTTTAAACAAACTTTGTCATAGGAATCCCTGCATCTCTCGTTTCCTCCCCTTATGGGGTAACCCTTCCTTTTCCCCGTCCTTGACTAACTCGCTATTCTATTACTGGAAATCTAGAGGACTGGACACTAGAGATGAGCGCCTGAAATTTTTCGGGTTTTGTGTTTTGGTTTTGGGTTCGGTTCCGCGGCCGTGTTTTGGGTTCGACCGCGTTTTGGCAAAACCTCACCGAATTTTTTTTGTCGGATTCGGGTGTGTTTTGGATTCGGGTGTTTTTTTAAAAAAACACAAAAAAACAGCTTAAATCATAGAATTTGGGGGTCATTTTGATCCCAAAGTATTATTAACCTCAAAAACCATAATTTCCACTCATTTTCAGTCTATTCTGAATACCTCACACCTCACAATATTATTTTTAGTCCTAAAATTTGCACCGAGGTCGCTGTGTGAGTAAGATAAGCGACCCTAGTGGCCGACACAAACACCGGGCCCATCTAGGAGTGGCACTGCAGTGTCACGCAGGATGTCCCTTCCAAAAAACCCTCCCCAAACAGCACATGACGCAAAGAAAAAAAGAGGCGCAATGAGGTAGCTGTGTGAGTAAGATTAGCGACCCTAGTGGCCGACACAAACACCGGGCCCATCTAGGAGTGGCACTGCAGTGTCACGCAGGATGGCCCTTCCAAAAAACCCTCCCCAAACAGCACATGACGCAAAGAAAAAAAGAGGCGCAATGAGGTAGCTGACTGTGTGAGTAAGATAAGCGACCCTAGTGGCCGACACAAACACCGGGCCCATCTAGGAGTGGCACTGCAGTGTCACGCAGGATGTCCCTTCCAAAAAACCCTCCCCAAACAGCACATGACGCAAAGAAAAAAAGAGGCGCAATGAGGTAGCTGACTGTGTGAGTAAGATAAGCGACCCTAGTGGCCGACACAAACACCGTGCCCATCTTGGAGTGGCACTGCAGTGTCACGCAGGATGTCCCTTCCAAAAAACCCTCCCCAAACAGCACATGACGCAAAGAAAAAAAGAGGCGCAATGAGGTAGCTGACTGTGTGAGTAAGATAAGCGACCCTAGTGGCCGACACAAACACCGGGCCCATCTAGGAGTGTCACTGCAGTGTCACGCAGGATGTCCCTTCAAAAAACCCTCCCCAAACAGCACATGACGCAAAGAAAAAAAGAGGCGCAATGAGGTAGCTGACTGTGTGAGTAAGATAAGCGACCCTAGTGGCCGACACAAACACCGGGCCCATCTAGGAGTGGCACTGCAGTGTCACGCAGGATGTCCCTTCCAAAAATCCTCCCCAAACAGCACATGACGCAAAGAAAAAAAGAGGCGCAATGAGGTAGCTGACTCTGTGAGTAAGATAAGCGACCCTAGTGGCCGACACAAACACCGGGCCCATCTAGGAGTGGCACTGCAGTGTCACGCAGGATGGCCCTTCCAAAAAACCCTCCCCAAACAGCACATGACGCAAAGAAAAAGAAAAGAAAAAAGAGGTGCAAGATGGAATTGTCCTTGGGCCCTCCCACCCACCCTTATGTTGTATAAACAGGACATGCACACTTTAACCAACCCATCATTTCAGTGACAGGGTCTGCCACACGACTGTGACTGATATGACGGGTTGGTTTGGACCCCCCCCCAAAAAGAAGCAATTAATCTCTCCTTGCACAAACTGGCTCTACAGAGGCAAGATGTCCACCTCATCATCATCCTCCGATATATCACCGTGTACATCCCCCTCCTCACAGATTATCAATTCGTCCCCACTGGAATCCACCATCTCAGCTCCCTGTGTACTTTGTGGAGGCAATTGCTGCTGGTCAATGTCTCCGCGGAGGAATTGATTATAATTCATTTTAATGAACATCATCTTCTCCACATTTTCTGGATGTAACCTCGTACGCCGATTGCTGACAGGGTGAGCGGCGGCACTAAACACTCTTTCGGAGTACACACTTGTGGGAGGGCAACTTAGGTTGAATAAAGCCAGTTTGTGCAAGGGCCTCCAAATTGCCTCTTTTTCCTGCCAGTATAAGTACGGACTGTGTGACGTGCCTACTTGGATGCGGTCACTCATATAATCCTCCACCATTCTTTCAATGTTGAGAGAATCATATGCAGTGACAGTAGACGACATGTCCGTAATCGTTGTCAGGTCCTTCAGTCCGGACCAGATGTCAGCATCAGCAGTCGCTCCAGACTGCCCTGCATCACCGCCAGCGGGTGGGCTCGGAATTCTGAGCCTTTTCCTCGCACCCCCAGTTGCGGGAGAATGTGAAGGAGGAGATGTTGACAGGTCGCGTTCCGCTTGACTTGACAATTTTCTCACCAGCAGGTCTTTCAACCCCAGCAGACTTGTGTCTGTCGGAAAGAGAGATCCAAGGTAGGTTTTAAATCTAGGATCGAGCACGGTGGCCAAAATGTAGTGCTCTGATTTCAACAGATTGACCACCCGTGAATCCTTGTTAAGCGAATTAAGGGCTCCATCCACAAGTCCCACATGCCTAGCGGAATCGCTCCGTGTTAGCTCCTCCTTCAATGTCTCCAGCTTCTTCTGCAAAAGCCTGATGAGGGGAATGACCTGACTCAGGCTGGCAGTGTCTGAACTGACTTCACGTGTGGCAAGTTCAAAGGGCATCAGAACCTTGCACAACGTTGAAATCATTCTCCACTGTGCTTGAGACAGGTGCATTCCACCTCCTATATCGTGCTCAATTGTATAGGCTTGAATGGCCTTTTGCTGCTCCTCCAACCTCTGAAGCATATAGAGGGTTGAATTCCACCTCGTTACCACTTCTTGCTTCAGATGATGGCAGGGCAGGTTCAGTAGTTTTTGGTGGTGCTCCAGTCTTCTGTACGTGGTGCCTGTACGCCGAAAGTGTCCCGCAATTCTTCTGGCCACCGACAGCATCTCTTGCACGCCCCTGTCGTTTTTTAAAAAAATCTGCACCACCAAATTCAAGGTATGTGCAAAACATGGGACGTGCTGGAATTTGCCCATATTTAATGCACACACAATATTGCTGGCGTTGTCCGATGCCACAAATCCACAGGAGAGTCCAATTGGGGTAAGCCATTCCGCGATGATCTTCCTCAGTTGCCGTAAGAGGTTTTCAGCTGTGTGCGTATTCTGGAAAGCGGTGATACAAAGCGTAGCCTGCCTAGGAAAGAGTTGGCGTTTGCGAGATGCTGCTACTGGTGCCGCCGCTGCTGTTCTTGCGGCGGGAGTCCATACATCTACCCAGTGGGCTGTCACAGTCATATAGTCCTGACCCTGCCCTGCTCCACTTGTCCACATGTCCGTGGTTAAGTGGACATTGGGTCCAGCTGCATTTTTTAGGACACTGGTGAGTCTTTTTCTGCGGTCCGTGTACATTTTCGGTATCGCCTGCCTAGAGAAGTGGAACCTAGATGGTATTTGGTAACGGGGGCACACTGCCTCAATAAATTGTCTAGTTCCCTGTGAACTAACGGCGGATACCGGACGCACGTCTAACACCAACATAGTTGTCAAGGCCTCAGTTATCCGCTTTGCAGCAGGATGACTGCTGTGATATTTCATCTTCCTCGCAAAGGACTGTTGAACAGTCAATTGCTTACTGGAAGTAGTACAAGTGGGCTTACGACTTCCCCTCTGGGATGACCATCGACTCCCAGCAGCAACAACAGCAGCGCCAGCAGCAGTAGGCGTTACACGCAAGGATGCATCGGAGGAATCCCAGGCAGGAAAGGACTCGTCAGAATTGCCAGTGACATGGCCTGCAGGACTATTGGCATTCCTGGGGAAGGAGGAAATTGACACTGAGGGAGTTGGTGGGGTGGTTTGCGTGAGCATGGTTACAAGAGGAAGGGATTTACTGGTCAGTGGACTGCTTCCGCTGTCACCCAAAGTTTTTGAACTTGTCACTGACTTATTATGAATGCGCTGCAGGTGACGTATAAGGGAGGATGTTCCGAGGTGGTTAACGTCCTTACCCCTACTTATTACAGCTTGACAAAGGGAACACACGGCTTGACACCTGTTGTCCGCATTTCTGTTGAAATAGTTCCACACCGAAGAGCTGATTTTTTTGGTATTTTCACCAGGCATGTCAACGGCCATATTCCTCCCACGGACAACAGGTGTCTCCCCGGGTGCCTGACTTAAACAAACCACCTCACCATCAGAATCCTCCTGGTCAATTTCCTCCCCAGCGCCAGCAACACCCATATCCTCCTCATCCTGGTGTACTTCAACACTGACATCTTCAATCTGACTATCAGGAACTGGACTGCGGGTGCTCCTTCCAGCACTTGCAGGGGGCGTGCAAATGGTGGAAGGCGCATGCTCTTCACGTCCAGTGTTGGGAAGGTCAGGCATCGCAACCGACACAATTGGACTCTCCTTGTGGATTTGGGATTTCGAAGAACGCACAGTTCTTTGCGGTGCTACTGCTTTTGCCAGCTTGAGTCTTTTCATTTTTCTAGCGAGAGGCTGAGTGCCTCCATCCTCATGTGAAGCTGAACCACTAGCCATGAACATAGGCCAGGGCCTCAGCCGTTCCTTGCCACTCCGTGTGGTAAATGGCATATTGGCAAGTTTACGCTTCTCCTCCGACAATTTTATTTTAGGTTTTGGAGTCCTTTTTTTACTGATATTTGGTGTTTTGGATTTGACATGCTCTGTACTATGACATTGGGCATCGGCCTTGGCAGACGACGTTGCTGGCATTTCATCGTCTCGGCCATGACTAGTGGCAGCAGCTTCAGCACGAGGTGGAAGTGGATCTTGATCTTTCCCTAATTTTGGAACCTCAACATTTTTGTTCTCCATATTTTAATAGGCACAACTAAAAGGCACCTCAGGTAAACAATGGAGATGGATGGATACTAGTATACAATTATGAATGGACTGCCGAGTGCCGACACAGAGGTAGCTACAGCCGTGGACTACCGTACTGTACTGTGTCTGCTGCTAATATAGACTGGATGATAATGAGATGTAGTATGTATGTATAAAAAAGAAAGAAAAAAAAAACCACGGGTAGGTGGTATACAATTATGGATGGACTGCCGAGTGCCGACACAGAGGTAGCTACAGCCGTGGACTACCGTACTGTACTGTGTCTGCTGCTAATATAGACTGGTTGATAATGAGATGTAGTATGTATAAAGAAGAAAGAAAAAAAAACCACGGGTAGGTGGTATACAATTATGGATGGACTGCCAAGTGCCGACACAGAGGTAGCTACAGCCGTGGACTACCGTACTGTACTGTGTCTGCTGCTAATATAGACTGGATGATAATGAGATGTAGTATGTATGTATAAAGAAGAAAGAAAAAAAACCACGGGTAGGTGGTATACAATTATGGACGGACTGCCGAGTGCCGACACAGAGGTAGCTACAGCCGTGGACTACCGTACTGTACTGTGTCTGCTGCTAATATAGACTGGTTGATAATGAGATGTAGTATGTATGTATAAAGAAGAAAGAAAAAAAAACCACGGGTAGGTGGTATACAATTATGGATGGACTGCCGAGTGCCGACACAGAGGTAGCTACAGCCGTGGACTACCGTACTGTACTGTGTCTGCTGCTAATATAGACTGGATGATAATGAGATGTAGTATGTATGTATAAAGAAGAAAGAAAAAAAAACCACGGGTAGGTGGTATACAATTATGGACGGACTGCCGAGTGCCGACACAGAGGTAGCTACAGCCGTGGACTGCCGTACTGTACTGTGTCTGCTGCTAATATAGATTGGATGATAATGAGATGTAGTATGTATAAAGAAGAAAGAAAAAAAAACCACGGGTAGGTGGTATACAATTATGGATGGACTGCCGAGTGCCGACACAGAGGTAGCTACAGCCGTGGACTACCGTACTGTACTGTGTCTGCTGCTAATATAGACTGGTTGATAATGAGATGTAGTATGTATGTATAAAGAAGAAAGAAAAAAAAAACCACGGGTAGGTGGTATACAATTATGGACGGACTGCCGAGTACCGACACAGAGGTAGCTACAGCCGTGGACTACCGTACTGTACTGTGTCTGCTGCTAATATAGACTGGATGATAATGAGATGTAGTATGTATAAAGAAGAAAGAAAAAAAAAATCACGGGTAGGTGGTATACAATTATGGATGGACTGCCGAGTGCCGACACAGAGGTAGCTACAGCCGTGAACTACCGTACTGTGTCTGCTGCGACTGGATGATAAATAATGATATAAAAAATATATATATATCACTACTGCAGCCGGACAGGTATATATTATATAATGATGGACCTGCTGGACACTGTCTGTCAGCAGAATGAGTTTTTTATAGAATAAAAAAAAAACACCACACAAGTCACACGACGAGTGTTTAACTTTTTCAGGCAATCACAATATAGTATACTATACTGGTGGTCAGTGTGGTCAGGTCACTGGTCAGTCACACTGGCAGTGGCACTCCTGCCTGCAGCAAAAGTGTGCACTGTTTAATTTTAATAATATGTATGTACTCCTGGCTCCTGCTATAACCTATAACTGCTCCCCAGTCTCCCCCACAATTAAGCTGTGTGAGCACAGTCAGATATTATACATAGATGATGCAGCACACTGGGCTGAGCACAGATATGGTATGTGACTGAGTCACTGTGTATCGTTTTTTTCAGGCAGAGAACGGATTATATTAAATAAAACTGCACTGGTGGTCACTGGTCAGTGGTCAGTCACTAGTAAACTCTGCACTCTCTAGTACTCCTAAGCTCCAGTAAATCAAGTGTCTCTGTCTCAATCTCACTCTCTCTCTTCTAATCTAAATGGAGAGGACGCCAGCCACGTCCTCTCCCTATCAATCTCAATGCACGTGTGAAAATGGCGGCGACGCGCGGCTCCTTATATAGAATCCGAGTCTCGCGATAGAATCCGAGCCTCGCGAGAATCCGACAGCGTCATGATGACGTTCGGGCGCGCTCGGGTTAACCGAGCAAGGCGGGAAGATCCGAGTCGCTCGGACCCGTGTAAAAAAACATGAAGTTCGGGCGGGTTCGGATTCCGAGGAACCGAACCCGCTCATCTCTACTGGACACCTCACATAAGGTTTTTGATCCTGGAGGAACTATATATCCATTTTCAGACCTTTCCAAACGCTTTGAATTTCCCCACACTCATAGATTTATGTATTTTCAAGTCAGACACTACCTAAATAGTGTCAAAATAGCCTGGACTACTAGACATCCCACACCAATTTTCCCCTCACAACTTATGAATATTGATATCCTACTAGAATTTCTGCTATAAAAAACCCTACAAGGTTAAATACATGTATACAATCCTTTTGAAAGCCTGCTGCAGCACTCACCCTCAATGGGCGGCTTTGGTACAAAAGTGGGCATCAGATATCCCATCTGTTACTCAATTTGGTGATGTATTTTCTCTACACACTCTTTCCCCGAAAACTCTACAGTCCAGTTATCTCCAAGAGGTGTATATTCGTACTCTCCATAGGGCTTATATAACACCAAGTCAAAGGCGTCATATGGTCCTCGAGGAACAAGGATATTGTTTGAAATGCAGGACCATGATAGCGGATTATTCCCACTGCACGTGGAATTGCTATAAGCTGAAACGCTTTTGGTCCAAGTTAATTGTTTACGTCAACTCACTTTTTCACACCAAGCTAACCTTTGACCCGCCTGCATGCATGGGGCTTAATTTTTCTGTTTGGATTGCACAAAAACTGGAGAGACCTGTCTTTCCTTTACTTATTACAATTATAACAGTGGCCAGGAAATGTATTTTGGCCCACTGCACTAAAAAAACAGCTCCCCAGTTCGGTGCAGTGAAACAGAAACTTCTCCAAATATTGTACCTCGAACGTAAATATGCTAGATTGGAAGCACAATCCGGTGTTCATAAATCTTATCAGAAATGGATGCCTTTTATTGCTACTCTAGACGTTCACATACAAAATCATATTATGTTGGTTTTTGAACAAACACACCCTATTCCTAAACTTACTTGATGTACTGTTGTAGTCTCAATACTGCTTAATCCTTACTGATACTCAGTTTGGCCAGAATGCCAGATTGGTTTCTTTCCTTTCCTTCTTCTCCTTTCTTTCTATTCTATCTACTTTTATCCCACATTCCCTTAACGTCTGTATTGTAACTAGAATAGCCCCTTTTTGAATTTTTCGCATTTTGTAGGTGATTTCATTGATACATGTATAACCATGGTACCCTTTAAGCTTAATTCTGATTTAATACAGTCTTGCTGAGATGTACTCAGTCTGACCTAGTCCAATTTCCCCTATCGGATTATATTGAATATAAGACCACGACTGCTTGACTAATATGTTTCCTATCTGAGAATATGCACTGCTTAGGCTGATTTGTCAATGTCAACTATATTTTGTTATGTCACCTACAATTTGAATCTTTGCCTGCTGTTTTTGTCTTGATATTTCTTGAAAATCTTTAATAAAAAATTATATTAAAAAAAAAATTAACATTTTTACATTTTATTGATCCCAATTAAATCTTAATCTACCAACACCTACATTTTCTTTGATTTTGGTTTAGATATCCTTCAGATTTCATTGTGCAAAATGTATTAGATAATGGATAAAATTAAATTATATTGGGGCCAAATTATAATTTGTAATGTGTTACATAAAAGAAAATCTTCTCACCTGGTTGAGGGCAGCTGTACTTAAAAATATATTTTTTTAATACTTTACCTTGTGCAAAGGGGGAAGGGGGGTCATTCAAAGTTGCATGCAAGTCCATTTTGCAAACAGATCTGTAGGTGATTCAAAGTCATATCCATTTGCATTTCACCAGGCATCTTAGGCGACTTTCACACATTGGCTAAGTGTGTGTCATCGATGTATTGGCAGAATTGTCGGCTAAGCAGGATAAGCTGGTGCAACTGCTTGCCAAACATGACTACTTCTGAGAGTGGATAAATAGTGGTGGTGCAGCCACCTAAATGCAACTCTACAACACATTTGTGCCCCAAGGTACAAAAAAATAGTGTACAAAATACATAGGTATTGAACCCTTACAAAATGTTGCTATTGCAACCACAAGTGTTAACTTACACTTCTGAGTATTTAAATACTAAGTAAATTAAAACAAATGGTAATCATACGTACTGTAGTAAACAAGCACTTTACTAACCCAATATCATATGGTTAATCAGCTACTGATTAATTCTCCCAAACCATACTTTCATTTCAAAGTGCATAAGAATTTATTTTACTCTCATGAATCTAATTTTTGTGACTTTATTCTGAAACAATTACGAGTCTCTTTGTACAATTCCAAATTGACTTGAGATTTGCAAGGTGGTAGAAAATCAATCATTCAGAATGATTTGCACATTAACAAAAATAATTTGCATTTTTATTAAACAACTAAATATAAACGGAAGATTGTCACTGTCATCCCAGCCAAATAAATCCTGCTGTTCCTAATTCCAACCATCAAATTGATTTAAACTATTATTGTAAATATAAATTGTTGAGTTTTTAGATGAAGATTTTGAATAAAGAGGAGGTAACGACAAACAGCACATTTTCAATGAATACATATGCACAAGCTCTTATTGGCCTTGGTCAGTGACCGTGATTTGAAAATGCCACCTTTAACCATACCAGAATATCATTTCAATTAAAATTTGTAATAAATCTCAGATAGCCTTGTGTAATCGTTGTTGGTAGTTGCAGAGCCTGCGTTGATAGTTGTCAGCGTTGTGTGATGGAGGACAGTCCACATGATGAATAGCTCAGCCAGGAGAGGGGCCTCCCGAAAAGGAAAATGTTGATAGCACCCATAGCAGAGGTTTTCGGTGGCTCTGTGTCAGTACCATTGAGCAGGTGAGAGTCAAGAGTGTCTATGGACTCTCCTTGTTGCTCTGTCATGGTTTGCTGCTAGGACTTGTGAGAGGTTGACACTCCAGGTGGTGGCTTTCTAGGCTGAAGGGTGCAGTTCAAATACAGTTGCCAAAGGGCAGCACTATAGGCCCTTTTCCATGGGTGACCGCACCTCTTACTTACTCCCAGATACGGGCCTGAATAGCAACACCTTCAAAATAAGACGGCAATACATTTATTTATTTATTTATTTATTTATTACCAGTTATTTATATAGCACACACATATTACGCAGCACTTTACAGAGAATATTTGCCCATTCACATAAGTCCCGTCCCCAGTGGAGCTTACAATCTAAATTCCCTACCACATGTACACACACACATACACATTAGGATTAATTTTGTTGAGAGCCAATTAACCTACCTGTATATTTTTGGATTTTGTGAGGAAACCAGAGTACCTGGAGGAAACCCACGCAAGTACGGGGGGAATATACAAACTCCACACAGTTAGAGCCATGGTGGGAATTGAACCAATGACCTCAGTGCTGTGAGGCAGTTACATCTCCTTAAAGCTTACTATCTACTACAGTACATGACCCAAACATTGTGCATGCACATGAAGGGGAGATTCCAGAGAAATACCAAATACAAAATAAATATATATATATATATATATATATATATATACAGTGGTCAAAGTGAGGCGGTATACAGTCCTGCGTCCCCTACAGGACTCTGCAGCAGACAGCGCTGAGGCAGTGTGTCTGTCCCTAGCGCTGGTGGACCGGCAGGACGTGGTGGCGGACAGCGCTGGGATCAAGTATCTGATCCCAGCGCTGATGAGGCTGCAGCGGTGGAGGCATTAAAAGATTGGCGCCATCTGTGAGCCAATTGCGGCTCACAGATAGGTGGATTATCACAAGCGGCCGCGGTGAGCCAATCAGCGCTCGCCTGGTCATAGGCCAGGAGAAGAGAGGTGGCCATGTGGAAGAGTGGCGAAGAGGTCCGGTGGCTGTGGAAGAGGACAGAGGACGCGCTCCAGGAGGAAGAACAGTCAGCGCCGCTGGCCAGGATGTTAGCTCTTTTCCTTTCCACCCTTGGTGGCCTTTCCTGGCCAGTGGCACCGCCTCTTCTATCTTCTGCCACTGGCCAGGACGGGCCAGCGGCAGAAGACAGAAGTTGAGGACCGGAGAGGCCACCAGGGGTGGAAAGGAAAAGAGCTAACGAAGCTCCCCCATGGTGCCTCTCCCACCAGGACAGGTAGGCCCTCGGAGAGTGCACCTGTCACCCCCGCCCTCCCTAGACCATCAGGGTTCAGGCACAAGGCCCGTGGGCACAAACAGGCTATAGGCCTTTGGCGCAGTAGGCGGACACTAGGCCCGTGGGGTTAATTCAGGCATTAGGCCTGTCCCCATGTAGAGAGCATAAGACCCTAGTTCAGAGTGGCCCTTTAGGTAAATAAGGTGACCCTGGGCATTAGGCCCAGGTCACCCAACTGGCCCCATGTTAGGCGGGTGCTAGGCCTCTGGCCTGTCTGCAGTAAGGGGACGCTAGGACCAGTTAATAAGTGCCCCCCTCAGGTGATTAAGGGTGATCTGGGCGCAAGGCCCAGGTCACTCCAACCTATCCCTGGGGCAATGTGCCTATAATCAATAGGGGATAGGTAGGGGTCTCACTCTCCCTGTCACTGCTGTCACTCTCACTGTCCCTATGTCCCTGCTGTCACTCTCCCTCTCCCATAATTGTGGATGATGCCGTGTGTCATAATGTGAATTGTGGATCATACCGTGTGTCATAATGTGAATTCTGGATCATACCATGTGCTATAATGTGAATTTTGGCTTATTCAGTGTGCTATAATGTGAATTTTGGCTCATGCGGTGTGCTATAATGTGAATTTTGGCTTATTCAGTGTGCTAGAATGTGAATTTCAGCTCGTACCGTGTGCTATATTGTGAATTTCTGCTCGTACCGTGTGCTATAATGCGAATTTCGCTCGTACCATGTGCTATAATGTGAATTTTGGCTCGTACCGTGTGCTATATTGTGACTTTTTGCCGTACCGTGTGCTATAATGTGAATTTTGGCTTATTCAGTGTGCTATAATGTGAATTTCGGCTCGTACCGTGTGCTATATTGTGAATTTCGGCTCATACCGTGTGCTAAAAGGTTAAAGGGGCACCAGTACTAGATAGTATAAGAGGTTCTACTACACTGGCCACACCCCCTTTTGAGTGGTCATGCCCCTTTTCTGGAGCACGCCTTCGGCGCGTGTATCATTGCATCCTTAACGTTTGCATACCCCCACTTAAAAATTTCCACTTTGACCACTTTTTAGCATACATAAGAATGCTGAAAGAAAGCATACAAAAACAATAATATAATAATATAGAAAAATCATGAATGGTGGAAATAGTTAGTGTCACAATAATTGAATACAGGGACAGAGCTTGCAAGAAAGCAGCATTTTTTGTCGCAACTACTTCCTCCCCCATGCCGATACCCCACATCGGTAATTGTACTTACCAATCCCAGGCTTGATAAATTGTAACCCCTGTATTTGAAGTGCTGGTCAGTGGATTTACCTCCAAGAGAGGCTCTTGTGGTCGAGCGATGTTAGGCCATATGCTTCTTGAATTGCCTTTTAGTCTTTCCAACATAATATAGGCCACACGGACACTTAAATCCATAAATTATGTGTAAATGTACATATCACTGGATTCAGAATAGGTATTTTATTTTTACATTATGATGAAATGATTTTCCAATCTCCAAGTATCTGCAAATTACACTATTGACCCATCAAACGTATCCAGTTCTCCTCCAAGTGTGTCTATGCCTACTGTGGTTGAAGATCATAAAATCCATCTTGAAAACATAGTCCCAAATGTGTTACCCCTTCAAAATATGCCATAGGGCTCTTGATATTGAAACATACTGTATTAGGTGTTTATTTGTACTAGCGGTCAGATTGCTGAATAATTGAGGTTGTATAATTGCTGGCCCAAATGATACAATCCTTCTTTTTTGTAGTTTTGCTTCTAGAGTGCATCTTGAGTATTGTGTAGTTTTGGGCACTATGCTATAAAAGACATATTAGAACTTGAAAAGGTTCAGAGGCGAGCTACCAAATTGATTAAGGTGTTGGAGACACAGGACTATGAGGAGAGGCTTTCTAGGTTAAATATGTTTACACTAGAAATGAGATGACTAATAGGAGATATGATTCATATTTACAAATATATAAAGGGGCAAAATGTGGAGCTATCAGGGGATTTGTTTACTAAGAGACCTCTACACAAAATGCGTGTACACCCGCTAAGGCTTGAGAAGAAGACATTTCGTACTCAGCGCAGGAAGGGATTCTTCACTGTAAGGGCAATACGAATATGGAATACACTGCCAGAGAAGCTTGTAATGGTGGACTCAATCAATGCATTTAAAAATGGGATATACGAGGATATAGCCTTAAACCTGAATAGAATAGGGAATACAATACAATTCAGGTTGAACTTGATGGACTACTAGTCTTTTTTCAACCTCACGGACAATGTTACTATGTTCAAAATGTGTGCTAAGGACTTTACGTTTATGCTGTAAATGCAAATCCTCTGGCTAGCCACTCATTCTACATTTTTGCACAACCTAATCCAGTTGATATACCTGAGATTCTCTAGTGCTGTTAAATCTAACCACACACAGTATCTGAGAGCACAGTATGACAAGCCTGATTTCAGAGCTTGTAGGTGAAAGTTAGTGCTTCAGATCCAGGGATTCCTGTCAGTCATTTTTTAATGAACCAAGGTTTTGTTTTTACAACGATATTGACAATGAGATATTCAATCTCTGTATACCTCAATTTGTTATTAACTTTGATCACACATTCCAACTCATTAATGGAATCAACCAGCTCACAAAACTATTTATTTTTACCCATCCAGAGGATAAAGAAATTATCTATGTACTGCAGGTATAAGATCTTTTTTACTTTTCTGTTTTTGAAGAAAGATGATCATTCTTATTTGGGCATAAAGATGTTTCCATATAACATTTATATAGTAATATAAGTCATTAAACCAGAAATAATTTCTATTCAATTTAAGTTCCAATAATTTGATAAAAAATTGTAGTTATGGACCAAGGCAGTTGGAGTTATCAGTCAAAAATTCTTCAAGTGCATGTAACCCCTCTGTATGTGAAATCTATGTATACAGATATTATACATTCTTTATACAGGATGTCGACAGTAAGTAGGTCGACAGGGTTTCTAGGTCGTCAGGGTCTCTATGTCGACATGAACAAGGTCGACATGAGTTTTATTATTATTTTTGTGTCGTCTTCTCCATAGAGTGACCGGGGGAACTAATTAGTGCACCGTGCACCCTCACATGGCTCGCTTTGGTCACCATGCTTCAGGAAAGGTGGCTCACTCTGCTACAGCTGTGTTCGCCACAGGTTACTGTTCCAAATTTTAGTCCACGTGGATTGTAAAGTATGAAAAGTTAAAAAATGAAAAAAATTGTGAAAAATGCATGTTGACCTTCTGTCATGTTGACCTAGTACATGTCGACCTAGAGACCATGTCGACCTAGAAATCCTGTCGACCTACTTACTGTCAACCAAAAGTGGTCGACCTAGACATTGTCAACCTAAGTGTGGTCAACCTAGAGACCGGATACCCAGTATACATAATAAGGTGTTTCCAGGGACTTCTGATTGACAACATACTGTAAGTGCATCAAGGGCTTAGAAGTATTCTTTAAAAAAGTACATTCCTATTTTACACAAGTTGGAGTAGGACACCAAGATATTGTGATATAGGCTGATATAAGAAACATCTTGTCGAGATTATAGGTCAGCCAAGTGGAAGTACAGTAGATGGTCTTTATGAAGTTTGGGTATGATGAGTACTTGGAAATTCCTGCATGACAGCTTTAAAAACTAGTACCAGCCAAAATCCTATCAAGTTTAGCCTTATCTTTTAATGTTGGATCCATACTCAACTTTGAATTATTTTTGACATCTTTCAGTTGGTTATAAATCTCAAGGCAATAGAGGTGTTTTGAATGAATATCGCCATGCCTTTGTCCATGGGGCAAATATTGATATTTTTATAACAGCTTAAGTTTGTAAGGGCCTTGTAGTCACTTAATGTAAGGTACTGATGTACTGTATGTTGGTATGCTCCGTGTTAAATGTAATAATGGTGTTGTTTAATAGTCAGTTGAAACATTTCATGCATTGTTAAATGGTAGACCACAAGGAGAAGCTATACATTACTTCTGCAAAAAATAGCAAAATAATTATCCATTGTGTCTTCATGGCATGGGGCCTGACTGTTAACTTCTATCGCTGCGTGATTGAGAGCTTGCTGACCTACGCGATCACGGTGTGGTTTCGTAATGCCAAGTGTTAAGATTTTGTTGCCTTGGAAAGAGTGATTAAATCTGCGGAGAGGATCATTGGCCAACCCTTGCTTAGTTTGGCGGATGTACTCACTGCGAGGAGTCTGTCGAAGGCAATCAAGATGATTGAAGATAGGGGTCACCCCTGTAATATGTTTTTTTTTTCCCTTTTACCATCGGGGAGACGTTATAAGTGTTTAAGATGTCGTACCACTAGGTTAAGGAATAGTTTCTTCCCTTCTGTGATTGTTGGTTTGTATTCTCAACTTTGCTAAACTTATGTGATGTATTTTATCTGGTGTATATGACATGAGAACTGTATATATTTTCGCTATATATGTTCAGGTACAGTGACAATAAATTATTCTTATCTTATCTTAGAAACATTCATTGAGACTGAGTTTATGTCCAAATCTGTAAATCCAGGTTACAATTAAACTCACAATGGAAATTTGTTGGAACAAAGGAAAGTCCTTTTTTTAATACAGTGGTTTCTTTCTGTGGCCAATGAGAAATTGAAACTTAAGGGCATTGTTTTGATAGCTGGAATCCTAATTCTCTTCTTTTGGTCACCCTTTCCTGTTAAAGGTTCTCCTTGGCTTGATTATTGGCTTCTTGCACGTGTCCCTAAATGAAAATTCAGTTTTAAAAACAACAAAATCACTGTCACTCTGCTAGGTTTGGGTGTCTGAAACTTATTCTGTCTTCTAAGTTGTCAATTTTATTTTACAGTTCCCTTATAAGATGTGTAGAGTGTAATCAATGTATCTTTCCTTGAGCTTAAGGAGGTTGTAATATATTTCTTCTTGTACTTTAAATGACTGTTTAATACGTTGTATAATGGGTTCTGATACAAAATGTCAATATTCAAGAAGTTGACACCAGAATGTCAATATCGACTGAATGTCAACATAATCTTTATATCAACATGTTCATAATGTCAAAGTGGTCATCACGTCGACATTGGGCATGTCAACAGTCAAAATGTCTACAGTGTTTTTACAGTATTTGAATCCTAAACACAGCCAAGCTCTAAACCTAGCACTGACATTCACTGTTGACATCATGACTGTTGACATTCATAATGTTGACATAATAACCAGGTTCACATTGTCAATGTCAACATACCTGTATCAGTCATGTTGACATTCTGTTGTCTTCGTTTTGATTGTCATCATAATGACTTCATACCATATAATCAAAAAATTGCCCACTGCTACATTGAATGGTGCCTTAAAAATGTATATCTCTATTCATAAGTGGCAGAAATATGATTTTTACATGTAAAACTATTTACAGTTCACAATAAGTTCACAATAAGCCATTTGCCATAGATGTTTTGAGTCATCTGTATTTAAATTTAGCCTTGATATATATTTACCACATTATTACAAAAGAAAGACTGCAGTCAACTGGAGAACCGCCAAACCATGCCTCCACCACGGATTTAAGAGTGTCAAGCGAATATACTTCTTGATAAAATGTAAAAAGCCATTAAAGTAGACGTTAATGCTACTTAATTGTTGCCTCCATTAAATTGGATTGACATGGAATAACATCAAATAACCCTAAGGTCTGGAAAGCATCACACATATAATAAAATTTATGATTTAGTCAAAGGTTAATTCACCGCTACTGCAAAGCTTTCAGTCTTAAATGGATATCTTTGCATATTATCATTTAACACTGTTCCATTATATGATTTATTCTGGAAAATTAAAGCACCTTTCTCTAGCAAATCTAGAATAGTAACGAAGCCAGCTTTCTATTTTTTGCTCATCTACTTTTCATTTTAATTACAACTGCCAGGAATTTGTTTACTAAGCTTGAAATCGTGTGCCCTGTAACCAGTTAAATAAATTGACAACATCTGTAAGTTCAAATGACATCAAGCAAACACAGAAATAGTCTTTTTCTCTGTTATCCTTATTAGAATGAGAAGAGCAATGTAAAACATACCAATATCTAAAATGAATGTGGAACAAGAAAAAATGTTTCTAGGGTCATGAGTTCATGAAAGAGAAAAACATTCGAAAATGCCTTTTTTTTGCAACGTCAAAAGTTTTATTGATAAATATAAGGTATGGGGTGCCTCACAGTGGCTTATTGTCTCTTACACAAAAGGAGTAATGGGGTGATTTAGTGGGGATGTAGTTAATGGGGGTCATTCTGACCCATTCGCTCATTGCGTTTTGTTGCAGCCGAGCGAACAGGTCCCTACTGCGCATGCGCCGGCACCGTAGTGCGCTGGCGCATGCCAGACGGCCGAAGGCCATTGCAGGGATGCAATATCCTCTGCCTGATTGACAGGCAGAGGCGGCCGCTGGGCAGGAGGGGGCGAAATGGCGGCGTTTTGTGGGATCGGTCTGGCCAACGCAGGCGTGGCCGGACCGAACGGGGGGGTGGGCCGCAGTGGCTACGTGACATCACACGCAGCCGCTGCGGGCCAGGGAGCGATGAGTAGCTCCCGGCCAGCACGCTAAAGCTGCACAGGCCGGGAGCTACTCTTGAAGTGCAATGGCATCGCTGCTGTGCGATGCCTTTGCACTTCTGCGGGGGGGGGGGGGGACTGACATGCAGGGCTAACTAGCCCTGTGCTGGGCGTCCCCCCGCATGTCAGTGTGATTGATCATAGCTGTGCTACATTTATCACAGCTACGATCAACTCGGAATGACCCCCTATATCACAGCGCTCAGGCTCTTGATGGTATGAATGCTGCCAGCTGCATCCTGATAGTTAGAATCCTGATGGATCCCACAGGTAAGTATTGGGGTTAGGGTTAGGTTTTGGGTTAGGGTTAGGCACTAGGAGGGTTGTTAGGGTTATGCTACAAGGGGGAGGTTAGGTTTGGGTTGCGGGAGGGGATGGTTAAGGTTAGGCTGAGAGAGGTGTGGGTTAGGGTTCGGCTGTGGAATGGGTCGGTTAGGGTTAAGATTAGGGCTAAAATACTTAGAAAAATTTGTCAGGATTTTGAACATTTCGATGTCACTGTCAGCAATACCATTCCAATTACCAATACCATTCCAATTTAGGTTGCTGTTTGCTGAATGTAGACTATCCGTAGTAGTGATGAGCGGGTTCGGTTTCTCGGAAACCGAACCCCCACGAACTTCACGCTTTTTACACGGGTCCGAGGCAGACTCGGATCTTCCCGCCTTGCTCGGCTAACCCGAGCGCGCCCGAACGTCATCATCCCGCTGTCGGATTCTCGCGAGGCTCGTATTCTATCGCGAGACTCGGATTCTATATAAGGAGCCGCGCGTCGCCGCCATTTTCACACGTGCATTGATATTGATAGGGAGAGGACGTGGCTGGCGTCCTCTCCGTTTAGATAGAGAGTGAGACACTTGATTTACTGGAGCATTAGGAGTACTCAGAGAGTGCAGAGTTTTGCTGATAGTTATACTAGTGACCACCAGTTTTATTTATTATTTAATATAATCCGTTCTCTGCCTGAAAAAAACGATACACAGTCACATACCATATCTGTGCTCAGCCTCAGTGTGCTGCATGATAATATCATCTATGTATATCTGACTGTGCTGAGTAGTGCTCACTGCTCACACAGCTTAATTGTGGGGGAGACTGGGGAGCAGTTATAGCAGGAGTACATATTTAACAGTGCACACTTTTGCTGCCAGAGTGCCAGTGTGACTGACCAGCAGTGACCACCAGTATATTGTCTGCCTGAAAAAGTTAAACACTCGTGTGGTGTTTTTTTATTTTATTCTATAAACGCATTCTGCTGACAGTGTCCAGCAGGTCCGTCATTCATTATATTTCTATCTTCTACATACTAGTAGTTTAGGAGTCTGCAGTGCTGACAGTGTCCAGCAGGTCCGTCATTATATAATATATACCTGTCCTGCAGTAGTGATATATATATATTTTTTATATCATTATCATCCAGTCTATACTAGCAGACGCAGTACGGTAGTCCACGGCTGTAGCTACCTCTGTGTCGGCAGTCGTTCGTCCATAATTGTATACCTACCTGTGGTGGTTTTTTTTTTTTTCTATCTTCTTCATACTAGTAGCTTAGGAGTCTGCAGTGCTGACAGTGTCCAGCAGGTCCGTCATTATATAATATATACCTGTCCTGCAGTAGTGATATATATATATTTTTTATATCATTATCATCCAGTCTATACTAGCAGACGCAGTACGGTAGTCCACGGCTGTAGCTACCTCTGTGTCGGCACTGGCAGTCGCTCATCCATAATTGTATACCTACCTGTGGTGGTTTTTTTTTTTTCTATCTTCTTCATACTAGTAGTTTAGGAGTCTGCAGTGCTGACAGTGTCCAGCAGGTCCGTCATTATATAATATATACCTGTCCTGCAGTAGTGATATATATATATTTTTTATATCATTATCATCCAGTCTATACTAGCAGACGCAGTACGGTAGTCCACGGCTGTAGCTACCTCTGTGTCGGCACTGGCAGTCGCTCGTCCATAATTGTATACCTACCTGTGGTGTTTTTTTTTTTTTCTATCTTCTTCATACTAGTAGTTTAGGAGTCTGCAGTGCTGACAGTGTCCAGCAGGTCCGTCATTATACAATATATACCTGTCCTGCAGTAGTGATATATATATATATATATTTTATATCATTATCATCCAGTCTATACTAGCAGACGCAGTACGGTAGTCCACGGCTGTAGCTACCTCTGTGTCGGCAGTCGCTCGTCCATAATTGTATACCTACCTGTGGTGGTTGTTTTTTTTTCTATCTTCTTCATACTAGTAGTTTAGGAGTCTGCAGTGCTGACAGTGTCCAGCAGTGATATATATATATATATTTTATATCATTATCATCCAGTCTATACTAGCAGACGCAGTACGGTAGTCCACGGCTGTAGCTACCTCTGTGTCGGCAGTCGCTCGTCCATAATTGTATACCTACCTGTGGTGGGTTTTTTTTTCTATCTTCTTCATACTAGTAGTTTAGGAGTCTGCAGTGCTGACAGTGTCCAGCAGGTCCGTCATTATATAATATATACCTGTCCTGCAGTAGTGATATATATATATTTTTTATATCATTATCATCCAGTCTATACTAGCAGACGCAGTACGGTAGTCCACGGCTGTAGCTACCTCTGTGTCGGCACTGGCAGTCGCTCGTCCATAATTGTATACCTACCTGTGGTGGTTTTTTTTTTTCTATCTTCTTCATACTAGTAGTTTAGGAGTCTGCAGTGCTGACAGTGTCCAGCAGGTCCGTCATTATACAATATATACCTGTCCTGCAGTAGTGATATATATATATTTTTTATATCATTATCATCCAGTCTATACTAGCAGACGCAGTACGGTAGTCCACGGCTGTAGCTACCTCTGTGTCGGCAGTCGCTCGTCAACCATAAGTATACTAGTATCCATCCATCTCCATTGTTTACCTGAGGTGCCTTTTAGTTGTGCCTATTAAAATATGGAGAACAAAAATGTTGAGGTTCCAAAAATAGGGAAAGATCAAGATCCACTTCCACCTCGTGCTGAAGCTGCTGCCACTAGTCATGGCCGAGACGATGAAATGCCATCAACGTCGTCTGCCAAGGCCGATGCCCAATGTCATAGTAGAGAGCATGTAAAATCCAAAACACCAAATATCAGTAAAAAAAGGACTCAAAAATCTAAAATAAAATCGTCGGAGGAGAAGCGTAAACTTGCCAATATGCCATTTACCACACGGAGTGGCAAGGAACGGCTGAGGCCCTGGCCTATGTTCATGGCTAGTGGTTCAGCTTCACATGAGGATGGAAGCACTCAGCCTCTCGCTATAAAAATGAAAAGACTTAAGCTGGCAAAAGCACAGCAAAGAACGGTGCGTTCTTCGAAATCACAAATCCACAAGGAGAGTCCAATTGTGTCGGTTGCAATGCCTGACCTTCCCAACACTGGACGTGAAGAGCATGCGCCTTCCACCATTTGCACGCCCCCTGCAAGTGCTGGAAGGAGCACCCGCAGGCCAGTTCCTGATAGTCAGATTGAAGATGTCAGTGTTGAAGTACACAAGGATGAGGGGGATATGGGTGTTGCTGGCGCTGGGGAGGAAATTGACCAGGAGGATTCTGATGGTGAGGTGGTTTGTTTAAGTCAGGCACCCGGGGAGACACCTGTTGTCCGTGGGAGGAATATGGCCATTGACATGCCTGGTGAAAACACCAAAAAAATCAGCTCTTCAGTTTGGAAGTATTTCAACAGAAATGCGGACAACATTTGTCAAGCCGTGTGTTGCCTTTGTCAAGCTGTAATAAGTAGGGGTAAGGACGTTAACCACCTCGGAACATCCTCCCTTATACGTCACCTGCAGCGCATTCATCATAAGTCAGTGACAAGTTCAAAAACTTTGGGCGACAGCGGAAGCAGTCCACTGACCAGTAAATCCCTTCCTCTTGTAACCAAGCTCACGCAAACCACCCCACCAACTCCCTCAGTGTCAATTTCCTCCTTCCCCAGGAATGCCAATAGTCCTGCAGGCCATGTCACTGGCAATTCTGACGAGTCCTCTCCTGCCTGGGATTCCTCCGATGCATCCATGCATGTAACGCCTACTGCTGCTGGCGCTGCTGTTGTTGCTGCTGGGAGTCGATGGTCATCCCAGAGGGGAAGTCGTAAGACCACTTTTACTACTTCCACCAAGCAATTGACTGTCCAACAGTCCTTTGCGAGGAAGATGAAATATCACAGCAGTCATCCTGCTGCAAAGCGTATAACTGAGGCCTTGGCATCCTGGGCGGTGAGAAACGTGGTTCCGGTATCCATCATTACTGCAGAGCCAACTAGAGACTTGTTGGAGGTACTGTGTCCTTGGTACCAAATACCATCTAGGTTCCATTTCTCTAGGCAGGCGATACCGAAAATGTACACAGACCTCAGAAAAAGACTCACCAGTGTCCTAAAAAATGCAGTTGTACCCAATGTCCACTTAACCACGGACATGTGGACAAGTGGAGCAGGGCAGACTCAGGACTATATGACTGTGACAGCCCACTGGGTAGATGTATTGACTCCCGCCGCAAGAACAGCAGCGGCGGCACCAGTAGCAGCATCTCGCAAACGCCAACTCTTTCCTAGGCAGGCTACGCTTTGTATCACCGCTTTCCAGAATACGCACACAGCTGAAAACCTCTTATGGCAACTGAGGAAGATCATCGCAGAATGGCTTACCCCAATTGGACTCTCCTGTGGATTTGTGGCATCGGACAACGCCAGCAATATTGTGTGTGCATTAAATATGGGCAAATTCCAGCACGTCCCATGTTTTGCACATACCTTGAATTTGGTGGTGCAGAATTATTTAAAAAACGACAGGGGCGTGCAAGAGATGCTGTCGGTGGCCAGAAGAATTGCGGCACACTTTCGGCGTACAGGCACCACGTACAGAAGACTGGAGCACCACCAAAAACGCCTGAACCTGCCCTGCCATCATCTGAAGCAAGAAGTGGTAACGAGGTGGAATTCAACCCTCTAAATGCTTCAGAGGTTGGAGGAGCAGCAAATGGCCATTCAAGCCTATACAACTGAGCACGATATAGGAGGTGTAATGCACCTGTCTCAAGCGCAGTGGAGAATGATTTCAACGTTGTGCAAGGTTCTGCAACCTTTTGAACTTGCCACACGTGAAGTCAGTTCAGACACTGCCAGCCTGAGTCCGGTCATTCCCCTCATCAGGCTTTTGCAGAAGAAGCTGGAGACATTGAAGGAGGAGCTAACACAGAGCGATTCCGCTAGGCATGTGGGACTTGTGGATGGAGCCCTTAATTCGCTTAACAAGGATTCACGGGTGGTCAATCTGTTGAAATCAGAGCACTACATTTTGGCCACCGTGCTCGATCCTAGATTTAAAACCTACCTTGGATATCTCTTTCCGGCAGACACAAGTCTGCTGGGGTTCAAGGAACTGCTGGTGAGAAAATTGTCAAGTCAAGCGAAACGCGACCTGTCAACATCTCCTCCTTCACATTCTCCCGCAACTGGGGGTGCGAGGAAAAGGCTCAGAATTCCGAGCCCACCCGCTGGCGGTGATGCAGGGCAGTCTGGAGCGACTGCTGATGCTGACATCTGGTCCGGACTGAAGGACCTGACAACGATTACGGACATGTCGTCTACTGTCACTGCATATGATTCTCTCCCCATTGAAAGAATGGTGGAGGATTATATGAGTGACCGCATCCAAGTAGGCACGTCAGACAGTCCGTACTTATACTGGCAGGAAAAAGAGGCAATTTGGAGGCCCTTGCACAAACTGGCTTTATTCTACCTAAGTTGCCCTCCCACAAGTGTGTACTCCGAAAGAGTGTTTAGTGCCGCCGCTCACCTTGTCAGCAATCGGCGTACGAGGTTACATCCAGAAAATGTGGAGAAGATGATGTTCATTAAAATGAATTATAATCAATTCCTCCGTGGAGACATTCACCAGCAGCAATTGCCTCCACAAAGTACACAGGGAGCTGAGATGGTGGATTCCAGTGGGGACGAATTGATAATCTGTGAGGAGGGGGATGTACACGGTGATATATCGGAGGATGATGATGAGGTGGACATCTTGCCTCTGTAGAGCCAGTTTGTGCAAGGAGAGATTAATTGCTTCTTTTTCGGTGGGGGTCCAAACCAACCCGTCATTTCAGTCACAGTCGTGTGGCAGACCCTGTCACTGAAATGATGGGTTGGTTAAAGTGTGCATGTCCTGTTTATACAACATAAGGGTGGGTGGGAGGGCCCAAGGACAATTCCATCTTGCATCTCTTTTTTCTTTCATTTTTCTTTGCGTCATGTGCTGTTTGGGGAGTAGTTTTTGGAAGGGCCATCCTGCGTGACACTGCAGTGCCACTCCTAGATGGGCCAGGTGTTTGTGTCGGCCACTTGGGTCGCTTATCTTTGTCACACAGCTACCTCATTGCGCCTCTTTTTTTCTTTGCGTCATGTGCTGTTTGGGGGGGTGTTTTTTGGAAGGGCCATCCTGCGTGACACTGCAGTGCCACTCCTAGATGGGCCAGGTGTTTGTGTCGGCCACTAGGGTCGCTTAGCTTACTCACACAGCTACCTCATTGCGCCTCTTTTTTTTCTTATTTGCGTCATGTGCTGTTTGGGGGGTGTTTTTTGGAAGGGCCATCCTGCGTGACACTGCAGTGCCACTCCTAGATGGGCCAGGTGTTTGTGTCGGCCACTTGGGTCGCTGAGCTTAGTCATCCAGCGACCTCGGTGCAAATTTTAGGACTAAAAATAATATTGTGAGGTGTGAGGTGTTCAGAATAGACTGAAAATGAGTGGAAATTATGGTTATTGAGGTTAATAATACTTTGGGATCAAAATGACCCCCAAATTCTATGATTTAATCTGTTTTTTAGGGTTTTTTGAAAAAAACACCTGAATCCAAAACACACCCGAATCCGACAAAAAAAATTCGGTGAGGTTTTGCCAAAACGCGTTCGAACCCAAAACACGGCCGCGGAACCGAACCCAAAACCAAAACACAAAACCCCGAAAAATTTCCGGTGCTCATCACTAATCCGTAGTAATGTACCTGTTACTACACATTTGAGATATTCAAGAAATATAGTACGTATTTAGCTGTTGTTATTATTATCCTTTATTTATACTGTATGGTACAACAAGTGTTCCGCAGTGTCTAACAAAGTGCATAAACAAATGAACAAAACAAGAATAACAGTGACTTACAGTACAAGACAATGTAGGACAAGCACATAGTATATAAACTTTGCTGCATCAACAGACATGACACTGAAATAAGCATCAGTGTGACCAAAAATGAGGGCTAGATGCCATTGTAAGAAGTATGGTGTAGGAGATAGTCTAAGTAGAGAAGGAAAGGGAGGGGCAGACAGACAAGGGCGACACAGATGTGGTAGATAGTGAGCATGGAACAGAGGGCTTAGGACGAGAGGGCTGGTTTTGATGAAGTGGGTCTTGAGAGCCTGTTTAAATTTTATAGAGAGGTGCAAAGTCTTATGGAGAGGTAGGGAATTCCAGAGATAGGGATCAGCACATGCAAAATCTTGGAGGCAGGAATGAGAGGAAAGAATCAGTTGGGAAGAGAGGGGGCATGCATTTGTGGAGCAAAAAGGATGGGCAGGAACGTAAAAGGAGATAAGGCCAGATATGTAATTGGGAAAGCAGTGGGTGAGGGCCTTTTACTGTAAGTGAGTTTGGTAAACTTGAATTTGATTCTGAAGAGAAAGGGCAGCAAGTGTAGGTCAGTTTAGGGCTTGTAAGAGTGGGGATGTGGATGTAGTACATTTGAAGAGTAAGATGAGCTGGGCTGCAGCATTGAGGATAGCTTGCAGTGGAGAGAGGCATTTGTCAGGGTGGCCAGCTAGGGGAAGATTACAGTAGTCCAGTCTGGAGATGACCAGTGAGTGCATGGGGGTCTTAGTAGCACCTATGGAGAGAAAGTGCCTGATCCTGGAAATATTTTAAAGCTAGAAAGAGCGGGACTGCAAGAGGTGCTGAATGTGTAGTTTAAAGGAGAGGGAGGAGTCAAGGATAACTCCAAGAGAGCGTACTTGGGGGCAAGAAGAGATAGTTGTGCTAGCAATAGATAATGAAATTGTGGGGAGTAAGGTTATGCTGGAGGGTGGGAAGCTCCTAATTTAGCTCAATTCCATAGAACATTGTTATCACTTCAGAATGTGGGCCTTAATCACAGTAGCATACTATTATGTCTATCGATGGATCTCATGATTTTTAGCAAACTACAATATGCGTGAGTTGCAGCCAACATACACAAATTAGATCAATTAGGGGTGATTGAACTGGGTGATCAGCAAAAAGGATAAGTGTACTGTGGGTGGGACCATGCACTATGGATTTCCCATCTTTCAGTAAGATCTAAGCAATAGCCTGTCATAGCTGATTGTAGTCTTTACAGGGAGAGCAAGGGCCATATTAACAATGGGGTTGGTGGAGCTGCAGCTCCAGTCTTCCCATAAAATTAGGCCCAAAGGATCCACTGCAGGCTAGACTGTGTTGACAGAGTATAAAAAATCCTGTCAACATCGTCAGAATTGCAAAGCTCCGCCCATTCACTGCCTCCCTGCTGACCTTAGTCACACCCACGCTCATTCGACCCACGGGCTTTAGCTGTCTGAATTTCTGAAAGCCCTGCCAATCTACACAGAGTTGCCAAAGCCACGCCCACTCACAGCCACACAAAGGAAGCCAGGAAAAAGAAAAAACCTTTTAACACCATTACCACCCTTAGCCACGCCCATTTACCAGTGGCTGCCCAAAAGCCCCACCCATCTGATTGCAAGTCACCTAAGTCCTGCCCACTCACAGATACAGAAAACCCCACCCACTGGCCATTCGAATCTCCGCCCATTCACCCTTCAAATCCTTCATGAGAACTAGCAAGTGAACTTGGCAGAGCTGCTGCTGGAAACACTGTGCTAAAGAAATACATGGATGCAGGGCAGCTGTCACCATCCATGATGTGAAATATACTGTACATGCATCCTACTAAGGTTGGTGTAATGTCTGCTGCTGCTTTTTATGTGCTCTGATCTTACCCTTGGGCTCTATGTATGTGTGCACTGTGATTATGTGTGTACTGTGTATACAGTAGGCTATGTATCTATGTACATACACACTATATATATGCATACTATGCCACAACTATCAAGAGCAGCACAGACACATGCTGTGTGGTTTCGCGGGGAGGTGCCAAGGCTGCAGCTGTGCAGGATGTCAGAGTGGCTGATCAGCTCCTTTGGGAACCTGAGCCTGGATGGGCTGCAGCGTCAGCAGAGACACAGCAGGCAACAACGGGGCACCCACAGGCAGCAGCAGCAAGCAGCCCACTCCCCCCTACCCAGCGACACTGGTTCAGTCACATCTACCTCCTGCGGTGGCTTCCGGGCTCTGGCAAGAGCAGTTTGGCCAGGTATCTGCTGTATAGTATGTGTAATGCTGTATGTGTAATGTGTATGTGTGATACTGTATGTGTACTTTCCTTACTAGCTGCTGCACAGGTTATTCTCTGCATTTTACTGCATGTGAGGGGAACCTGCAGCATACCTAGTACTTTGTCAGGGGAAGTAGCACTGTGCATAACATGCTGCAGCTCATAACATTGCAGCACTGTGTGTGTGTGTGTGTGTGTGTGTGTGTGTGTGTGTGTGTGTGTGTATATATATATATATATATGTGTGTATATACGGGATGTAATCGGGATTCCAGCGGTTAAAATAAAATCCCGGTGGTCAAAATCCCGACCACCAGAATGCTGGCAGCGATGCCACAGCTATACCCTCTCCTGGGTGTCCACGATACCCATGGAGGGGGAACGAAACCCGTGGCGCGTACAGCGAGCCACCGAGCCCGCAAAGGGGCTTCATTGCGCTTGCCCCTCTGTTGGCATTCTGGTGGTCGGGATTCCGGTGTCGGGATTTTGACCGCCGGGATTTTGACTGACTGAATCCCGTACCCAATGCATATAAACATTGATGAATCTCATACCAGAGTTGCCCATACAGACTCCATTTTGTAAAGGCAAATACATTAAGATAGCTTTAAGTAAATGTATTATTCACAACACAAGAAATAGTCTCATGCAACCAAGTAGTAGAGATGTGCACTTGAAATTTTTCGGGTTTTGCGTTTTGGTTTTGGGTTCGGTTCCGCGGCCGTGTTTTGGGTTCGACCGCGTTTTGGCAAAACCTCACCGAATTTTTTTTGTCGGATTCGGGTGTGTTTTGGATTCGGGTGTTTTTTTTTAAAAACACTAAAAAACAGCTTAAATCATAGAATTTGGGGGTCATTTTGATCCTAAAGTATTATTAACCTCAAAAACCATAATTTCCACTAATTTTCAGTCTATTCTGAATACCTCACACCTCACAATATTATTTTTAGTCCTAAAATTTGCACCTAGGTCGCTGGATGATTAAGCTAAGCGACCCTAGTGGCCGACACAAACACCGGGCCCATCTAGGAGTGGCACTGCAGTGTCACGCAGGATGGCCCTTCCAAAAAACACTCCCCAAACAGCACATGACGCAAAGAAAAAAAGAGGCGCAATGAGGTAGCTGTGTGAGTAAGATAAGCGACCCTAGTGGCCGACACAAACACCGTGCCCATCTAGGAGTGGCACTGCAGTGTCACGCAGGATGGCCCTTCCAAAAAACCCTCCCCAAACAGCACATGACGCAAAGAAAAAAAGAGGCGCAATGAGGTAGCTGTGTGAGTAAGATAAGCGACCCTAGTGGCTGACACAAACACCATGCCCATCTAGGAGTGGCACTGCAGTGTCACGCAGGATGGCCCTTCCAAAAAACCCTCCCCAAACAGCACATGACGCAAAGAAAAAAAGAGGCGCAATGAGGTAGCTGACTGTGTGAGTAAGATAAGCGACCCTAGTGGCCGACACAAACACCGGGCCCATCTAGGAGTGGCACTGCAGTGTCACGCAGGATGGCCCTTCCAAAAAACCCTCCCCAAACAGCACATGACGCAAAGAAAAAAAGAGGCGCAATGAGGTAGCTGTGTGAGTAAGATAAGCGACCCTAGTGGCTGACACAAACACCATGCCCATCTAGGAGTGGCACTGCAGTGTCACGCAGGATGGCCCTTCCAAAAAACCCTCCCCAAACAGCACATGACGCAAAGAAAAAAAGAGGCGCAATGAGGTAGCTGTGTGAGTAAGATAAGCAACCCTAGTGGCCGACACAAACACCGTGCCCATCTAGGAGTGGCACTGCAGTGTCACGCAGGATGGCCCTTCCAAAAAAACCTCCCCAAACAGCACATGACGCAAAGAAAAAAAGAGGCGCAATGAGGTAGCTGTGTGAGTAAGATAAGCGACCCTAGTGGCCAACACAAACACCGGGCCCATCTAGGAGTGGCACTGCAGTGTCACGCAGGATGGCCCTTCCAAAAAACCCTCCCCAAACAGCACATGACGCAAAGAAAAAAAGAGGCGCAATGAGGTAGCTGTGTGAGTAAGATAAGCGACCCTAGTGGCCGACACAAACACCGGGCCCATCTAGGAGTGGCACTGCAGTGTCACGCAGGATGGCCCTTCCAAAAAACATTCCACAAACAGCACATGACGCAAAGAAAAATTAAAGAAAAAAGAGGTGCAAGATGGAATTGTCCTTGGGCCCTCCCACCCACCCTTATGTTGTATAAACAGGACATGTACACTTTAACCAACCCATCATTTCAGTGACAGGGTCTGCCACACGACTGTGACTGAAATGACGGGTTGGTTTGGACCCCCACCAAAAAAGAAGCAATTAATCTCTCCTTGCACAAACTGGCTCTACAGAGGCAAGATGTCCACCTCATCATCATCCTCCGATATATCACCGTGTACATCCCCCTCCTCACAGATTATCAATTCGTCCCCACTGGAATCCACCATCTCAGCTCCCTGTGTACTTTGTGGAGGCAATTGCTGCTGGTCAATGTCTCCACGGAGGAATTGATTATAATTCATTTTAATGAACATCATCTTCTCCACATTTTCTGGATGTAACCTCGTACGCCGATTGCTGACAAGGTGAGCGGCGGCACTAAACACTCTTTCGGAGTACACACTTGTGGGAGGGCAACTTAGGTAGAATAAAGCCAGTTTGTGCAAGGGCCTCCAAATTGCCTCTTTTTCCTGCCAGTATAAGTACGGACTGTCTGACGTGCCTACTTGGATGCGGTCACTCATATAATCCTCCACCATTCTTTCAATGGTGAGAGAATCATATGCAGTGACAGTAGACGACATGTCCGTAATCGTTGTCAGGTCCTTCAGTGCGGACCAGATGTCAGCATCAGCAGTCGCTCCAGACTGCCCTGCATCACCGCCAGCGGGTGGGCTCGGAATTCTGAGCCTTTTCCTCGCACCCCCAGTTGCGGGAGAATGTGAAGGAGGAGATGTTGACAGGTCGCGTTCCGCTTGACTTGACAATTTTCTCACCAGCAGGTCTTTCAACCCCAGCAGACTTGTGTCTGCCGGAAAGAGAGATCCAAGGTAGGCTTTAAATCTAGGATCGAGCACGGTGGCCAAAATGTAGTGCTCTGATTTCAACAGATTGACCACCCGTGAATCCTTGTTAAGCGAATTAAGGGCTCCATCCACAAGTCCCACATGCCTAGCGGAATCGCTCCGTGTTAGCTCCTCCTTCAATGTCTCCAGCTTCTTCTGCAAAAGCCTGATGAGGGGAATGACCTGACTCAGGCTGGCAGTGTCTGAACTGACTTCACGTGTGGCAAGTTCAAAGGGCATCAGAACCTTGCACAACGTTGAAATCATTCTCCACTGCGCTTGAGACAGGTGCATTCCACCTCCTATATCGTGCTCAATTGTATAGGCTTGAATGGCCTTTTGCTGCTCCTCCAACCTCTGAAGCATATAGAGGGTTGAATTCCACCTCGTTACCACTTCTTGCTTCAGATGATGGCAGGGCAGGGCAGGTTCAGTAGTTTTTGGTGGTGCTCCAGTCTTCTGTACGTGGTGCCTGTACGCCGAAAGTGTCCCGCAATTCTTCTGGCCACCGACAGCATCTCTTGCACGCCCCTGTCGTTTTGAAAAAAATTCTGCACCACCAAATTCAAGGTATGTGCAAAACATGGGACGTGCTGGAATTTGCCCATATTTAATGCACACACAATATTGCTGGCGTTGTCCGATGCCACAAATCCACAGGAGAGTCCAATTGGGGTAAGCCATTCCGCGATGATCTTCCTCAGTTGCCGTAAGAGGTTTTCAGCTGTGTGCGTATTCTGGAAAGCGGTGATACAAAGCTTAGCCTGCCTAGGAAAGAGTTGGCGTTTGCGAGATGCTGCTACTGGTGCCGCCGCTGCTGTTCTTGCGGCGGGAGTCCATACATCTACCCAGTGGGCTGTCACAGTCATATAGTCCTGACCCTGCCCTGCTCCACTTGTCCACATGTCCGTGGTTAAGTGGACATTGGGTACAGCTGCATTTTTTAGGACACTGGTGAGTCTTTTTCTGAGGTCTGTGTACATTTTCGGTATCGCCTGCTTAGAGAAATGGAACCTAGATGGTATTTGGTACCGTGGACACAGTACCTCAATCAAGTCTCTAGTTGCCTCTGAATTAACGGTGGAAACCGGAACCACGTTTCTCACTGCCCAGGCTGCCAAGGCCTGAGTTATCTGCTTTGCAGCAGGATGACTGCTGTGATATTTCATCTTCCTCACACTGGTGAGTCTTTTTCTGAGGTCTGTGTACATTTTCGGTATCGCCTGCCTAGAGAAGTGGAACCTAGATGGTATTTGGTAACGGGGGCACACTACCTCAAGAAATTGTGTAGTTCCCTGTGAACTAACGGCGGATACAGGACGCACGTCTAACACCAACATAGTTGTCAAGGCCTCAGTTATCCGCTTTGCAGCAGGATGACTTCTGTGATATTTCATCTTCCTCGCAAAGGACTGTTGGACAGTCAATTGCTTACTGGAAGTAGTACAAGTGGTCTTCCGACTTCCCCTCTGGGATGACCATCGACTCCCAGCAGCAACAACAGCAGCGCCAGCAGCAGTAGGCGTTACACGCAAGGATGCATCGGAGGAATCCCAGGCAGGAGAGGAATCGTCAGAATTGCCAGTGACATGGCCTGCAGGACTATTGGCATTCCTGGGGAAGGAGGAAATTGACACTGAGGGAGTTGGTGGGGTGGTTTACGTGAGCTTGGTTACAAGAGGAAGGGATTTACTGGTCAGTGGACTGCTTCCGCTGTCACCCAAAGTTTTTGAACTTGTCACTGACTTATTATGAATGCGCTGCAGGTGACGTATAAGGGAGGATGTTCCGAGGTGGTTAACGTCCTTACCCCTACTTATTACAGCTTGACAAAGGCAACACACGGCTTGACACCTGTTGTCCGCTTTTCTGTTGAAATACCTCCACACTGAAGAGCTGATTTTTTTGGTATTTTCACCAGGCATGTCAACGGCCATATTCCTCCCACGGACAACAGGTGTCTCCCCGGGTGCCTGACTTAAACAAACCACCTCACCATCAGAATCCTCCTGGTCAATTTCCTCCCCAGCGCCAGCAACACCCATATCCTCCTCATCCTGGTGTACTTCAACACTGACATCTTCAATCTGACTATCAGGAACTGGACTGCGGGTGCTCCTTCCAGCACTTGCAGGGGGCGTGCAAATGGTGGAAGGCGCATGCTCTTCATGTCCAGTGTTGGGAAGGTCAGGCATCGCAACCGACACAATTGGACTCTCTTGTGGATTTGGGATTTCGAAGAAAGCACAGTTCTTTGCGGTGCTTTTGCCAGCTTGAGTCTTTTCAGTTTTCTAGCGAGAGGCTGAGTGCTTCCATCCTCATGTGAAGCTGAACCACTAGCCATGAACATAGGCCAGGGCCTCAGCCGTTCCTTGCCACTCCGTGTGGTAAATGGCATATTGGCAAGTTTACGCTTCTCCTCCGACAATTTTATTTTAGGTTTTGGAGTCCTTTTTTTACTGATATTTGGTGTTTTGGATTTGACATGCTCTGTACTATGACATTGGGCATCGGCCTTGGCAGACGACGTTGCTGGCATTTCATCGTCTCGGCCATGACTAGTGGCAGCAGCTTCAGCACGAGGTGGAAGTGGATCTTGATCTTTCCCTAATTTTGGAACCTCAACATTTTTGTTCTCCATATTTTAATAGGCACAACTAAAAGGCACCTCAGGTAAACAATGGAGATGGATGGATACTAGTATACTTATGGATGGACTGCCGAGTGCCGACACAGAGGTAGCTACAGCCGTGGACTACCGTACTGTGTCTGCTGCTAATATAGACTGGATGATTGATAATGAGATGAAATCAATATATATATGTATGTATATATAATATCACTAGTACTGCAGCCGGACAGGTAGATAATATATTTATTAGGTAATGATGACTGATGACGGACCTGCTGGACACTGTCAGCTCAGCAGCACCGCAGACTGCTACAGTAAGCTACTATACTATAATAGCATGTACAAAGAAGAAAGAAAAAAAAAAACCACGGGTAGGTGGTATACAATTATGGATGGACTGCCGAGTGCCGACACAGAGGTAGCTACAGCCGTGGACTAACGTACTGTGTCTGCTGCTAATATAGACTGGATGATTGATAATGAGATGAAATCAATATATATATGTATGTATATATAATATCACTAGTACTGCAGCCGGACAGGTAGATAATATATTTATTAGGTAATGATGACTGATGACGGACCTGCTGGACACTGTCAGCTCAGCAGCACCGCAGACTGCTACAGTAAGCTACTATACTATAGTAGTATGTACAAAGAAGAAAAAAAAAACACGGGTAGGTGGTATACAATTATGGATGGACTGCCGAGTGCCGACACAGAGGTAGCTACAGCCGTGGACTAACGTACTGTGTCTGCTGCTAATATAGACTGGATGATTGATAATGAGATGAAATCAATATATATATGTATGTATATATAATATCACTAGTACTGCAGCCGGACAGGTAGATAATATATTTATTAGGTAATGATGACTGATGACGGACCTGCTGGACACTGTCAGCTCAGCAGCACCGCAGACTGCTACAGTAAGCTACTATACTATAGTAGTATGTACAAAGAAGAAAGAAAAAAAAACCACGGGTAGGTGGTATACAATTATGGATGGACTGCCGAGTGCCGACACAGAGGTAGCTACAGCCGTGGACTAACGTACTGTGTCTGCTGCTAATATAGAGTCTAGACTGGATGATAAATTATTGATAATGAGATGAAATCAATATAATATCACTAGTACTGCAGCCGGACAGTTACTATATATATTTATTATGTAATGACTGATGACGGACCTGCTGGACACTGTCAGGTCAGCACAGCACCGCAGACTGCTACAGTAAGCTACTATAGTAGTATGTATAAAGAAGAATGAAAAAAAAAAACACGGGTAGGTGGTATACAATATTATATATATATATATATATTATATACAATTATATATATATATATATATTAAACTGGTGGTGATTGATTATTAAACTGGTGGTCACTTCAGGTCACGTTGCAACTTGCAACTAGTACTCCGAGGCCTAAGCAGACAATCACAAAATATATTATTATACTGGTGGTCAGTGTGGTCACAACAATGGCAGTGTGGCACTGACTCTGGCAGCAAAAGTGTGCACTGTACGTTATATGTACTCCTGAGTCCTGCTCTCAGACTCTAACTGCTCCCCACTGTCAGTGTCTCCCCCACAAGTCAGATAATACACTTACAGTCACACTATCTATTATCTAATCTATAAATATCACTTCAGCAAGTAGTATAGTAGTATACAGTATAGTAGTACTCCTCCTAATAATGCTCCCCAAAATACTGTGTCTCTCTCTTCTCTAAACGGAGAGGACGCCAGCCACGTCCTCTCCCTATGACTCTCAATGCACGTGTGAAAATGGCGGCGACGCGCGGCTCCTTATATAGAATCCGAGTCTCGCGATAGAATCCGAGCCTCGCGAGAATCCGACAGCGTGATGATGACGTTCGGGCGCGCTCGGGTTAGCCGAGCAAGGCGGGAAGATCTGAGCCTGCTCGGACCCGTGTAAAAAACCTGAAGTTCGGGCGGGTTCGGATTCAGAGGAACCGAACCCGCTCATCTCTACCAAGTAGATTGTTTTTGTTAATTTTATAGTATTGGAATGCCTATAACCTTCACTACACCCAGAAATAATGAGAGAATAGAAAGGCAGGTGTTCACCAGATGTAGGATGATGAACCAGACCGCATAGCTCACACGCATCTTAGAAGTAGCAATAAGATAAGCGATTTTCTGTATAATGAGCTTTTGTATCCAATTAATTGTATGAGTCATAAATGTTATTCAATGTATTGCACTGTATGCATTTTCCTATAAAGGAGTGTCCGAACTGAAATTAAACTCAGTGAATCTCTGACACACATGCGATTCTCTTGTGTTCTCATTCACTCCAATTGATCAATTGTAGGAAAATGACGTCAACCTAAAATCATTCAACTTGGTTTATTGAATTTAGACATATAGATTCAGCAACATATATAAAAAAATATCAGTGTACCGGACCCCACGATTTATTTTGCTGGCCCTAATAAAAGGGCTCTACCTGGCGTAATGTGTATAAAAAAAGGTTCTACCTGGTGTAACGTGTAAAAGGTGCTTTACCTAGCGTAACATGTATAACAGGGGCTCTCCCTGGCGTAATGTTGATAAGGGGCTCTGCTCTACTGTGGTGTAATGTGTGTAAGGGACTCTAACATGGCAAATGTGTATAAGGGTCTCTGCTCTACTTTGTTGACTGACAGATACTACTGTGCAGTGTTATGTGAGTTCATACTATTGTGTGGCCATGCCCCTTCCACATGAAGCCACCCCCATATATTTTTGTGTACTGTCCCTATTTTGAATTTGGGGGGCTGCCAAATCCAACTTTTGCCCTTGGCACCACAGAGTCTAGAAGCAACCCTGCTCAGCACTCCCTGTTAAATGCCAACTTGCTGCCTGCCCTTGCTCAAATAAACATACTGTATGAGGAATGCAGCCACTTCAAACAGCAAGGCACTGCTGCTCAGAAGCAAAGCATAAGCTTATTCCATATTCAACATTTTGAGGTATTTACCTCGTCATTAGGAAGACTTTCATAAAACAAAGTGCAACAAGCTAACGTTAAATCCCCACACAGACAAATGCAGACACCATACAGCACCATAGACCCGGTGCTACGTGACCGGAGGAATACCGGAGGAGTATTATTTTATTTATAGGGCGCCACAAGTGTTTTGCAGCGCCGTACAAAGGACAGTACAAGGAGACAAAACTTAGCATAACAGTAAATAAATAAAAAAAATAGAGTGCAGGTAACAAAGAGTACCACAATTCTCTAAACATAATACAGCTTAGATGTACAGTAAGTAGCGAGTGAGTAATCATTGTACTACTTGGGGCTGGTGGCCATAGATAGAGAGGAGCCTTTACCAGTAGGAGAAAAGGAGGTAAAGATGGTCGCTGAGTGAAATATGTCAAGAAGAGGGCTTAGACAAGAAGAGGAAAGAGGGCCCTGCTCTGAAGAGCTGACAATCTAGTGGGGAGGGGCGACAGACAGATGACATGAGGTGCACGCAAGCAGGAGGAAGCCTGATGGCAGTATGCAAGCAAAGCAGAGATTTTCAAGGCATGGGGCAGGGGGATGGAGGAGTAGCCTAAGGACTAGGTTATGCATCGGAGGGGTATGCTTTGATAAATAGGTGGGTTTTCAGTGCCCGTTTGAAACTTTGCAAGGTCGGGGAGAGTCTAATGGAGCGCGGGGAGCGCGCTCCACTGAAGGGGTGCAGCACAGGCAAAATCCTGAACTCATGCATGGGAAGCAGTGACCAGGGCAGAGGAGAGGCAACGGTCATTGGCCGACCGTAGTGGGCGGGAGGGAATATGAAGGGAGAGGAGGTTGGAGATGTAGGGAGCTGTGGAATTAGAGATGGCCTTGTATGTGAGGGTGAGGAGTTTGAAGAGGATTCTGTAGGGGAATGAGAGCCAGAGTAGATTTTGTCAAAGGGGAGTGGCAGAACTGGAGCGGCGGAGAAGGAAGATGAGCCTTGCTGTGGTGTTGAGGACAGAGTGGAGGGGAACGAGGTGGGAGCAAGTGAGGCCTGTGAGGAGAACATTGCAGTAGTCGAGTCGTGAGATGACCAGTGAGTGGATGATAAGTTTAGTTGCACTCTGGGAGAGAAATGACCTGATGCGAGCAATGTTGCATAGCTGGAACCGACAAGATTGCACCAGAGCTTGGAAGTAGGGTGCAAAGGAGAGGGAGGAGTCAAGAGTGATGCCCAGGCAGCGGAGTTAGGGAATGGGGGAGATGATTGTGTTGTCAACAGTGATAGAGACATTTGTAGGGGGTGTTGCTCTGTTTGGGGGAAAGATAATGAGTTCAGTTTTGTCCATGTTGAGCTTCAGAGAGCGCTCAGACATCCGGGAGGATATAGCAGAGAGGCAGCTGGAGACCTGAGAGAGGACAGAGGGAGACAGATCAGGAGAGGAGAGGAAAAGTTGTGTGTCATCAGCATAGAGATGATATTGAAGGCCACAGGATTTAATGAGCGCACCCAGGGAAGAGATGTACAGGGAGAATAGAAGGGGGCCTAGGACAGAACCCTGAGGGACACCAACAGGAAGGATGGAAGGGTGTGAGTTGGTTCTGGAGGCAGACATAGAGAAGGAGCGGTTAGTAAGGTATGAGGTAAACCAGTCAAGGACGGTGCTAGAGAGGCCGTTTTGCAGCGTGCGGAGGAGGAGAGGATGAGCCATGGTGTCAAAGGCAGCAGAGAGGTCCAGAAGGATGAGTAGAGAGAAGTGGCCCTTGGATTTGGCCAAAAGCAGGTCATTGGTGACTTTCATCAGGGCAGTCTCGGTGGAGTGGAGTGGGCAAAAGCCAGATTGTAGTGGATCAAGGATGGAGTTGTCAGAGAGGTAACTAGTGAGACGGCCTTTCAACAGTCGTTCAAGTAGTTTGGAGGCAAAAGGGATAAGAGAGATGGGGCGGTAGCTAGTGAGTGATGAAGGGTCGATGTTGGTTTTTTTGGGAATAGGGGACACCAGAGCATGTTTGAATGGTGAGGGAAAGATGCTAGTAGAGATCGATAGGTTAAATAGATGAGCAAGGTGGGAGCAGGCAGGGGGAGGAGGGAGCGGAGAAGAGGGGAGGGGAGGGATTCCAAGGGGCAGGTTGAGGGGGGGGAGGATAAGATGAGGGAGTGGACTTCCTTGTCTGAGGTGGGACAGAAGCAGGACAGGGTGGGATAGATAGATGGAAGGGAGGGATGGTGGGGGCAGGGGAGCAGCAGAGGGGTGACGGGAGGAGATATAATTTTGAAAATCCTCAATTTTGGAGATGAAGAAGGAGGCAAAGTCAGTGGCAGTGAGGGACGAGGGGAGGGGAAGAGAGGAGGATGCGAGGGAAGGAGAGTGTTGAAAGTTTCAAAGAGTCGGCGTGGACTGGAGAACTGAGAAGAGATGAGTGCTTGAAAAAAGGATTTCTTGGCAAGAGAAAGAGCAGAGCTGTAGGAGGAGAGGATAAACTTGAAATGGAGGAAATCCGCCAGAGAGTGGGATTTGCTCCAGGAGCGTTCTGCGGAGCGTGAACATTTTTGTAGGAATCGTGTTAGTTTGGTGTGCCAAGGTTGGGGTTTGGAGCGGTAGAGGGGGACAGAGGAGAGGGGGGCCACAGAGTCGAGAGCAGCGGTAAGGGAAGAGTTATAGAAGGAGGCTGCCTGGTTGGGACAAGTCATAGTGGAAAGAGGAGAGAGGAAGGTCTCGAGGGAGGACAGGATAGCGGGGTTGAGAGACCCAAGATTGTGTCTGGTGATGGTGGGTCTGGGCATGGAGAGCAAAGGGGAAGATGAGAGGGTGAAAGAAAGTACATGGTGGACAGAGAGAGGGAAGGAAGAGTTAGAGAAATCAGAGAGATCACAACGGTGGGTGAAGACAAGGTCGAGGGAGTGGCCGCGATTGTGAGTAGGGGTGAAGGACCATTGAGAAAGTCCAAAGGAGGTGGAAAGGGCAAGAAGATTAGTGGAAACTGCATTAGTGATGTCGATAGGGATGTTAAAGTCACCGAGGATGACAGAGGGGAGATTGGAGGAGAGAAAGTGGGGAAGCCAGGCAGCAAAGTTGTCAAGGAAAGGTGAACAGCGGCCAGGGGGGCGGTAGATCACTGCCACATGGAGGTGAATGAGGTAGAAGAGGCGGATAGTGTGGACCTCAAAGGTGGAGAAGGTGAGTGAGGGCTCAGGTGGGATGACACGAAAGGTGCAGTTTGGGGAGAGAAGGATGCCTACTCTTCCACCCTGGCAGTCATCAGGTCTGACCATGTGGGTGAGAGGCCTCCATAGGAGAGGGTAGCAGGGGAGGTGGTGTCAGAGGAGGATAGCCAGGTTTCAGTGATGGCAAAGAGGTTAAAAGAGTGGGAGATGAAGAGGTCGTGGATAGTTGGCAGCTTGTTGCAGATTGATCTAGCGTTCCAGAGTGCACAGGAGGAAGGTAGGGAAGGGACAGTGGAGATGGGGATCAGGTTGGCTGGGTTCTGAATGCGTGTGGGCAGTATGGAAATTTGGGTGGGGGGTGACCTAGCTGTGAGGATTGGTATGGGACAGGATCGAGGAGCCATAATTCCAGTAAGTAGTGTTGTTCAGAGGAATAATATAGAATGGAGAGGGTGTAATATAGAAAGAACAATGAGAAGGGGGGCGTAATAAAAGCAGAGACAGTGCAAACCATTTTTTTGGAAAATAATGGAAGGAACGGAAAGGCTGAGAATGTTACACAGTGGTACACTGGTACAGCAGCTGTTCCTTGGCAGTTGAGGCCAGTCTACTCTTCCTGTCACGTGAAGTGTATTCCTCATACCTATATATATATATGTGTATATATAGAGCTATATATTATATGGGTTCAGTATGGTATGCCGGCGGTCGGGCTCCCGGCGACCAGCATACCAGCGCCGGGAGCCCGACCGCCGGCTTACCGACAGTGTGGCGAGCGCAAATGAGCCCCTTGCGGGCTCGCTGTGCTCGCCACACTATTTTATTCTCCCTCCAGTGGGGTCGTGGACCCCCACGAGGGAGAATAAGTGTCGGTATGCCGGCTGTCGGGATTCCAGCGCCGGTATACTGTGCGCCGGGATCCCGTCAGTCGGCATACTGAAAACCACCCATATTATATATATATATTTTTATTATATATACATATATATACATATATATATATATATCAAAATCCAACACGCAGTGGCACTCACTTGTCAAGGTGATATCACCTTGACAAAGAGGCATCACGGCCCCGAAACGTTGGTCACCTGTTCCAGTGATGGATTAAAACACAGTTTTCTTTGACTTTATTTGCTGTGCCGAGTCTCTGAGTGCCGCTGCGTGTTGGACTTTGATATATACACTTATGGTTCCAGAGGGCAACGGAGCAAATTTGAACAAGTAGGGTGAGTGCCGGTTCTTTCACAGCATATATATATATATATATATATGTATATATATATATATAGAAAGACAGAGAGAGAGATACTGTATATATATATATATATATATATATTAGGGATGAGCGGGTTTGGCTCCCAGCGACTTTGTTGCACCTCTTTTTCTTCTTTGCATTATGGTCCTAATGCAGACCTGGCCGCACGCAGGCTATTTTTTGCACTGCTGCAACCAGGTAATCGCTGCCTATAGGGGAAGGGGAGAAGGGCTTTGCAGGGGTGCGATGGGCTGTGCAGAGAGCTGCACAAACAAAAGTTTGTGCGGTTTCTGCACAGTCCAGGACTTACACAGATGCTGCGACGATCCGTGCTGGCTGTGACGTCAGGAACCCTCCTCCGGAATGGTTGGGCATGCCTGCGTTTCTCCGGACACTCCCATAAAACGGTGAGTTGCCGCCTGGAATGCCTTCTGCCTGTCAGTCTTCTTGCGATCGCCGGTGCAATCACTTTCTTCATTAGCTTCATTGCTGCCCTGCGACCCCTGTCGCCAGCTAGCGATGTGCCTGCGCATTGCGTCCCGTGCGCATGCGCAGTACAGACCCTATCGCACAGCTGCAAAAAAATGCAGCGCATGATCGGGTCTGAATGACCCCCTATGTGCTCTTTGGGGCCTAGTTTTTAAAAGTGTCATCCTGTCTGACACTGCAGTGCCACTCCTAGATGGGCCAGGGGTTTGTGCCGCACATTTTTGTCGCTTAGATTAGTCATACAGCTACCTCATTGCACCTCTTTTTCTTCATTGCATGATGTGCTGTTTGGATCCTAGTTTTTAATAGTGCCATCCTGTCTGCCACTACAGTGCCACTCCTAGATGGGCCAGGCGTTTGTGCCACACATTTGTGTTGCTTAGCAAAGTCATACAGCTACCTCGGTGCAATCTTTTTGCCTAAAAAAAATATTGTGAGGTATTCAGAATAGACTGGAAATGAGTGGAAATGAACGTCATTGAGGTTAACAATACCATAGGTTCAAAATTACCCCCAAATTCTGTGATTTTAGCTATTTTGTGGGGGGGTTTCAAAAATCATCCAGATCCAAAACCAAAACCCGAAAGGGTGGTTTTGGCAAAACCAATCCAGATCCAAAACACGAGTGAGGATCCAGATCCAAAACACAAATCACAAAAAGTGCCCGCCGCACATCTCTAATATGCAGGCCCGGCGCTACCCGCTCAGCAATGTCCTGCAAAGCAGGGAGGCGCCGGGTCGGAGAGGCGCTCTCCACGCTCAGCAACCTTACTGATGCTGTTGCTGCCTGTTGCCCTGACAGGCAGCAGCGGCGCCGGCAGCGTGAAGACCGGCTCTCCCCTCCCTGTCTCTTTACTCCAGGGGCGTTGGAACGGGGGAGTGTGTGTGGGGGGGGTGTGTGCAAGGGGGCATCTCGCCCCCCAAATACGAGAGGCGCCGCCAATATACAGGAGGAGCAATCAGGGCCGGCTGGCCAGTATCGCAACCTACGCATCTGCGTATGGTGCCGTCTCCCACCGCAGCTACGCAGAGTCTCACCCGCGGTATCTGCTGCCTGGTCACATCTTCTTGTAGCGGCATGGCTGTCTGCTGCTGCATGCCTCTCTCATGTCCCAGTGTCTGTCCCCTCTGCTCCGCTTCCCTCTTCTCCCCCCACCTCTTCCTAGGCAAAAGCAATCCACTGCGAGTGGCCAGTGCATGTAAACAGTGCGGCGCAGTTCTCAGTAATCGGCAGCTTTGGCCTGATCACCTCCTTGTCTGGTGCATGCTGCTCCTGGGAGTCTTTGTGTCCTCTGCTCCCCGCACCCAGCCATGGCCAATGTCTGTGGCTGCGCCTACTGCAAGAAGTGCAGGGGCAGCCGCATGGGAGAGAAGGAGGAGGAGAAGCAGCACTATGGCGTTGGGCGATGGCGTGTGGCTCAACACATGGCTGTCCGCCCACCCATCTGCAGCAGCCTTCCTGAGTCCCTGGCCCTGATGAGACACGTCACCCAGGCAGTCCTGGATCCCGGCCCCTAGCAGCAGGGGCAGCATCAGCAGCATGAAAGAGCTCACTATCAACATGGAAAAGAGATCTGCCAGGGTGAGAGGCTGACTCTCTTGTCCTCACCTATCTCTCTCATAATCCCTCTCTCGCCTCTCACCCCTTCACTCTCTCTCTCGCCCTCATCTCTTTCTTTCTCTCGCCCTCACCTCCTTCTCTCTTTCTCTCTCCCCCAAACACCACCTCTCACCTCTTTCTCTCTCTCTCTCGCCCTCACCTCTTTCTCTTGCCCTCACCTCTTTCTCATCCTCACCTCTCTCTCTCATCCTCATCTCTCTTTATCTCTTGTCCTCACCTCTCTCTCTCTCTCTCTCTCTCATCCTCGCCTCTCTGTCTCTCTTTCTCTTATCCTCTCTCACTCTCTTGTCCTCACCCATCTCTCTCTCATCCTCACCTCTCTCTCACCCTTACCTCTCTGCCTTTTTCTCTTGTCCTCTGTCTTGTTCTCATCTTTTTCTCACCTCTCTCTTTCTCTCGTCCTCACCTCTCTGCCTCTTTCTTTTGTCCTCTCTCTTCCTCGCTTCTCTCTCTCCTCACTTCTCTCTCTCCTCACCTGTCTCTCTCCTCTCTCTCTCGTCCTCATCTATCTCTCTTATCATCACCTCTCTGTCTCTCTCTTTCTGGTGTCCTCTCTCTTCCTCATCTGTCGCTCTCGCTTCTCTCTCTCTCTTCCTCACCTCTCTTGTCCTCACCTCTCTCTCACCCTCACCTCTCTGCCTCTCTCTTGTCCTCATCTCTAACCTCTCTTTCTCATACGTCCTAGAGGATGCTGGGGTCCAATCCAGTACCATGGGGTATAGACGGTTCCGCAGGAGCCATGGGCACTTTAAGACTTTTCTAGTGTGTGAACTGGCTCCTCCCTCTATGCCACTCCTCCAGACCTCAGTTTAGAAAATGTACCCAGGCAGACTGATCTACTGAGTTTCACTAAAATAATTTATGTTAGGCTTTTTATTTTCAGGCAGACTGCTGGCAACAGTCTCCCTGCTTCGTGGGACTTAGGGGGAAGAAGTAGGAACCAACTTCCTAAAGAGTTTCATGGCTCTGCTTCTTGCTGACAGGACACCATTAGCTCCTGAAGGGTAATGAACACTAGCTGCTGCTACTCGCTCACTCCCACAGCACGCCGCCACCCCCCTAACAGCCAGAAGTCAGAAGACTGGTGAGTTGTATCACCGGAGATCTGCAGAGAGGGATCTCAAGTCATCATGATGGCTTAAGGTACCGTGCAGCGAGCAGGAACGCTGCGCGAACATGCTATCCATAACACAGTGCACAGCAGGGTGCAGGGCGCGGGGGGGCGCCCTGGGCACCATGAAACCTACTCTCACTGGTAAAAGGTAGCATACTATGTATTTACACTGTCCTACTCCCCCGCCAGTATAAATATCAATTCTAAAGCTGAGGAAAAATGCGCCATTACAGGGGGCGGGGCTTCTTCCTCAGGCAGCTAGCACACTGCTCTGCGCCATTTTTTCCCAGCAGCAGCAGGGCAAGAAACGCTAATCCTCCCCTCTCCACTTCTAAATCAAGTATCAGGGTGCAAAAAAGGGGGGGAGTGTAATATTCGGTGCTGTAACATATTATTCATAATATAAAGCGCTTGAGGATCTCTGTGTACAAAATACGTGACACAGGGATTTTATGTCTCTGTGTACAAACTATGCAGCACAGGGATTTTTTCTGTTAGCACTGAGTTGTGGACTGGCCAGTAGCGGACCTTGCCACGGGCAAGCAGGACTTTTGCCCGGGGCGCCGCCTTCCGGAGGGCGCTGGCGCCATCCGGAGGGCGCCACACCATGGCAAGATCCGTTACTGCTGTGCCCCCGCTGCCCGCTGTGTCCCGCTGTGAAGGGAACTAGACGCTACGTGTCTAGTTTCCCTTCGTGGAGAGGACCTTTACTGTGCGGTGCGCGATGACGTCATCGCGCACCGCACAGCATTTAAGCGGCGCTACTCTACTGTACAGGGGGCCCCCTGTATGAAACCATGCCCCTATTTCCCGCCCGGGGCGCAAAAAGGGCTAGAACCCGCCCTTGGACTGGCAATTCCTTTTGTGTCCTTCTGACAGGCTTTACTGTGGGTCTGTCCCCATTAAGCCCCGGAGTATCTGTGGTGTGATTGTGCACGTGTGTGACATGTCTGAGGCAGGGAGCTCTTCCCCTGAGGGAGCTATTTTAGGGACACAGAGTTGTAATGTGGTGGCGCTGCCGGCACACTACGAGCCTGAATGTGTGAAAGAATTACGTAATAGTGTGAATCATATCAGTAAGAGATTGGATAAGTCTGAGTCTCATGCAGAAAAATGGAGAAAATCTGTCGAAGATGTGATTTTTAATAGTTCTGCCTTTTCATCCACAGGGGACCCCTCTGGGTCACATAAAAGGTCATTTGCACAAATAGTACAAACTGATACTGACACGGACTCTGATTCCTGTGTCGACACTAGTGATTCCAGGGGAATAGATCCAAAATTAGCAAAAAACATTCAATACATGATTATTGCTATAAAGGAGGTATTAGAAGTTACGGAAGCCCCTTCTTTAACACAGGAGAAGGCTTACTTTTGTAAAGAAAAGAAAATTAATGTAACTTTTCCTCCATCTCATGAGCTGAACAGTCTCTTTGAGGGAGTCTGGACAAACCCTGAAAAGAAATTTCAGGTTCCCAAAAGAATTCAGGTAGCTTACACTTTCCCTGCAGAGGACAGAAAAAGGTGGGAGTCACTCCCCGTTTTAGACAATGCTCTGTCACGGTTAACAAAAATGGTGATTATCCCTGCGCCTGGGACGGCTTCACTAAAGGAGCCGGTAGACCGCAAGTTAGAAACTACGTTGAAATCTATTTATGTGGCCAATGGAACACTACTCAGGCCTACCATTGCCTGTGAGTAGTGCTATTGAAAAGTGGTCAGAAAACCTGTCATCAGACATCGACACAATAGATAGAGACGAGATACTCCTAACGTTAGGTCATATCAAAGATGCTGCTGCGTACATGCTTGAAGCCATGAAAGATATTGGTCTCTTGGGATCAAGAGCCGCTACCATGGCAATCTCAGCACGGAGGGCGTTGTGTTTTCGCCAATGGAATGCTGATGCAGATTCCAAAAGGAATATGGAGGCTCTCCCGTTTAAAGGTGAGGCCTTGTTTGGAGATGGGCTGGATGCTTTAGATTCTGCGGCTACCGCAGGTAAGTCGACATTCTTGCCTAATGCTCCTGCGCCGGCGAAAAAGACACATCATTCTCAGAGGCAGTCCTTTCGGCCCAATAAATACAAAAAGGGTAAAGGTTCCCCATACTTTGCGGGTAAAGGAAGGGGAAAAGGAAAAAAGTCCACAGCATCTCCAGGATCACAGGAGCAGTAATCAGCCTCTGCTTCTGCCAAATCTTCAGCATGACGCTGGGTCTCCCTTGTGGGAGTCCACTGAGGTGGGGGCATGTCTGAAACTCTTCAGTCAGTTCTGGGTTCAATCTGGCCTGGATCCGTGGGTCTTACAAATAGTGTCCCACGGGTACAAATTGGAGTTTCAACACGTTCCCCCATCCCGATTTTTCAAATCGACCTTACCAGCTTCTATCCCAGACAGGGAAGTGGTAGCAGCAGCAATACAAAAATTGTGTCAGGACCAAGTCATTGTCCTGGTTCCCTTGTTACAACAAGGAGAAGGGTTTTATTCAAGCCTATTCATAGTTCCGAAGCCGGACGGCTCGGTCAGACCGATTGTAAACCTGAAAACTCTGAATCTCTACCTGCAACGGTTCAAGTTCAAGATGGAATCTCTGAGGGCAGTGATTTCCAGTCTGGAGGAAGGGGACTTCATGGTGTCAGTGGACATAAAAGATGCTTGCTTACTTACATGTTCCCATTTATCCTCCACATCAAGCTTATCTGAGATTCGCGATACAGGATTGTCATTACCAATTTCAAACGTTGCCATTCGGACTCTCCACGGCACCAAGGGTGTTCACCAAGGTTATCATGGAGATGATGGTCCTCCTTCAACAGCAAGGAGTCAATATAATTCCTTACCTGGATGATCTCCTGATAAAAGCGAGGTCCAGGGAAAGGTTAGTGCAGAACTTGGCACTCTCCCTGACAGTACTTCAACAACACGGTTGGATCATAAATTTTCCGAAATCACAGTTGGAACCAACGACAAGATTGTCTTTTCTGGGGATGATACTGGATACAGAAGTACAGAGGGTATTTCTTCCAGTGGGAAAGGCTCTGGAAATCCAGAGAATGGTTAAACAAATTCTGAAACCAACAAGAGTGTCGATTCATCAATGCATTTGGTTGTTGGGAAAGATGGTAGCGGCCTACGAGGCCATACAGTTTGGCCGATTCCATGCCAGAGTATTCCAGTGGGACCTGTTGGACAAGTGGTCCGGATCCGATCTACACATGCATCAAAGGATAATCCTGTCATCCAAAGCCAGAATTTCGCTCCTGTGTTGGCTACACAGTTCTCACCTCCTAGAGGGACGCAGGTTTGAGATTCAGGACTGGGTCCTAGTAACCATGGATGCAAGTCTCTGAGGCTGGGGAGCAGTCACACAGGCAGAAAACTTCCAAGGAAGATGGTCAAGTCAAGAATCTTGTCTTCACATAAACATTCTGGAGTTAAGAGCCATTTACAACGGCCTTCTACAAGCGTGGCATCTTCTTCAAGATCAACCCGTACAGATCCAGTCGGACAATGTAACAGCAGTTGCGTACATAAACTGTCAGGGTGGAACTAAAAGCAGAGTGGCGATGGCAGAGGTGACAAAGATCCTCCTCTGGGCAGAAAGACATGCAAGAGCTCTGTAAGCAATTTTCATTCCGGGAGTGGACAACTGGGAAGCAGACTTCCTCAGCGGACATGATCTCCATCCATCCAAGAGAATGGGGCCTCCACCAAGAAGTCTTCGCAGAGGTGACAGGTCTTTGGGGAGTTCCTCAAGTACACATGATGGCATCTCGTCTCAACAAGAAGCTTCAGAGATATTGTTCCAGGTCGAGAGACCCTCAAGCAATAGCAGTGGATGCACTAGTGACCCAGTGGATGTTTCGTTCACTGTATATCTTCCCTCCACTTCCACTCATACCAAAAGTTTTCAAGATCATAAGAAGAACTGGGGTTCGTGCGATCCTCTTTGTCCCAGACTGGCCAAGCAGGTCTTGGTATCCAGATCTTCAGGAGTTGCTCATAGAAGATCCTTGGCCTCTTCCTCTTCGCGAGGACCTGCTGCAGCAGGGGCCGTGCGTGTATCAAGACTTACCACGGCTACATTTGACGGAATGGCTGTTGAGCGCCGGATCCTAGCCCAAAAGGGTATTCCCAAAGAAGTCATTCCCACTCTTATTCAGGCCAGGAAAGGAGTAACGTCTAAACATTACCACCGTATTTGGAGAAAATATGTGTCTTGGTGTGAAACCAAGAAAGCTCCAATGGAATAGTTTCAGTTAGGACGTTTTCTCCATTTTCTTCAGGCGGGTGTGAATGCGGGCCTACGATTGGGTTCAATCAAGGTCCAGATTTCAGCCTTGTCTGTGTTCTTTCAGAAACAATTGGCCTCCCTTCCAGAAGTTCAGACGTTTGTGAAAGGGGTTCTGCACATCCAACCTCCATTTGTGCCTCCTGTGGTATCATGAGATCTTAACGTGGTGTTGCAGTTCCTTCAATCAGATTGGTTTGAACCTCTCCAGGAGATAGAGTTAAAGTTTCTCACTTGGAAAGTGGTCATGCTGTTGGCCTTGGCATCCACAAGGCGGTTGTCTGAGTTAGGGGCCTTGTCTCACAAGAGCCCTTACTTGATCTTTCATGAGGATAGGGCTGAGTTAAGAAAGCGTCAGCAATTTCTACCAAAGGTGGTTTCTTCTTTTCATATAAAACAACCTATTGTGGTGCCAGTGGCTACTGACACCTTCGCTGCTTCAAAGTCTCTGGATGTGGTCAGAGCATTGAGAATTTATGTCGCAAGAACAGCTCGGATACGGAAAACAGAGGCTCTGTTTGTCCTGTATGCTCCCAACAAGATTGGGTGTCCTGCTTCTAAGCAGACCATTGCGCGCTGGATCAGAGGTACGATTCAGCACGCTCATTCCATGGCAGGATTGCCGATACCGAATTCGGTGCATGCCCATTCTACTAGAAAGGTGGGCTCATCCTGGGCGGCTGCCCGGGGGGTCTCGGCATTACAACTTTGCCGAGCAGCTACTTGGTCAGGGACAAACACGTTTGCTAAGTTTTACAAGTTTGACACCTTGGCCGATGAGTACCTAAAGTTTGGTCAATCGGTGCTGCAGGGTCATCCACACTCTCCCGCCCGTACTGGAGCTTTGGTATAACCCCATGGTACTGAAGTGGACCCCAGCATCCTCTAGGACGTATGAGAAAACAGGATTTTAATACCTACCGGTAAATCCTTTTCTCCTAGTCCGTAGAGGATGCTGGGCACCCAGCCCAGTGCGTACTTTACCCGCAGTTGTTAGTTTGTTAAAAATGTTTTCAGCACGTTTGCTGTAATGTTCATGCTCGTTGGCATGTGTTTTGTTGAATGCCATGTTGTGCGGCATGGTTGAAGTATGAGCTGGTATGAATCTCACCATTAACTTAAAAGTAAATCCTTTTCTCTAAATGTCCGTCTCCCTGGGCACAGTTCCTATACTGAGGTCTGGAGGAGGGGCATAGGAAGAGGAGCCAGTTCACACTCTAGAAAAGTCTTAAAGTGCCCATGGCTCCTGCGGAACCGTCTATACCCCATGGTACTGAAGTGGACCCCAGCATGCTCTGCGGACTAGGAGAAAAGGATTTACAGGTAGGTATTAAAATCCTGTTTTCCTCACCTCTCACCCTCACCTTTCTGCCTCTTTCTTTCTCTTGTCCTCTCTCTCTCATCTTCACCTCTCTCTCTCTTTTTCATCCTCACCTCTCTCTCTCTCATCATCATCACCTCTCTCTTTTGTCTACTCTCTCTATCTTTTCCTCACCTCTTTCTCTCATCCTCACCTCTGTCTCCGTCTTTCTCTTGTCCTCTCTCATCCTCACCTCTCTCTCTCCCTCACTTCTCTCTCTCTTGTCCTCTCTCTTTTTCTCTCTTGTCCTTATCTCTCTCTAATCCTCACATCTCTCTCTTTCTCTTGTCCATTCTCTCTCTCTCTTGTGCTCATCTCACAACTACTTCCATGGTGCCTCAACTTTAGTGTAAAATATATAAGGGGCTCTACCATGGCATAATGATTGTGTATAAGTGGCTCTACTTTAGCATCACATGTGTAATCAGCTCTACTGTGGTGTAACGTGGCTAAGGGGCTCTATCATGGCATAATGTGTATAAGCGGCTTCTCTTTATTGTAACATGTATAATTGGCTGTACTGTAGTGTAATGTATATAAGGGGCTCTACTGTGGTCTAACATGTAACAGATTTCTAGGTACTCATAAACCCCCCTGCCTGCGCGTATGCTTTCTCTCCCTGACACTCTCTCTCCTCTTGCTCCTCTCTCCCTGACACTGTCCTCTTGCTCCTCTCTCCCTGACACTGTCCTCTTGCTCCTCTCTCCCTGACACTCTCTCCTCTTGCTCCTCTCTATCTGACACTCTCTCCTCTTGCTCCTCTCTCTCTTTCCGACACCCACTTTGTTTCTCTCTAACTCCCCTCTCACTCCTGTTCCCCTAAGCCAAATTATAGTTGCAGTGATTGGGGGGGGATGTGTGGGTATTGGGTCGAGGTGTGGGGGGGCAGAGATATCTGTGTACTGGGCTCCAATATCTCTGTTGCTGGCCCTGTCTGCTCCCTAGAGGTCCCGGGGGCCAGCCTCACCTACACGATGGTTCTTGCTGGCGCAATGCTGCATTCCCAGGCTCCTCCCTTCCCCATCACAACACCTCCATCAGTGGGACTCCTGGTCTCCATCTACATGGTGCTTCAAACTCCCCACCGTGGTGCTGCCTCTTTTACATCCCCATAGTATTGCCTCCTCTTCCCTGGAGGCTCCGCCCCCAGGGGCCCCAAAATGAGGATCTATCTTGCCCCCAACCTATAAATGTTCTGACGCCCCTGCTAATGGTGCCGCACTGTCTGCAATGCCTGTTGCTGCCGAATGTTGCTGCTGCCAAAGCCTGTCACACTTACCACAGGCAGCAGCGGCGCAAGCAACATGAAGAGCTGGTGCCCGCAGTGCAGACATGTAAATAACATGCGCTGCAGCTCCAAATCCTCCTCTCCCAAGCTCCACCTCTCCAGTGGGCTGCTTTCAATCGAATGGATAGCCACCCGCAGCAGCGCATTCTCAGCAACAGAGGCCAACTTGTGACAGGCTAAAAGTTGGCCTCTTCTTGAAGAAGAGAGGAGGCATTGCTTACACCGCAAATAACTGGTAAGTGACAGTCATGGGGGGTGGGGGCTCCCCTTAGCTTATAGTCTGCATGATGGTTTAACCCACACTTTGATTTAGAGCATTTTTTCTAATAAAGCTTTTTTTTTAGGCCCCTGCCCTCATTGCAAATCTTCCTCAGTGCCCCTACCCTTACCATCCCTGTAGCTCCCCCCCCCCCCCAGAATGCCCTTACCCTCCCTATAACTCCCCCCTCAGTGGCTCTACACTCATCCTCTCTGTAACTCCACCCTCAGGGTGCCCTCACGCTCCCTGTAACTCCCCTATCAGCATCCCTTCCCTCACCCTCCTGTAACTTCCCCCTCATTGCACCTACCCTTACCGTCCCTGTAGCATCCCCCCAGAGTGCCCTCACCCTCCCTCTAACTCCCCCCCAGTGTCCCAGCCCTCACCCTCCCTGTAACTCCCCCCTCAGTGCCCCTACTCTTACCATCCCTGTAGCATCCCCCCAAGGTGCCCTTACCCTCCCGCTAACTCCCCCTTAGCATCCCTGCCATCACCCTCCCTGTAACTCCCCCCTCAGTGCCCCTACCCTTACCGTCCCTGTACCTCCCCCCTCCGGATGCCCTCACCCTCCCTCTAACTCCCCCCCAGTGTCCCAGCCTTCACCCTCCCTGTAACTCCCCCCTCAGTTCCCCTACCCTTACCATCCCTGTAGCATCCCCCCAAGGTGCCCTTACCCTCCCGCTAACTCCCCCCTCAGCACCCCTGCCCTCACCCTTCCTGTAACTCCCCCCTCAGTGCCTCTGCCCTCACCCTCCCTGTAGTTCCCCCCTCAGGGTGCCCTCACCCTTTCTTTAACTCCCCCCTCAGTGACCCTGCCTTCAACCTCCCTTTAGCACCCCGTCTGCACCCATGCTCTCACACTCCCTCTAACTCCCTGTCAGCACCCCTGCCCTCACCTTCCCTCTTACTCCCCATCAGCGTAATCTCAGAGCTGTTGAATTTGCCCCCTGCCTTTTAAGTTTTGGGCCATTTTTGCCCATTTTTAAGGCATTTTCGCCAATGCCTTTTCACCTTTTTTTGTGTGAAAAGGCATTGGTGAAAAATGCCTCAAAATCATCAAAAACGGCCAGCCTTTTCACCGGCGCAGTTGAGAAAACATATGGATTCGCAGATCCACATGTTTTTTGCTCCTGCTGAATTTTTCACCTAGGCAAAAAAATGGCCCTGCTATTGAATAGGGTGAATCCACATTCGCCTTAAAAATGGCAACAAGTCCTGTTTTTTCTCCTAGGCGAAAAAAATCGACCTACTTGAATACCCTACTATGTCGTGTAATATCAATCATTGGGACTACGTGCAGTATAATGTGAATAAGAATGTGCTACAGTGTGGCGTAATTTGAAATAGAGCAACTATAGTGAGGTGCTATTGTGTGTCCACACCCTTTCTTTGTGAGACCACACCCTTATTTTGTGATGGGCGCTGTCCCTTTCTAAGTTAATGGAGGGCGCAATTTTATAGTTTGCAGGAGGGCGCCAAGCACCCTAGCACCGACCCTGCTGATATGTATATCCGTGAGTGCTGACTATGTCATATAAATATATATATATATATATATATATATATATATATTAGGTTGAGCAGTCATGCTACTTGCTACTCTACCCCCTGCTCTAATGCTCTGTCTGGCTTCAATATATTTATTTTGATAGAATATATATTAAAACAGTTGGGCGCTATAATCATCCAATGTAGGTAGTGTGCCCGATAAAAAAATGCTTAAGCTTTATGCTTAATAAATGCTCTGGTGTGTGAATGTTATGTAGTCACTATGTTGGTAGTTAACATGTCAACATTTGCAATGTCGATAGCAGTAGGTCAACATCGATAATGATGACATGATTAATTGTCAATATCAGTAATGTCGACACCTGAAAAATGTCAACACTGACAGAATATCAACATTGGAAATGTTGACTGAGGTCATAAGGTCAGCATTTCCAAGAGGCTTACCGTTACCGTTAGGGACAGAAGGAGAAGAAAACCAAATGTTGACATGGTCAATGTTGACACCATTTACATGACAACATGATGAATGTCAGCATTGTAACTGTCTAATATATCAAGCCCTTTTGATTTAACTGTCTATGTAATGGGACTGCTTCTGAGATGGATGGATTTCTGTTCATATAGGCACAAAAGATGAGTACAGATGGGTCCATGTTTATCTTGGCCTTTAATAGGATTAACTGAGCCAGGTCAGTCAGACTTAATCCCCTGATGTATTGTTCTCTGTATTGTATTGCAGCTGAGAACAATAGATTAAGGGTTTATGTTAATAAACCATGGTGTGCCTAGGCGCAGCAAAGAAGTCAAGATAAATGTGAACCCATCTGTATTTGCACATAGCGCATGCGCAGATGTGAGTTTGAGCTTTATTGCGTATCTCTCTCCTATCAGATGAAAAATGGTTGGATCTTTGTGGAAAGTAGGGGGTTTTAGGACAGGAACAGGGTGATGAAAATGCGATCAATTGTAACTACCCTGATTTGTGGGCATGACATGGGAGTGTTGTGGGTTTACAGCCCGACACAAACACCTGGCCCATCTAGGAGTGGCATTGCAGTGTCAGACAGGATGGCAGATTTAAAAAAATTGTCCCCAAACAGCACATGATGCAAAGAAAAAAAGAGGTGCACCAAGGTCGCTGGATGGCTAAGCTAAGCGACCCAAGTGGCCGACACAAACACCTGGCCCATCTAGGAGTGGCACTGCAGTGTCAGACAGGATGGCACTTCAAAAAATAGTCCCCAAACAGCACATGATGCAAAGATAAATTAAAGAAAAAAGAGGTGCAAGATGGAATTGTCCTTGGACCCTCCCACCGACCTTATGTTGTATAAACAGGACATGCACAGCACACTTTAACAAACCCATCATTTCAGCAACAGGGTCTGACACACGACTGTGACTGAAATGACTGGTTGGTTTGGGCCCCCACCAAAACAGAAGCAATCAATCTCTCCTTGCACAAACTGGCTCTACAGAGGCAAGATGTCCACCTCCTCCTCATCGTCCGATTCCTCACCCCTTTCACTGTGTACATCCCCCTCCTCACAGAGTATTAATTCGTCCCCACTGGAATCCACCATCTCAGGTCCCTGTGTACTTTCTGGAGGCAATTGCTGGTGAATGTCTCCATGGAGGAATTGAATATAATTCATTTTGATGAACATCATCTTCTCCACATTTTCTGGAAGTAACCTCGTACGCCGATTGCTGACAAGGTGAGCGGCTGCACTAAACACTCTTTCGGAGTACACATTAGAGGGGGGGGGGCAACTTAGGTAAAATAAAGCCAGTTTGTGCAAGGGCCTCCAAATTGCCTCTTTTTCCTGCCAGTATACGTACGGACTGTCTGACGTGCCTACTTCGATGCGGTCACTCATATAATCCTTCACCATTCTTTTAATGGTGACAGAATCATATGCAGTGACAGTAGACGACATGTCAGTAATCGTTGGCAGGTCCTTCAGTCCGGACCAGATGTCAGCACTCGCTCCAGACTGCCCTGCATCACCGCCAGCGGGTGGGCTCGGAATTCTTAGTATTTTCCTCGCAGCCCCAGTAGCGGGAGAATGTGAAGGAGGAGCTGTTGACGGGTAACGTTCCGCTTGACTTGACAAGTGTCTCCCCAGTAGGTCTTTGCACCTCTGCAGACTTGTGTCTGCCGGAAAGAGAGATACAACGTAGGCTTTAAACCTAGGATCGAGCACGTTGGCCAAAATGTAGTGCTCTGATTTCAACAGATTGACCACCCATGAATCCTGGTTAAGCGAATTAAGGGCTCCATCTACAAGTCCCACATGCCTAGCGGAATCGCTCCGTTTTAGCTCCTCCTTCAATCTCTCCAGCTTCTTCTGCAAAAGCCTGATGAGGGGAATGACCTGACTCAGACTGGCAGTGTCTGAACTGACTTCACGTGTGGCAAGTTCAAAGGGTTGCAGAACCTTGCACAACGTTGAAATCATTCTCCACTGTGCTTGAGTCAGGTGCATTCCCCCTCCTTTGCCTATATCGTAGGCAGATGTATAGGCTTGAATGGCCTTTTGCTGCTCCTCCATCCTCTGAAGCATATAGAGGGTTGAATTCCACCTCGTTACAACCTCTTGCTTCAGATGATGGCGGGGCAGTTTCAGGAGTGTTTGCTGGTGCTCCAGTCTTCGGCACAAGGTGGCTGAATGCCGAAAGTGGCCCGCAATTCTTCGGGGCACCGACAGCATCTCTTGCACGCCCCTGACGTTTTTTAAATAATTCTGCACCACCAAATTCAATGTATGTGCAAAACATGGGACGTGCTGGAATTTGCCCACATGTAATGCACGCACAATATTGGTGGCATTGTCCGATGTCACAAATCCCCAGGATAGTCCAATTGGTGTAAGCCATTCTGCGATGATGTTCCTCAGTTTCCGTAAGAGGTTGTCAGCTGTGTGCCTCTTATGGAAAGCGGTGATACCAAGCGTAGCCTGCCTAGGAACGAGTTGGCGTTTGCGAGATGCTGCTACTGGTGCTGCCGCTACTGTTCTTGCTGCGGGAGGCAATACTTCTACCAGTGGGCTGTCACAGTCATATAGTCCTGAGTCTGCCCTGCTCCACTTGTCCACATGTCCGTGGTTAAGTGGACATTGGGTACAACTGCATTTTTTAGGACACTGGTGACTCTTTTTCTGAGGTCTGTGTACATTCTCGGTATCGCCTGCCTAGAGAAGTGGAACCTAGATGGTATTTGGTACTGGGGACACACTAACTCAATAAATTGTCTAATTCCTTGTGAATTAATGCTGGATACTGGACACACGTTTGACACCACCCAGGCTGCCAAGGCCTGAGTTATCTGCTTTGCAGCAGGATGACTGCTGTGATATCTCATCTTCCTCGCAAAGGACTGTTGGACAGTCAATTGCTTACTGGAGCAGTACAAGTGGTTTTCCGACTTCCCCTCTGGGATGACGATCGACTCCCAGCAGCAACGACAGCAGTGCCAGCAGCAGTAGGCGTTACACTCAAGGATGCATCGGAGGAATTCCAGGCAGGAGAGGACTCGTCAGACTTGCCAGTGACATGGCCAGTAGAACTATTGGCTTTCCTGTCTAAGGAGGAAATTGACACTGAGGGAGTTGGTGGTGTGGTTTGCAGGAGCTTGGTTACAAGAGGAAGGGATTTAGTTGTCAGTGGACTGCTTCCGCTGTCACCCAAAGTTTTTGAACTTGTCAATGACTTCTGATGAATGCGCTCCAGGTGACGTATAAGGGAGGATGTTCCTAGGTGGTTAACGTCCTTACCCCTACTTATTACAGCTTGACAAAGGCAACACACGGCTTGACACCTGTTGTCTGCATTTCTGTTAAAATAATTCCACACCGAAGAGGTGATTTTTTTTTGTAATTTGACCAGGCATGTCAATGGTCATATTCGTCCCATGGACAACAGGTGTCTCCCCGGTTGCCTGACTTAAACAAACCACCTCACCATCAGAATCCTCCTTGTCAATTTCCTCCTCAGTGCCAGCAACACCCATATCCTCATCCTGGTGTACTTCAACAGTGACATCTTCAATTTGACTATCAGGAACTGGACTGCGGGTGCTCCTTCCAGCACTTGCAGGGGGCGTGCAAATGGTGGAAGGCACCACCTCTTCCAGTCCAGTGTTGGGAAGGTCAGGCATCGCAACCGACACAATTGGACTCTCCTTGGGGATTTGTGATTTAGAAGAACGTACAGTTCTTTGCTGTGCTTTTGCCAGCTTAAGTCTTTTCATTTTTCTAGCGGGAGGATGAGTGCTTCCATCCTCATGTGAAGTTAAACCACTAGCCATGAACATAGGACAGGGCCTCAGCAGTTCCTTGCCACTCCGTGTTGTAAATGGCATATTGGCAAGTTTACGCTTTTCATCAGACGCTTTTAATTTTGATTTTTGGGTCATTTTACTGAACTTTTGTTTTTTTTGAATTTTACATGCTCTCTACTATGACATTGGGCATCGGCCTTGGCAGACGACGTTGATGGCATTTCATTGTCTCGGCCATGACTAGTGGCAGCAGCTTCAGCACGAGGTGGAAGTGGATCTTGATCTTTCCCTATTTTACCCTCCACATTTTTGTTCTCCATTTTTTAATGTGTGGAATTATATGCCAGTAATATATATCAATAGCAATGGCCTACTGTACCGTACTGCTATATATATACTGGTGGTCAGCAAAATTCTGCACTATCCTCCTACTATATACTGCGCACAACTAAAATGCAGCACAGGTATGGATGGATAGTGGCCCTCATTCCGAGTTGTTCGCTCGCAAGGCGAATGTAGCAGAGTTACACACGCTAAGCCGCCGCCTACTGGGAGTGAATCTTAGCTTCTTAAAATTGCGACCGACGTACGCGCAATATTGCGATTACAAACGAGTTAGCAGTTTCAGAGTAGCTCCAGACTTACTCTGCCTGTGCGATCATTTCAGTGCTTGTCGTTCCTGGTTGACGTCACAAACACACCCAGCGTTCGCCCAGGCACTCCCACCGTTTCCCCGGCCACTCCTGCGTTTTTTCCGGAAACGGTAGCGTTTTCAGCCACACGCCCCTGAAACGCCGTGTATCCGCCCAGTAACACCCATTTCCTGTCAATCACATTACGATCGCCGGAGCGAAGAAAAAGCCGTGAGTAAAAATACTTTCTTCATAGTAAAGTTACTTGGCGCAGTCGCAGTGCGAACATTGCGCATGCGTACTAAGCGGATTTTCACTGCGATGCGATGAAAAATACCGAGCGAACAACTCGGAATGAGGGCCAGTATACTTGACGAAACAGAGGTAGAGCAGTGGACTACTGTACCGTACTGCTATACTATACTGTATACTGTAGTGTTTTAGTACCCACACCAGGGTTCAGTTATAAAGGAGGGCACTGTCACATATTGTTCAATGGAGCCCGGGAGTGCTGACTTTCTCATATATATATATATTTATATATATATTAGGTTGAGCACTCATGCTACTTGCTACTCTACCCCCTGCTCTAATGCTCTGTCTGGCTTCAATATATTTATTTCGATAGAATATTTATTAAAACAGTTGGGCGCTCTAATCATCCAATGTAGGTAGTGGGCCCGGAAAAAAAAATGCTTAAGCTTTATGCTTAATAAATGCTCTGGTGTGTGAATGTTATGTAGTCACTATGTTGGTAGTTAACATGTCAACATTTGCAATGTTGATAGCAGAAGGTCAACATCGATAATGATGACATGATTAAATGTCAATATCAGTAATGTCGACACCGGCAAAATGTCAACACTGACAGAATATCAACATTGGAAATGTTGACTGAGGTCATAAGGTCAGCATTTCCAAGAGGCTTACCGTTACCGTTAGGGACAGAAGGAGAAGAAAACCAAATGTTGACATGGTCAATGTTGACACCATTTACATGACAACATGATGAATGTCAGCATTGTAACTGTCTAATATATCAAGCCCTTTTGATTTAACTGTCTATGTAATGGGACTGCTTCTGAGATGGATGGATTTCTGTTCATATAGGCACGAAAGATGAGTACAGATGGGTCCATGTTTATCTTGGCCTTTAATAGGATTAACTGAGCCAGGTCAGTCAGACTTAAACCCCTGATGTATTGTTCTCTGTATTGTATTGCAGCTGAGAACAATAGATGAAGGGTTTATGTTAATAAACCATGGTGTGCCTAGGCGCAGCAAAGAAGTCAAGTTAATTGTGAACCCATCTGTATTTGCACATAGCGCATGCGCAGATGTGAATTTGAGCTTTATTGCGTATCTCTGTCCTATCAGATGAAAAATGGTCGGATCTTTGTGGGAGGTAGGGGGTTTTAGGACAGGAACAGGGTGATGAAAATGCGATCACATGTAACTACGCTGACTTGTGGGCATGACATGGGAGTGTTGTGGGTTTACAGCTAAAGATCTGTGCATAAAGGGAAACCTGTGTCTCTTGCACCTAGCATATGGCTGCTGCAAGTGCCAATACTAACGATGACAGTCACGGCAGTCAAAATGAAATCAATGGGCAGTATGGGTATCCTACTGCAGATGCACGCACCCCCACATTAGCCCTATCGATTGTTTACTTGTAAAATGGATGTGCAGCCAATCTATACCAGTTATGCCTGTATGCATATCTTAGATGGTCTTTTTCCTTGTTAGAGGACACAAAGGTGTTTGTAGATCTAATTAACTTCAGGTTATGTCCTTTTTACAAGTCATTTAGCTGGAGAATCATCTTATATAATATCATGTTTATAATATATTTTATAGTGATATGCACGAGAAATTATTCGGGGTTTTGGATTCGGTTCCACGGACGTGTTTTGGATTCAGACGCGTTTTGGCAAAACCTCCCTGAAAATTTTTTGTCGGATTCGGGTGTGTTTTGGATTCGGGTGTTTTTTTTTACAAAAAACCCTCAAAAACAGCTTAAATCATAGAATTTGGGGGTCATTTTGATCCCATAGTATTATTAACCTCAATAACCATAATTTCCACTCATTTCCAGTCTATTCTGAACATCTCACACCTCACAATATTATTTTTACTCCTAAAATTTGCAACGAGGTCGCTGGGTGGCTAAGCTAAGCGACCCAAGTGCCCGACACAAACACCTGGCCCATCTAGGAGTGGCACTGCAGTGTCAGACAGGATGGCAGATTTAAAAAATAGTCACCAAACAGCACATGATGCAAAGAAAAAAAGAGGTGCACCAAGGTCGCTGGATGGCTAAGCTAAGCGACCCAAGTGGCCGACACAAACACCTGGCCCATCTAGGAGTGGCACTGCAGTGTCAGACATGATGGCAGATTTAAAAAATAGTCCCCAAACAGCACATGATGCAAAGAAAAAAAGAGGTGCAATGAGGTAGCTGTGTGACTAAGCTAAGCGACCCAAGTGGCCGACACAAACACCTGGCCCATCTAGGAGTGGCACTGCAGTGTCAGTCAGGATGGCAGATTTAAAAAATAGTCCCCAAACAGTACATGATGCAAAGAAAAAAAGAGGTGCACCAAGGTCACTGGATGGCTAAGCTAAGTGACCCAAGTGGCCGACACAAACACCTGGCCCATCTAGGAGTGGCACTGCAGTGTCAGACAGGATGGCAGATTTAAAAAATAGTACCCAAACAGCACATGATGCAAAGAAAAAAAGAGGTGCAATGAGGTAGCTGTGTGACTAAGCTAAGCAACCCAAGTGGCCGACACAAACACCTGGCCCATCTAGGAGTGGCACTGCAGTGTCAGTCAGGATGGCAGATTTAAAAAATAGTCCCCAAACAGCACATGATGCAAAGTAAAAAAGAGGTGCACCAAGGTCGCTGGATGGCTAAGCTAAGCGACCCAAGTGGCCGACACAAACACCTGGCCCATCTAGGAGTGGCACTGCAGTGTCAGACAGGATGGCACTTCAAAAAATAGTCCCCAAAAAGCACATGATGCAAAGATAAATTAAAGAAAAAAGAGGTGCAAGATGGAATTGTCCTTGGACCCTCCCACCCACCCTTATGTTGTATAAACAGGACATGCACACTTTAACAAACCCATCATTTCAGCAACAGGGTCTGACACACGACTGTGACTGAAATGACTGGTTGGTTTGGGCCCCCACCAAAAAAGAAGCAATCAATCTCTCCTTGCACAAACTGGCTCTACAGAGGCAAGATGTCCACCTCCTCCTCATCGTCCAAATCCTCACCCCTTTCACTGTGTACATCCCCCTCCTCACATAGTATTAATTCGTCCCCACTGGAATCCACCATCTCAGGTCCCTGTGTACTTTCTGGAGGCAATTGCTGGTGAATGTCTCCATGGAGGAATTGATTATAATTCATTTTGATGAACATCATCTTCCCCACATTTTCTGGAAGTAACCTCGTACGCCGACTGCTGACAAGGTTCACTAAACACTCTTTCGGAGTACACACTAGAGGGGGGGGGGGCAACTTAGGTAAAATAAAGCCAGTTTGTGCAAGGGCCTCCAAATTGCCTCTTTTTCCTGCCAGTATACGTACGGACTATCTGACGTGCCTACTTGGATGCGGTCACTCATATAATCCTCCACCATTCTTTTAATGGTGACAGAATCATATGCAGTGACAGTAGACGACATGTCAGTAATCATTGGCAGGTCCTTCAGTCCGGACCAGATGTCAGCACTCGCTCCAGACTGCCCTGCATCACCGCCAGCGGGTGGGCTCGGAATTCTTAGCCTTTTCCTCGCAGCCCCAGTTGCGGGAGAATGTGAAGGAGGAGCTGTTGACGGGTCACGTTCCGCTTGACTTGACAAGTGTTTCACCAGCAGGTCTTTGCACCTCTGCAGACTTTTGTCTGCCGGAAAGAGAGATATAACGTAGGCTTTAAACCTAGGATCGAGCACGGTGGCCAAAATGTAGTGCTCTGATTTCAGCAGATTGACCACTCGTGAATCCTGGTTAAGCGAATTAAGGGCTCCATCCACAAGTCCCACATGCCTAGCGGAATCGCTCCGTTTTAGCTCCTCCTTCAATCTCTCCAGCTTCTTCTGCAAAAGCCTGATGAGGGGAATGACCTGACTCAGACTGGCAGTGTCTGAACTGACTTCACGTGTGGCAAGTTCAAAGGGTTGCAGAACCTTGCACAACACGGAAATCATTCTCCACTGTGCTTGAGTCAGGTGCATTCCCCCTCCTTTGCCTATATCGTAGGCAGATGTATAGGCTTGAATGGCCTTTTGCTGCTCCTCCATCCTCTGAAGCATATAGAGGGTTGAATTCCACCTCGTTACTACCTCTTGCTTCAGATGATGGCGGGGCAGGTTCAGGAGTGTTTGCTGGTGCTCCAGTCTTCGGCACGAGGTGGCTGAATGCCGAAAGTGGCCCGCAATTCTTCGGGCCACCGACAGCATCTCTTGCACGGGATCCGGTTTGAAGATCGACAGTGTCTAGGTCGACAATGTTTAGGTCGACCACTATAGGTCGACAGTCACTAGGTCGACATGGATGGAAGGTTGACAGGGTTTCTAGGTCGACAGTCACTAGGTCGACATGGATGGAAGGTCGACAGGGTTTCTAGGTCGACATGTGCTAGGTCGACAGGTCTAAAGGTCGACATGCGTTTTTCACATTTTTTTTCTTTTTTTGAATTTTTTCATACTTAACGATCCACGTGGACATCGATTGGAACGGTAAAGTGTGCCAAGCGAAGCGGTAGCGGAGCGAAGGCACCATGCCCGAAGCATGGCGAGTGAAGCAAGCCATGCGAGGGGACGCGGTGCACTAATTTGGGATCCCGGTCACTCTACGAAGAAAACAACATAAAAAAATCCTCATGTCGACATTTAGACCTGTCGACCTAGCACATGTCGACCTAGAAACCCTGTCGACCTTCCATCCATGTCAACCTAGTGACTGTCGACCTATAGTTGTCGACCTAAACATTGTCGACCTAGACACTGTCGATTTGATAAACCACACCCCTCGTGCACGCCCCTGACGTTTTTTTAAATAATTCTGCACCACAAAATTCAATGTTTGTGCAAAACATGGGACGAGCTGGAATTTGCCCACATGTAATGCACGCACAATATTGGTGGCGTTGTCCGATGTCACAAATCCCCAGGAGAGTCCAATTGGTGTAAGCCATTCTGCGATGATGTTCCTCAGTTTCCGTAAGAGGTTGTCAGCTGTGTGCCTCTTATGGAAAGCGGTGATACCAAGCGTAACCTGCCTAGGAACGAGTTGGCGTTTGCGAGATGCTGCTACTGGTGCCGCCGCTACTGTTCTTGCTGCGGGAGGCAATACATCTACCCAGTGGGCTGTCACAGTCATATAGTCCTGAGTCTGCCCTGCTCCACTTGTCCACATGTCCGTGGTTAAGTGGACATTGGGTACAACTGCATTTTTTAGGACACTGGTGACTCTTTTTCTGAGGTCTGTGTACATTCTCGGTATCGCCTGCCTAGAGAAGTGGAACCTAGATGGTATTTGGTACCAGGGACACACGAACTCAATAAATTGTCTAATTCCTTGTGAATTAATGCTGGATACCGGACACACGTTTAACACCACCCATGCTGCCAAGGCCTGAGTTATCTGCTTTGCAGCAGGATGACTGCTGTGATATTTCATCTTCCTCGCAAAGGACTGTTGGACAGTCAATTGCTTACTGGAAGTAGTGCAAGTGGTCTTCCGACTTCCCCTCTGGGATGACCATCGACTCCCAGCAGCAACAACAGCAGCGCCAGCAGCAGTAGGCGTTACACTCAAGGATGCATCGGAGGAATCCCAGGCAGGAGAGGACTCAGCAGACTTGCCAGTGACATGGCCTGCAGGACTATTGGCTTTCCTGTCTAAGGAGGAAATTGACACTGAGGAAGTTGGTGGTGTGGTTTGCAGGAGCTTGGTTACAAGAGGAAGGGATTTAGTTGTCAGTGGACTACTTCCGCTGTCACCCAAAGTTTTTGAACTTGTCAATGACTTCTGATGAATGCGCTCCAGGTGACGTATAAGGGAGGATGTTCCTAGGTGGTTAACGTCCTTACCCCTACTTATTACAGCTTGACAAAGGCAACACACGGCTTGACACCTGTTGTCCGCATTTCTGTTAAAATAATTCCACACCGAACAGGTGATTTTTTTTGTAATTTGACCAGGCATGTCAATGGCCATATTCGTCCCATGGACAACAGGTGTCTCCCCGGGTGCCTGACTTAAACAAACCACCTCACCATCAGAATCCTCCTTGTCAATTTCCTCCTCAGCGCCAGCAACACCCATATCCTCATCCTGGTGTACTTCAACAGTGACATCTTCAATTTGACTATCAGGAACTGGACAGCGGGTGCTCCTTCCAGCACTTGCAGGGGGCGTGCAAATGGTGGATGGCTCCACCTCTTCCCATTCAGTGTTGGGAAGGTCAGGCATCGCAACCGACACAATTGGACTCTCCTTGGGGATTTGTGATTTAGAAGAACGTACAGTTCTTTGCTGTGCTTTTGCCAGCTTAAGTCTTTTCATTTTTCTAGCGGGAGGATGAGTGCTTCCATCCTCATGTGAAGCTGAACCACTAGCCATGAACATAGGACAGGGCCTCAGCCATTCCTTGCCACTCCGTGTTGTAAATGGCATATTGGCAAGTTTACGCTTTTCATTAGATGCTTTTAATTTTGATTTTTGGGTCATTTTACTGAACTTTTGTTTTTTTGAATTTTACATGCTCTCTACTATGACATTGGGCATCGGCCTTGGCAGACTACGTTGATGGCATTTCATCATCTCGGCCATGACTAGTGGCAGCAGCTTCAGCACGAGGTGGAAGTGGATCTTGATCTTTCCCTATTTTACCCTCCACATTTTTGTTCTCCATGTTTTAATGTGTGGAATTATATGCCAGTAATATATATCAATAGCAATGGCCTACTGTACCGTACTGCTATATATATACTGGTGGTCAGCAAAATTCTACACTGTCCTCCTACTATATACTGCGCACAACTAAAATGCAGCACAAGTATGGATGGATAGTATACTTGACGACACAGAGGTAGAGCAGTGGACTACTGTACCGTACTGCTATATATATACTGGTGGTCAGCAAAATTCTGCACTGTCCTCCTACTATATACTGCGCACAACTAAAATGCAGCACAGGTATGGATGGATAGTACACTTGACGACACAGAGGTAGAGCAGTGGACTACTTTACCGTACTGCTATATATATACTGGTGGTCAGCAAAATTCTGCACTGTCCTCCTACTATATACTGCGCACAACTAAAATGCAGCACAGGTATGGTTGGATAGTATACTTGACGACACAGAGGTTGAGCAGTGGACTACTGTACCGTACTGCTATATATATACTGGTGGTCAGCAAAATTCTGCACTGTCCTCCTACTATATACTGCGCACAACTAAAATGCAGCACAGGTATGGATGGATAATATACTTGACGACACAGAGGTAGAGCAGTGGACTACTGTACCGTACTGCTATATATATACTGGTGGTCACAGCAAAATTCTGCACTGTGCTCCTACTATATACTACAATGCAGCACAGATATGGAGCGTTTTTCAGGCAGAGAACGTAGATATTTTCAGCACACTGTGCACAGATATTTGCAAGCACACTGAGCACAGATATTTGCAAGCACACTGAGCACAGATATTTGCAGCACACTGAGCACAGATATTTGCAGCACACTGAACACAGAAACTGAGAGAACGCAGCCCCGTCCTCTCGCTATCATCTCCAAAGCACAAGTGAAAATGGCGGCGACGCACGGCTCCTTATATAGAATACGAATCTCGCAAGAATACGACAGCGGGATGATGACGTTCGGGCGCGTTCAAGTTAACCGAGCAAGGCTGCATCGGAATCGTGTAAAATGGGTGAAGTTCGGGGGGGTTCGGATCCTGAGGAACCAAACCCGCTCATCACTAATATTTTATGGGGGGGGTATTTAATATAAAGTGATGCTCTAATGGGGTGCAAACTGAGACAATGCTAAGTTGGGAGGTTACATGAGCATGAAACGCTTGTAAGGGGATCAAAGCTTGTCACAATGGGACCAAAGCTTGAAGTCCAAGGTGGGGCGGATGATATGGAAGTCTTCACAAGCCTTCTCTTCTATCTATGACCCCCATGAAACTAGTCACCCCCTATGCAACACCCACACAGTGCTGGTTACACCTCCACATCGCTAATCACATGTCCACAGCAACACAATAGGCCCTTCATAAAGTTCAGATCCAGGCCCATATGCACCTTAATCTGCAACTGGGGAGAGCCCACACTTTTCATCTCCAAGAAATTGGCAAAAACAGCCCAGGCTGAGTGTGGTTACTTAGATCACCTTGGGAGAGTTAATGAGGGGGTCACCATTTTTCTTATTTGTTTTTCTATTCTATATAAAAATGACTGTCATGAGCAATAGATGGTTATGATGACTGGCGTCTCTACTGCTTCATGATATGATTAGAGATATGACCCCTAGTGTCTTCAGCCCAGGGTTTGTTTTTCCTAAGGGGAGAAGGTGCACATTTTTTTCTAGAGCAGATACCCCTAGGAACAGTCCCATGCTGACCAGCCTAAGGTTGATTGGCGACTATGGTGGGGGTCTGTAGCCTATGCTATCAGTGGCAATTTTGGGGGTACCCCTTGCTTTTTGTCCCCTCCATTTTGCTACTACCATTCTAGACCAAATCAAGAGCTAGTTTCCATTTGGGGCTGTGTAGGTGGGCCATTCTGTACTTTAGTTATTTTGAAGCATTGTATGTGGCAGTTTTGCTTAATTTTAAAACCAGTGGGCATTAAGAAGGTCAAAATGCCCTTTGGTGAATTTGGTTTTGACTTCTTAAATCACCAGTGAAACCGAAACTCAGTAAATCTAGCCCCAAGTGCTAAATGGATGGTTGAGTAACATGCAAGGAAATTGCTTATTGATCCTTCCTATATTGATATATTCTTGTGGCTTGAAAGGAAGGAATAGTTAATTTATTTTCTTCATTTGTAGGTGCTTCCTCCTTTGATGACATATGATGATGTTACAGGATTGCCCTAAGTTATAAGGAAGTGCCAGGTGCTTCTGTATTAGCTGTATACATACTTTAGCATTCAGCAATGGCCTGAAAACATTCCTGATTCTTCCATTATACTCAGGGCAGTGGCGCACCCAGGGGGGGTTTCCGAGTACCCAGAAACCCCCCTCCACTAAAAAAAAAAAAAATTTTTTTTTTTTTTTTTAGCTGCATGAGTATTATTAATGACTGTCTAGCGTCCTCTGCAGCCTGCTGTCTTCCTGGTGGCACTTGCAAGTGCAATAAAAGTTTACTTAATTTTAATTATAGTACATATATATCCATGTGCCTACATATATACACATGTATATACATACATACATACATATAAACACACACACACATATGATATATATATATACATGTGTATATATATGTGTACTGTATGTGTGTGTATATATATATATATATATATATATATATGTATGCATGTTTAATATGCTATGTATATGTGTATATGGGTTCACTACGATCTCCTGGCGGCCGGCCTCCCGGCGACCAGCATACGGGAGCCGGGAGGCCGGCCGCCGGCTTACCAACAGTGTGGCGAGCGCAAAAGAGCCCCTTGCGGGCTCGCTGCGCTCGCCACACTACGCGCGCCACACTATTCTATTCTCCCTCCAGGGGGGTCGTGGACCCCCACGAGGGAGAATAAGTGACGGTATGCCGGCGGTCAGGCTCCCGGAGCCGGTATGCTGGTCGCCGGGAGCCCGACCGCCGGCATACTGAAGACCACCCGTGTATATGTATGTGTGTGTGTATGTATATATATATATATATATATATGTGTGTGTAGATATATGTGTATATATATATATATATATATATGTGTAGATATATATATACACACACATACACACACACACACAGACACACTAGTTTTACGGACCCAGCATATACTGGGTCACCTCAGTCCCCACCCCCGTGATTGGCTCCGCCCAGTTCTGGAAACCCCCCCATGCAAATCCTGTGTTTGCCACTGCAGGGCCATTATGTTAGTGCATGAAAGTTATTCCACCGGAATATTTTCAAAAATGTAATAAGAGACTTTTTCCAGCGGATGGTAATAAATACAGATTGGGTTAACAAAACTGTATAAACTGTACATTCATTTGTTTGTAACAACATTGGCCATTGTAATGTGAGTAATATTTAAAAATATGTTTTCTATAAAGTTCTTTCTTACTATAAGTTGTGTTTTACTGTACAGTATGTTGTCTATTTGCTGTGAATAAATAAATAGTGGATCACATTTGTGGAATTAGATATCCTAAAATAATGTGACATGTTAAGGAAATTATTATAGTTTAATTTATGTCAGCCATCTGGTAATTGCAATTACTCATTATATCTATTTTTTTCTATTTAATGACAGGATGTCATAATATGCAGGCTGATGGCAATCCTTTGCTGCTCCACAAAATGTTTAAACTGTGTTATAATATGATAACTTTAAATCTGTTACTTGGCTGAAAATATATCACACATTAAATGACTATAATCATTAGCATAGATTGGCCTTTTCTTAAATGAAACCATGTCTTGAATAGTACTACTCTTTGTAAGTGCCTAAAACGGTTTCTACATGTGTGGAATTGACAGGTATAGCTGAGTTTTACAGTGCAAGCAAGCGCTCACTTATACACCTTTCACACTGCCAATGCCGGATCCCACCCGGGAATTGGAAGCGGGTCCTTACCGGGTGGAATCTGGCATTAGCAGCTGCTGCAGGCTATCCCGATCCGGCAATAAGCCGGGCGGGTTGCCTAGCAGCTAGGGGGGGGGGGGAATGGCGGTGGGGGTGGCGGCGGCGCTGGGAGATGAGCTCATCTCCGCGCCGCCTCTCCCTATCTCGTAAATGGGTCCTGGGTTGCATCGACCCGGGAGCCCGTTTACGCAACCAGTGACCCGGTATTCAACCTGGGTATAACACTGCTTTATACCTGGGTTGAATTGCCGAGTCAGGCGACCCGCGATTTCGGCAATGCCCCTTTTCACACCGCATGCCGACCCGTGTCGATACCAGGTTATTTGTGCAGTGTGAAAGGGGTACTACACATTGATAGGATGAAGGGAATGCAGTAAAAATGCCAGCTTTCGCGATGCAGGCATTCAGGGGACTGACGCCGGAATCCCGACAGCTGGCGAAATATTGACACATGGAATCCCAACCAACGCCCGGTATTCCCTCTCTGTTGATGGGTCCACACCACCAACTGAATGGGAACAGAACCTTTAGCGAGCAAATACATATGGCACTACTGATCCCCTGAATCATTGAGTAAACCTCAATCATGCCATATGCTATGCTCCATCTACTGTACTGTATATTGTTAACTGCAGCTTTTCTAGCTAATTTGGCTCCCAGTGTGAGATTTAAAGATGCCCCCCCATTCAAAAATATGCCATCCCCCCATAAATATAAAACAAAACAAAAATTAGTGCTCCAGGTGAGGGGGCATGACATCTCTTAAATGGGCATGGTCTAGCTAGAAATGGGCATGGCCTTGCAGGAAAACACTACCTTACACACCAGTTTTTGACCCTGCACCAACAGACCTTGGCCATCACAGGTGGAAAAAAAATCCACCATATTAAGACGCACACAATAATGCCCCCCTGCACCATAGTATGCTCCTTGCAACATATTATGCCACACACTGCAATGCCATGATACATTATGACCTACAGTAAAGCTTCTAATTACTTTTAAAAGTACCTGCTCAATGCCAAGGGTTTCACGCGCTGGTTGTCTTGCTCTATGCCAGGAGTTTAATGCTCAGTAATTCATTCTTTGGGACAGGTGTCATACTCATTGCCAGGGGTATGTAATGCTCATTGCCAGGGGTAATACTCATATCCATGGGTGTGTAATGCTAGTTGCCAGGGGTAATGCTAGTTGCCAGGGGTGTGCAATGCTCATCGCCAGGGGTAATGCTCAGTGTCAAGGCTCAGGGGTAATGCTAGTTGTTGCCAGGGTTGTGTAATACCAGGGTTGCAATAGTAATAGTTAGAGATGAGTGGGTACGGTTCTCAGAGAACCAAAATTCCCCCCCCCCCCCCCAAAACTTCACGCTCCGAGTCCAGTTCGGGACTTCCCACCAGATTCGGAAATTAGAATGAGGCAAAATGTCATCATCTCGTTGTCGGATTCTCGCAAGTTTTTGATCCCAAATAAGGAGCCCCGCGTCACCACCATTTTTACTCCAGACTTGGAAAGTGAGGTAGACAGACCTCTGTCTCTCTGTGGGTGGTGGCATTGGGTGGGGTCAGTGTGTGATCTGTTGGGTTGCTGTTCCTATCACTGTGGTGTCCCTGTGCTGTTAGGGGCGCAGTCCTGGCTGTCACTGATGTTTCATATGCTGTAACGAGTGCTGCAGCTGTACATGGGGGTTGCTGTCTTTGCTGTTACAGGGGGCAGGGGCACTGTCCTCCTGTATACTGTGAAAATACAGGGGTGCTGGCCCTGTCTTGTATGCTGTAAAAATTCAGGGGTGCTGTTGTTAAAATAAAAGTACACTGGCCCTGTATGCTGTAAAAATTCAGGGGTGCTGTTGTTAAAATAAAAGTACACTGGTCCTGTATGCTATAAAAATACAGGGGTGTTGTGAAAATACAGGGGTTCTGGCACTGTCTGTGGTTGCAATGTCTAGGCCTGACCTTCACAACACTGTAAGGGAAGAGGAGACGTCTACCACCATATGCACACCCTCTGCAAGTGCTGGGAGGGGCACTGCCAGTCCAGTTGCTGATATTGAGATTGAGGATGTCACTGTAGAAGTACACCAGGATGAAGAGGATATTGGTGTAGCTGGCGCTGAGGAGGAAGTTGATGATGAGAATTCTGATGGTGATGTGGTTTCTTTGAATAAGGCAAAAGTGGAGACAGTTGTTGTCCATGGAGTTAAAAAGCTCATTGTCATGCCTGGGCAAACTACCAAAAAAGCTATCTCTTCGGTGTGGAATTATTTCTCCACAAATCCGGACAACATGTGTCAAGCCATCTGTTGCCTTTGTCAATCCATAGTAAGTAGGGGTAAGGACGTTAACCACCTAGGAACATCATCCCTTATACGTCGCCTGCAGCGCATTCATCATAAGTCATTGGCAAATTCAGAAACTATGAGTAAGAGCGTAAGCAGTCCACTGACACCTAAATTATGTGGTTTATGACTTTGTTTGAATATTATTTCTCTGGGAATGAGGATGTAAACGCTGAAGGGAGGGTGGGGGAATCTGAGGATGAGGACGACATCTTGCCTCTGTAGAGCCAGTTTGTGTAAGGAGCGATTAATTGCTACTTTTCTGGTAGGGGCCCAAACAAAGCAATCATTTCAGTCACAGTCGTGTGGCAAACCCTGTTGCTGAAATAATGGGTTTATTAAACTGTGCATGTCCTGTTTAAACAACATAAGGGTGGGTGTGAGGTCCCAAGGACAATTCCATCTAGCGCCTCTTTTTTTTCTTTGCATCATGTGCTCTTTGGGCCCTATTTTTTTTTAAATTGCCATCCTGTCTGCCACCGCAGTGCCACTCCTAGATGGGCCAGGTGTTTGAGCTGCCCACCTGTGTCGCTTAGCTTAGTCATGCAGCTACCTCGGTGCAACCTTTTGGCCTAAACACAATATTGTGAGATTTGAGGTGTTCAGAATAGAGTGGAAATGAATGTCATTGAGGTTAAATATATGGCAGGATCAAAATTACCCTCAAATTCTGTAATTTTAGCTGTTTTTATGTTAAAAAAAAAATACAGATCCAAAACCAGAACATCCTGATCCAAAACCAAAACCCGAAAGGGTGGTTTTGGCAAAACCAATCCAGAACCAAACCACGAGCGGAGATCCAGATCCAAAACCAATACATAAAACTCGAAAAGTGTCTGCCGCACATCTCTAGTAATAGTTCAAGACTGGGTAAGAACTGATAAAGCAGCAAGGGAATGGTTCTCACAGTGTATATGAAACATGAGTTTGATACTTGAGGTTAAGCGCTACTTCACTAAAAGTAGACGTTACCCAAGGTCTCTAATTAAATAGAAAATGAGAACAATTTTGCTCACTGCATGATGCCGAGTGCTGATATTTTTTTGTGAAACTTAACACATGTAGTCTAACAATGGCTGGTATATAATTAAAGACTACATTAAAGTTAAACCTAAGAAAGAACTGAAATGGTTTATAGCACTTATACTGCTTTGGTACTGGTATAAGACAATTATGAACCAGAGGGGTATTTCATTGACATCATGGTAGGCACAAGCCTTAGCCAACTGAATTAAATGGATTACTGTTTACTAAAAATGGACACTGATCAATTAGCTATTTACATTTTGTCAGCAAACTGCCCTCTTTAAAGGGAATCATGTACCACACACACATCCTTGAAAAAGGCCACCTACTGTGGTAGTGGTTCCGGTATGAATGGTCGACCATGTTATGGTCGACAGTCATTAGGTCGACCACTATTGGTCGACATTGACATGGTCGACATGGACACATGAAAAGGTCGACATGAGTTTTTTTACTTTTTTTGGTGTCGTTTTTTGCGTAAAGTGACTGGGAACCCCAATTAGTGCACCGCGTCCCCTCTCATGGCTCACTTCGCTCGCCATGCTTCGGGCATGGTGCCTTCGCTCCGCTACTGCTTCGCTCGGCACAGATTACCGTTCCAATCGTAGTCCACGTGGATCGTAAAGTATGGAAAAGTTCCCCAAAAGAAAAAAAAGTTAAAAAACTCATGTCGACCTTTCCATGTGTCGACCTTTCATGTGTTGACCATTCTCATGTGTCGACCATGTGTCCATGTTGACCATGTCAATGTCGAGCAATAGTGGTCGACCTAATGACTGTCGACCATAACATGGTCGACCATGTGAACGGATACCCTTTTCATCTACATCAAACAAACCCGCTGCCACTGAATTATCTCCGGCAAACTAAGTAGGGACCCTCCACGGCACTGTACGTTTCGCATCACCACACCTACAGCACAAGATTAGTTCAACCCATGGGTCAATAGCTGTGACCTGAGAACAACCGCCCGAGCACAGAGGGACTCCAAAAGCTAGAGGGACAGAGGAGGACCAAGAAGAGTTACCTGTCTTCCCCAGGGTCCTGATACCAGCAACATGTAGCAGGAGGTGTAATCATCTCAGCACTACTTCGTGACCTGGACACAAGGGCTCAGATAGATATGAACACATGAGTGGCGGAGTTTCGCAGAATGACTCGTTTGCATCGTGACGTCGCAACGCATCATTTCTCGAAACTCCGCCACCCGAGTGGAGTACTAATGACAGGGAGGGGGGAGCACCCAGAGCTAGGGATGACCATCAGTGTGGTTGCCATTGATGGTTACCATCGATGATGATATGGAAAGTAACCATTGATGGCTGCCAACTATGCAGTGGATAACCATCGATGGTTCCCACTATCGGTGGTCATCCCTGCTTTTTCACTGACTGGCACATGGGCCAATCAGAATACAGAGGCAGGGCTTTGCAGGTATCGGGGGCAGAGCTATGCTCCATGTCCCGGCACCACATTAAGAAATCTATATATATATATATTTGGTTATAGCTTTCCATCGATGGAGGGAAACCAACTGGTACTCCCCCATCGATGGCAAAAGTATTCTACATCGGCCATAAACCATCAATGATTTTTAATCATCGAAGATCAATGGCCATCCCTACCCGGAGCAGTGAGGGACATGTAAAAGTGCTGCGGCGGGCGCCCCGTGGGACCGCGCGGCTAGCCCGCCAATAGAAACGGCATTGACTGCACCTACTCCTTTTTCTAATAAGGCAGCAAATCGTGGTTAGAGCTTGATTGCAGCATTTGTCTTGATGTAACAACCTGGATCTGCATATATAAAATGTTGTGTATATGATAATAATATACCGGAAATAACAGATTATACTTTGCTAGATATGCCCATTACACAGTACTTTAAAAGTATGTTTGAGCCTTGATTCCCCAGGTAGTGTGGCCGGATAGTTAGAGAGGTAAAATGAAGAGCACAGGTGTGCATTATACAGAAAGCAGTGACACTGTATAATTCATCTTGTTTAGCTGGGAGAAGTGATTTAGGATATTTGGATTGTGAGATGCAAGCACCTTTGTGAAGGCTGCCGGTGGAGAATTTATCTGGATCTTTAGCAATAGGGTAAGGCAGCGCTGATATTTTGAGGTTAGGGATGATTATTACACTTCCACTGGCGAATACCTTGCAGAGTGCAATTAGTGGGTTAATTTATGCTATTAGAGGAATGGTCCAACCACGTTATGGGTGAATATTTCCTTTTTTAATATTGTTTTTTAAACACCAGTTGTCACCTCTAATAACAAGAGGTCTGTCCTAGAGCAGAAGACCTGGGCATGGAAAAGAGAAAGTTCTTGATGGAAGATAAAGACACTCCCATGCATCATATAAGCCAAAAATTTATAAAATCTCTCACTCATGCTATTTAGTGTATTGATTTAGTGCATGTAGTACATTGTTCTCTAATGTGAGGAGGGGAAAACCTGCTTCAGAAAATATAGGGAGAAAGATTGAAGCTGGACTAAATAACAATAGACAGTAGTTTATGATTTGTCATTTGTTGCAGCCAGTGGCAGATCCAGAGGTGGGGCTGCAGGTCACCTACTACCTACCTACACCTACTGTCACCAATTGCCATTTCAAACTGACTCACCGGCAGGTGGTCTGCCTCCCCTATTTGAATTTTGGACTGAGCTGCAGCCCCACCTCTGGCGCCTCCCCTGGTTGCAGCACTCCGTGTATCCAAACAATTTGACCGGAATTGGGATCATATATATAAAACTGTTATGTACATTTGTTGCTCCAGTTCACCAATTATTATTAAGTAGCAACCAACCTTATCAAGTATTGTTCTGGTTTATATGAAGGTGGCCTGTAGCAGGGCCAAAATTAGGCTTTCCATCACCTGGGGCAAGGCAGTAATTTCACTACACTACATGTCCCTATACACTGCACTACATAACTACATGTCCCTTAGAGGATCAGTAAGTACATAAGGTCCTTTTTAAGACAGCAAAGCTCCTACTCCTTTGATGGCAGCCCCACTTCAGCCATCAAAGGAGTAGAAGCTTTGCTGTCTTAAGAAAGATTCTATGTACTTACTGTTCCTATAAGGGACGTGTCTGACCATTGGTTTCTACTAGAGATTGCTCTATGGTTATCCCTCAATAGGTGCAATTTGTGTTCTAGGCTCTATTGACTTGCCTAAGGACACCTTTTATGGCCGGTGGATTCTATTATTATCCACCTCTTCTTTTTAAACTTTGATTTTACCCCTGAAGTAGTCCTGTGCAAAGGATGAAATGTGCAGGGTACTGGGTAATTGGACCAATTTCATCTAAATAGAAACCCCCACCACTGAGCTCACACCCTAGGGCAATTGGTGGTGACCTATTACATCTGTTCCAGTGTAGCTTTGGTTCTATGTAAACACCCCTTTTTGATGAAGGATCACATTTCTACATTTACTGAATGTCACAAATAAATATCAGATATTTTATTAATAAAAGGCCTTTGGTGTCTGCTTTGGCAAGAGGGTATCTTCCAGGTGAATATTTGGCTGAATACAACAAATGGTGGCCTAATCTCCAATGAGCAACGGTTGGGGTTTTACTCAAGTCCGTCAGGAACTACATTTGGACATTTCACTTTTATTCAAAAACGTGTACGGACTTTTATGGACAATCGAAATGAAAGTTAAAATGCCCCCTGGCCTGGTTTCTCTCTCTCTCTCTCTCACTCTCGCTCTCTCTCTATATATATATATATATATATATATACACATATGAAAGCACAATGGAATTTGTTGTGCTATATAATGAACTGTTAAATGTGTGTGTGTGTATATATATATATATATATATATATATATATATATACACAAATTGAGCCTTGCTAATCGTGGCTACATCTGTGCCTGGGCGCACACGCCTAGGCACACCCATCACTGTGTCTGGGCTGGGTGCGCGCCTCTGACACGCACACGCCCCATTCACTGTAATGGGAGCGTCTCTGTGCACTCCCGTAGTGGGGCTAGACACTGGATTGCCTAGTCCCGACAGGAGGGCGTGCCTGCGATGGAGCTGCACTAAATGAGTGTGGATCCATCTATATATATATATATATATATATATAGTTGAAAAGAAGTCAGCGGCACTCAGCAGTCATGATTATTCTGCAAATAAAACTTTTAATCCAGTCCAATTTGCAGAATAATCACGACTGCTGAGTGCCGCTGACTTCTTTTCAACTACATTGGATCTGGCAGGGATCACAGAGGGCACCGCAGCAAGTAATCCAGCAGCCCCCACACTGAGTGCCGATCCTAACACCGCTATCTATATATATATATATATATATATATATATATATATATATATATTCCATAGACAAAAAACCTTACGGTTTCACATGTCCCATTAAGGCTTCTTACACATGATCTAGCATTTCAGAAACCTGTTGTAACTCTTCCACTCAAACTCCAAAAAGCAATGAAATTCCGATCATTAAGGCTGACGCCTTAATGGACGTGTTCCTTGCGCAATACAGATATGGTATGCCATAACAGCCTGTGGGTAAGTGCAGATTCAGCACTCTCACAGATTGAGATTGCTGTCACTCACACAATGGTGGAGCTGCTAATTCACAGATTTGTGTGCTCATTGGAATACACACATGCAGTCTATGCAACTGAAGGTCTGAGCGAAAGACAAAGCTGCTCGGATGAGGTAAGAGTGTTGTTGGTTGGAGGGAGGAGACAGAGCATTGTGGATGGGGGAACAAAAGTGTGTGGATAGAGGGAAGACTAAGCAGCACTGTTGGGGGGCACAAAGAAACATGAGATAATTCAGACAGCAGCAGCGATCGCAGTCTGAATTAGTTTGTGGGGTGCACACGAGCAATGGCTGCACTGCGCATGCGTACCCCGGGAGACCAGAGAGATGCTATCAGCATCTCACTGGCTGCGATCACCCTGATTGACAGGCAGAGGCAGTTGCGGGGAAGGAGGGGGGCATGCCAACGGCATTAGAATGCCATTGGGGGGCCATGGTCAGCACAACGGAGGCATTTTCGGACCATTGGGGGCGGTTATCCCCCTGCTAAGAGCACAGGAGCTGTGCTGCCATGGAGCTACTTTTCAGGTACAAAAACATCACCACCATGCAATGCTTTTATACCTGTGCGGGGAGGGGGGGTAGGGCCTGACATGCGGGGTGGACTATCCCTGTGCGTCCCCCCACATGTCAGAGTAAATGATCGTAGATGTGCTAAATTTAGCACATCTACGATCAACTCTGAATTACCCCCACAGATTGGGGGAGGTAAGACAGAGTGCAACAAATGGGGAAAGACAGTGGCACAGATGGTGGGGAGACAGAGCTGTGTGGATGGGTGGACAGTGCCGTGTGGATGAGGGGGACAGAGCAGCAGAGATGTGGGTAGGGTAAGAGCAGTACAGATGGAAAGAAACGGCATGGATGAGGAAGGCAGAGCAGCATGGATGAGGGGAATACAGTCCCAACATCGGAAGGGATAAGTATTTTTACCTTCCCTTGAGGGGTGGCAGCTAGGCCTAATCCTTTGGTGGGTTGGATAGGGCAACCCCCCTTCCCCCCAATAGTGACCCACAAAACTTACCTTCAGGATGTCAGCTACATGAATAGGGTAAGAGTGGTGTGGATAGGGGGTAGATTAAGCAGCAAGTATGGGAAGGGAGACAGAGTAGTGTGGATGGGGAAAACGATGCAGATGGGTTCGAAAACACCTGCATGGATGGGTAGAAAACTGGTGCAGATGGGAGAGAAGACAATGTGCCATGTATTGGAGGAGGAAGAGTGACGTTGAAGAGGGAAACACTGAGCAGCACAGAGAGATGGAAATGTTGTAGACAAGGCACAGATGGGGAAAGACAGATGGTGCAGATTAGTACAGACTAGCACAGATGGGAGAACACAGCAGTAATGATTGGGGAAGACAGAGCAGCATGGGGGTGTATAGGGGAAGTAAGTGTAGATGCATAGACCGTAGATGGGGTATTATAGTTTTAGCAATTAACCAAGATGTTGAGGGAGTTAAATGTGTATACTAAATGAGATGGATGTATGGGAGTACCACATAACTGCTCAGAACTTCAGTTGCATAGACTGCATGTGTGTATTCCAATGAGCACACAAATCTGTGAATTAGCAGCTACACCCTTGTGTGAGTGACAGCAATCTCAATCTGTGAGAGTGCTTAATCTGCACTTACCCACAGGCTGTGATGGCATACCATATCTGTATTGCGCAAGGAACACGTCCATTAAGGCGTCAGCCTTAATGATCGGAATTTCATTGCTTTTTGGAGTTGAGTGGAAGAGTTACAACAGGTTTCTGAAATGCTAGATCATGTGTAAGAAGCCTTAATGGGACATGTGAAACCGTAAGGTTTTTTGTCTATGGAATTTCATAGCTTTTTTTAAATTTATTTTTTTTAAATTCAGAAATGTAAAATGTCACTGTAAGAATAAACATTTGATTTTTTTAAATGTTTAACAGTAACACACCCCTGGCAACAAGCATTACCCCTGGCCACAAGCATTACTAACCCCTGGCAACGAGTATGACACCGATCCCAGAGCATGAACCCCCTGGCAACAAGCGAGACACCCAGCCCATGAAACCCCTGGCAACGAGCATGACACCTAGCATGTAGAAGCTTTACTGTAGGGCATAATGTATCACTGGCATTGCAGTGGGGAGCATATGGTGCAGGGGGCATTATTGTGTGGGGCTTAATATGGTGAAATTAGTTTTCCCCTGTGGTGGCCAAGGTCTGTTGGTGCAGGGCCAAAAATTGGGGTGTAAGGTAGTTTTTTCCAGTGAGGCCATGCCCATTTTCACCAGACCAAGCCGCTTGCCTGGGGCAGAGCATTCTGTAGCTTTTACATTTCCTCAATGGCTGCTGAGAGGAAGAGCCAATGGGAATACACTGGGGGCAGCTCATTGTGTATTTACATTTCCCAGGTGGCTGCTTCTCTTTTCAACAGCAGCAGAGTGCTGGGTGGAAGGGGGGGGGGGGGGTCTCCAGCTCCACTGGGCTTCCCAATCACTGAGATCAGGGACACACTGGGAGAGAAGCCATGGGTGCAGAGGGACCAAGAGGTTCCTCTAAGATTGGCGGATGCTGGAAGATTGACTTCCAGCAGCAGTACAGTTTTCTGGTTTAAGTGATATTCAGTAGTTTTCTGAAATTGGACATGTGCATCCATTATATATATATATATATATATATATATATTTGTATATGTATATATATATATATATATATGCCAAGACAAGGGCGTAACTAGGGACTTTGGTGCCAATGGCAAGTTGAAGAATGCCCCCCCAACCAAAAAAAATATATCACGCACTTCCTAAAAAGGGACATGGTCAGCTGGGGAGGGGCATTATCACTGTTTTGGTGAGTAACTGAAAGAGACACATGGGGCAGAGAGATAGAGGGATACACTGGAAAGAGAATGAGAAACCAGGGGCAGAGAGAGATGGAGACATGAGAGAGAGAGAGAGAGAGAGAGAGAGAGAGAGAGATGGAGACAGAGAGAGAGGGGGGATCAGGAGCAGAGAGACAGAGACCAGGTGCCAGACAGAGAGAGGGAGATATGGGGGAGAGACAGACAGAGAGGGACCAGGGGCAGAGACAGAGAGGGACCAGGGGCAGAGACAGAGAGGGACCAGGGGCAGAGACAGAGAGAGACCAGGGGCAGAGACAGACTGGAAGTCATGGAAGAGAGAGAGAGAGGTGGAGGAGACAGAGAGACCAGGGCCAGATAGACACTGGGAGACATGGGTGAAGAGAAAGACGGGGAGACAGAGAAAGACCAGGGGCAAAGAGACTGGGAGACATGAGGGGAGACAGATAGAGACAGACAGACGGAGGCCAGGGGCAGAGAGAGAGACCAGAGCCAGAGATAAATGTGGAGTGAGAGGGGGAAACAGAGAGAAACCAGAGGCCGTTACAGAGAGAAAGAGACCAGGGATAGTCAGAGAGACAGAGATCAGGGGCAGCAAAAGACAGACCAGGGGCAGAGAGAGATGGAGACATGAGAGAGATCAGGAGCAGAGAGAGAGGGAGAGAGACCAGGGGCAGTGAGAAGAGACATCAGAGAGGGAAACAGAGCCCTGGGCCAGATAGCGAGAGGGAGACATGGGGGAGAGAGAGACCAGGGGCAGAGACAGTGAAAGATGATGGGCAGAAAGAGAGGGAGACATGAGGCAGAGAGACAGAGACCAGGCCAGAGAGGCCACTGGAAGACATGGGGGAGAGAGAGAGAGAGAGAGAGAGAGAGAGAGAGAGAGAGAGAGAGAGAGAGAGAGGTGGAGGAGACAGAAACAGACCAGAGGCAGAGATTGAGAGGGAGGGAGACTAGGGCCAGAGAGAAACTGGAAGACATAGGGGACAGAGATATGAGGAGACAGAGAGATACTGGGAGACATGGGGTAAGAGAGAGAGGAGACAGAAAGACCAGGAACAGACAGACAGACACACACACACACACACACACACACACACACACACACAGACCAGGTGCAGTAAGAGAGAGAGACAGACCAGGGGCAGTGAGAGAGAGAATGACAGACATGGGGCAGCGAGAGAGACAGACCAGGGGCAGCAAGAGAGAGAGAGAGACAGACAGACCGACCAGGGACAGCAAGAGAGACCGACCAGGGGCAGCAAGAGAGAGAGACAGACCGACCAGGGGCAGCAAGAGAGAGACAGACTGACCAGGGGCAGCAAGAGAGAGAAAGACAGACTGACCAGGGGCAGCAAGAGAGAGAGACAGACCGACCAGGGGCAGCAAGAGAGAGACAGACCGACCAGGGGCAGCAAGAGAGAGAGAGACAGACCAGGGGCAGCAAGAGAGAGAGAGAGAGAGAGACAGACCAGGGGCAGTATATACGTCCAGGTGTCAGCGCGTGCATGTATAGATGCAAGTATGTGTACGTCCAGGTGTCAGCATGTGTATGTATAGATGCAGGTGCTTGTACATTGGTGTTCGACCAGGTGTCAGCGCATGCATGTATAGATGCAGGTGTGTGTACGTCGGTGTACGTCCATGTGTCAGCGCGTGCATGTATAGATGCAGGTGTGTGTAAGTCGGTGTACATCCAGGTGTCAGCGCGTGCATGTATAGATGCAGGTGTGGGTAAGTCGGTGTACGTCCAGGTGTCAGCGTGTGCATGTATAGATGCAGGTGTGTGTACGTCCAGGTGTCTGCGTGTCCATGTATAGATGCAGGTGTGTGTACGTCCAGGTGTCAGCGTGTGCATGTATAGATGCAAGTGTGTGTACGTCGGTGTACGTCCAGGTGTCAGCGTGTGCATGTATAGATACAGGTGTGTGTACGTCGGTGTACGTCCAGGTGTCAGCGTGTGCATGTATAGATACAGGTGTGTGTACGTCGGTGTACGTCCAGGTGTCAGCATGTGCATGTATAGATGCAGGTGTGGGTACGTCCAGGTGTCAGCGTGTCCATGTATAGATGCAGGTGTGTGTACGTCCAGGTGTCAGCATGAGTATATGTATAAGTGCAGGTGTGTGTATGTCGGTGTACGTCCAGGTGTCAGCGCGTGCATGTATAGATGCAGGTGTGTATACATCGGTGTACGTCCAGGTGTCAGCGTGTCCATGTATAGATGCAGGTGTGTGTACGTACAGGTGTCAGCGTGTGCATGTATAGATGCAGTTGTGTGTACGTCGGTGTATGTCCAGGTGTCAGCATGTCCATGTATAGATGCAGGTGTGTGTACGTACAGGTGTCAGCGTGTGCATGTATAGATGCAGTTTTGTGTACGTCGGTGTACGTCCAGGTGTCAGGGTGTCCATGTACAGATGCAGGTGTGTGTACGTACAGGTGTCAGCGTGTGCATGTATAGATGCAGGTGTGTGTACGTCGGTGTACGTCCAGGTGTCAGCATGTGTATGTATAGATGCAAGTGTGTGTACGTCGGTGTACATCCAGGTGTCAGCATGTGTATGTGTAGATGCAAGTGTGTGTACGTCGGTGTACGTCCAGTTGTCAGCGTGTCCATGTATAGATGCAGGTGTGTGTACATCTAGGTGTCAGCATGAGTATATGTATTAGTGCAGGAGTGTGTATGTCGGTGTACGTCCAGGTGTCAGCGCGTGCATGTATAGATGCAGGTGTGTGTACGTCGGTGTACGTACAGGTGTCAGTGTGTGCATGTATAGATGCAGGTGTGTGTTAGAGATGAGCGGGTTCGGTTTCTCTGAATCCGAACCCGCCAGAACTTCATGTTTTTTTTCACGGGTCCGAGCGACTCGGATCTTCCCGCCTTGCTCGGTTAACCCGAGCGCGCCCGAACGTCATCATGACGCTGTCGGATTCTCGCGAGGCTCGGATTCTATCGCGAGACTCGGATTCTATATAAGGAGCCGCGCGTCGCCGCCATTTTCACACGTGCATTGAGATTGATAGGGAGAGGACGTGGCTGGCGTCCTCTCCATTTAGATTATAAGAGACTGAGAGAGATTTACTGGAGCTGACTAGGAGGAGTACTGTTACTGTAGAAGTGTAGAGACTGAGTGGAGAGAGTTTACTAGTGAGGACAGTGCAGTTTACTTTATAATCCGTTCTCTGCCTGAAAAAAGCGATACACAGCACACAGTGACTCAGTCACATACCATATCTGTGTGCACTGCTCAGGCTCAGGCCAGTGTGCTGCATCATCTATTATCTATATATAATAATATTATATATATCTGTCTGACTGCTCAGCTCACACAGCTTATAATTGTGGGGGAGACTGGGGAGCACTACTGCAGTGCCAGTTATAGGTTATAGCAGGAGCCAGGAGTACATAATATATTATATAGTGAGTGACCACCAGACACACAGTGCAGTTTATTTAATATATCCGTTCTCTGCCTGAAAAAAGCGATACACACAGTGACTCAGTCAGTCACATACCATATCTGTGTGCACTGCTCAGGCTCAGGCCAGTGTGCTGCATCATCTATATATATTATATATCTGTCTGACTGCTCAGCTCACACAGCTTATAATTGTGGGGGAGACTGGGGAGCACTACTGCAGTGCCAGTTATAGGTTATAGCAGGAGCCAGGAGTACATAATATTATATTAAAATTAAACAGTGCACACTTTTGCTGCAGGAGTGCCACTGCCAGTGTGACTAGTGACCAGTGACCTGACCACCAGTATATATAATATTAGTAGTATACTATCTCTTTATCAACCAGTCTATATTAGCAGCAGACACAGTACAGTGCGGTAGTTCACGGCTGTGGCTACCTCTGTGTCGGCACTCGGCAGCCCGTCCATAATTGTATATACCACCTAACCGTGGTTTTTTTTTCTTTCTTTATACATACATACTAGTTACGAGTATACTATCTCTTTATCAACCAGTCTATATATTAGCAGCAGACACAGTACAGTGCGGTAGTTCACGGCTGTGGCTACCTCTGTGTCGGCACTCGGCAGCCCGTCCATAATTGTATATACCACCTAACCGTGGTTTTTTTTTCTTTCTTTATACATACATACTAGTTACGAGTATACTATCTCTTTATCAACCAGTCTATATATTAGCAGCAGACACAGTACAGTGCGGTAGTTCACGGCTGTGGCTACCTCTGTGTCGGCACTCGGCAGCCCGTCCATAATTGTATATACCACCTAACCGTGGTTTTTTTTTCTTTCTTTATACATACATACTAGTTACGAGTATACTATCTCTTTATCAACCAGTCTATATATTAGCAGCAGACACAGTACAGTGCGGTAGTTCACGGCTGTGGCTACCTCTGTGTCGGCACTCGGCAGCCCGTCCATAATTGTATATACCACCTAACCGTGGTTTTTTTTTCTTTCTTTATACATACATACTAGTTACGAGTATACTATCTCTTTATCAACCAGTCTATATATTAGCAGCAGACACAGTACAGTGCGGTAGTTCACGGCTGTGGCTACCTCTGTGTCGGCACTCGGCAGCCCGTCCATAATTGTATATACCACCTAACTGTGGTTTTTTTTTCTTTCTTTATACATACATACTAGTTACGAGTATACTATCTCTTTATCAACCAGTCTATATATTAGCAGCAGACACAGTACAGTGCGGTAGTTCACGGCTGTGGCTACCTCTGTGTCGGCACTCGGCAGCCCGTCCATAATTGTATATACCACCTAACCGTGGTTTTTTTTTCTTTCTTTATACATACATACTAGTTACGAGTATACTATCTCTTTATCAACCAGTCTATATATTAGCAGCAGACACAGTACAGTGCGGTAGTTCACGGCTGTGGCTACCTCTGTGTCGGCACTCGGCAGCCCGTCCATAATTGTATATACCACCTAACCGTGGTTTTTTTTTCTTTCTTTATACATACATACTAGTTACGAGTATACTATCTCTTTATCAACCAGTCTATATATTAGCAGCAGACACAGTACAGTGCGGTAGTTCACGGCTGTGGCTACCTCTGTGTCGGCACTCGGCAGCCCGTCCATAATTGTATATACCACCTAACCGTGGTTTTTTTTTCTTTCTTTATACATACATACTAGTTACGAGTATACTATCTCTTTATCAACCAGTCTATATATTAGCAGCAGACACAGTACAGTGCGGTAGTTCACGGCTGTGGCTACCTCTGTGTCGGCACTCGGCAGCCCGTCCATAATTGTATACTAGTATCCAATCCATCCATCTCCATTGTTTACCTGAGGTGCCTTTTAGTTGTGCCTATTAAAATATGGAGAACAAAAATGTTGAGGTTCCAAAATTAGGGAAAGATCAAGATCCACTTCCACCTCGTGCTGAAGCTGCTGCCACTAGTCATGGCCGAGACGATGAAATGCCAGCAACGTCGTCTGCCAAGGCCGATGCCCAATGTCATAGTACAGAGCATGTCAAATCCAAAACACCAAATATCAGTAAAAAAAGGACTCCAAAACCTAAAATAAAATTGTCGGAGGAGAAGCGTAAACTTGCCAATATGCCATTTACCACACGGAGTGGCAAGGAACGGCTGAGGCCCTGGCCTATGTTCATGGCTAGTGGTTCAGCTTCACATGAGGATGGACGCACTCAGCCTCTCGCTAGAAAAATGAAAAGACTCAAGCTGGCAAAAGCAGCACAGCAAAGAACTGTGCATTCTTCGAAATCCCAAATCGACAAGGAGAGTCCAATTGTGTCGGTTGCGATGCCTGACCTTCCCAACACTGGACGTGAAGAGCATGCGCCTTCCACCATTTGCACGCCCCCTGCAAGTGCTGGAAGGAGCACCCGCAGTCCAGTTCCTGATAGTCAGATTGAAGATGTCAGTGTTGAAGTACACCAGGATGAGGAGGATATGGGTGTTGCTGGCGCTGGGGAGGAAATTGACCAGGAGGATTCTGATGGTGAGGTGGTTTGTTTAAGTCAGGCACCCGGGGAGACACCTGTTGTCCGTGGGAGGAATATGGCCGTTGACATGCCAGGTGAAAATACCAAAAAAATCAGCTCTTCGGTGTGGAGGTATTTCACCAGAAATGCGGACAACAGGTGTCAAGCCGTGTGTTCCCTTTGTCAAGCTGTAATAAGTAGGGGTAAGGACGTTAACCACCTCGGAACATCCTCCCTTATACGTCACCTGCAGCGCATTCATAATAAGTCAGTGACAAGTTCAAAAACTTTGGGTGACAGCGGAAGCAGTCCACTGACCAGTAAATCCCTTCCTCTTGTAACCAAGCTCACGCAAACCACCCCACCAACTCCCTCAGTGTCAATTTCCTCCTTCCCCAGGAATGCCAATAGTCCTGCAGGCCATGTCACTGGCAATTCTGACGAGTCCTCTCCTGCCTGGGATTCCTCCGATGCATCCTTGCGTGTAACGCCTACTGCTGCTGGCGCTGCTGTTGTTGCCGCTGGGAGTCGATGGTCATCCCAGAGGGGAAGTCGTAAGCCCACTTGTACTACTTCCAGTAAGCAATTGACTGTTCAACAGTCCTTTGCGAGGAAGATTAAATATCACAGCAGTCATCCTACTGCAAAGCGGATAACTGAGTCCTTGACAACTATGTTGGTGTTAGACGTGCGTCCGGTATCCGCCGTTAGTTCACAGGGAACTAGACAATTTATTGAGGCAGTGTGCCCCCGTTACCAAATACCATCTAGGTTCCACTTCTCTAGGCAGGCGATACCGAGAATGTACACGGACGTCAGAAAAAGACTCACCAGTGTCCTAAAAAATGCAGTTGTACCCAATGTCCACTTAACCACGGACATGTGGACAAGTGGAGCAGGGCAGGGTCAGGACTATATGACTGTGACAGCCCACTGGGTAGATGTATGGACTCCCGCCGCAAGAACAGCAGCGGCGGCACCAGTAGCAGCATCTCGCAAACGCCAACTCTTTCCTAGGCAGGCTACGCTTTGTATCACCGCTTTCCAGAATACGCACACAGCTGAAAACCTCTTACGGCAACTGAGGAAGATCATCGCGGAATGGCTTACCCCAATTGGACTCTCCTGTGGATTTGTGGCATCGGACAACGCCAGCAATATTGTGTGTGCATTAAATATGGGCAAATTCCAGCACGTCCCATGTTTTGCACATACCTTGAATTTGGTGGTGCAGAATTTTTTAAAAAACAACAGGGGCGTGCAAGAGATGCTGTCGGTGGCCAGAAAAATTGCGGGACACTTTCGGCGTACAGGCACCACGTACAGAAGACTGGAGCACCACCAAAAACTACTGAACCTGCCCTGCCATCATCTGAAGCAAGAAGTGGTAACGAGGTGGAATTCAACCCTCTATATGCTTCAGAGGTTGGAGGAGCAGCAAAAGGCCATTCAAGCCTATACAATTGAGCACGATATAGGAGGTGGAATGCACCTGTCTCAAGTGCAGTGGAGAATGATTTCAACGTTGTGCAAGGTTCTGATGCCCTTTGAACTTGCCACACGTGAAGTCAGTTCAGACACTGCCAGCCTGAGTCAGGTCATTCCCCTCATCAGGCTTTTGCAGAAGAAGCTGGAGGCATTGAAGAAGGAGCTAAAAGGGAGCGATTCCGCTAGGCATGTGGGACTTGTGGATGCAGCCCTTAATTCGCTTAACAAGGATTCACGGGTGGTCAATCTGTTGAAATCAGAGCACTACATTTTGGCCACCGTGCTCGATCCTAGATTTAAAGCCTACCTTGGATCTCTCTTTCCAGCAGACACAGGTTTGCTGGGGTTGAAAGACCTGCTGGTGACAAAATTGTCAAGTCAAGCGGAACGCGACCTGTCAACATCTCCTCCTTCACATTCTCCCGCAACTGGGGGTGCGAGGAAAAGGCTCAGAATTCCGAGCCCACCCGCTGGCGGTGATGCAGGGCAGTCTGGAGCGACTGCTGATGCTGACATCTGGTCCGGACTGAAGGACCTGACAACGATTACGGACATGTCGTCTACTGTCACTGCATATGATTCTCTCAACATTGATAGAATGGTGGAGGATTATATGAGTGACCGCATCCAAGTAGGCACGTCACACAGTCCGTACTTATACCGGCAGGAAAAAGAGGCAATTTGGAGGCCCTTGCACAAACTGGCTTTATTCTACCTAAGTTGCCCTCCCACAAGTGTGTACTCCGAAAGAGTGTTTAGTGCCGCCGCTCACCTTGTCAGCAATCGGCGTACGAGGTTACATCCAGAAAATGTGGAGAAGATGATGTTCATTAAAATGAATTATAATCAATTCCTCCGCGGAGACATTGACCAGCAGCAATTGCCTCCACAAAGTACACAGGGAGCTGAGATGGTGGATTCCAGTGGGGACGAATTGATAATCTGTGAGGAGGGGGATGTACACGGTGATATATCGGAGGGTGAAGATGAGGTGGACATCTTGCCTCTGTAGAGCCAGTTTGTGCAAGGAGAGATTAATTGCTTCTTTTTTGGGGGGGGGGTCCAAACCAACCCGTCATATCAGTCACAGTCGTGTGGCAGACCCTGTCACTGAAATGATGGGTTGGTTAAAGTGTGCATGTCCTGTTTTGTTTATACAACATAAGGGTGGGTGGGAGGGCCCAAGGACAATTCCATCTTGCACCTCTTTTTTCTTTTCTTTTTCTTTGCATCATGTGCTGATTGGGGAGGGTTTTTTGGAAGGGACATCCTGCGTGACACTGCAGTGCCACTCCTAGATGGGCCCGGTGTTTGTGTCGGCCACTAGGGTCGCTAATCTTACTCACACAGCTACCTCATTGCGCCTCTTTTTTTCTTTGCGTCATGTGCTGTTTGGGGAGGGTTTTTTGGAAGGGACATCCTGCGTGACACTGCAGTGCCACTCCTAGATGGGCCCGGTGTTTGTGTCGGCCACTAGGGTCGCTAATCTTACTCACACAGCTACCTCATTGCGCCTCTTTTTTTCTTTGCGTCATGTGCTGTTTGGGGAGGGTTTTTTGGAAGGGCCATCCTGCGTGACACTGCAGTGCCACTCCTAGATGGGCCCGGTGTTTGTGTCGGCCACTAGGGTCGTTAATCTTACTCACACAGCTACCTCATTGCGCCTCTTTTTTTCTTTGCGTCATGTGCTGTTTGGGGAGGGTTTTTTGGAAGGGACATCCTGCGTGACACTGCAGTGCCACTCCTAGATGGGCCCGGTGTTTGTGTCGGCCACTAGGGTCGCTTATCTTACTCACACAGCGACCTCGGTGCAAATTTTAGGACTAAAAATAATATTGTGAGGTGTGAGGTATTCAGAATAGACTGAAAATGAGTGTAAATTATGGTTTTTGAGGTTAATAATACTTTGGGATCAAAATGACCCCCAAATTCTATGATTTAAGCTGTTTTTTAGTGTTTTTTAAAAAAAACACCCGAATCCAAAACACACCCGAATCCGACAAAAAAAATTCGGTGAGGTTTTGCCAAAACGCGTTCGAACCCAAAACACGGCCGCGGAACCGAACCCAAAACCAAAACACAAAACCCGAAAAATTTCAGGCGCTCATCTCTAGTGTGTGTACGTCGGTGTACGTCCAGATTAGTGATGAGCACCGGAAATTTTTCGGGTTTTGTGTTTTGGTTTTGGGTTCGGTTCCGCGGCCGTGTTTTGGGTTCGAACGCGTTTTGGCAAAACCTCACCGAATTTTTTTTGTCGGATTCGGGTGTGTTTTGGATTCGGGTGTTTTTTTCAAAAAACCCTAAAAAACAGCTTAAATCATAGAATTTGGGGGTCATTTTGATCCCAAAGTATTATTAACCTCAATAACCATAATTTCCACTCATTTTCAGTCTATTCTGAACACCTCACACCACACAATATTATTTTTAGTCCTAAAATTTGCACCGAGGTCGCTGGATGGCTAAGCTAAGCGACCCAAGTGGCCGACACAAACACCTGGCCCATCTAGGAGTGGCACTGCAGTGTCACGCAGGATTGCCCTTTCAAAAAACACTCCCCAAACAGCACATGACGCAAAGAAAAAAAGAGGCGCAATGAGGTAGCTGTGTGAGTAAGCTAAGCGACCCTAGTGGCCGACAAAAACACCTGGCCCATCTAGGAGTGGCACTGCAGTGTCACGCAGGATGGCCCTTCCAAAAAACACCCCCCAAACAGCACATGACGCAAAGAAAAATGAAAGAAAAAAGAGGTGCAAGATGGAATTGTCCTTGGGCCCTCCCACCCACCCTTATGTTGTATAAACAGGACATGCACACTTTAACCAACCCATCATTTCAGTGATAGGGTCTGCCACACGACTGTGACTGAAATGACGGGTTGGTTTGGACCCCCACCAAAAAAGAAGCAATTAATCTCTCCTTGCACAAACTGGCTCTACAGAGGCAAGATGTCCACCTCATCATTATCCTCCGATATATCACCGTGTACATCCCCCTCCTCACAGATTATCAATTCGTCCCCACTGGAATCCACCATCTCAGCTCCCTGTGTACTTTGTGGAGGCAATTGCTGCTGGTCAATGTCTCCACGGAGGAATTGATTATAATTCATTTTAATGAACATCATCTTCTCCACATTTTCTGGATGTAACCTCGTACGCCGATTGCTGACAAGGTGAGCGGCGGCACTAAACACTCTTTCAGAGTACACACTTGTGGGAGGGCAACTTAGGTAGAATAAAGCCAGTTTGTGCAAGGGCCTCCAAATTGCCTCTTTTTCCTGCCAGTATAAGTACGGACTGTCTGACGTGCCTACTTGGATGCGGTCACTCATATAATCCTCCACCATTCTTTCAATGGTGAGAGAATCATATGCAGTGACAGTAGACGACATGTCCGTAATCGTTGTCAGGTCCTTCAGTCTGGACCAGATGTCAGCATCAGCAGTCGCTCCAGACTGCCCTGCATCACCGCCAGCGGGTGGGCTCGGAATTCTGAGCCTTTTCCTCGCACCCCCAGTTGCGGGAGAATGTGAAGGAGGAGATGTTGACAGGTCGCGTTCCGCTTGACTTGACAATTTTGTCACCAGCAGTTCTTTGAACCCCAGCAGACTTGTGTCTGCCGGAAAGAGAGATCCAAGGTAGGTTTTAAATCTAGGATCGAGCACGGTGGCCAAAATGTAGTGCTCTGATTTCAACAGATTGACCACCCGTGAATCCTTGTTAAGCGAATTAAGGGCTCCATCCACAAGTCCCACATGCCTAGCGGAATCGCTCTGTGTTAGCTCCTCCTTCAATGTCTCCAGCTTCTTCTGCAAAAGCCTGATGAGGGGAATGACCTGACTCAGGCTGGCAGTGTCTGAACTGACTTCACGTGTGGCAAGTTCAAAAGGTTGCAGAACCTTGCACAACGTTGAAATCATTCTCCACTGCGCTTGAGACAGGTGCATTCCACCTCCTATATCGTGCTCAATTGTATAGGCTTGAATGGCCTTTTGCTGCTCCTCCAACCTCTGAAGCATATAGAGGGTTGAATTCCACCTCGTTACCACTTCTTGCTTCAGATGATGGCAGGGCAGGTTCAGGCGTTTTTGGTGGTGCTCCAGTCTTCTGTACGTGGTGCCTGTACGCCGAAAGTGTCCCGCAATTCTTCTGGCCACCGACAGCATCTCTTGCACGCCCCTCTCGTTTTTTAAATAATTCTGCACCACCAAATTCAAGGTATGTGCAAAACATGGGACGTGCTGGAATTTGCCCATATTTAATGCACACACAATATTGCTGGCGTTGTCCGATGCCACAAATCCACAGGAGAGTCCAATTGGGGTAAGCCATTCTGCGATGATCTTCCTCAGTTGCCGTAAGAGGTTTTTAGCTGTGTGCGTATTCTGGAAAGCGGTGATACAAAGCGTAGCCTGCCTAGGAAAGAGTTGGCGTTTGCGAGATGCTGCTACTGGTGCCGCCGCTGCTGTTCTTGCGGCAGGAGTCCATACATCTACCCAGTGGGCTGTCACAGTCATATAGTCCTGAGCCTTCCCTTCTCCACTTGTCCACATGTCCGTGGTTAAGTGGACATTGGGTACAACTGCATTTTTTAGGACACTGGTGAGTCTTTTTCTGAGGTCTGTGTACATTTTCGGTATCGCCTGCCTAGAGAAATGGAACCTAGATGGTATTTGGTACCGGGGACACAGTACCTCCAACAAGTCTCTAGTTGCCTCTGCAGTAATGATGGATACCGGAACCACGTTTCTCACTGCCCAGGATGCCAAGGCCTCAGTAATCCGCTTTGCAGCAGGATGACTGCTGTGATATTTCATCTTCCTCGCAAAGGACTGTTGGACAGTCAATTGCTTGGTGGAAGTAGTAAAAGTGGTCTTACGAGTACGACTTCCCCTCTGGGATGACCATCGACTCCCAGCAGCAACAACAGCAGCGCCAGCAGCAGTAGGCGTTACACGCAAGGATGCATCGGAGGAATCCCAGGCAGGAGAGGACTCGTCATAATTGCCAGTGACATGGCCTGCAGGACTATTGGCATTCCTGGGGAAGGAAGAAATTAACACTGAGGGAGTTGGTGGGGTGGTTTGCGTGAGCTTGGTTACAAGAGGAAGGGATTTACTGGTCAGTGGACTGCTTCCGCTGTCGCCCAAAGTTTTTGAACTTGTCACTGACTTATGATGAATGCGCTGCAGGTGACGTATAAGGGAGGATGTTCCGAGGTGGTTAACGTCCTTACACCTACTTATTACAGCTTGACAAAGGCAACACACGGCTTGACAAATGTTGTCCGCATTTCTGGTGAAATACTCCCACACCGAAGAGCTGATTTTTTTGGTATTTTCACCAGGCATGTCAATGGCCCTATTCCTCCCACGGACAACAGGTGTCTCCCCGGGTGCCTGACTTAAACAAACCACCTCACCATCAGAATCCTCCTGGTCAATTTCCTCCCCAGCGCCAGCAACACCCATATCCTCCTCATCCTGGTGTACTTCAACACTGACATCTTCAATCTGACTATCAGGAACTGGACTGCGGGTGCTCCTTCCAGCACTTGCAGGGGGCGTGCAAATGGTGGAAGGCGCATGCTCTTCACGTCCAGTGTTGGGAAGGTCAGGCATCGCAAACGACACAATTGGACTCTCCTTGTGGATTTGTGATTTCGAATAACGCACAGTTCTTTGCTGTGCTTTTGCCAGCTTGAGTCTTTTCATTTTTCTAGCGAGAGGCTTAGTGCTTCCATCCTCATGTGAAGCTGAACCACTAGCCATGAACATAGGCCAGGGCCTCAGCCGTTCCTTGCCACTCCGTGTGGTAAATGGCATATTGGCAAGTTTACGCTTCTCCTCCGACAATTTTATTTTAGATTTTTGAGTCCTTTTTTTACTGATATTTGGTGTTTTGGATTTTACATGCTCTGTACTATGACATTGGGCATCGGCCTTGGCAGACGACGTTGATGGCATTTCATCGTCTCGGCCATGACTAGTGGCAGCAGCTTCAGCACGAGGTGGAAGTCGATCTTGATCTTTCCCTATTTTTGGAACCTCAACATTTTTGTTCTCCATATTTTAATAGGCACAACTAAAAGGCACCTCAGGTAAACAATGGAGATGGATGGATACTAGTATACTTATGGATTGACGAGCGACTGCCGACACAGAGGTAGCTACAGCCGTGGACTACCGTACTGCGTCTGCTGCTAATATAGACTGGATGATAATGATATAAAAAATATATATATATATATCACTACTGCAGCCGGACAGGTATATATTATATAATGACGGACCTGCTGGACACTGTCAGCTCAGCACTGCAGACTCCTAAAGTAAGCTACTAGTAGTATCAAGAAGATAGAAAAAAAAATACCACAGGTAGGTGGTATACAATTATGGATGGACTAGCGACTGCCGACACAGAGGTAGCTACAGCCGTGGACTACCGTACTGTGTCTGCTGCTAATATAGACTGGATGATAATGATATAAAAAATATATATATATATCACTACTGCAGCCGGACAGGTATATATTATATAATGACGGACCTGTTGGACACTGTCAGCTCAGCACTGCAGACTCCTAAAGTAAGCTACTAGTAGTATCAAGAAGATAGAAAAAGAAAAAAAACACCACAGGTAGGTGGTATACAATTATGGATGGACTAGCGACTGCCGACACAGAGGTATCTACAGCCGTGGACTACCGTACTGCGTCTGCTGCTAATATAGACTGGATGATAATGATATAAAAAATATATATATATATCACTACTGCAGCAGGACAGGTATATATTATATAATGACGGACCTGCTGGACACTGTCAGCTCAGCACTGCAGACTCCTAAAGTAAGCTACTAGTATCAAGAAGATATAAAAAAAAAAAAACACCACGGGTAGGTGGTATACAATTATGGATGGACGAGCGACTGCCGACACAGAGGTAGCTACAGCCGTGGACTACCGTACTGCGTCTGCTGCTAATATAGACTGGATGATAATGATATAAAAAATATAAATATATATCACTACTGCAGCCGGACAGGTATATATTATATAATGACGGACCTGCTGGACACTGTCAGCTCAGCACTGCAGACTCCTAAAGTAAGCTACTAGTATCAAGAAGATAGAAAAAAAAAAAAAACACCACAGGTAGGTGGTATACAATTATGGATGGACTAGCGACTGCCGACACAGAGGTAGCTACAGCCGTGGACTACCGTACTGCGTCTGCTGCTAATATAGACTGGATGATAATGATATAAAAAATATATATATATATATATCACTACTGCAGCAGGGCAGGTATATATTATATAATGACGGACCTGCTGGACACTGTCAGCTCAGCACTGCAGACTCCTAAAGTAAGCTACTAGTAGTATCAAGAAGATAGAAAAAAAAAAAAAACACCACAGGTAGGTGGTATACAATTATGGATGGACTAGCGACTGCCGACACAGAGGTAGCTACAGCCGTGGACTACCGTACTGAGTCTGCTGCTAATATAGACTGGATGATAATGATATAAAAAATATATATATATATCACTACTGCAGCCGGACAGGTATATATTATATAATGACGGACCTGCTGGACACTGTCAGCTCCGCACTGCAGACTCCTAAAGTAAGCTACTAGTATCAAGAAGATTGAAAAAAAAAAAAACACCACGGGTAGGTGGTATACAATTATGGATGGACGAGCGACTGCCGACACAGAGGTAGCTACAGCCGTGGACTACCGTACTGCGTCTGCTGCTAATATAGACTGGATGATAATGATATAAAAAATATATATATATCACTACTGCAGCCGGACAGGTATATATTATATAATGACGTACCTGCTGGACACTGTCAGCAGAATGCGTTTATAGAATAAAAACACCACACGACGAGTGTTTAACTTTTTCAGGCAGACAATCACAATATACTGGTGGTCAGTGGTCACTGGTCAGTGACACTGGCACTGGCAGTGGCACTCTGGCAGCAAAAGTGTGCACTGTTAAAATATGTACTCCTGCTATAACTGCTCCCCAGTCTCCCCCACAATTAAGCTGTGTGAGCAGTGAGCACTCAGCACAGTCAGATATACAGTATTACATAGATGATGCAGCACACTGAGGGCACACTGAGGCTGAGCACAGATATGGTATGTGACTGTGGGGCAGATGTATTAAGCCAGGTGAAGTGATAAAGTGGAAGGTGATAACGCACCAGCCAGTCAGCTCCTAACTGTCATTTTTCAAACCCAGCCTGTAACATGTAAGTTAGGAGCTGATTGGCTGATGCGTTATCACTTTCCACTTTATCACTTCACCAGGCTTAATACATCTGCCCATGTGTCACACTGTGTATCGTTTTTTTTCAGGCAGAGAACGGATTAATTAAACTGGTGGTCACTGGTCACACTATCAGCAAGTAGTAGTGGTCACTGGTCAGTCACACTGGCACTGGCAGTGGCACTCTGGCAGCAAAAGTGTGCACTGTTAAAATATGTACTCCTGCTATAACTGCTCCCCAGTCTCCCCCACAATTAAGCTGTGTGAGCAGTGAGCACTCAGCACAGTCAGATATACAGCATTACATAGATGATGCAGCACACTGAGGGCACACTGAGGCTGAGCACAGATATGGTATGTGACTGTGTCACACTGTGTATCGTTTTTTTTCAGGCAGAGAACGGATTAATTAAACTGGTGGTCACTGGTCACACTATCAGCAAGTAGTACTCCGTCCTAATATGCTCCCCAAAATTAGTAAATCAAGTGTCTCTACTCTCTACTCTCTAGTCTACTCTAAACGGAGAGGACGCCAGCCACGTCCTCTCCCTATCAATCTCAATGCACGTGTGAAAATGGCGGCGACGCGCGGCTCCTTATATAGAATCCGAGTCTCGCGATAGAATACGAGCCTCGCGAGAATCCGACAGCGGGATGATGACGTTCGGGCGCGCTCGGGTTAGCCGAGCAAGGCGGGAAGATCCGAGTCTGCCTCGGACCCGTGTAAAAAGGCTGAAGTTCGGGGGGGTTCGGTTTCCGAGAAACCGAACCCGCTCATCTCTAGTCCAGATGTCAGCGTGTCCATGTATAGATGCAGGTGTGTGTACGTACAGGTGTCAGCGTGTGCATGTAAAGAGGCAGTTGTGTGTACGTCGGTGTACGTCCAGGTGTCAACGTGTCCATGTATAGATGCAGGTGTGTGTACATAAAGGTGTCAGCGTGTGCATGTATATATGCAGGTGTGTGTACGTCGGTGTACGTCCAGGTGTTAGCATGTGTATGTATAGATGCAAGTGTGTGTACGTCGGTGTACGTCCAGGTGTCAGCGTGTGCATGTAAAGATACAGGTGTGTGTACGTCGGTGTACGTCCAGGTGTCAGCATGTGCATGTATAGATGCAGGTGTGGGTACGTCCAGGTGTCAGCGTGTCCATGTATAGATGCAGGTGTATGTACGTCCAGGTGTCAGCATGAGTATATGTATAAGTGCAGGTGTGTGTATGTCTGTGTACATCCAGGTGTCAGCGCGTGCATGTATAGATGCAGGTGTGTATACGTCGGTGTACGTCCAGGTGTCAGCGTGTCCATGTATAGATGCAGGTGTGTGTACGTACAGGTGTCAGCGTGTGCATGTATAGATGCAGTTGTGTGTACGTCGGTGTATGTCCAGGTGTCAGCATGTCCATGTATAGATGCAGGTGTGTGTACGTACAGGTGTCAGCGTGTGCATGTATAGATGCAGGTGTGTGTACGTCGGTGTACGTCCAGGTGTCAGCATGTGTATGTATAGATGCAAGTGTGTGTACATCGGTGTACATCCAGGTGTCAGCATGTGTATGTATAGATGCAAGTGTGTGTACGTCGGTGTACGTCCAGGTGTCAGCGTGTCCATGTATAGATGAAGGTGTGTGTACATCTAGGTGTCAGCATGAGTATATGTATTAGTGCAGGAGTGTGTATGTCGGTGTACGTCCAGGTGTCAGCGCGTGCATGTATAGATGCAGGTGTGTGTACGTCGATGTACATCCAGATGTCAGCGTGTCCATGTATAGATGCAGGTGTGTGTACGTACAGGTGTCAGCGTGTGCATGTATAGAGACAGGTGTGTGTACGTCGGTGTACGTCCAGGTGTCAAAGTGTCCATGTATAGATGCAGGTGTGTGTACATAAAGGTGTCAGCGTGTGCATGTATAGATGCAGGTGTGTGTACGTCGGTGTACGTCCAGGTGTCAGCATGTGCATGTATAGATGCAGGTGTGGGTACGTCCAGGTGTCAGCGTGTCCATGTATAGATGCAGGTGTGTGTACGTCCAGGTGTCAGCGTGTGTACATGTAAAAGTGCAGGTGTGTGTATGTCGGTGTACATCCAGGTGTCAGCATGAGTACATGTATAAGTGCAGGTGTGTGTATGTCGGTGTACGTCCAGGTGTCAGCACGTGCATGTATTGATGCAGGTGTGGGTACGTCGGTGTATGTCCAGGTGTCAGCATGTCCATGTATAGATGCAGGTGTGTGTACGTCTGTGTAAGTTCAGGTGTCAGCATGTGCATGTATATATGCAGGTGTGTGTACGTCCAGGTGTCAGCGTGTCCATGTATAGATGCAGGTGTGTGTACGTCCAGGTGTCAGCGTGTGTATGTATAGATGTTGGTGTGTGTATGTCAGTGTACGTACAGATATAAGTGTGTGTATGTATATGTATAGATGTAGGTGCGATACATACATATAACACATACATGATAGATACATACATATATCATGCACACACACGATAGATAGATAGATAGATAGATAGATAGATAGATAGATAGATAGATAGATAGATAGATAGATAGAACACACAAACATACATGATAGATAGATACATGTATACACACACACACAATACATATATACATATATCACACTAGAGATGAGCGGGTTCGGTTTCTTTGAATCCGAACCCGCACGAACTTCACTTTTTTTTTCACGGGTCCGAGCGACTCGGATCTTCCCGCCTTGCTCGGTTAACCCGAGCGCGCCCGAACGTCATCATGACGCTGTCGGATTCTCGCGAGACTCGGATTCTATATAAGGAGCCGCGCGTCGCCGCCATTTTCACACGTGCATTGAGATTGATAGGGAGAGGACGTGGCTGGCGTCCTCTCCATTAGAATAGATTAGAAGAGAGAGAGATTGTGCAGACAGAGTTTACCACAGTGACCAGTGCAGTTGTTGTTAAGTTAACTTTTATTTAATATATCCGTTCTCTGCTATATCCGTTCTCTGCCTGAAAAAAACGATAAACAGCAGTCACACAGTGTGACTCAGTCTGTGTGCACTCAGCTCAGCCCAGTGTGCTGCACATCAATGTATAAAAGCTTATAATAATTGTGGGGGAGACTGGGGAGCACTGCAGGTTGTTATAGCAGGAGCCAGGAGTACATAATATTATATTAATTTAAAATTAAACAGTGCACACTTTTGCTGCAGGAGTGCCACTGCCAGTGTGACTAGTGGTGACCAGTGCCTGACCACCAGTATAGTAGTATATTGTTGTATACTATCTCTTTATCAACCAGTCTATATTAGCAGCAGACACAGTACAGTGCGGTAGTTCACGGCTGTGGCTACCTCTGTGTCGGCAGTCGGCACTCGGCAGGCAGTCCGTCCATCCATAATTGTATAATTATATACCACCTAACCGTGGTATTTTTTTTTTCTTTCTTTATACCGTCGTCATAGTCATACTAGTTGTTACGAGTATACTACTATCTCTTTATCAACCAGTGTACAGTGCGGTAGTTCACGGCTGTGGCTACCTCTGTGTCGGCAGTCGGCAGGCAGTCCGTCCATCCATAATTGTATTATTATAATATATACCACCTAACCGTGGTTTTTTTTTCATTCTTTATACCGTCATAGTGTCATACTAGTTGTTACGAGTATACTACTATCTCTTTATCAACCAGTGTACAGTGCGGTAGTTCACGGCTGTGGCTACCTCTGTGTCGGCAGTCGGCAGGCAGTCCGTCCATCCATAATTGTATTATAATATATACCACCTAACCGTGGTTTTTTTTTCATTCTTTATACCGTCATAGTCAGTCATACTAGTTGTTACGAGTATACTACTATCTCTTTATCAACCAGTGTACAGTGCGGTAGTTCACGGCTGTGGCTACCTCTGTGTCGGCACTCGGCAGGCAGTCCGTCCATCCATAATTGTATTATAATATATACCACCTAACCGTGGTTTTTTTTTCATTCTTTATACCGTCATAGTGTCATACTAGTTGTTACGAGTATACTACTATCTCTTTATCAACCAGTGTACAGTGCGGTAGTTCACGGCTGTGGCTACCTCTGTGTCGGCAGTCGGCAGGCAGTCCGTCCATCCATAATTGTATTATAATATATACCACCTAACCGTGGTTTTTTTTTCATTCTTTATACCGTCATAGTGTCATACTAGTTGTTACGAGTATACTACTATCTCTTTATCAACCAGTGTACAGTGCGGTAGTTCACGGCTGTGGCTACCTCTGTGTCGGCAGTCGGCAGGCAGTCCGTCCATCCATAATTGTATTATAATATATACCACCTAACCGTGGTTTTTTTTTCATTCTTTATACCGTCATAGTCAGTCATACTAGTTGTTACGAGTATACTACTATCTCTTTATCAACCAGTGTACAGTGCGGTAGTTCACGGCTGTGGCTACCTCTGTGTCGGAACTCGGCAGGCAGTCCGTCCATCCATAATTGTATTACAATATATACCACCTAACCGTGGTTTTTTTTTCATTCTTTATACCGTCATAGTCAGTCATACTAGTTGTTACGAGTATACTACTATCTCTTTATCAACCAGTGTACAGTGCGGTAGTTCACGGCTGTGGCTACCTCTGTGTCGGAACTCGGCAGGCAGTCCGTCCATCCATAATTGTATTATTATAATATATACCACCTAACCGTGGTTTTTTTTTCATTCTTTATACCGTCATAGTGTCATACTAGTTGTTACGAGTATACTACTATCTCTTTATCAACCAGTGTACAGTGCGGTAGTTCACGGCTGTGGCTACCTCTGTGTCGGCAGTCGGCAGGCAGTCCGTCCATCCATAATTGTATTATAATATATACCACCTAACCGTGGTTTTTTTTTCATTCTTTATACCGTCATAGTCAGTCATACTAGTTGTTACGAGTATACTACTATCTCTTTATCAACCAGTGTACAGTGCGGTAGTTCACGGCTGTGGCTACCTCTGTGTCGGCAGTCGGCAGGCAGTCCGTCCATCCATAATTGTATTACAATATATACCACCTAACCGTGGTTTTTTTTTCATTCTTTATACCGTCATAGTCAGTCATACTAGTTGTTACGAGTATACTACTATCTCTTTATCAACCAGTGTACAGTGCGGTAGTTCACGGCTGTGGCTACCTCTGTGTCGGAACTCGGCAGGCAGTCCGTCCATCCATAATTGTATTACAATATATACCACCTAACCGTGGTTTTTTTTTCATTCTTTATACCGTCATAGTCAGTCATACTAGTTGTTACGAGTATACTACTATCTCTTTATCAACCAGTGTACAGTGCGGTAGTTCACGGCTGTGGCTACCTCTGTGTCGGCACTCGGCAGGCAGTCCGTCCATCCATAATTGTATTACAATATATACCACCTAACCGTGGTTTTTTTATACCACCTAACCGTGGCAGTCCGTCCATAATTGTATACTAGTATCCAATCCATCCATCTCCATTGTTTACCTGAGGTGCCTTTTAGTTCTGCCTATAAAATATGGAGAACAAAAAAGTTGAGGTTCCAAAATTAGGGAAAGATCAAGATCCACTTCCACCTCGTGCTGAAGCTGCTGCCACTAGTCATGGCCGAGACGATGAAATGCCAGCAACGTCGTCTGCCAAGGCCGATGCCCAATGTCATAGTACAGAGCATGTCAAATCCAAAACACCAAATATCAGAAAAAAAAGGACTCCAAAACCTAAAATAAAATTGTCGGAGGAGAAGCGTAAACTTGCCAATATGCCATTTACCACACGGAGTGGCAAGGAACGGCTGAGGCCCTGGCCTATGTTCATGGCTAGTGGTTCAGCTTCACATGAGGATGGAAGCACTCAGCCTCTCGCTAGAAAACTGAAAAGACTCAAGCTGGCAAAAGCACCGCAAAGAACTGTGCGTTCTTTGAAATCCCAAATCCACAAGGAGAGTCCAATTGTGTCGGTTGCGATGCCTGACCTTCCCAACACTGGACGTGAAGAGCATGCGCCTTCCACTATTTGCATGCCCCCTGCAAGTGCTGGAAGGAGCACCCGCAGTCCAGTTCCTGATAGTCAGATTGAAGATGTCAGTGTTGAAGTACACCAGGATGAGGAGGATATGGGTGTTGCTGGCGCTGGGGAGGAAATTGACCAGAAGGATTCTGATGGTGAGGTGGTTTGTTTAAGTCAGGCACCCGGGGAGACACCTGTTGTCCGTGGGAGGAATATGGCCGTTGACATGCCAGGTGAAAATACCAAAAAAATCAGCTCTTCGGTGTGGAGGTATTTCACCAGAAATGCGGACAACAGGTGTCAAGCCGTGTGTTCCCTTTGTCAAGCTGTAATAAGTAGGGGTAAGGACGTTAACCACCTCGGAACATCCTCCCTTATACGTCACCTGCAGCGCATTCATAATAAGTCAGTGACAAGTTCAAAAACTTTGGGTGACAGCGGAAGCAGTCCACTGACCAGTAAATCCCTTCCTCTTGTAACCAAGCTCACGCAAACCACCCCACCAACTCCCTCAGTGTCAATTTCCTCCTTCCCCAGGAATGCCAATAGTCCTGCAGGCCATGTCACTGGCAAGTCTGACGAGTCCTCTCCTGCCTGGGATTACTCCGATGCATCCTTGCGTGTAACGCCTACTGCTGCTGGCGCTGCTGTTGTTGCCGCTGGGAGTCGATGGTCATCCCAGAGGGGAAGTCGTAAGTCCACTTGTACTACTTCCAGTAAGCAATTGACTGTTCAACAGTCCTTTGCGAGGAAGATGAAATATCACAGCAGTCATCCTACTGCAAAGCGGATAACTGAGTCCTTGACAACTATGTTGGTGTTAGACGTGCGTCCGGTATCCGCCGTTAGTTCACAGGGAACTAGACAATTTATTGAGGCAGTGTGCCCCCGTTACCAAATACCATCTAGGTTCCACTTCTCTAGGCAGGCGATACCGAGAATGTACACGGACGTCAGAAAAAGACTCACCAGTGTCCTAAAAAATGCAGTTGTACCCAATGTCCACTTAACCACGGACATGTGGACAAGTGGAGCAGGGCAGGGTCAGGACTATATGACTGTGACAGCCCACTGGGTAGATGTATGGACTCCCGCCGCAAGAACAGCAGCGGCGGCACCAGTAGCAGCATCTCGCAAACGCCAACTCTTTCCTAGGCAGGCTACGCTTTGTATCACCGCTTTCCAGAATACACACACAGCTGAAAACCTCTTACGGCAACTGAGGAAGATCATCGCGGAATGGCTTACCCCAATTGGACTCTCCTGTGGATTTGTGGCATCGGACAACGCCAGCAATATTGTGTGTGCATTAAATATGGGCAAATTCCAGCACGTCCCATGTTTTGCACATACCTTGAATTTGGTGGTGCAGAATTTTTAAAAAAACGACAGGGGCGTGCAAGAGATGCTGTCGGTGGCCAGAAAAATTGCGGGACACTTTCGGCGTACAGGCACCACGTACAGAAGACTGGAGCACCACCAAAAACTACTGAACCTGCCCTGCCATCATCTGAAGCAAGAAGTGGTAACGAGGTGGAATTCAACCCTCTATATGCTTCAGAGGTTGGAGGAGCAGCAAAAGGCCATTCAAGCCTATACAATTGAGCACGATATAGGAGATGGAATGCACCTGTCTCAAGTGCAGTGGAGAATGATTTCAACGTTGTGCAAGGTTCTGATGCCCTTTGAACTTGCCACACGTGAAGTCAGTTCAGACACTGCCAGCCTGAGTCAGGTCATTCCCCTCATCAGGCTTTTGCAGAAGAAGCTGGAGGCATTGAAGAAGGAGCTAACACGGAGCGATTCCGCTAGGCATGTGGGACTTGTGGATGCAGCCCTTAATTCGCTTAACAAGGATTCACGGGTGGTCAATCTGTTGAAATCAGAGCACTACATTTTGGCCACCGTGCTCGATCCTAGATTTAAAGCCTACCTTGGATCTCTCTTTCCGGCAGACACAGGTCTGCTGGGGTTGAAAGACCTGCTGGTGACAAAATTGTCAAGTCAAGCGGAACGCGACCTGTCAACATCTCCTCCTTCACATTCTCCCGCAACTGGGGGTGCGAGGAAAAGGCTCAGAATTCCGAGCCCACCCGCTGGCGGTGATGCAGGGCAGTCTGGAGCGACTGCTGATGCTGACATCTGGTCCGGACTGAAGGACCTGACAACGATTACGGACATGTCGTCTACTGTCACTGCATATGATTCTCTCAACATTGATAGAATGGTGGAGGATTATATGAGTGACCGCATCCAAGTAGGCACGTCACACAGTCCGTACTTATACTGGCAGGAAAAAGAGGCAATTTGGAGGCCCTTGCACAAACTGGCTTTATTCTACCTAAGTTGCCCTCCCACAAGTGTGTACTCCGAAAGAGTGTTTAGTGCCGCCGCTCACCTTGTCAGCAATCGGCGTACGAGGTTACATCCAGAAAATGTGGAGAAGATGATGTTCATTAAAATGAATTATAATCAATTCCTCCGCGGAGACATTGACCAGCAGCAATTGCCTCCACAAAGTACACAGGGAGCTGAGATGGTGGATTCCAGTGGGGACGAATTGATAATCTGTGAGGAGGGGGATGTACACGGTGATATATCGGAGGGTGAAGATGAGGTGGACATCTTGCCTCTGTAGAGCCAGTTTGTGCAAGGAGAGATTAATTGCTTCTTTTTTGGGGGGGGTCCAAACCAACCCGTCATATCAGTCACAGTCGTGTGGCAGACCCTGTCACTGAAATGATGGGTTGGTTAAAGTGTGCATGTCCTGTTTTGTTTATACAACATAAGGGTGGGTGGGAGGGCCCAAGGATAATTCCATCTTGCACCTCTTTTTTCTTTTCTTTTTCTTTGCATCATGTGCTGATTGGGGAGGGTTTTTTGGAAGGGACATCCTGCGTGACACTGCAGTGCCACTCCTAGATGGGCCCGGTGTTTGTGTCGGCCACTAGGGTCGTTAATCTTACTCACACAGCTACCTCATTGCGCCTCTTTTTTTCTTTGCGTCATGTGCTGTTTGGGGAGGGTTTTTTGGAAGGGACATCCTGCGTGACACTGCAGTGCCACTCCTAGATGGGCCCGGTGTTTGTGTCGGCCACTAGGGTCGCTTATCTTACTCACACAGCGACCTCGGTGCAAATTTTAGGACTAAAAATAATATTGTGAGGTGTGAGGTATTCAGAATAGACTGAAAATGAGTGTAAATTATGGTTTTTGAGGTTAATAATACTTTGGGATCAAAATGACCCCCAAATTCTATGATTTAAGCTGTTTTTTAGTGTTTTTTAAAAAAAACACCCGAATCCAAAACACACCCGAATCCGACAAAAAAAATTCGGTGAGGTTTTGCCAAAACGCGTTCGAACCCAAAACACGGCCGCGGAACCGAACCCAAAACCAAAACACAAAACCCGAAAAATTTCAGGCGCTCATCTCTAGTGTGTGTACGTCGGTGTACGTCCAGATTAGTGATGAGCACCGGAAATTTTTCGGGTTTTGTGTTTTGGTTTTGGGTTCGGTTCCGCGGCCGTGTTTTGGGTTCGAACGCGTTTTGGCAAAACCTCACCGAATTTTTTTTGTCGGATTCGGGTGTGTTTTGGATTCGGGTGTTTTTTTCAAAAAACCCTAAAAAACAGCTTAAATCATAGAATTTGGGGGTCATTTTGATCCCAAAGTATTATTAACCTCAATAACCATAATTTCCACTCATTTTCAGTCTATTCTGAACACCTCACACCACACAATATTATTTTTAGTCCTAAAATTTGCACCGAGGTCGCTGGATGGCTAAGCTAAGCGACCCAAGTGGCCGACACAAACACCTGGCCCATCTAGGAGTGGCACTGCAGTGTCACGCAGGATTGCCCTTTCAAAAAACACTCCCCAAACAGCACATGACGCAAAGAAAAAAAGAGGCGCAATGAGGTAGCTGTGTGAGTAAGCTAAGCGACCCTAGTGGCCGACAAAAACACCTGGCCCATCTAGGAGTGGCACTGCAGTGTCACGCAGGATGGCCCTTCCAAAAAACACCCCCCAAACAGCACATGACGCAAAGAAAAATGAAAGAAAAAAGAGGTGCAAGATGGAATTGTCCTTGGGCCCTCCCACCCACCCTTATGTTGTATAAACAGGACATGCACACTTTAACCAACCCATCATTTCAGTGATAGGGTCTGCCACACGACTGTGACTGAAATGACGGGTTGGTTTGGACCCCCACCAAAAAAGAAGCAATTAATCTCTCCTTGCACAAACTGGCTCTACAGAGGCAAGATGTCCACCTCATCATTATCCTCCGATATATCACCGTGTACATCCCCCTCCTCACAGATTATCAATTCGTCCCCACTGGAATCCACCATCTCAGCTCCCTGTGTACTTTGTGGAGGCAATTGCTGCTGGTCAATGTCTCCACGGAGGAATTGATTATAATTCATTTTAATGAACATCATCTTCTCCACATTTTCTGGATGTAACCTCGTACGCCGATTGCTGACAAGGTGAGCGGCGGCACTAAACACTCTTTCAGAGTACACACTTGTGGGAGGGCAACTTAGGTAGAATAAAGCCAGTTTGTGCAAGGGCCTCCAAATTGCCTCTTTTTCCTGCCAGTATAAGTACGGACTGTCTGACGTGCCTACTTGGATGCGGTCACTCATATAATCCTCCACCATTCTTTCAATGGTGAGAGAATCATATGCAGTGACAGTAGACGACATGTCCGTAATCGTTGTCAGGTCCTTCAGTCTGGACCAGATGTCAGCATCAGCAGTCGCTCCAGACTGCCCTGCATCACCGCCAGCGGGTGGGCTCGGAATTCTGAGCCTTTTCCTCGCACCCCCAGTTGCGGGAGAATGTGAAGGAGGAGATGTTGACAGGTCGCGTTCCGCTTGACTTGACAATTTTGTCACCAGCAGTTCTTTGAACCCCAGCAGACTTGTGTCTGCCGGAAAGAGAGATCCAAGGTAGGTTTTAAATCTAGGATCGAGCACGGTGGCCAAAATGTAGTGCTCTGATTTCAACAGATTGACCACCCGTGAATCCTTGTTAAGCGAATTAAGGGCTCCATCCACAAGTCCCACATGCCTAGCGGAATCGCTCTGTGTTAGCTCCTCCTTCAATGTCTCCAGCTTCTTCTGCAAAAGCCTGATGAGGGGAATGACCTGACTCAGGCTGGCAGTGTCTGAACTGACTTCACGTGTGGCAAGTTCAAAAGGTTGCAGAACCTTGCACAACGTTGAAATCATTCTCCACTGCGCTTGAGACAGGTGCATTCCACCTCCTATATCGTGCTCAATTGTATAGGCTTGAATGGCCTTTTGCTGCTCCTCCAACCTCTGAAGCATATAGAGGGTTGAATTCCACCTCGTTACCACTTCTTGCTTCAGATGATGGCAGGGCAGGTTCAGGCGTTTTTGGTGGTGCTCCAGTCTTCTGTACGTGGTGCCTGTACGCCGAAAGTGTCCCGCAATTCTTCTGGCCACCGACAGCATCTCTTGCACGCCCCTCTCGTTTTTTAAATAATTCTGCACCACCAAATTCAAGGTATGTGCAAAACATGGGACGTGCTGGAATTTGCCCATATTTAATGCACACACAATATTGCTGGCGTTGTCCGATGCCACAAATCCACAGGAGAGTCCAATTGGGGTAAGCCATTCTGCGATGATCTTCCTCAGTTGCCGTAAGAGGTTTTTAGCTGTGTGCGTATTCTGGAAAGCGGTGATACAAAGCGTAGCCTGCCTAGGAAAGAGTTGGCGTTTGCGAGATGCTGCTACTGGTGCCGCCGCTGCTGTTCTTGCGGCAGGAGTCCATACATCTACCCAGTGGGCTGTCACAGTCATATAGTCCTGAGCCTTCCCTTCTCCACTTGTCCACATGTCCGTGGTTAAGTGGACATTGGGTACAACTGCATTTTTTAGGACACTGGTGAGTCTTTTTCTGAGGTCTGTGTACATTTTCGGTATCGCCTGCCTAGAGAAATGGAACCTAGATGGTATTTGGTACCGGGGACACAGTACCTCCAACAAGTCTCTAGTTGCCTCTGCAGTAATGATGGATACCGGAACCACGTTTCTCACTGCCCAGGATGCCAAGGCCTCAGTAATCCGCTTTGCAGCAGGATGACTGCTGTGATATTTCATCTTCCTCGCAAAGGACTGTTGGACAGTCAATTGCTTGGTGGAAGTAGTAAAAGTGGTCTTACGAGTACGACTTCCCCTCTGGGATGACCATCGACTCCCAGCAGCAACAACAGCAGCGCCAGCAGCAGTAGGCGTTACACGCAAGGATGCATCGGAGGAATCCCAGGCAGGAGAGGACTCGTCATAATTGCCAGTGACATGGCCTGCAGGACTATTGGCATTCCTGGGGAAGGAAGAAATTAACACTGAGGGAGTTGGTGGGGTGGTTTGCGTGAGCTTGGTTACAAGAGGAAGGGATTTACTGGTCAGTGGACTGCTTCCGCTGTCGCCCAAAGTTTTTGAACTTGTCACTGACTTATGATGAATGCGCTGCAGGTGACGTATAAGGGAGGATGTTCCGAGGTGGTTAACGTCCTTACACCTACTTATTACAGCTTGACAAAGGCAACACACGGCTTGACAAATGTTGTCCGCATTTCTGGTGAAATACTCCCACACCGAAGAGCTGATTTTTTTGGTATTTTCACCAGGCATGTCAATGGCCCTATTCCTCCCACGGACAACAGGTGTCTCCCCGGGTGCCTGACTTAAACAAACCACCTCACCATCAGAATCCTCCTGGTCAATTTCCTCCCCAGCGCCAGCAACACCCATATCCTCCTCATCCTGGTGTACTTCAACACTGACATCTTCAATCTGACTATCAGGAACTGGACTGCGGGTGCTCCTTCCAGCACTTGCAGGGGGCGTGCAAATGGTGGAAGGCGCATGCTCTTCACGTCCAGTGTTGGGAAGGTCAGGCATCGCAAACGACACAATTGGACTCTCCTTGTGGATTTGTGATTTCGAATAACGCACAGTTCTTTGCTGTGCTTTTGCCAGCTTGAGTCTTTTCATTTTTCTAGCGAGAGGCTTAGTGCTTCCATCCTCATGTGAAGCTGAACCACTAGCCATGAACATAGGCCAGGGCCTCAGCCGTTCCTTGCCACTCCGTGTGGTAAATGGCATATTGGCAAGTTTACGCTTCTCCTCCGACAATTTTATTTTAGATTTTTGAGTCCTTTTTTTACTGATATTTGGTGTTTTGGATTTTACATGCTCTGTACTATGACATTGGGCATCGGCCTTGGCAGACGACGTTGATGGCATTTCATCGTCTCGGCCATGACTAGTGGCAGCAGCTTCAGCACGAGGTGGAAGTCGATCTTGATCTTTCCCTATTTTTGGAACCTCAACATTTTTGTTCTCCATATTTTAATAGGCACAACTAAAAGGCACCTCAGGTAAACAATGGAGATGGATGGATACTAGTATACTTATGGATTGACGAGCGACTGCCGACACAGAGGTAGCTACAGCCGTGGACTACCGTACTGCGTCTGCTGCTAATATAGACTGGATGATAATGATATAAAAAATATATATATATATATCACTACTGCAGCCGGACAGGTATATATTATATAATGACGGACCTGCTGGACACTGTCAGCTCAGCACTGCAGACTCCTAAAGTAAGCTACTAGTAGTATCAAGAAGATAGAAAAAAAAATACCACAGGTAGGTGGTATACAATTATGGATGGACTAGCGACTGCCGACACAGAGGTAGCTACAGCCGTGGACTACCGTACTGTGTCTGCTGCTAATATAGACTGGATGATAATGATATAAAAAATATATATATATATCACTACTGCAGCCGGACAGGTATATATTATATAATGACGGACCTGTTGGACACTGTCAGCTCAGCACTGCAGACTCCTAAAGTAAGCTACTAGTAGTATCAAGAAGATAGAAAAAGAAAAAAAACACCACAGGTAGGTGGTATACAATTATGGATGGACTAGCGACTGCCGACACAGAGGTATCTACAGCCGTGGACTACCGTACTGCGTCTGCTGCTAATATAGACTGGATGATAATGATATAAAAAATATATATATATATCACTACTGCAGCAGGACAGGTATATATTATATAATGACGGACCTGCTGGACACTGTCAGCTCAGCACTGCAGACTCCTAAAGTAAGCTACTAGTATCAAGAAGATATAAAAAAAAAAAAAACACCACGGGTAGGTGGTATACAATTATGGATGGACGAGCGACTGCCGACACAGAGGTAGCTACAGCCGTGGACTACCGTACTGCGTCTGCTGCTAATATAGACTGGATGATAATGATATAAAAAATATAAATATATATCACTACTGCAGCCGGACAGGTATATATTATATAATGACGGACCTGCTGGACACTGTCAGCTCAGCACTGCAGACTCCTAAAGTAAGCTACTAGTATCAAGAAGATAGAAAAAAAAAAAAAACACCACAGGTAGGTGGTATACAATTATGGATGGACTAGCGACTGCCGACACAGAGGTAGCTACAGCCGTGGACTACCGTACTGCGTCTGCTGCTAATATAGACTGGATGATAATGATATAAAAAATATATATATATATATATCACTACTGCAGCAGGGCAGGTATATATTATATAATGACGGACCTGCTGGACACTGTCAGCTCAGCACTGCAGACTCCTAAAGTAAGCTACTAGTAGTATCAAGAAGATAGAAAAAAAAAAAAAACACCACAGGTAGGTGGTATACAATTATGGATGGACTAGCGACTGCCGACACAGAGGTAGCTACAGCCGTGGACTACCGTACTGAGTCTGCTGCTAATATAGACTGGATGATAATGATATAAAAAATATATATATATATCACTACTGCAGCCGGACAGGTATATATTATATAATGACGGACCTGCTGGACACTGTCAGCTCCGCACTGCAGACTCCTAAAGTAAGCTACTAGTATCAAGAAGATTGAAAAAAAAAAAAACACCACGGGTAGGTGGTATACAATTATGGATGGACGAGCGACTGCCGACACAGAGGTAGCTACAGCCGTGGACTACCGTACTGCGTCTGCTGCTAATATAGACTGGATGATAATGATATAAAAAATATATATATATCACTACTGCAGCCGGACAGGTATATATTATATAATGACGTACCTGCTGGACACTGTCAGCAGAATGCGTTTATAGAATAAAAACACCACACGACGAGTGTTTAACTTTTTCAGGCAGACAATCACAATATACTGGTGGTCAGTGGTCACTGGTCAGTGACACTGGCACTGGCAGTGGCACTCTGGCAGCAAAAGTGTGCACTGTTAAAATATGTACTCCTGCTATAACTGCTCCCCAGTCTCCCCCACAATTAAGCTGTGTGAGCAGTGAGCACTCAGCACAGTCAGATATACAGTATTACATAGATGATGCAGCACACTGAGGGCACACTGAGGCTGAGCACAGATATGGTATGTGACTGTGGGGCAGATGTATTAAGCCAGGTGAAGTGATAAAGTGGAAGGTGATAACGCACCAGCCAGTCAGCTCCTAACTGTCATTTTTCAAACCCAGCCTGTAACATGTAAGTTAGGAGCTGATTGGCTGATGCGTTATCACTTTCCACTTTATCACTTCACCAGGCTTAATACATCTGCCCATGTGTCACACTGTGTATCGTTTTTTTTCAGGCAGAGAACGGATTAATTAAACTGGTGGTCACTGGTCACACTATCAGCAAGTAGTAGTGGTCACTGGTCAGTCACACTGGCACTGGCAGTGGCACTCTGGCAGCAAAAGTGTGCACTGTTAAAATATGTACTCCTGCTATAACTGCTCCCCAGTCTCCCCCACAATTAAGCTGTGTGAGCAGTGAGCACTCAGCACAGTCAGATATACAGCATTACATAGATGATGCAGCACACTGAGGGCACACTGAGGCTGAGCACAGATATGGTATGTGACTGTGTCACACTGTGTATCGTTTTTTTTCAGGCAGAGAACGGATTAATTAAACTGGTGGTCACTGGTCACACTATCAGCAAGTAGTACTCCGTCCTAATATGCTCCCCAAAATTAGTAAATCAAGTGTCTCTACTCTCTACTCTCTAGTCTACTCTAAACGGAGAGGACGCCAGCCACGTCCTCTCCCTATCAATCTCAATGCACGTGTGAAAATGGCGGCGACGCGCGGCTCCTTATATAGAATCCGAGTCTTGCGATAGAATACGAGCCTCGCGAGAATCCGACAGCGGGATGATGACGTTCGGGCGCGCTCGGGTTAGCCGAGCAAGGCGGGAAGATCCGAGTCTGCCTCGGACCCGTGTAAAAAGGCTGAAGTTCGGGGGGGTTCGGTTTCCGAGAAACCGAACCCGCTCATCTCTAGTCCAGATGTCAGCGTGTCCATGTATAGATGCAGGTGTGTGTACGTACAGGTGTCAGCGTGTGCATGTAAAGAGGCAGTTGTGTGTACGTCGGTGTACGTCCAGGTGTCAACGTGTCCATGTATAGATGCAGGTGTGTGTACATAAAGGTGTCAGCGTGTGCATGTATATATGCAGGTGTGTGTACGTCGGTGTACGTCCAGGTGTTAGCATGTGTATGTATAGATGCAAGTGTGTGTACGTCGGTGTACGTCCAGGTGTCAGCGTGTGCATGTAAAGATACAGGTGTGTGTACGTCGGTGTACGTCCAGGTGTCAGCATGTGCATGTATAGATGCAGGTGTGGGTACGTCCAGGTGTCAGCGTGTCCATGTATAGATGCAGGTGTATGTACGTCCAGGTGTCAGCATGAGTATATGTATAAGTGCAGGTGTGTGTATGTCTGTGTACATCCAGGTGTCAGCGCGTGCATGTATAGATGCAGGTGTGTATACGTCGGTGTACGTCCAGGTGTCAGCGTGTCCATGTATAGATGCAGGTGTGTGTACGTACAGGTGTCAGCGTGTGCATGTATAGATGCAGTTGTGTGTACGTCGGTGTATGTCCAGGTGTCAGCATGTCCATGTATAGATGCAGGTGTGTGTACGTACAGGTGTCAGCGTGTGCATGTATAGATGCAGGTGTGTGTACGTCGGTGTACGTCCAGGTGTCAGCATGTGTATGTATAGATGCAAGTGTGTGTACATCGGTGTACATCCAGGTGTCAGCATGTGTATGTATAGATGCAAGTGTGTGTACGTCGGTGTACGTCCAGGTGTCAGCGTGTCCATGTATAGATGAAGGTGTGTGTACATCTAGGTGTCAGCATGAGTATATGTATTAGTGCAGGAGTGTGTATGTCGGTGTACGTCCAGGTGTCAGCGCGTGCATGTATAGATGCAGGTGTGTGTACGTCGATGTACATCCAGATGTCAGCGTGTCCATGTATAGATGCAGGTGTGTGTACGTACAGGTGTCAGCGTGTGCATGTATAGAGACAGGTGTGTGTACGTCGGTGTACGTCCAGGTGTCAAAGTGTCCATGTATAGATGCAGGTGTGTGTACATAAAGGTGTCAGCGTGTGCATGTATAGATGCAGGTGTGTGTACGTCGGTGTACGTCCAGGTGTCAGCATGTGCATGTATAGATGCAGGTGTGGGTACGTCCAGGTGTCAGCGTGTCCATGTATAGATGCAGGTGTGTGTACGTCCAGGTGTCAGCGTGTGTACATGTAAAAGTGCAGGTGTGTGTATGTCGGTGTACATCCAGGTGTCAGCATGAGTACATGTATAAGTGCAGGTGTGTGTATGTCGGTGTACGTCCAGGTGTCAGCACGTGCATGTATTGATGCAGGTGTGGGTACGTCGGTGTATGTCCAGGTGTCAGCATGTCCATGTATAGATGCAGGTGTGTGTACGTCTGTGTAAGTTCAGGTGTCAGCATGTGCATGTATATATGCAGGTGTGTGTACGTCCAGGTGTCAGCGTGTCCATGTATAGATGCAGGTGTGTGTACGTCCAGGTGTCAGCGTGTGTATGTATAGATGTTGGTGTGTGTATGTCAGTGTACGTACAGATATAAGTGTGTGTATGTATATGTATAGATGTAGGTGCGATACATACATATAACACATACATGATAGATACATACATATATCATGCACACACACGATAGATAGATAGATAGATAGATAGATAGATAGATAGATAGATAGATAGATAGATAGATAGATAGATAGAACACACAAACATACATGATAGATAGATACATGTATACACACACACACAATACATATATACATATATCACACTAGAGATGAGCGGGTTCGGTTTCTTTGAATCCGAACCCGCACGAACTTCACTTTTTTTTTCACGGGTCCGAGCGACTCGGATCTTCCCGCCTTGCTCGGTTAACCCGAGCGCGCCCGAACGTCATCATGACGCTGTCGGATTCTCGCGAGACTCGGATTCTATATAAGGAGCCGCGCGTCGCCGCCATTTTCACACGTGCATTGAGATTGATAGGGAGAGGACGTGGCTGGCGTCCTCTCCATTAGAATAGATTAGAAGAGAGAGAGATTGTGCAGACAGAGTTTACCACAGTGACCAGTGCAGTTGTTGTTAAGTTAACTTTTATTTAATATATCCGTTCTCTGCTATATCCGTTCTCTGCCTGAAAAAAACGATACACAGCAGTCACACAGTGTGACTCAGTCTGTGTGCACTCAGCTCAGCCCAGTGTGCTGCACATCAATGTATAAAAGCTTATAATAATTGTGGGGGAGACTGGGGAGCACTGCAGGTTGTTATAGCAGGAGCCAGGAGTACATAATATTATATTAATTTAAAATTAAACAGTGCACACTTTTGCTGCAGGAGTGCCACTGCCAGTGTGACTAGTGGTGACCAGTGCCTGACCACCAGTATAGTAGTATATTGTTGTATACTATCTCTTTATCAACCAGTCTATATTAGCAGCAGACACAGTACAGTGCGGTAGTTCACGGCTGTGGCTACCTCTGTGTCGGCAGTCGGCACTCGGCAGGCAGTCCGTCCATCCATAATTGTATAATTATATACCACCTAACCGTGGTATTTTTTTTTTCTTTCTTTATACCGTCGTCATAGTCATACTAGTTGTTACGAGTATACTACTATCTCTTTATCAACCAGTGTACAGTGCGGTAGTTCACGGCTGTGGCTACCTCTGTGTCGGCAGTCGGCAGGCAGTCCGTCCATCCATAATTGTATTATTATAATATATACCACCTAACCGTGGTTTTTTTTTCATTCTTTATACCGTCATAGTGTCATACTAGTTGTTACGAGTATACTACTATCTCTTTATCAACCAGTGTACAGTGCGGTAGTTCACGGCTGTGGCTACCTCTGTGTCGGCAGTCGGCAGGCAGTCCGTCCATCCATAATTGTATTATAATATATACCACCTAACCGTGGTTTTTTTTTCATTCTTTATACCGTCATAGTCAGTCATACTAGTTGTTACGAGTATACTACTATCTCTTTATCAACCAGTGTACAGTGCGGTAGTTCACGGCTGTGGCTACCTCTGTGTCGGCACTCGGCAGGCAGTCCGTCCATCCATAATTGTATTATAATATATACCACCTAACCGTGGTTTTTTTTTCATTCTTTATACCGTCATAGTGTCATACTAGTTGTTATGAGTATACTACTATCTCTTTATCAACCAGTGTACAGTGCGGTAGTTCACGGCTGTGGCTACCTCTGTGTCGGCAGTCGGCAGGCAGTCCGTCCATCCATAATTGTATTATAATATATACCACCTAACCGTGGTTTTTTTTTCATTCTTTATACCGTCATAGTGTCATACTAGTTGTTACGAGTATACTACTATCTCTTTATCAACCAGTGTACAGTGCGGTAGTTCACGGCTGTGGCTACCTCTGTGTCGGCAGTCGGCAGGCAGTCCGTCCATCCATAATTGTATTATAATATATACCACCTAACCGTGGTTTTTTTTTCATTCTTTATACCGTCATAGTCAGTCATACTAGTTGTTACGAGTATACTACTATCTCTTTATCAACCAGTGTACAGTGCGGTAGTTCACGGCTGTGGCTACCTCTGTGTCGGAACTTGGCAGGCAGTCCGTCCATCCATAATTGTATTACAATATATACCACCTAACCGTGGTTTTTTTTTCATTCTTTATACCGTCATAGTCAGTCATACTAGTTGTTACGAGTATACTACTATCTCTTTATCAACCAGTGTACAGTGCGGTAGTTCACGGCTGTGGCTACCTCTGTGTCGGAACTCGGCAGGCAGTCCGTCCATCCATAATTGTATTATTATAATATATACCACCTAACCGTGGTTTTTTTTTCATTCTTTATACCGTCATAGTGTCATACTAGTTGTTACGAGTATACTACTATCTCTTTATCAACCAGTGTACAGTGCGGTAGTTCACGGCTGTGGCTACCTCTGTGTCGGCAGTCGGCAGGCAGTCCGTCCATCCATAATTGTATTATAATATATACCACCTAACCGTGGTTTTTTTTTCATTCTTTATACCGTCATAGTCAGTCATACTAGTTGTTACGAGTATACTACTATCTCTTTATCAACCAGTGTACAGTGCGGTAGTTCACGGCTGTGGCTACCTCTGTGTCGGCAGTCGGCAGGCAGTCCGTCCATCCATAATTGTATTACAATATATACCACCTAACTGTGGTTTTTTTTTCATTCTTTATACCGTCATAGTCAGTCATACTAGTTGTTACGAGTATACTACTATCTCTTTATCAACCAGTGTACAGTGCGGTAGTTCACGGCTGTGGCTACCTCTGTGTCGGAACTCGGCAGGCAGTCCGTCCATCCATAATTGTATTACAATATATACCACCTAACCGTGGTTTTTTTTTCATTCTTTATACCGTCATAGTCAGTCATACTAGTTGTTACGAGTATACTACTATCTCTTTATCAACCAGTGTACAGTGCGGTAGTTCACGGCTGTGGCTACCTCTGTGTCGGCACTCGGCAGGCAGTCCGTCCATCCATAATTGTATTACAATATATACCACCTAACCGTGGTTTTTTTATACCACCTAACCGTGGCAGTCCGTCCATAATTGTATACTAGTATCCAATCCATCCATCTCCATTGTTTACCTGAGGTGCCTTTTAGTTCTGCCTATAAAATATGGAGAACAAAAAAGTTGAGGTTCCAAAATTAGGGAAAGATCAAGATCCACTTCCACCTCGTGCTGAAGCTGCTGCCACTAGTCATGGCCGAGACGATGAAATGCCAGCAACGTCGTCTGCCAAGGCCGATGCCCAATGTCATAGTACAGAGCATGTCAAATCCAAAACACCAAATATCAGAAAAAAAAGGACTCCAAAACCTAAAATAAAATTGTCGGAGGAGAAGCGTAAACTTGCCAATATGCCATTTACCACACGGAGTGGCAAGGAACGGCTGAGGCCCTGGCCTATGTTCATGGCTAGTGGTTCAGCTTCACATGAGGATGGAAGCACTCAGCCTCTCGCTAGAAAACTGAAAAGACTCAAGCTGGCAAAAGCACCGCAAAGAACTGTGCGTTCTTTGAAATCCCAAATCCACAAGGAGAGTCCAATTGTGTCGGTTGCGATGCCTGACCTTCCCAACACTGGACGTGAAGAGCATGCGCCTTCCACTATTTGCATGCCCCCTGCAAGTGCTGGAAGGAGCACCCGCAGTCCAGTTCCTGATAGTCAGATTGAAGATGTCAGTGTTGAAGTACACCAGGATGAGGAGGATATGGGTGTTGCTGGCGCTGGGGAGGAAATTGACCAGAAGGATTCTGATGGTGAGGTGGTTTGTTTAAGTCAGGCACCCGGGGAGACACCTGTTGTCCGTGGGAGGAATATGGCCGTTGACATGCCAGGTGAAAATACCAAAAAAATCAGCTCTTCGGTGTGGAGGTATTTCACCAGAAATGCGGACAACAGGTGTCAAGCCGTGTGTTCCCTTTGTCAAGCTGTAATAAGTAGGGGTAAGGACGTTAACCACCTCGGAACATCCTCCCTTATACGTCACCTGCAGCGCATTCATAATAAGTCAGTGACAAGTTCAAAAACTTTGGGTGACAGCGGAAGCAGTCCACTGACCAGTAAATCCCTTCCTCTTGTAACCAAGCTCACGCAAACCACCCCACCAACTCCCTCAGTGTCAATTTCCTCCTTCCCCAGGAATGCCAATAGTCCTGCAGGCCATGTCACTGGCAAGTCTGACGAGTCCTCTCCTGCCTGGGATTACTCCGATGCATCCTTGCGTGTAACGCCTACTGCTGCTGGCGCTGCTGTTGTTGCCGCTGGGAGTCGATGGTCATCCCAGAGGGGAAGTCGTAAGTCCACTTGTACTACTTCCAGTAAGCAATTGACTGTTCAACAGTCCTTTGCGAGGAAGATGAAATATCACAGCAGTCATCCTACTGCAAAGCGGATAACTGAGTCCTTGACAACTATGTTGGTGTTAGACGTGCGTCCGGTATCCGCCGTTAGTTCACAGGGAACTAGACAATTTATTGAGGCAGTGTGCCCCCGTTACCAAATACCATCTAGGTTCCACTTCTCTAGGCAGGCGATACCGAGAATGTACACGGACGTCAGAAAAAGACTCACCAATGTCCTAAAAAATGCAGTTGTACCCAATGTCCACTTAACCACGGACATGTGGACAAGTGGAGCAGGGCAGGGTCAGGACTATATGACTGTGACAGCCCACTGGGTAGATGTATGGACTCCCGCCGCAAGAACAGCAGCGGCGGCACCAGTAGCAGCATCTCGCAAACGCCAACTCTTTCCTAGGCAGGCTACGCTTTGTATCACCGCTTTCCAGAATACGCACACAGCTGAAAACCTCTTACGGCAACTGAGGAAGATCATCGCGGAATGGCTTACCCCAATTGGACTCTCCTGTGGATTTGTGGCATCGGACAACGCCAGCAATATTGTGTGTGCATTAAATATGGGCAAATTCCAGCACGTCCCATGTTTTGCACATACCTTGAATTTGGTGGTGCAGAATTTTTTAAAAAACGACAGGGGCGTGCAAGAGATGCTGTCGGTGGCCAGAAAAATTGCGGGACACTTTCGGCGTACAGGCACCACGTACAGAAGACTGGAGCACCACCAAAAACTACTGAACCTGCCCTGCCATCATCTGAAGCAAGAAGTGGTAACGAGGTGGAATTCAACCCTCTATATGCTTCAGAGGTTGGAGGAGCAGCAAAAGGCCATTCAAGCCTATACAATTGAGCACGATATAGGAGATGGAATGCACCTGTCTCAAGTGCAGTGGAGAATGATTTCAACGTTGTGCAAGGTTCTGATGCCCTTTGAACTTGCCACACGTGAAGTCAGTTCAGACACTGCCAGCCTGAGTCAGGTCATTCCCCTCATCAGGCTTTTGCAGAAGAAGCTGGAGGCATTGAAGAAGGAGCTAACACGGAGCGATTCCGCTAGGCATGTGGGACTTGTGGATGCAGCCCTTAATTCGCTTAACAAGGATTCACGGGTGGTCAATCTGTTGAAATCAGAGCACTACATTTTGGCCACCGTGCTCGATCCTAGATTTAAAGCCTACCTTGGATCTCTCTTTCCGGCAGACACAGGTCTGCTGGGGTTGAAAGACCTGCTGGTGACAAAATTGTCAAGTCAAGCGGAACGCGACCTGTCAACATCTCCTCCTTCACATTCTCCCGCAACTGGGGGTGCGAGGAAAAGGCTCAGAATTCCGAGCCCACCCGCTGGCGGTGATGCAGGGCAGTCTGGAGCGACTGCTGATGCTGACATCTGGTCCGGACTGAAGGACCTGACAACGATTACGGACATGTCGTCTACTGTCACTGCATATGATTCTCTCAACATTGATAGAATGGTGGAGGATTATATGAGTGACCGCATCCAAGTAGGCACGTCACACAGTCCGTACTTATACTGGCAGGAAAAAGAGGCAATTTGGAGGCCCTTGCACAAACTGGCTTTATTCTACCTAAGTTGCCCTCCCACAAGTGTGTACTCCGAAAGAGTGTTTAGTGCCGCCGCTCACCTTGTCAGCAATCGGCGTACGAGGTTACATCCAGAAAATGTGGAGAAGATGATGTTCATTAAAATGAATTATAATCAATTCCTCCGCGGAGACATTGACCAGCAGCAATTGCCTCCACAAAGTACACAGGGAGCTGAGATGGTGGATTCCAGTGGGGACGAATTGATAATCTGTGAGGAGGGGGATGTACACGGTGATATATCGGAGGGTGAAGATGAGGTGGACATCTTGCCTCTGTAGAGCCAGTTTGTGCAAGGAGAGATTAATTGCTTCTTTTTTGGGGGGGGTCCAAACCAACCCGTCATATCAGTCACAGTCGTGTGGCAGACCCTGTCACTGAAATGATGGGTTGGTTAAAGTGTGCATGTCCTGTTTTGTTTATACAACATAAGGGTGGGTGGGAGGGCCCAAGGATAATTCCATCTTGCACCTCTTTTTTCTTTTCTTTTTCTTTGCATCATGTGCTGATTGGGGAGGGTTTTTTGGAAGGGACATCCTGCGTGACACTGCAGTGCCACTCCTAGATGGGCCCGGTGTTTGTGTTGGCCACTAGGGTCGCTAATCTTACTCACACAGCTACCTCATTGCGCCTCTTTTTTTCTTTGCGTCATGTGCTGTTTGGGGAGGGTTTTTTGGAAGGGACATCCTGCGTGACACTGCAGTGCCACTCCTAGATGGGCCCGGTGTTTGTGTCGGCCACTAGGGTCGCTAATCTTACTCACACAGTCAGCTACCTCATTGCGCCTCTTTTTTTCTTTGCGTCATGTGCTGTTTGGGGAGGGTTTTTTGGAAGGGCCATCCTGCGTGACACTGCAGTGCCACTCCTAGATGGGCCCGGTGTTTGTGTCGGCCACTAGGGTCGCTAATCTTACTCACACAGCTACCTCATTGCGCCTCTTTTTTTCTTTGCGTCATGTGCTGTTTGGGGAGGGTTTTTTGGAAGGGACATCCTGCGTGACACTGCAGTGCCACTCCTAGATGGGCCCGGTGTTTGTGTCAGCCACTAGGGTCGCTTATCTTACTCACACAGCGACCTCGGTGCAAATTTTAGGACTAAAAATAATATTGTGAGGTGTGAGGTATTCAGAATAGACTGAAAATGAGTGTAAATTATGGTTTTTGAGGTTAATAATACTTTGGGATCAAAATGACCCCCAAATTCTATGATTTAAGCTGTTTTTTAGTGTTTTTGGAAAAAAACACCCGAATCCAAAACACACCCGAATCCGACAAAAATAATTCGGTGAGGTTTTGCCAAAACGCGTTCGAACCCAAAACACGGCCGCGGAACCGAACCCAAAACCAAAACACAAAACCCGAAAAATTTCAGGCGCTCATCTCTATATCACACACACAAATACATGATACATACATATATCTCACACACACACACACACACACACACACACACACACACACACACACACACACACATATATATGATACATACATATATCACACACACATACATGATACATACATGAAACAGACCTGGGCTGGTGATGAGGCCCGGACCCCCTGCTGATGTTGCGTTGAGGAAGGCAGTGAACAGCTCCAGGTAGGCCAGTCATGACCAGGCCTCCAGAAAGTAGCCCCCAGCAGTTTGGTCACAGTGTTCCAGGGCTGAGGCCAGTCGGGGAGAGCGCTGCGCAGCCAGGGAGAAAGACGGCTGAGTAGTTACATCTGAAAGAGCCCCAGGGAGGGAGAGCTCCACCTGCCCCATCCTGCGCCGCACACTCCGCAGGCCCGCACATGGGGAGGGAGGTCACTGGTCACACATACCTGCCCTGCCGCCGGAGCCCCGCTGCTGTCCCTGTCAGCGCTCTGCCCCATCCTGCGCCACACACTCTGCAGGCCCGCACATGGGGAGGGAGGTCACTGGTCACACATACCTGCCCTGCCGCCGGAGCCCCGCTGCTGTCCCTGTCAGTGCTCTGCTCCATCCTGCGCCGCACACTCTGCAGGCCCGCACATGGGGAGGGAGGTCACTGGTCACACATACCTGCCCTGCCGCCGGAGCCCCGCTGCTGTCCCTGTCAGCGCTCTGCCCCATCCTGCGCCGCACACTCTGCAGGCCCGCACATGGGGAGGGAGGTCACTGGCCACACATACCCACCCTGCCGCCGGAGCCCCGCTCCCGGAACAGAGACCAGAAAGAACTGTCAGCTCCAACCCCACTGCCTGCAGCAGCTTCTGCCGCCTCTCCTTCCACCCATGTCCAGCCCCTGAGCAGCAAGCCTAGAAGCCGAGTAATGGCACTATACCCAGTGACGGGGACACTCTTCTACTGCCGGCGTTATGTGGTAATCTCCTCCAGCCAGAGGAGATCGGGGGTGGCTTGCTGCAGGATAGTGGTGGGTCACTCTGGTAGGGTGGTTGGCGGCGCCCTCCTTTAAATGGGTCTGCCGTGGCACCCTCACCCTGTGCTAGTTACACCACTGGTCTGCTATAAGCCACATCGGCCATGTTTGTACACCCAAGTGAAGCTGAGTCAGTACACCCTCAGCGCGATGTTTGCTGAGTGAGGGAGGCGCTCACTTCACACCGTGGTGAAGTGAGCGACCTAGAAACATAGAATTTGATGGCAGATAAGAACCACTTTGCCCATCTAGTCTTCCCATTTTTTTTATCCTTTAGGCAATCTCAACCCTTTTTGTACCTTTATTCTTAAAGATTGTGCCTGCACCGGCTATAGTGACGCACGGGGCCACGCATCACTATGGGCTTACACACGGAGAGATCTGTGCTTAATTTCTAAGCAATCTAATCAGATTGCTTAGAAATTAAATACGGATCTCTCTGTGTGTACCCCCCTTTAGAGATAGCTGCTGTAATATCTGCAATAATCAGAACTAACTACCGATTACTGTCTGGACATAGGACATATTCTTGTTATCTGTTGCTAACTTTTATAAGGCCCCGATGCGCCATAGCTATACTATACTATACATCTGTAAATAGATGGCAAAAAAATAGTCGTTGTCTGTCCACTAGTAAAGCCGTGGTTTACTGGTCCACAGCTGGAGCTGTATTTTAGTCCCTTATATACGGAGGACAACGGGGTAAGACCATTTGTTGCCAACCCTGAGTGCAAGATTCCTACAGTATGTATAGTGCGTGTGTGTGTGTGTGTGTGTGTGTGTGTGTGTGTGTGTGTGTGTGTGTATATATATATATATAAAATGTATAGTATTAGTATGTGTGTGTGTGTGTACGTACTGAGATTTTTATATAAATGCAGACATGTGTACATACATGTATAGATGTATAATTATTTCACATAATCATTGATATGGATATACATTTATATAGCCTTTTAAAATTTCTCAGGCCGTGTGATTTACATATTGCTAAAAGTAAGAATTGCATTAGAGACACACAACAGCAAGTCACTGGCCCCCCTACATTATACGTGCTGTAATACTCATTTACGCTAAGTAATTTTAACAATGCAAGTGAAGAAATTTAGGTGATCTAGTGTGACACCTTCCCCCCACCTCCCCTCCCACATACTCACTATAGAGGGAGCTGGGAGCCGGGAACCCACTGTTCGCATTCACCAGCTCAAGGGAGTACCTCCTTCTCTGGACTGTGGTGACGTGATCCTCCTGATGGTGCGGTGCAGCGTGACTTCATGATGCTGCGCGTCAGTTCGCAGTGCTCCTCTGGAAACGGAGCCTGCTGACTGGTTAAGCCCCACCCCCTGCAGAAGTGGGCATGGCTACAAACTATCGGGGCCCACCGGTGAATCCCCCGGAACCCCAGCAGGCCAGTGCGAGCCTGTGAGAAGGAGGGAGAGAGAGCGGGAGAAGGACAGGGAGAGAGAGGGAGGAGACAGACAGGGATGGAGGGTGAGTGGGAGAGAAGTAGAAAGAAAGTGAGCGAGAGGGAGAAGGAGAGCAACAGGGATAGAGGGGGGGAGGGAGAGTGAGGGGGAGAGAGGAAGAATGAGAGAGTGAAAAAGATAAGGCCTGTAAACACGGTGAGGAGATATTTTTTTGCGATTTTGACTATATAATCAAAATCTCAAAGAAAGTTAGTGCAGATCGCAAGGTGAAAGTAACCTTGCGATCCCGATGTGCGGTCCCGCAAGGTCGGTATTGCAAGCCTAGACAGACTGTGCAGGCAAGTCAATTTTTACTATCTAGTATCAAAGATAGTCAAAATTGACACTTAGACAAAATCGTACATAGCCAGTATCGCAAGCACAGTCATCTATGCTTGTGATACTGACCTAGTCCCTATCGCATAGTGAGAATTGGGGTTTAGCCTGAATCTCACCGTGTGTACACACCTATAGGGAGATAGGGAGAGGGAGGGAAAGATAGAGCGAAAGATAGGATGAAAAAGAGAGAGAGATGGGGGAGAGGGGATGAGAGAGAGAGAGAGAGAGAGAGAGAGAGAGAGAGAAGAAAGAAAGAAAGAAAGAAAGAAAGAAAGAAAGAAAGAAAGAAAGAAAGAAAGAAAGAAAGAAAGAAAGAAAGAAAGAAAGAAAGAAAGAAAGAGAAAGAGGGGGAAAGAGAGAGAGGGAGATGGGAGAGAGAAGGAAAGACAGACGAGAGAGAGAGAGAGAGAGAGAGAGAGAGAGAAAGATAGTGTTCTCGAGAGAGCAAGTGAGTGTAAGCGAGATTTCATGAGAATGGAAATATAGTAAAAATACACTGACACTTACCACACTGTCTTTGTGTCAGCTTCCTCATGGGTGTCTGCAGGCTGCAGCTGCTGTGTGGAGCTGGCAGTGCCTGGCTGCCTCCTCCTGCTGCTATCCTGTCATGCTGCGGATCCAGTCATGCCTGTTCCATCCAGGAACCATGTTGCTCCTGCTCCTCGTGGATCATGCCCGCCACTGCAGGGATAGAATGGGGGGGGGGGGGGGGGACGGGCACAGCAAAGTGCTGGTGTCATCGTGTCCTTCATACACAGGTGCCGAACAGGTGACCGGAGGAAGAGGAGTGTTACCAGAAGGGGGTGCACATATTACCTATATTTTCCTGCCTACCTGTGCCACAGTGCCGTGTCAGTCGGATGGCTGGCGCAATCCATTTGTAATCCTTAACTAGGTGCTGAATCTATGCTTTCTACCCTTCAGAATCTTGGGGCACGGCACGGGCGTATACTTTGCACCTCCTGTCACTCACACACACTGACAGTCACACACACACACACACACACACACACACACACACACTGACAGACACACACACACACACACACACACACTGACAGTCACACACACACACACACACACACACACACACACACACTGACAGTCATTCACACACACTGACAGACACACACCCACACACACACACTGACAGTCACACACACGCACACATTGACAGTCACACACACACACACACACACACACTGACAGTCACACACACACACACACACACACACACACACAAACACACTGAAAGTCACACACACATACTGACAAACACACACACACTGACAGTCACACACACTGACAGTCACACACACACACACACACACACACACACTGACAGACACACACTGACAGTCACACACACACACTGACGGTCACATACACACACACTGACAGTCACACACACACACACACACTGACAGTCTCACACACACACACACACACACACTGACAGTCACACACACACACACACACACACACACACACACACACACTGACATTCTCACACACACACACACACACTGACAAACACACACACACACACACACACACTGACAGTCACACACACACTGACAGTCACACACTGACAGTCACACACTGACAGTCACACACACACACTGACGGTCACATACACACACACTGACAGTCACATACACACTGACAGTCACACACACACACACACACACACACACACACACACACTGACAGTCACACACACACACACACACACACACTGTCAGACACACACACACACTGACAGTCACACACACACTGACAGTCACGCACGCACACACACACACACACACTGACAAATACACCCACCCCCTTACCTACTCCTTCCTGCATATGTTGGCAGGCTGCTGTTACACCTGCAGCAGCCAGACATAGGGCAGCAGCAGGCCAGGCAGGGCTGCATATTGATTGCCGGGCCCAGTCAAAATTGGAGGAGTGGCCTAATCACAGATCCCCGTGGCCACACCCCCTTTTCAAAAAATCCTCTCCGGCTCCAATTCAAGAAGAAGATCAATCAAGCCGGACTGGGAGAGAGGGTTGGAGAGGAAACCAGCTGGAGCTTTTACCAGGAGGGAGTACAGGATCTGACTACAGCTCTTCTCCGCCCCTGATGTGGCTGAGCAGTGCACGCATGAGGGAGCGGGAGGGGGAGGGTGATGCCGGGAGGCAGGAGAGCGAGAGCTGGAGGGTGTGATGCTGGGAGGGGGTGTGACGAAGATGGGAGGGGGTAGATGGAGACAGCTGCCGGCTCTTCTCCCAGCAGTGGCTAGCATTTCCTCCTCTTGCCGGTATAAGTTCCGGGGCTCCTTCTCCTTGGACAGCTTGTCCTGGAACCTGTCCATGGAGGAGGTGGCAAGTAGCGTAGTGCATCCTCCAACCAAGCCAGCGGGAGTAGGAGAAATAGTACAAAGCAGTTTTGATTTTCCCGCTCCCAGCTGCCATTACTCTGAATAAATTAGTGACGTCACAGCATCCTCTGGCACCGCTCGAACTGGACAATTAAACTTTCATATGAGCAGTGCCAGGGCTAATTACTGTGAAAATGTGCCCCCACCAACCCCAAAACACCCCACACCCCACTGTATAAACCTAATTTTTGCAATTCCCCACCAGTTTACCATCAAAAACTGGATGCAGGGGGAAAAAAAGTCGGCCATGTTTGTACACCCGTTTGAAGCTGCTCTGAGTACACCCCCTGCTGACAGCACTGCGCAGGCGCAACAAAATTAAATTCCCTATCTCTATAATGGCGCATATTTTACTAAATTAAATTTTTTTTTAACTTTCTTAAAGACCTTAACCCCAAAAGGCACTACCCTGGGGCATACTCTATCTAATAAAACAAACCCCAAGTCTTAATTCGTCCTCTATCCTGAGGTATGCCTTCCCAAAAAACTTTCCATTGACTATATGGGAAAACCATCCTCAAAAGCCAAACAGTAAGTCGCAGAAAAAAATTGACAGTTGAAACTTTAGGTTACTCCCAATTCCTCATTTTTTTATTATTTTGCCCTGAAATTTGGCATGCAGCACCGGGTGACGATTCTACGCGTCCACGCCAAATTTCAGATCAGTACGTCCAATCACTTTTGAGGTGTAGCCCCTCAAACACCATGCCCCCATCTCAGAAGTTCCCTATGGGAGAATTCCGTTTGTTCGATTTAGCCTTAATATAAGGGCACGACCGTGCCCTTATAAAATATATATATATATATATATATATAACTATATTATGGATGAGTGGGTTCGGTTCCATGAGAACTGAACCACCCTGAACATCACGTTCCGAGCCTGGATCCAAGCCCGGCTCAAGTTTTCCCGCTAAACTTGGAAATCAGAATGAGGCAAAACGTCATCATCCCGCTGTTGGATTCTCATGGGTTTTGGATTCCATAAAAGGAGCCATGCATCTCCGTCATTTTCACTCCAGTCCTGGAGAGTGTAGCAAGAGGACATGTCTCCTCGGTGTCTGTGCGAGAAAATGGTGTGGCACGTGGGGTGTAAACCTGCTCTTTTGTGTCATTCCAGTGCTGTCTTGTACTGCATCAGTCCAGTGGTGGTGTCTTGTGCTGCATCAGTCCAGTCACAGAGGTGGTGTCCTGTGCTGCAAAAAGTCCAGTGCTGCTGTTAAAGTCCAGTCCAGTGCAGTGGTGCTGTCTTGTGCTGCATCAGTCCAGTGGTGGTGTCTTGTGCTGCCATAAGTCCAGTGGTGGTGTCCTGTGCTGCCATAAGTCCAGTGGTGCTGCTGTATAAGTCCAATCCAGTGGTGCTGTGTTTTGCTGCATCAGTCCAGTGTTGGTGTCCTGTACAGCCATAAGTCCAGTGGTGGTGTCCTGTGCTGCCATAAGTCCAGTGGTGCTGCCGTATCAATCAAGTCCAGTGGTGCTGCCACATAAGTCCAGTCCAGTGGTGCTGCCGTACAAGTCCAGGGGTACTGCCGTATAAGTCCAGGGGTACTGTCGTATAAGTCCAGTCCAGTGGTGCTGTCATAAAAGGCCAGTGGTGCTGTCCTGTGCTGTATATTATTTACTCCAAATAAAAGGGTTATTAATATTTAATTCAAATAATTTTTACAGGGTTTGCCCTGTCTGGTGCAGAGGTACACTCTCCTGTGCTGCATTGTGTTATACAATGCCAGAAAAAAAATGGAGAACAGAAATTTGGAGGATAAAAAAAGAAAAGATCAAGAAACACTTCCTCCTCATGCTGCGGCTACGGCTGCTGTTTGTGCTTCTGGGAGCCGATCGTCATCCCAGAGGGGAAGTCAGAAAACCACTTGTACTACTTCACCTAAGCACATGACTGTCCAACAGTCCTTTGCAAGGAAGATGAAATATGACAGCAGTCATCCTGTTGCAAAGTGGATAACTGAGGCCTTGACAGCTTTGTTAATGTTAGACGTGCGTCCGGTATCCGCCATTAGTGCAGTGGGATTTCAACAATTGATGGAGGTAATGGGTCACTTGTACCAAATCCCATCTAGATTCCACTTCACTAGGAAAGCAATTCCCGGACTGTACAGGGACATTAAAAAAAGAGTCCTCAGTGTCCTGAAAAATGCGGTTGTACCCAGTGTCCACTTAACCACGGACATGTGAACAAGTAGACAAGTAAAGCAGGGCAAACTAAGGACTACATGACTATGACAGCCAACTGGGTAAATGTATTGCCTCCCGCAGCAACAACAGCAGAGGCACCAGTAGCAGCATCTCACAAACACCAGCTCTTTCCTAGGCAGGCTATGCTGTGTACCACCGTTTTCCGTAAGAGGCACAATGGCTTAACCCACTTAGACTCTCCTGGGGATTTGTGATGTTGGACAATGCCACCAATATTGTGCGTGCATCACATCTGGGCAAATTACAGCACGTCCCATGTTTTGCACATGCAATTAATTTGGTGGTACAGAATTTTTTGAAAAATGACAGGGACGTGCAGGAGATACTGTCGGTGGTCCGAAAAATTGCATCCCACTTTCGACATTCAGCCACTGCATGCCACTCCTAGATGGGCCAGGTGTTTGTCCCGCACACTTTTGTCTCTTAGCTTAGTCATCCAGCTACCTCGGTGCACCTCTTTTCTTTCTTTGCATCATGTGCTGTTTGGGGCCTAGTTTTTAAAAGTGCCATCCTGTCTGACACTACAGTGCCACTACTAGATGGGCCAGGTGTTTGTGCCGCACACTTGTGTCACTTAGCTTAGTCATCCAGCTATCTCATTGCTTGTCTTTTTCTTCTTTGCATCATGTGCTGTTAGGGGCCTAGTTTTTAAAAGTGCCATCCTGTCTTACACTGCAGTGCCACACCTATATGGGCCAGGTGTTTGTGCCGCACACTAGTGTCTCTTAACTTAGTCATCCAGCTACCTTGGTGCAGCTCTTTTTTTCTTTGCATCATGTGCTGTTTGGGACCTAGTTTTTAAAAGTGCCATCATATCTGCCATTGCTGTGCCACTCCTAGATGGGCCAGGTGTTTGTGTCGCACACTTGTGTCGCTTAACTTAGTCATCCAGCTACCTCATTGCACCTCTTTTTCTTCTTTGCATCATGTGCTGTTTGGGGCCTAGTTATTAATAGTGCTATCCTGTCTGACACTGCATTGCCACTCCTAGATGGGCCAACTGTTTGAGCCGCCCACTTGTGTCGCTTAGCTTTGTCATCCAGCTACCTCATTGCACCTCTTTTTCTTCTTTACATGATGTGCTGTTTGAGGCCTAGTTATTAATAGTGCCATCCTGTCTGACACTGCAGTGCCACTCCTAGATGGGCCAGGTGTTTGTGCCGCACACTTGTGTCACTTAGCAAAGTCATCCAGGTACCTTGGTGCAACCTTTCGGCCTAAAAATTGTGAGGTGTGAGGTGTTCAGAATAGACATGAAAAGAGTGGAAATTAATGTTATTGAATTTAATAATACCGTAGAATCAAAATTACTCCCAAATTCTGTGATTGTACCTGTTTTTGTGTTGCTGTTTCTTTCAAAAATCATCCAGATCCAAAACCCGAAATGGTGGTTTTGGCAAAATCAATCCGATCCAAAACACAAGCGGGGATCCAGATCCAAAACCAAAACACAAAACACGAAAAGGGCCCGCCGCACATCTCTAAAATATATATATATATATATATATATATAAATACTTGCTGGGGTGCCATCTATGATAGATAGATAGATAGATAGATAGATAGATAGATAGATAGATAGATAGATAGATAGATAGATAGATAGATAGATAGATACTGTATAACAAGCAATTTTCATCAATCTACGCTGCTGAAAAGTAGGGGTATGCACCGGGTCATTTTTCAGGATTTGTGTTTTGGTTTTGAATCTGGATCTCCTTCATGTTTTGGATCTGGATTGGTTTTGCCAAAACCACTCTTGCAGGTTTTGGTTTTGGATCTGCATATTTTCAAAAAAAATCATCAAAACAGCTAAAATAACAGAATTTAGGGATGTTTTTGTTCCTTTAGTATTATTAACCTCAATATCATTCATTGCCACTCATTTCTAGTCTATTCTGAACACCTCACAGCTCACAATATTGTTTTTATCCGGTTTAGGCCAAAAGGTTGCACCGAGGTAGCTGGACGGAGCAGCAGAATCCCTGGGATGTGTATACTGGGAAAACAAAATATTTAAAAAAAGAATGTATTTAAAAAAAGTCACATCAGGAAAGACTCAAGATGTCAGTTCACAAAAAGATGACTAAGGCAAAGAAGAATAAAAAAGACAATATTTTAGATTTAATTTATTTTCATTTCTATTTATTTTTAATGTAATTTATTTAATTTTATTTATTTAAAATCAAATTCTTAATTTCCTCAAATATGTCTTTATATGCAGAAAGTTCACTATATGAGTGTGGGGAGTTTATTTATATTCATTTAATTTAAATGTATCTACTTATAATTATTATTACAAATATTAATTTTAATTAATTACAATTAAGATGAGAAGAGTGATAAGAAGAGTTATGAAAATAGGACAATAAGTTATAATAAGAATATGAGCTACAGACACCACAACCTGAAATGGACGGAGCACGCCTGGATGTATTCTGGCAGGATACAGCACAAAATACTGTATATACAAAAATAATTCCTTTTATTTTGGGTGGACTGAAAGAACACGTCTGGATGGATGGAGCAGCTGCAGTCCCTGAATGTATACTGGGATAACCCAGCATAAAATTTCAGTTTAAATCAAAATATATATTACATAGTAGCACAATTGAGTAAAAAATAGGTAGAAGTATTTTTTATATCGCACACTGGCAGCTACAGTGTCACACAAATTAATCAAAAATATATATAATAATTACACACTGCAGTTGAGTACACCAACAATGTCACACAATGCGTTTATGAGTAGGAAATAATAAACTGTAGTCTGACTTGCAGTGTCACAGTACTTATGAAAATAAAATAAAAATTGTATAGTGAACGGATGGACGGACAGATCACCCTTTTCAGATACAGCAGACAGAGCACCCCTTTCAAATACATAACAGAAATATATTTTTGGCTTTGGATCACACACAGATATATAGCAGTAGTGTACGGCAGCTGCAGTACTAGTAGTCCGAGTGACTCATCATCAGAAATATTTTTTTTGCTTTGGTTCATACACAGAAGAAATATAGCAGTAGTGTACAGCAGTACACACCCCTTATAGACAGAGAACACCTGGTCCTATATATACACAGCCATAGTATGCTACTATGCAAAACCCTAACACAGTGATGGCACACCCAAACCAACTCTCCAGCAAAACAACCCCTCTGCTTTTTCCTGGCTCCTCTGCTGTCTCCTGCACCTCTTTGCTCTCTCCTGCCACGCTTTGCGCTCTACCAGTTTGCTCCTTCCGTAACAGCACACAGCACGAAAGGAACATGTCCTTACTGTGCACTCTCCAAGTCCAGAGAGATCGTGCGATCACCAGGACTATATATAGAATCCAAAACCTGTGAGACCTGACAGCAGGATAATGGCGTTTTGCCTAATTTTAGGATCAGAGTGCAAAACCGAGCCTGACTTGGATTTGAGCTCGGATCTCAAAGTTGGGGGTGGTTCGGTTCTCAGGAAAACAAACCTGCTCATCCCTACTGAAAAGTATGAATATTTCTCTTTGCAGTGCATGGCATAGCTTCACGTGCATCACAAATAGTATTTTACAGACATCTCAGTGGTGTATGCTGGGCAGAACTTTGATCTAGGTAGCCTGTTCTAGGCCTGTCACTGGATGAAGTTGGAATTAAACTTTACAGAGTGGAAACACTGCATCCCAGAAGACACACTAGGGTGTTAGGGTCAGTCGGCCATTAAGGCGGAATGCACCGGGCAGAACTGTGATACAGCTTGACCCTCCACTGGATGAATCTTGAGGAAAGCTTCACAGAGTGGTAACATTGGATCCCAGAAAACATACTAGATGGTGGAGGTCTCGATCGTACCTGCCATTGGTGTATACTGGACAGAACTGTGACCCAGTGAGCGTGTTCAGAAATAACCATAATTTAATGACCTGAAATTATTAACTTGGATAACCATAATCAATTAATTAAAATTACTAACATAAATATTCTGTGATACTGCAGTATTGCAGCCTCATAAGGACTGCTGCACCAAGAGACAGCAGCAGATATCTTTGATATGGTACATACTTATTTAGGTAATCATTTTACTGTACATCTTACTCTAAATGAGGTTGAAAAAAATAAACCTCTCAATATATTCATTTTGGAAAATATTTGGCCCATAGATTACTTTTCTGACATTTTATCTAACGTTTTGAAGTTTGCTGCAGAAATCTTTGAATAAAAAAACAGACTGAACAAACAAAGTTTTAGCTTCAGAATTTCAGTTATGACATCTGACTGGTGCTATATATATATGTTCCACAAAGCGATTGATGCTGTCTTCTTGCAGACGTGAGATAAAGTTGTCACCTGGTCTCTGTAGGAAACGTTTTATTTGTATGTTGAAGCTAATAATAATAATAATAATAATAATAATTATTATTATTATTACTAGGTGCTTCATCGCGCCCTACGGGCGCTCTTCACACCGTCGCAAGGGGCTACGCCCCCTTAACCCTTGCATGCCTTTCTGGGGTTCAATATTTGTATTATATAAAGTATTACCTGCATTCCTTTGTTAGTGGTTAAATATTGCACAATGAAAGGGCGTGCGATGGTGAAGGAGGCGCAGCCCCTTGCGATGGCGTGAACAGCACCTGCAGGGCACGATGTACAGAATGTAGCAGGTGCGGGGGGGACTGCGGATGGTGTCTGTAGATGCTGCAGGTGGAGGGGGGGCAAAAGTGGGGGTGGGGCCCGGATGGGGAAGAGTCGGGAGGTGCTGCGGGTGGGGGAGGGGCAGAGGAGTGGGGGATGCAGATTGGGGAGAGGTCTGGAAGCACTGTAGGTGGGGGAGGGGCAGGGGTGCCATGGGTGGGAGAGGGGCAGGTGTGGGGATGTTGTGGATGGGTGAAGGGTTCCGGAGGTGCTGTGGGATGGGAAGGGGCGGGAGTGCCGGGGGTGGGGTAGGGGTCCGCAGGCGCCATGGGTAGGGGAGGGGCAGGTACAGGTGGTGCGGCGCATAGGGAAGGAGGTCCAGAGGTGCTGCTGGTGGTGGAGGGGCAGGTGCGGTGGTGCCATTGGTGGGGGAGGGGTGGGGGAGGGGGGACCGCGGATGGAGGAGGGTGTCTACAGATGCTGCGGGTGGAGGGGGTCAGGTGTGGGGGGAGACATATAAAGGGGGTGGATGGTGGAGGGGGCCTGGAGGTGCTTTGGGTGGTGAAGGGTTGGAGGAGTGGGAGCCGCGGGTGGTGTAGGGGGTCTGGAGGCACAGCGTGTGGGGTAGGGGTGGAGTGCCGCATGTGGTGGAGGGGAAGGTGCGGAGGTGTGGTGCATTGGGGAGAGGTCTGGAGGCGCTGCGGGTACTGTACCTGCCAAAAAGGTAGTTGGAGGGTATGCAGTAACAGGGCCAGGACAGGGGTGACAGGGTCAGAACAGGGTTGACGGGGCCAGGACAGGGGTGACAGGGTCAGAAAAGGGGTGACGGGGCCAGGACAGGGGCGACGGGGCCAGGACAGAAATGACAGGGACAGGATAGGGGTGACAGGCCAGGGTAGGGGTGGCAGGAACAGAACAGGGGTGACAGGGCCAGTATAGGGTTGACAGGGCAAGCACAGGGGTAACAGGGCCAGGATAGGGGTAACAGGGCCAGCATAAGGGTAACAGGGCCAGCATAAGGGTGACAGGGCCAGCATAAGGGTGAAAGGGCCAGGATAAGGGTGACAGGGCCAGGATAAGGGTGGCAGGGCAAGGCCAGGGACATGACAGAACACAGGGCACGGGAGAGATTGGTATTAGGGACAAAACAGTGGTGACAGACAGATGTGTCTTACCGGAGTCACTGCTGCTGGCTGCTGCTGTTCCACTCCAACCTGTTGGGATCTGCTGCTGGTGAAGACTTGGCATGGCTGACTCTCTTAGGCTGGAGTCCTGCTTCCTCTGCCCATCCGCATCCCTCCCCCCCTCCTCAGTCACACACCGCAGACCTCGCGCAGCTGCCGGGCACTGTGGTAAGGGGAGACTGGGAGTGACTGGTTAGCCCCCAGGAGATGCTGCGGATGGAGGGAGGAGGGGGTCGGAGCCTGCAAGCAGCTCGGACTTCTGCAGCATTACCCGCCGGCTAAAGTGTGTGGAGGAGCTGGGCGCACCTCACTGTGGGTGGCAGCGCTGCAGCTAGCGGTAGGGTTGCCGGGGCTGGAGATAACAGAGGCAGTACGGAACCTGCACAGCGGCAGGTGCCCCACAAAACTGCAGCTAAGAAGCGTGGAGTGTGCCAGAAAGTGACGCTCCTCCGCGCCAGAGAGGGGGGGTCAAGCACACAGTGAGCCGGTGCCCGTCTGTCTGTAGGGCATACCCCCTCACACACCCCCATACCTCCCAAATGTCCTGATTTTCGCGGGACAGTCCCATTTTTTGGGGTCTGTCCCGCTGTCCCACCCGCGGGTCGCAGTGTCCCGCGGTAACGGGGGGGTCAGTTGAAAGCTCCTGTACTCGCTGTTCTGCTTAGCAGAGCAGCGGTGAATAGTGGAGACAGAGGGAGAGGGGGCATCAGGGGGTATGGATTAAGGGGGGGTTCCAGCAGCAGAGCCAGATTAAGGGGGGGGGCAGGGGGTACGTACCGTTGGCCCCACAGTTTTAGGGGGCCCCCGGCTCGAGTAGCTCTGTCCCAGCTCAGGAGCTCCCCCCCCCTGTCCTGCCAGCAACAACGGCAGCATTGTGCTACTGTCAGCACACGCTGCTGCGTATTGGCAGGTCTGTGGTGTTGCAGGGAGGCAGCAGTCTCCCTGCTTTCTTCTGCCTGTGCGGGTGTGTAGAGGGGAGCGACCACCCCCTCTGTATTTACCCCTAGCTGAGGGGCCAAAATTCCATGAAAAAAAAAAAAAAAAACGGAATTTGTGTAAGGGGGCGTGGCCTCGCGGCCCGCGATTAGGCCACGCCCCCAACCCACAGCAGGCACAGCTATGAGATAGGGCTCCCCTGTCACAAGTGCCCTGGGCCCCCCGGACTCATAATCAGCCCCTGGGGGCATGCCAGCAGCTCACAGAGCACTGGGCATGCCCCCTCATTGACGAAAACGGGGGCCCTCCCGTGAAGCCACGCCCCCTTTTCGCTGAGTGTGTGTCCCTCCTTCTGCCTGAAGAAAGCTCCTGCAGAAAGCTGGGAGGTGTGCACTCCTGCCTGTGCCATGCCCATACTATCTGCTTCTGCTCCTAGTCTCCTATAGATTTGGCCAGATCTGTGACTCATTTGACTAACTCCGCCCAGTGTTGTGACTCCGCCCAGCGTTAGCAAATGAATCACAAAGTCACAGATCTGGGCTATTATATAGGAGATTATTATTATTATATACATGTTATTATTATACATTTGCAGGCAGTCTGTTAGTGTTACTAGGTACTAGCTCAAGTAGACGTGGACACAATTTCTGCCAATTATGCAAGCAAATTGCACCCACTGAATACACAATTTAAAAATATGCCACAGATATTTTAATATACTTTCAACTGTGCATATAGTATTAAGAAATATATATTCTGAAACAAGATATGTGAAAGAAATGTAACCAGTGATGAGAAATATCTGAAAATACAGTATAATTGCAAATTTTAAAGGTATTTTAGAGACGTGTACAATTGTGGAACTAGCTATAGTTGTTAGTATGAGATCAAAGAAAATAAAGACTCTTTGTGAGGCACTCTTCTTAAAACATAATTTTATCGAAGAAGGCATCGTTAGAACTTGAATGTATAGACAAGCAAACATAAAATATATGATCTACTTTCATTCAACTAGATGTAAAATGGGTGTGTCCATAAGTTTATGAAAGAAAGGAGGGTTCAGTGTGGGAGTGCTCAAATTTGGGAGGCGTGGTCACACTGCCTCCAAAAAATATGATGCGGGATGCTTGTTAAGTGGTGCCATGCACTGCATAAAGAAGCATTTATACCATTTAGCAGCTGGTCCAGACCCCGCCAGACCCCTCCAAGCCTGGGTAATTAATACCCACACCCACCCCTCTTGGCACTTCTGTCAAAATACAATTGTAGCTTAAGACTCTGCAAGAGATATTTTTAGTAAATGACAAGTAATAAGATTATATATGTCATATGGATTTCAGCTTCTGCTGTCTCTCGGGTACATAACTCAGTGAACAGAAAATGAAAGTGCTTACTTGTTTACATCAGCAAGTAGAAAGAGTAAAGTATGCACCTGTAATCAGTTATGCAGCACAATAATATCCAATATGGACGTTCAGATGTGTTGGCAGGAGTGCATGTAAAAGGAAGAGTAGATTGTACCTTGAACATTGTGCTTAGGTTGCATACTCTGAAAGTGGATGTCTGAAATGCACATTTTGCCATATCTAGCTTAAAATCGTGAGTCAGCTGTGCATATTATGTAAAATGTATATATTACATGAGTCATACTAAAATACTATGTTATAATTATAGCAAAGAATGCTGCAATGATGTACGCTTTAAGCATATTAGGGGCAAATGCAGGATTTATAAGGGGGATTGCCTGGAGAAAGGGTGATGCTAAGCATTGGAGGTGGATACTGACTTCTGTTAAACTGGGATAGATAGATAGATAGATAGATAGATAGATAGATAGATAGATAGATAGATAGATAGATAGATAGATAGTTGGGACATGGCTAATGTGGGGAGGTATGGCCACACTACATCCTTAGAAAATACAAAAAAAAATAAGGAATATGTGCGGCCTAATGGGGGGGGGGGGGTATCGTTGACAGTTATGGTGGGCAGTGGGGGGGGGGGGGGTGATGCAATCACCCCCCGCTATCCCCCACACATCAACAAGGGAGAGAGGACTGACTGCTTCTGCAGCTGCCACTCTCCACAGTCAGCACACAGCAAGCTGTGCCGGGCGTGGGAGAGAGCCCTCTCTGTCATCAGTGTCTAAAAAAGCCCTGATGTCTAAAACAGGTGTGTGTTTGTGTGTGGGTGGGGGGGTACGTACTGTATCTCTTTAATATTCTAGGGATTTGCCATTGTCTCACCTCAGACTGTAGAAAGTGCCGGCACCTGGTCAGAATCCTGGTGGTTGGAATCCCAGCAATCAAAATACCGTTGCTGGAATCCCAACACTACTCTGAATGCAGGATCCAGAATAGCGTCACAAGCCTGGTGCCAGAATTCCAACCTCTGGGATCTCAAACGAGCATGTGCTGGTCCATCAGAGAAGTAAGCCACGGAGGGAAGGTTTAGGTTTAGGCAGAGGGGGAGGGTTAGGTTTAGGTGGGGGGAGGGGGATTAAGTTTAGGCACAGCAGGGAGTGTTAGGGCTAGGCTAAGGGGAAGTAAGGGACAGTTTTAGGCTGCAGAGAGGGGGGGGGTAGGATTATTCACCACCAGGGAGGTATAGGGTTAGGCTGGGGGAGGTAGGTTTAGGTGGCTGAAAGGGAGGGTTAGGGTTAGAGGGCCATTGCAGGTAGGTAAGTATACTTACCTTCCCCTGTCAGGATTCCCAACATCAGGATGCTGCAATCGCTATTCTGACAGACGGTGTCCCAAACCCGGCATGTGATCCCAACCCGGAAATTCCTACTGTTCAAGATGATCATGTGAGCAAATATTAAGTTTTTGTTGTCTTATATTTGTTTTTAACCTGAGAATGCCTCCATGGACTGATGAGGTTCATCTTTCAATGTTAGGATACATACTGAATGTAAATAAAATCACAATAGAAAATAGTTTATGATTTCTATTCTAATTAATTGTAGCACTGAATGCAGTCAAGTAATTTGGCCACAATTTAGAGCATTTTATTAATCTATTACAGTACGTACATTTATTGCTCCCATTCACCATTTAGTATCTGGTAGTAATTGTTCTTGTTCTGATTTCTTTAAAGGAAGCTGGGGACACAGGCATAAGAGTATGAACAGAAAAACTGCATATACAGTACATGCATCCGTGGGGACATGAGGCATCAAAGAAGAAATGTAACAAACTGTGCCGCACTGAAGGAAAAACTGCTGCAATGGTCACATGGAATAGTGATTGGGTCAAGACAAGAAGGAAAGGGTCAATAAAGACCACTTACCTCTGCACAAAAAAATAAAGCTGCTACTAGTATACAGACATTCTGCTGCAAGCATAGTGATAAACATTATAAGCATAATGTGTGAATCAACCTCACTAGGGAAGTATGAATGGAAAATATTACTTACAATATGGACAGTAATGTTACTGAAGTATGAGAATATATTTTATTATCAGTTTCTTATACAGTATAGCATCAACATAATACAAAGTTTTTTACAGTGAGTATCTAATCATTCACATCAGTTCTTAATCCAGTGGAGCTTGCTATATATATTTCCTGCCAGAGTGATACACACACCAGGGTATTTTTTTCAGTATGTATTTGTAGTGGGGAAGAAAACTGGAGAATTGGAAAGAAAAACACAGAAACATGGTGAGAACATACTCCACAGAAATAGTATAGGGGCAATACTTGGAATCAAACTCACGACCCCAGTCTTTTTTCACACATGTGAGGCCATGGAAATTGCACATGCCACTCTCCTTTGGTAAAATACCACTAGTTCGAGCCCCGAAGAATTTCGAATCTGATCACATCAGATTTCTCTTTGTGGGGGCAATAAGGGATGCAGAATCAGTAAGTGCCAGCTGCAGCTGCAGTAATGACCACATAGTGCAGGGAGGAACTGCTAAGCACATATAAACATACATGCTCTGATGTATGCAATATATGTGCTGGCTGGTTCCCCCGGGGATCGGCAGTGCTGTGTGCATCAGGTGCCATGTGGCACCCAGGACTCAGCATAAGGCTTCACACACTGCTCCCAAGCTTGTCTCCAGACTCCCATTGGCTAGTTTCTCAGGAGTCTGCGGGTGGGTTTAGAGGGAGCATGAAGACTTATGCTTAGCCCTGCATAGTGCTGCCGATCCCCAATGGAACCAGTCAGCACATATATTGCATACATCAGAAATGGATATGGTCAGCATCCTGGCGGTCATGTGACCAACACCGGAATCCCAACACCACTCAGAATCCCGGCGCCGGAACACTAGCCGCTGACAACCCGAAGGTAAGTATTGGGGTTAGGGTTAGGGCCCAGCTGGGGTTCTGGTTAGACACTAGAGGTGGGGGATAGCCATAGCTGCAACCACCCCAAGTGACTTAGCCTTAGCTGCCACCCCTCCCCATCTTAGCCCTAGCCTTCACACCAAACAGGTTAGGGTAAGGGTAGAGGACAGGGGAGGGGTAAAATAATTACCCTGTTGGCATTCTAATTGCCGTGTTGGTTGTAATTGTTGAGATGTCGGTCATGTCGGTGTCGGTCATGTGACTGCCGGTATCCCGACCACCGGGATCATTTATTGCACACATCAGAACATGTATGTTTATAAGTGCTACGTGGCTCCCACATGCACTGTGTGGTCGCTGCTGGTGAGTGCAACTGTTCACTGCTGCCCTATTTCCTGTATCGCACTCTATTGAGGTTTTGCAGATGTAGACAATTTGTGTATGGCTCTAAAGTGGACCAAAAGTGTCTAGTAGATAAAGGAGAAAAAAAATTCAATTTGCACTGTGCTAACCAAAAATTTCATTCACATGTGTTCTTTATATACTTACATTTGTTTATGTGCACAACAATTATAATTATTATTGCTTTAGCGTTAAACAAACCAAATATTTAATTAGCATCATGCAATGCTGAGTTACTGTACCTACTAATTACATTACAAAGATACATAATGTACGGCAAATTATCTTGAAAAGGTAAAAGGTTACTTTCTTCGAAAAAAATCTTGACCACTAATAATGATAATTACAATATAGTGCAACATAGTTTCTAATATAAAAGACATTTTTGAACTGGAATGTTGTTCCATAAGAAACACATATACAGTAAAAGAAAATGTTAGCTACAGCTATGATTTAATTTGACTCTGAATGGTTAGGTAGAAGGGCTATGACATTCTTAAAGTTCACAATATAAAAAGTACATTGTCTAGATGATTAATACAGCGGAAGATCAATACGAAATGAAGAAATGCTGCCATCTGGGATTTATTTTATTTGCATAATTATTTTAATAATCAGCCCTGTGGCTTAGCTAGCACATGATCTGTAATTATAATGCCTTTGACTAGTACAGCTAATTTTACTTTATTAAGTAAGTAAAGGTACTGTAATGTATTTTTTAATACTATAACAGATTCAAAGCTAGTGTAAGTACAATAGTTTACTGTACACATCCAAAATGTTCTGTATTAATGGCAGTGGAGAGTGATAAAAGCAATTTGGGATGGTGCCAGGATTTACAGCACACACCTGACCAGGTTGATTTGACAAGAATGTTCTTCTGGGCACACAATTCCCAATTTGGTGGACACACTGGCGTGAATAAAATTGCTGTACAGGAGTTAATGGCGGTCTACTCTTCTATAGGATGTCAAGGATTATATACTGTATCTGCATTCAGCAGCTGTGCTCAACACAAAATCTGCATATCAAAAATTATTAGTCCCCCTATTGCCTCTCTCAATCTTGAAAAAAACCTTGGACATACATGTCTCTGGGCTTCATCACGAACCTTCCTTCTTCCAAACTTTATAATACCATCTGAGTATCTCCAAAATGGCACATTTTACTCTGCTTATGGGTTTCATTTTAACCCACTGTTAACAACCACCTGCCCAAACATAAGGGTAAATTTAATAAGTTGGGAGTTCTATTTAAGATAGGATGTTGCCCATAGCAACCAATCAGATTCCAGGTATTATCTTCTAGAAGTTGCAACATAAATGAGAAGTAGAATCTGATTGGTTGCTATAGGCCACATCCCATCTTAACTAGAACTCCCATCTTAGTAAATTTACCCCTTAGCATCCATTTTTCACCATGCCTTCTGTAAATCATCTGTGATTATGGCACTTAATTCTCTTCTTAATTATGGTACGAACATATTGGGATCAATTTTTATTCTGCAATGCATACAATCCTAAAACCAACTGGTGACCAAAAGGATAAACCAAGATAACTTCAATAAAATAACTTTGGCTATTCATGTATATTAATAAAAAAAAATCCATACGGCTCTGTTTTTCATTATTTATTTACTTTTTCCAATAAATGTTTATTTGAATTTGACATAATAAACATAAACATCTCGACAGGTAATACAGGATAAGACAAACAAAAGATTTCGAAATACGACAATCATGGATTAACATGCATTGCCAGGATTAGGATTCCATAAACGTCACCCTACTAAATAACCATGTGTGAAATTCTACCTAAACAACTCAAATATTAACATATAAGCAAAAGAAAGACAAAACAGAAGAGAAAGTAGGAAGGGAAGAAATAGAGGGTCCAGAGAGAGGGAAGGGGGGATAGGGTAGCGTGGTTTTCCCCATATTTATTCAAACCAAAAAGCAGGAAGATTGTCTCTGTGTAGTGTTGCACAGTCAAATTTAGATGGAGGGCCCAGTATATGGAACTCGCTTTTAAGTCACATTCACTAAGTAAGTCTGTGAGGATTTGAAATCAAGCCAGGGGAACCAAGTCGCCGCAAATCTCTGTTGTCTTTCTGGTGTCACTTGCAATTCCTCCATTGACATATACATATCTATTCTGCTAAACCACTCCTTCAAAGTAGGAGGGGTAGTGCACCACCAGCGAACAGGGATAACTGCTTTAGCGGCTCTATTAAGAAACTTAAAAAAAGATGTTTTATATGTAGCCATGGAACCCGCAACTAAATTGAGAAGCCAGAAAACAGGTTCAGAAGGGACCTCAGTAACCACAATCAACCTCGAGATTGCAATAACTTTATCCCAAAAGGGGCGAAATAAGCGACAATCCCACCTGCTATGTATCGGGGAGCCGTACCATTGTTACACCGCCAACATACATCCGGTACACCAGGGAACATTTTTGCAAGTGTCGAGGGGCATCTATACCATCATGATAAAACCTTGAATTGCATCTCAATCACTGAGTAACTGATCCAGCTAACAAAAGTGGCCTGAAAACTTTTTTCCCAGTCCCCCTCTGTTAAATCAATCTGTAGGTCACGACCAATCTCTTGTGTATTTAGGGAGATCCGGGAACTTATGATCTATCAGGAATCTATATCATTTTGAGAGGAAGTGCGTTGGTTGGGAAGAGTCCAAGCACATGCTCTCGAAAATCGTCAAGGGTCTAGTAATACCAGGGCGAACTATACTCCCCGATGTAAAGTGTTTCAGCTGAAGATACTTCCAAATCTCCGGTGGCGGGAGACCCCATTTCGACTACATGATAGGGAAGGGAATGATTTCACCCTTTTCCACCAGCTAACCAACACGTTTCACCCCTGCCAACTTCCAGGAAGCAAAGCCCCGACCGGACATCCCAGGAGGAAAGTCTGAGTTATTAAACAGTGGGGTCAGGGGAGAAAATTTGGAGGAGACATAGGGGAGGGTCCTAAGCCTAGTCCAGCGTAGCATTGTAGGGCCAATAGTGGGATGTTGAATAATAGGGAGCTTGAAGTGCCAGGGGAATTGGGCTATGGGCGAGGATAAGGCAGCATTCTCTATAAATACCCATTGTTTAGTATCATGTGATCGGGTCCACTCCATTATCCTATTAAGAACAAAAGCATCGTAATACAATGAAAAAATGGGGCAACTGAAGACCACCCATGTGTTTGCTGCGAAAAAGTACAGCATGTTGGAAACGAGGCCTCTTGTTTCCCCAAACAAAATCTCTAACTGCATTGTGTAGATCCTGAAACCAAATTTTAGGAATATGAACTGGAAGCATCTGGAGGAGATACAACACCCTAGGTAGGACGTTCATTTTAATTACACTAAGTCTCCCCAGCCAAGAAAGTCTTCGATTACCCCAGTCCCGGAACTCCGAGCGAAGTTTGGTAAGTTATTTTTTAAAATTCTCATCAAAAATGTGTGTAAAATTGGCATTCAATATAACTCCCAATTACTTAAAGCTAGTGGGATGCCAGATGAATGGGAAGGATTTTTGAAGGCCCTCTAGGGAGTATGAGGAAGCCGACACATTCACTGCCACCGACTTAGAGAGGTAAATTTTAAAGTTGGACAGGGAGCCAAATCTACGGAATTCAGCCATCAGGTTGGGGATTGAGACGATCGGGTTCGATAGAACGGCTAGTAAATCATCCGCAAATAGCACAAGTTTGTGCTTTCTACCTCCTACTGTAAGTCCAGAAACATTTGGATTGAGTCTAATGGATCCGGCTAAAGCCTCCATGCATAAAATGAAAATAAGGGGTGAGAGAGGGCAGCACTGTCTAGTTCCATTCCTAATCAAGACTGGCTCAGATAGGGCACTATTAATTTTTATTCCTCGCTGTAGGAGTACTATATAGTGCCAGAATGCGGCTCAGACGAACAGGTCCAAGTCCCAGGTGTCGTAGGACCCCTTCCATGAAAACCCAGCTAACTCTATCAAAAGACTTTTCAGCATCGGTGGACAGAACCACCACTGGGGCGGGACCCTGTGAGGATAAATGCATCAAGTCAATTATCTTGGTCATGTTATCACGCACGTCCCTCCCAGGTACAAATCCCACCTGATCTGTATGGATAATATTGGGGAGCAATAACTTCAATCTCTTTGCTATGAGTTTAGCAAACAGCTTGATGTCCATGTTAAGGAGTGATATCGGACGATAGCTAGCGCATTGGGCTGGGTATTTCCCTTCTTTTGGTATGACCGTAATGAAAGCCTCTAATGCTTGGGAGGAAAATCCACGTTCACCAGAGACTTCATTGAAGGCCGTCAACATCTTAGGTAGAAGTGAGTCTTTAAAGAATTTATAGTAAGAGATAGTATAGCCATCAGGGCCTGGGCACTTCACTGTTTTTTATTATTTATTTTAGTCACCTCTCATTCCTTCCCTCCGTATCTTCTTCTGATGTTCTTTCTGTGGAAACACTACTTCAGAATTTTTCTATCTAATGGACTCAGGTTAAAGAAATCTTTCCAAATGAAAGCCAGTAAAGTCTGGTCATTACTATATCTCAGATTTAGTACTTTGCATGAAATTTGTTACAGGTTTCACAAGATTTTCCAAAATACTTCAGGGGATCAATCTGGTAGCTTACCAGGTTGGTTTTGCCTTTTTAAATTATTGATACTTAAAAAAATATTGCAATACTTGATGAAACAGTACTGGTGACTGATTCTACTAGGCTGCTACATAAGGCCCCAAACCTGTGAATTCCACATTCATGTAATGTGTTTTTATTAAAACCATTGATCATGTTTGCTACTATTGTGGTACCACAGCAAGATAAATTTGTAGTTAATGATATTCTTAACTCTAGGGTTTTCCAGGAAATATCTGTTTTCTCACCAATTGGACAGGCTGCAGTCCTGAAATTTATATTTACAGTATCGCAACAAGAACACTGGAAAATATGGCACCAAATTCAAATACGGAAGTGCTCCACTTTTTGCCAGAATATTAAGTCCTTTACTGTGCTCAAGCATTCCTGTAATTGAACTTGGTTATCCATGTACCAGACCTCTAATAGTTAATCACTTGTCATTATGTGCCTGTGATGTTTACATTTGCTTCATTATGGTATGTGACCCTGTGCCTATGACTTTGAACATTGCTTGTTTACTGACAAGTAACAGGGGCCTGGTATCTTAACTTTGGTTATTTCTGACCAATCCCCAGATTGTGTACCGTTACCATATCTCTGTAACACCAAATTAGAGTTTTGAAGTGATCAGTTGGAGGACCGTGACTGGCGGGTTCCTTGTAACTAAGCCAGAGGTTCCCAAATGCTGTTCTCAAGTCAAGATACCATAGAAATCTTGGTTTTGATAATATCCATTTGGCCACAGGTGAATTAATTAGTACCTTGGTCAATTTGATTTAACCATTTGTGCTGAGCCATGGATATACTTAAAACCTGTACTATTTGGAGTACCTTTAGAAACTTCTGAGCTAAGCCCATACAACTTGAGTTGAATCCTGGTGGAGATTCCACAGCTCAATGCTGCCACAACCAACCTGAAACTACATTGACGAACTAAAACAATATATTCTGCATGCAGTATGACAACCGCAAAAATTGTGTGCCAAAAACCTTATATTTTTCGTACAAATATACCTATTTATAAACCAATAATATTTCAATGTTCATGTTCTTTTCCCAGTCTTCTTGAAACAGCCATGTACAAATCAGAATTTTTGCTTTTTACATTATAGAATCAGTAGGGTGGAAATAGTTACAAGAAGCATCAAAGTCCATTCACTTGTAATATATTTTAGAAATGTCTTTCATTGATTCCTTCTAAACTACCACCCAGTTAAGCAACATTTGTATCTCAACTCAATCATGACTGCAAGGCAACAACAGTCCTTCATCAGGGTAGGCAGGAGCCTCACCTGTCACCTACTGTATATATATATAAATGCAAAAGCCCTCACTCACTCACTCACTCACTATACTCACTGACTAACTCATCACTAATTCTCTTGCTTCCTGATATGTTAGGAAGCTGAAATTAAAAATACAGTAGGTATTCTTCAGGTGGGAAGTAGGAAAAATACATACTTAGAATATTAATAAAACACCCCTAAGGGGATGAAAAGGGGGTTGACATAATAACATCATTACTGATGCGTGGCTTGCGTTGCGTGAACGATAACATCCAAACGGAGAATTGGATTATAATTTGCATTACACCTCCAGTGTGTAGAATTTAATAAACTACAAAAATGGTCCTGTCAATTTTTGCAATATCTCTCACTCAATCACTGACTCACTCACTCATCACTAATTCACTTATTTTCCAATATGTTAGGAAGCTGAAATCTAACATAGGTATTCTTCAGGTGGGAAATAGGAAAACTGCTTAATTAGAATTTGAGTAAACCTCCCCTAAGGGGATGTAAAGGGGGTTGACATAATGATGTCATCACGATGCATGGATTGCATTGCGTGAATGATAATGCCAAAATGGACATTCGGATCAAAATTTGGATTGCACCTCCAGTGTGTACAATTTAATAAACTACAAAAATGGTCCTGTCACTTTTTACCGTATCTGCTACGAGTGCTCCTCAGGCAACGCCAAGAACCATGGATTAATATTTACTTACATTATGATGTCTCAAATATACATCTCTGTAGATTTACCATTTTTCTTACAACCGTGAAAAACTCCCGCGCGAAGAACGAGTAGAACAGCTAGTACGCCAATATACTCCAGAGTTCTAATTATAAAAACTATTAGAATAATACAGAGATGATATTTAGAACTTATATCATCTTTGTATTATTCATATAATATTTGCATTATTCATATCACATTTGGATTATTCTAATAACTTTTATAGTAAAAACTCACCATCATATCATATGTGTGTGTGTGCCAGTGCCTCCCCAGCCACTGGCCTCACCACACCTCGCTGTACAGTACGTGTGTCACTTTTGTGCTTTGGAATGTTTCTAGTACTGTACATTACATTGGGCACAGTGTGTCTAGAAATGAACCTTCCCACTAAAGTGCAAGTGGAAGTTGAAAATATGTTTCTAATATATAAATAGACAAAGTTTCTGGTTTCTCTGACCAGCCAGTAAAGCTAGAGGCCTCTTGCAGTGACAAACAGTGGATTGGAAGTGTACAATTTGTCTTATACTTCTGTAGTTATTCACATTATCACAGCCTGAGTAGGATTTGCAACAGTGCTCAGCTATGATGCTTTTAGTACAATCAGTATTAGTCTAACTAGTAATTTAAACCTTAAAGTACTGTATAATGAAAAAATATATTTTTCCCCTTCTCTGGCTCTGATAAAAAGGAACACAGTTTTGGAAGATGTTGGTTTTTTATTATATATTTTATTTTAAGCAGTCTACTCTGCCCATTCAGCTTCACTTGGCATTTATTGCATACCATACATTGACACTCATTCAGATGTGGTTGGGGAGCTATTGGTGCTGCTTACATAGAAGGAGCAGCGATAGCATTAATATAGTAATGTAGCAAGAGGTGTCATGCCTCCTGCTTTATTACTGGTCTTAACAGCATCATCGGATCATCTCCGACACCATCGGCCAGATGCATGACCCATGGGGTTGCGCAAGCAGGCTGTTTTAGGAGCTATCAAGAGGACTGGAAATCTCCATCCTCTGACTGACGTCCTGGCCTCATTCTTCCCCTGCAATGTCAGTGACATGCCTCCATTTGGAGAAACAAATGCCATCGCCACCCCCTCCCTGTTACCAAGCAGCATCAGACTGTCAACCACTGACAGTCTTATGTTGGTCTGCGTACGTCATCGCAGGACCCATTCGCGCATGCAGAACTGTTCCTGCACTTGCTCAAAGTATTGATCAAACAATGTGATGAGGTTATGTGACAGGCAGTCAGGAGACCACCGGTCACTATATTGATGCAGGGATTCTGAACGCTGAGTAACCCGCCGGTCGGCATACCAACCAACAGGGACTTTTCCTACTCCTGGGTGTCCACGACACACATAGAGTTGGAATAGAACCTTTTGGGGAGCGTAGCACTAACTGTAGGTGTACCCCAAGGTTCTGTCCTTGGTCCTCTTCTTTTCTCTCTCTATATGTCCTCACTAGGTAAGCTCATTAGTTCTTTTGGTTTCCAATATCATCTCTATGCTGATGACACCCAAATCTATCTTTCCTCTCCAGACCTCTCCCTTGCTCTCCTCACACGTATCTCCAACTGTCTCTCTGCTACCTCTTCCTGGATGTCCCAGCACTTTCTTAAACTTAACATGTCTAAGACCCATTGACGTTTTTATAATGGGTGCAATGGGAGCGGTGCACATGGGCCCCTGGGTCCAGGGTGGCCCACACTGCACCCATTGCACCCATTTTAACACTTTCCTTTCGAGAGTCCATCGCCGGGACCTGCAATTGCAGCGGAAATCGCCTCCAAAATGGCCACCGCGCATGCGCGGTAGCCAAATTGGTCTCCGGATCATGGCGGGTGCCATGTTTCCGGAGAAATGCACAAGCACAGGAGACTCCGGCACAATGCCAGAGTCTACAGCGCCGTACAGAGGAGGGGGCCCATCCGGATGTGCACACGGGCCCCCTCCTCTGTAGAAACGCCCCTGCTAAGACTAAGCTGATCATCTTCCCTCCCTCCCGCATAACCTCACTTCCTACAATCTCATTATATATAGATGTCACTACTATCTCCTCTAGCCCCCAAGTGCGCTGTCTTGGAGTCATCCTTGACTCCTCCCTCTCCTTTAAACCACACATTCAGCACCTCTCACAAACCTGCCGTTTTCATCTAAAAAATATTTCCAGGATTAGACCCTTTCTGACCCAGGATGCTACTAAGACTCTTATCCACTCACTTGTCATCTCCAGACTGGACTACTGTAATCTCCTCCTGACTGGCATTCCTGACAAATACCTCTCTCCACTCCAATCTATCCTCAATGCTGCTGCCCGGCTCATTTTCCTCACCAAATGCACTATTTCCACCTCTCCTCTCTTAATAGACCTTCACTGGCTCCCCTTCCATTTCAGAATCCATTTCAAGCTTCTCATACTCACAAAGCCCTCACCCACTCCTCTCACATCTACATCTCTGACCTTATCTCCCTTTACACTCCCACCCATCCTCTTTGCTCTGCTAATGCACACCGACTCTCCTGCCTACGGATTACTTACTCCCACTCCTACCTCCAAGATTTTTCATGTGCTGCACAACTTCTCTGGAATTCCCTACCACTCCTCCTAAGACTCTCCACCTCTCTACAAAACTTCAAACGGGGTCTCAAGACCCACTACTTCACCAAACGCAGCCAAATCTCATCCTAAACCTCTGTTCCACCCTCTCTATGTACCCCATCTGTGTCACCCCTGTCTGTCTACCCCTCCCCTTTAGAATGTAAGCTCTCACGAGCAGGGCCCTCTTCCCTCATGTGCTTATCCTTTTTCTTACTTTAATAATCTTCAACTGCACCAAATCAAGCAGTCTTCTGCCACCTGGTACTTATTCCAGTGTCATCTGCTGATGTAGCTATGTTTATTTACCTTGTACTTGTCCTATATTGTCATCAACTGTAAGTTGCTATTTTCCTGTTTTATTATTTGTTTATGTACACTGTTATTGGGTGCTGCGGAAACCTTGTGGCGCCATATAAATAAAGGATAATAATAATAATAATAATAATAATAATAATAGCTGCTTATATTGGTTCTGTATTATGGATCTCAAGATAAACAACCTAAACAGTATTACAGTATAATGAAATAATGACAGAGACATGCATAAGGGGAAAGGAAGGTCAGCTTTATTTCAATTTTAAACTATTCCCAAGTACTTAGCTATTCATGAACTAACTAAATGAAGAAGAATGAAAGAACAGGTGAGGTATGGTGGCACAGAAAGATCGGCCCCACTATGCAATATCCCCATATGTATACAAACTGGGTTTTTTTCAAAATGGGGGACCAGCTCCCAACCCATTACCACTAGAGATAAGTGTATTTAGATTCCTGGATTAAGAGCTGCTCCGAATTTTCAGGATCCAAAAATAGAGCAATTGTTTGTACTGTTTGGTGTGCTATACCCTAGTGGGCTTTGTTCATGTGCATATATAAGCTTCATGACTCCATGCAATTTTAACTGAGCTGCAAGTTAAAAAAATCAAAAAATAAATAAAGATTTATTGTTTGTACTGTTTGGTGTGCTGTACCCTAGTGACTCCACATAGTGATCTGTGAATTGAAAAATGGATAATGATTAGTTTAGAGAAGAGCAACAAATAATAGTGCAATAGCTGCTGCCACCAGTCATGATGCCGACACTTATCCAGCAACGTCATATACTAAAGATGATGCTCAAGGGCATTTCAGGACTAAGTCAGGGCAAATCAAAACCACAATATACAGTGGTAAAGAAAAAAACACTTCTAACAAAGGGAAAGTTTGGTACAGAAAAACAAAAAATTGCCAACATACAATTTACCCCACGCATTGGCAAGGAAAAGCTCAGGCCTTGGCTATTACTTATGAGTGGTGGTTCTGAAATTATCAGTGAGGTATCTTTTTCTGCTTTTCATGACAATGCAAGAACTTTTCATTATAGTCTAAAAGAGGTGTAAAAAAATAAAATCACTAAGGCAGTAGAACAAACTATAATTTCTCACACTGTCCTCATAGAGAAATGTCTTTCACCTCCTTCCATTTCTGCACCATCTGCACATGTGGGGAGCAGTGCAATTAAAAATGGTGATGAGGACATTATAGAAATTGAGGATGCTTGTGTAGAAGTGGAAAAGGAGGAGGGTGATATGTATGTACTGATACTACTATCTGACACTAAAGATGAGGATGATGATTATGTTGTTTGTGTACATCAACCACCAGTGGCTTCAGTTCTTGCCTGTGATAAAAAGAAAGCCATAGTGATACATGGGCATATGACCAAAAAAGCCACCTCTTTGGGGTTGAAGGCATCTGCTCCATTTGTGAGACCAAAGTTAGTGGAGGTAGGGACATTTGACATCTAGCCACCACCTCCATGCTACATCATTTGCAGCAAATTCATGAAATGTATTTTATAAGATCATAATGTACTTAACAACACGCTCACCATCAACCTCCTCATTAGTGATCGGAGGTAGTCCTTTCACTAAATTAGTTTGTGGGGGCCCAAACAAACAAAGCACTTTGGGCACTGAAGTGTCAGCCCCTGTCGCTGAAGTGCTTGGTTTGTTAAAGTGTGCATGTCCTTTTTAATTTAACATATAAAATTGGGTGCGAAAGCCCAAGGACAATTCCACCTTGCACCACTTTTCTTTTTTAAAATGGGCTGTTATTTTGGGGGGCATTAGGGATGGTCTTTTCTGCATAGGTTGAATTATGGTTATATGTAGTTCAATTTTCATTATGAGCTGGATTTTTGGGGGTCATGGGTGACTGTCTTATTCTTTTATTGTCTGTATGCTGCTATGCTTTACCTCACAGAGAATATGGACCATACATTTCCCAGAGCCTACCACAATCAAACTCTTAAACTTAGTAAAGGGATCTCCAGTATCAGAGATGCTGTGAATTTGCCCTGGATGCTTAACCTTATTTGTGCAAATATATGTAACTGAGATCTCTGAATTTTTTATTACCATAGAGTTCAAGTCTTGTTACTCATACCCATTGGTGAGCAAAGAGGAACTGCATGGGTTGTGACAGGTGCAGTATGGTAGAATGAACACTAAGACCACCGGGAACATTTTGCTAACATTCTAATCTTGTTGATATTGTATTCCATCAGTGTCAACATGATGATTGCAGACATGGTCATAGTCAACATGCGAAGCATATACACATGCTACATGTCAACATTCTCATGTTCACATTGTGAATATCATCATGATGAATGTTGATAAAATATAAGACACCCCAGCAAGTAGAAACAGATTGAAAGAGGTAGAGAGACATAGACTGAAAGACAGACAAACAGATAAAAAAAAAAAAATCTAAATTCTATCTATAATTTACACACATTCCTTTTCTGCCAACAGTGACAGCTGCCAAGGGTTAAAAGCTATTTAATGAGAAGCCGAGGAAAGGTCATAAAGGACCTATTTAATTCTGACATTCATGGCATGACAAGGTTGTGACACATATTATCACATTATCATTACATGAAGATGCTGATTATTCAAAATATTTAATTACAATAATTTAGCAGGTGCTTAGTGCTTACTTAGTTGTATCAACATACACACTGAGAAAAGCACATGGTTATACTTGTTTTTATTAATATACTATGTTTACAGAATACCCAAAGCTCATAAAGTTACTGCATATATACAATTATTAATAATTATTCTGATAGATTAGCACATGGGAGACTTTACTTTTTGTTAATAAATCTCTATGTGTAGATGTTTGTATTCCTGGTATTAGCGGCATTGTTTCTAAATTTATTTTAAATGATAGTCCAGAACATGGTATGACAGCATGAACTAGCTTGCGGTACTCATTATTTCTGAGACTCGGGAAAATATGTACTGAAGTATATGGGCTGATGTTTGTCAATCAGTCATGAATAATTGTTGTGCCACAAAATAAATCTGCATATTATAAAACAGATTTGCTGCCACAAAATAATTTTTGAAAGCTGCAAAAAATTCTGTTTTTCAAAATTCATTTATCTACTATCAGTTGATACTATCAGTTGACGTTAAGCCGCCAGTATTTATCTACTAATTAAAAGATCAGTAGAACCAAGGCTTGAACAGACCTTTATGTAGCTCTGTACTGACCCCACCCCCTGACCCATGACATCTTGACATCCTGGCTAGAGGGGTAGGGCCACCAGCTCTAAAACATAAACCACTGCCCGGAGCATCCTAAAGAAACTCTATAACTATAATACCTGCAGTCCTAGATCACAATTGAGATCTTGTCTGTACACGTTGGGGCCCTTCACTGAATGCATGCACAAAATAGTTTTTAGTTAAATAGCATTGTTTAAGTGCTGCTGTGGAAATACTGTAATAGCAGCTATGATGGTGCCACAAAATGATTGCTTGTGTGTGTGTAATAAATGGCCTCACCAAATCTGATGCAGGATCCTAGGATGCAGCTTACCCCTGGAGGCCAGACATAGCTTACTGGAATACAGGGTCGGACTGGTCCACAGGGGTGCAGGGGAAAGGGTGCAGGGGAAACTGCCTGTGGGCCCCAACATCTGTGGGCCCACCTCCTCCTCTAGGGATCAGATTTCAGACTGTGCACTAGAAATATACATTATATTTATGTTACATTATACTGCACAGGACTATGTTCTACTTTCTAGAGTGTATTGCTGTTGTTAATCTGTTACATTATCATAAATGCACAAGCAATATTTACTATATATATTTATAAAGGGGCTCTGACCATCAGGGTTGTAGCGAGGGTGTCTCCAGTGGAGCGCGAGCTCCGGGAGCCCAATAAGTTAGATGGTGCACCACCACACCCCCTTCCCTTTTTAATTTATTTGAATTAAACAAGTATGTAGTTAAATACAGATACTTACATAGTGGCTCTACCATAGTGTAACGTGTATAAGTGGCGATGCTGAGTCGAATAACGTGTAAAAGGGGTATTACTGTGTGATATAATGTGAATAACAGACACTACTGTGAATTGGTACTATTCTGTGGCCACGCCACTTCCCAGATTAGCCATTATTTATTTATTATTACCAGTTATTTATATAGTGCACACATATTCTGCAGCGCTTCACAGAGAATACTTTTCCATTCACATCAGTCCCTGCCCATTGGGAGCTTACAATCTATATTCATAATCTCACACACACACACACACACACACACACACACACACACACACACACACACACACACACACACACACACACCAGGGTTAATTTTTGTTGGAAGCTAATTAACCTACCAGTATATTTTTGTATTGTGGGAGGAAACCGGAGCACCTGGAGGAAATCCACACAAGCATGGGGAGAATATACAAACTCCACACAGTTAGAGCCATGGTGGGAATCGAACCCATGATCTAAGTGCTGTGAGGCAGTAATGCTAACCATTACACTGTCCATACTGCCATTCCATATTGTTGTTGCAAGCCTCCGACACGCACTGACCCTATTTTAAACATAGGGGACACCCAAAGGAAACTTTCACCCAGAGCTCCACAAGGTCTAGAACTGGCACTGTTACCAATTTAGGATTTTAAAATGTTGTTTCTTTTTGAATGGAACATGCCACCACATATTAGCTAGGCCCCCAATTCAGTACAGGGGAGGGTGGCGACAAAACATACACTTGCTCTGGAAACCTTAGTGCCTAGCTACCAGGGCCATCTTAACAGCAGTGTAGACCCCTGGGCACAGCAATGCAAGGGGGCCCCTACCCATCTACCAGCAGTAGGGGCAGGGGGTGCTATCAGCAGCAACTTTGATGTCCCGCGGGCGATAGGGGATCTTCTATCCTCCGCTCAGCATGTAGGACCTGGAGCAGTCATTTCTGCTTATTACTCTTATACTGCACAGATGGTGGGAGATGGGGAAGGGGGGAGAAAACTTAACTGTAGAAGGGTACATTGGACTGAATGAAGGTGCCCAGGTACATAACTTTCATGGTGGTAGGGGGTGCTAATTACGTAGGGGAGGGGTGGATAGTGGAGTGGGCTTAATATTCATAATTTTCTAGTGGGAAGGCAGCTTACTTGACTGCAGATATCTCCAATTCCTGGAAATATATGTCTTAGCTTTGAATGAGAAAAAAAACTAGAGAGCCCCACCTTTGAGGAAGTACTGGGGACTTGGGGATCAGAGTTCAGGAGCCAGAGCAATCCACCAACGAAAATATAAAAATGCATATTAGGTGTGTGGAGCTGGAGCAGGCACCAGCTGCTTGAAGGCTGATATCTCTGGTTATGGGCATAATAGAGACAAGCTGCCAGTATCCACTGAAAGGGGAGAGTTCCAGCTTTTGGTATATGCCCACAGAAAAACTCTAAGTCAGACAGAACCCGAGGTACCTGGCTGGGAAGAGCAAATAACAGGCTTGGATGGGGACCACTGCTTTGAAGTCAGATATCTCCGGTTCCTCAGGGCCAATTTTTAAAAATCTGGTAGCCCTGGAAAAAGGGTAGAAAAAGGGTACCCTCAGCTATCATCCTAGGTCCCTTATACTCCTAGGACCCTTGGGCAATGGCCCATTGAGCCCATACGAAAATACGGTCCTGCTAGCTACACCTCTGCTGACCATGCACTCTCTAATGATTAACAACAGCAATATACTGTAGAAATAGTAATGTGCAGTATAAAGCCATCCTTGTTAGCTAGCCACACCCCCACTGGATGCTGGCCACACCTATGTGCATGGGCCAATACCACAGAACTTCCCCTCCATGCCCCAGTCCGACACTGCTGGTATATGCTTGCTTAACACCAAACACACTAAAAACCGACTTTGGCACTCTTTTGTTGCAGATTGTTTCCTCTGCTTCTCTGCAGGTGCACACCCCATGTGTAATGGCAGTCTCTCTCAGCTTCTCCAACTGCCGTCACAGCACCAGGGAACTGCTCCTCAGCCTGCTGGTTATAACTACCTTTCATCTCTCATCTCTCTAGATATAATTTTTTTTAAATCAACTTTATTAAATATGTCACTGGCTTCTACTCCCTTTTCCAAAATGGCCTTATTCCAGTGGGATCTCATGACTGTGACTGCAACTTGAGAAACAGATCTAACATCGAAGATGTATGTAAACCACTGAGTTTTGGTACATCTCTGAATTAGGCCCTATTTCCAATATTTGGAACTCTATTGTGTGGAGCATGGGTTGGCATTGATGAGACGTCTAGTGCACTTCTGGCTTCTGTGTTCCAAGATGGTGGTATGCATACCGGGACTGGTAGTTTAGGCGACTGCGGTGGATTTTATAAGCTACCAGTGAGGTGTATACATTTGTGGCAGGTGGTTTAACTAGATAGAGGGACTTGGTGTCTAGATCCTATAGCCACTGTAGATGCATTATGTACAGAAGATTTTTATTACATGTATATGATGTCACATGCGCGCTCCGGCAAAAAGGGTGTGTGGCTTTGTCGAAATGGGCTTTGCGTGGAGGGCGTGGCATTGCAGGAAAAGACTACCTTATACCCCAGTTTTGCAACCTGCACGCCCAGACGTTGGCCACCACAGGAAAGAAAAATAATCCTGATTCATGCCCCTTACATTATTTGTCATTTTTCCTCCTTATAGTAATGCCCAGTATACATTATTCCACATACTGCAATGGCCCTTAGACATTATTCCACACACAATAATGCACATGACACAATATGCACACACTGTAATGCCCCAGACACATTATGCCACACACTGTAATGCCCCAGACACATTATGACAGGAATCGCAATGCCCGTTATACATTATGCTACACACTGCAATGCCCCTGATACATTATAGCACATACAATGTCTGTGACACAGTATGACACACACCACAATGATCCTGAGACATTATACCACATACCACAATGCCCGTGATATAGTATACAACACACCGTAATGCCTGATACATTATGACACACACCGCAATGTCCGTGATACATTATGCCACACACCGTGATGCCCATTACACATTAAGTTCTACAGTAAGGCTTCTAATTACTTTTAAATTACCTGCTCGTTGCCAGGGGTTTCATGCTCTTGGTTCCATGCACGGTGCCAGGGGTTTTCATGCTCAGGGTGTCATGCTCGCTGCCAGGGGTTTCATGCACTGGGTGTCATGCTCGTTGCTAGGGGGTAGTGCTTGTTGCTAGGGCCATGCTCCCAGTGCCACATATGCCCCCAGTGCCAGATATTCCCCCACAGTGCCAGGTATATGCCCCTAGTGCCAGATATTCCCCCACAGTGCCAGGTACATGCCCCCAGTGCCACATATACCCCCCCCAGTGCCACATATGCCCCCTCAGTGCCTGCTCCCCCCAGTGCCAAATATTCCCCCACAGTGCCACATATGCCCCCTCAGTGCCTGCTCCCCCCAGTGCCAAATATTCCCCCACAGTGCCAGGTATATGCCCCCAGTGCCAGATATTCCCCCACAGTGCCAGGTATATGCCTCCAGTGCCAGATCTTCCCCCCACAGTGCCAGGTATATGCCCCCAGTGCCAGATCTGCCCCCACAGTGCCAGGTATATGCCCCTAGTGCCAGATCTGCCCCCACAGTGCCAGGTATATGCCCCCAGTGCCAGATCTTCCCCCCACAGTGCCAGGTATATGCCCCCAGTGCCAGATCTGCCCCCACAGTGCCAGGTATATGCCCCCAGTGCCAGATATGCCCCCACAGTGCCAGGTATATGCCCCCAGTGCCAGATCTGCCCCCACAGTGCCAGGTATATGCCCCCAGTGCCAGATCTTCCCCCCACAGTGCCAGGTATATGCCCCCAGTGCCAGATCTGCCCCCCACAGTGCCAGGTATATGCCCACAGTGCCAGGTATATGCCCCCAGTGCCAGATCTGCCCCCCACAGTGCCAGGTATATGCCCCCAGTGCCAGATCTTCCCCCCACAGTGCCAGGTATATGCCCCCAGTGCCAGATCTGCCCCCCACAGTGCCAGGTATATGCCTCCAGTGCCAGATCTGCCCCCCACAGTGCCAGGTATATGCTCCCAGTGCCAGATCTTCCCCCCACAGTGCCAGGTATATGCCTCCAGTGCCAGATCTGCCCCCCACAGTGCCAGGTATATGCCCCAAGTGCCAGATCTTCCCCCCCACAGTGCCAGGTATATGCCCCCAGTGCCTGCTCCCCCCCCCCATCCCATGTGTTGGAGGGACACGGAGCGCACATTGCGCGTCTCTCCTGTGTCCCTCCCTGGCTCTCCCCCGCTGGTCTAATAAAGGAAGTGCCGGTTCGTGAGCCAATCAGAGCTCACGAACGGCACTTCCTTAAACCGGCCGGGGGAGAGCCAGGGAGGGACACAGGAGGGACGCGCGATGTGCGCTCCGTGTCCCTCCAAGTCCAACACAGCAGGGAGGGAGAGGAGACCGCAGATTGACATGCGGACGCTCGTCCGCATGTCAATCTGTTCTAAGTCAGTGGCGCCCCCGCAGCCCCTCGCCCCCAAGCCACCGCAAGGACTGCGGGGGCAGTAGTTACGCCACTGTGAAGGAGGTGTCAGCAATGTGGGTTATAAAACTTATACTAAGCCAGGGGGGACATGCAGATGGGTTTGCACTTTATTCACCATGACTCTGTGATCTTGACAAAGGGCCCTGCAAGGCCCAAAACATTTACACACCTGGTTATTATGCTGCTGTGAGTTAATAAAGCTTGTAATCTCGTCTGCATTGTGTCAGACTTGGTTTTGTCTGTGTCCCCGGAGGGGGCGCTAGTGGGTCAGTGGAGGTAGGAGGGAGAAAGTGAGGAGGCTGGATTAAATTTCTGCGCATGGGCGCAATGATGTTTATTAAACAGAAAGTTCACAAAGGCAGCAGAAATAAACAATAAGAAATGCAAATGTCAATAGTGCAGCGTGAAAGCTGAAAGTCTATGGCAACAGAAATATGACAATGGATGAATGATAACTGATGAATGATGACTGATGAATAATAACTGATGAACGGTAACTGATGAATGATAACTTGATAGATGATAATCTGGTATAGAAACCAGAGCAGTTTAAAACATGGAGCCAGCAGAGATGGTAACATACAGCAAACCTGGTAGCAGAGGCAGGAGACTGACAACGTTCACAGTGCAGGTGATGAGGCACAAGCAGCAAGCAAGCTGCATCACAGGTGAGGAGATGGAATGCACCTGGAGCGAGTCTCTACTGCTAGGCTGAAGCACACTGGGTTGGTGATTAGTGTGAAGCCTGTAAACAGAAGCAGGTGTTGCTGAGGCTTGTAGTTCCACGGAGCTGTAGGAGGATAACCAGGAGCACAAAGTCACAGGTAGGTAACCAGGAACACGGAGGTGTAGGTAGGTAACCAGGAACACGGAGGAACAGGTACCAGATCCAGACACATGGGTCGCAGGAGTGACACAAAGTTCAGGATAACCACAGGCTCACCCTGCAGCTCCTGATATACCCCCTGGTGTGCAGGCATTGGTTGGAGCGAGAAAAGGAGGTGCGGCCATGCACCGGATTGGCCGCCGTACTCTGACCGATGGAAACTGTCATGGCAGCGCCCATGCCGCGGCCCGGCGGGAACGCGGCGTGCTCACACACCCGCTGTCACAGGAGCGTTCCTAGGCCCAGGATGACGTCTGGCGGCAGAGGTGCGGATGACAGCAGAACGTAGGAACCCCGGACGGAGTCCGTCCCGACGGACAGATGTCACTGTGGTGAGTCGATTCCTGACAGTACCCCCTCCTTTATGGGTGGGCACTGAACACCCACGTGGCTTGGAAGGATGAGTGCTGTGGAAGACACGGACCAACCTTGGAGCATGGACATCTGACGAATTCACCCAACTTCTCTCCTCCGGACCATAACCGGACCAGTCGATAAGATATTGTAGACGACCGTACCGGCAACGGGAATCCAGAATCTTCTCTATCTCGAACTCCACGCCCCGCTGAGTTCGAACTTTGGGGCCGACTGGAAGAGCTCTTTGGAAGTGATACAGGACTAATGGTCTGAGGAGAGAGACATGAAAGGCATTAGGTATTCGTAGTGAAGGTGGTAACTTAAGCTTGTAGGCCACAGGACTGATGATTCTGTCAATAGAAAAGGGACCGATGAAACGTGGTGCGAATTTCATCGACGGGACTCTAAGACAGAGGTTCCGAGTAGAAAGCCAAACCTTGTCACCAGGTTTCAGGCTAGGAACTGCACGTCTTTTGCGGTCAGCAAAGAATTTATACCGGCTGGAGGCCTTCTTGAGGGAAGCATGAATCTTCCTCCAGGTTGAAGAAAACTGACTCAGGACAGCAGTGGCAGCAGGAACATCAATGTGAGGGAGTTCTTGGAAATTTGGAACACGAGGATGTTGTCCATATACAGCAAAGAACGGAGTTGTCTCAGTAGCGGTGTGGTAGCGGAAGTTGTGGGCAAATTCGGCCCACGGGAGCAGATCCAACCAGTCATCTTGAGAAGATGAAACATAAAGTCTTAAAAAGGTTTCCAATTCCTGGTTTACCCTCTCTGTCTGCCCATTCGTCTGAGGGTGGTAAGCTGACGAGAACTTCAGTTTAACTTGCATGGCAGAACAGAGGGCTCTCCAAAACCTCGCTACAAACTGAACACCTCGGTCGGATATTATTTCCGAGGGTAGTCCATGTAGACGGAAAATCTCCCGTAGGAAGATTTGGGCGAGTTTTGGGGCAGAAGGGAGACCCTGGAGAGGAACGAAATGGGCCATTTTAGTAAATCTATCCACCACAACCCAGATGGTATTATATCCTTGAGAAGGGGGCAGGTCGGAGATAAAATCCATGGACAGATGTGACCAGGGGCGACTGGGAACAGATAATGGTTGTAACTGACCTGCTGGAGACTGACGAGGAGTCTTGTGCTGCGCACACTTAGGACAGGATGCCATGAAATCTTTGATGTCAGCTTTCATCTTCGGCCACCAGTACGTCTCAGAGAGGAACTTGAAGGTTTTCAGGACACCAGGATGTCCAGTGAACTTGGACTGATGAGCCCAAGACAACAACTTGGGACGGAGTTCTGGGGAAACAAAAGTCTTACCAGGAGGAGGAGCAGGAGAAACTTGAGATGCGGCAAATACCACTGGACTCAGGATGGAATGCGGAACTGAGTCAGACGTTTCCTTTTCGGACTCCATAGATCGGGATTGTCACGATCCGGGTATCTGGACGCCATTACTTACCTTTCAGATGCCTCCTAAGGCTGGCTCAGCGTTCCAGGACCGGATCCCATCTGTAATACTGATGTCCACATTCCTGCCTCCTCTCCTGTCACTCTGAGACGCGGTCACCGCAACGCCTGTTACATCCGGAATGGCGTCTCCCGCGGCCTCCGTCGCTGTTCCTGAGTTTCTACATGCAGAATGTCAGAGTGGTGATTACGTCAGCCGCGGCCTCCGCTGTGCCCGCGTGGTTAAATGTGCACTTATCAGTCTGGCGTCTCCTGTCTACTGTGGCCGGCGCCGCCATTACTGTTTTAATTCCCACATGGATTACAAACCAAACTTCCCTCCAAGTGTCTGCATGGGCGCAGCCATCTTGGATTCTGTCACCTGTTCATTTCCACCAATCTGTTGTTACCATTGTAAATCTGCATAATTGCCTAGCCAATCCCTTCCTTGCTGCAGGTATAAGTATTCTGTGCCTGAGCAAGGAAGGCGTCAGTGCTTTGGTTGTCAAACCTAGTTCCAGTTTGTCTCTCTCCTGTGGTTGTTTTCCAGGTTCCAGTTCCTATCTCCAAACCTCCACTAAAGAGACCTGCACCAGCATTCCACCTGCGGTGTAGCCTGACTCTCCTATCCATTTGGATTCATCTGCTTCCAGCTACAGATCCACCTGCTTACAGCAATCAGCTTCCAGCAGAGATCAGCTCTTCTTAAAGTGCCGGTACCCTTTTCTACAGATTACCATTTATCACCGGTATTATTATTTCACCGCTCTCAAGCTCCATATATCATTTCATATTTCATCGCTCTCAAGCTACATTTATTATTTAACTGGTTTCAGCCAGTATCCACTCCGTGCCAACATCAGTCTGGTTCCAGCCAGTATCCACAGCAGCCGTTTTATCCACAGCAGCCCAGCTTTTCCTGGAACACCAGCTGGTATGATCCTGGGCTATTTCCATTGCTACAGTCGGGCCTGGTAAGGACTTTCCAACTAGAAGATTATAAGAACTATCTCACACTACCAGAGCCCTGTGGTCCTTGCCACCCTGTAGTACCCAGGAACTGTATTTATCCTCTGCTGATTTTATGTTTTCTTTTACTGCTGCTGTGTTACGGAGTATGTCATAATAAACATCATTGACTTTTACTTTGGTTGTCGTGGTCACGCCTTTGGGCAATTCTTCTACATGTAACTTACATGTCTAGGGGTCTGATACAACCTCCCAGGTTCCTTTACACCTCAGCCCCTACAACTGAGGCTGCCTCCCGTCAGCTCAGGCCCTCAGTTGTGACAGGGATAAGGCGTCAGCTTTAATATTCTGAGAACCTGGGCGGAAATGAAGCTTAAAGTTAAAACGAGAGAAAAACATAGCCCACCGGGACTGGCGAGGATTAAGGCACTGGGCTGCCTTTAAATAAAGCAGATTCTTATGATCCGTATAGATGTTGAACGGATATTTGGCCCCTTCCAGGAGATACCTCCATTCCTCAAGGGCCAGCTTGATCGCTAGTAGTTCTTGATCTCCAATGGAATAGTTAGCTTCTGCAGGGAGGAATTTACGAGAATAGAATCCACAAGGGTGAATCTTCCCATCAGTTCCCTTCTGGGAGAGAACAGCTCCAACTCCTACTGTAGAGGCATCCCCCTCCAACTCGAACGGCTTGTTTACATCTGGTTGAGACAGAACTGGAGCAGACATAAAGGCCAGCTTGATCTTTTGGAATGCCGCTAAAGCTTCTTCTGACCAGTTGGAATGATCTGCCCCTTTCCGAGTTAAGTTGGTAATAGGAGCGATGAGAGTTGAGAATCCTCGGATAAACTTCCTATAGTAATTGGCGAATCCCAGGAATCGCTGAATAGACTTGAGAGAATTTGGAATGGACCAATTGGCAATGGCTTCCAACTTTGTCGGGTCCATCTGGAGATCCGATCCGGAAATTATATACCCCAGGAAGGGTATAGAGGAAACTTTAAAGGTGCACTTGGATAGTTTACCGTAAAGCCGGTTCTCACGAAGACGTCGGAGGACTTCACGGACTTGTAGACGATGAGAGGAGAGGTCTTGGGAGAAGATGAGGATATCATCCAGATAAACCACAAGATATTTGTACAGAACGTCACGGAAGATTTCGTTCACAAAGTGCTGGAACACTGCTGGGGCATTGCTCAACCCGAATGGCATTACCAGGTACTCGTAATGACCATCTCGAGTGTTAAAAGCTGTCTTCCATTCGTCACCACTCCGGATTCTGATGAGCTTGTAGGCACCGCGGAGATCTAACTTAGTGAAGATGCGGGCTCCCTTAACTCTGTCAAACAATTCGGTGATGAGTGGTAATGGATAGCTATTTTTGATGGTAATGTCATTGAGACCCCGGTAGTCGATGCATGGACGTAATCCTCCATCCTTTTTCTTAACAAAGAAGAAGCCCGCACCAGCGGGTGAAGATGAGGAACAGATAAATCCTTTCTGTAAGTTCTCCCTGATGTAGTTGCTCATCGCTTCAGTTTCAGGAACGGACAACGGATAGGTACGCCCCCTAGGTGGTTTCTTGCCGGGAATGAGGTCAATGGGGCAATCCCACTCTCTATGGGGCGGCAGAACGTCAGCGGCTTTTTCACTGAAGACGTCAGAGAAATCTTGGTAAGCCGCAGGAAGACTTGACTGGGTTTTAACTTCAGTAGACTTGATAGGACAAACTTGGGCTAAACAGGACTGGCGGCAATGTGAACCCCAGGAAGTAAGTTGTAACATAGACCAATCAATCTGTGGATTATGTAGTTGGAGTCAGGGCATACCCAAAACGACCTCTTGGGTTGCCTGAGGAATAACTAAGAACTTTATTAATTCTGAGTGCAGGAACCCAACTCCCAGAACTACTGGTACGGTTTGGTGAGAGATATTCCCCTTGGAGATTCGGCTACCATCTACAGCGGTAATGTAGACTGGATATGAGAGTTCACAGACAGGCAAACAAAACTTATCTACCGCAGCTTGGGTGATGAAGTTTCCTGCGGCTCCACAGTCCACTAACGCAGATGCAGATTGAAGACCAACCGAAGTTTCTAAAGTCACGGGAAGGATAAGGTCTTGATTTGAAGGAGCTTGTCTAGAAGATCCCAACTTGACTCCTCCTTTACAAGTCAGGATTTGGCGTTTCCCGAACGCACTGTACAAGAATTAATCTGGTGACCTGCAGCCGCACAATAAAGACACAGTCTCTCACGAAGTCTTCTTGACCGCTCCTCAGGAGTTAGGCGGGACCTATTTATTTGCATAGGCTCATCAGAAGGTGGATGCTGAAATTGTACAGAAGGTACCATTCTTGACCTGCGCGGCTCACTACGAGCACGTTCACTGTTGCGTTCGCGAATGCGAGAGTCCAACTTGATGCACAGGGAAATTAAATCAGACAATTGCTCAGGGAGATCGCGGGTTGCCAGTTCATCCTTGATCCGATCTGAAAGTCCATGCCAGAAGGCTGCTACCAGGGCTTGATTGTTCCACTGAATCTCTGCGGCTAACGTCTGGAACTGGATGACATACTGTCCCATACTACGGGTACCTTGACGAAGTTGAATAAGATCTGCAGAGGCTGACGTTGCACGACCCGGCTCGTCAAAGATTAGTTTGAAGATTGACACGAATTCAGCGTAGTTGTTCATCAGAGGATCAGCACGTTCCCACAGAGGAGACACCCAACTCAAGGCAGAACCAGAGAGCAGTGAGATGATGTAGGCAACCTTGGATCTTGGCGTGGGGAAATTGTGTGATAATAATTCGAACTGGATTTCACATTGGTTCAGAAACCCGCGACATAACTTTGGGCTGCCATCATACTTGCTAGGCACGGGCAGGTGCAAGCGTGACACTGGAGCTGATGCAGCCGGCATAGAAGAACTCACAACACTTGCAGGCGCTGGAGTAACTGGAACTGAAGTAGCAAGTACACTAGGCAGAGTTTGCTGTAGAGTATCAATCCGGGAGGATATCCCTTGCAGGAACTGAATCATCTGCTGCTGCACAGCCTCTTGACCATCCAAGCGGGAGACCAGATTTTGTAAGGCCTCTGACCCCACACTCCGACCACCGTCCAAGTCCATCGATCCTGAACTTACTGTCAGACTTGGTTTTGTCTGTGTCCCCGGAGGGGGCGCTAGTGGGTCAGTGGAGGTAGGAGGGAGAAAGTGAGGAGGCTGGATTAAGTTTCTGCGCATGGGCGCAATGATGTTTATTAAACAGAAAGTTCACAAAGGCAGCAGAAATAAACAATAAGAAATGCAAATGTCAATAGTGCAGCGTGAAAGCTGAAAGTCTATGGCAACAGAAATATGACAATGGATGAATGATAACTGATGAACGGTAACTGATGAATGATAACTTGATAGATGATAATCTGGTATAGAAACCAGAGCAGTTTAAAACATGGAGCCAGCAGAGATGGTAACATACAGCAAACCTGGTAGCAGAGGCAGGAGACTGACAACGTTCACAGTGCAGGTGATGAGGCACAAGCAGCAAGCAAGCTGCATCACAGGTGAGGAGATGGAATGCACCTGGAGCGAGTCTCTACTGCTAGGCTGAAGCACACTGGGTTGGTGATTAGTGTGAAGCCTGTAAACAGAAGCAGGTGTTGCTGAGGCTTGTAGTTCCACGGAGCTGTAGGAGGATAACCAGGAGCACAAAGTCACAGGTAGGTAACCAGGAACACGGAGGTGTAGGTAGGTAACCAGGAACACGGAGGAACAGGTACCAGATCCAGACACATGGGTCGCAGGAGTGACACAAAGTTCAGGATAACCACAGGCTCACCCTGCAGCTCCTGATATACCCCCTGGTGTGCAGGCATTGGTTGGAGTGGGAAAAGGAGGTGCGGCCAAGCACCGGATTGGCCGCCGTACTATGACCGATGGAAACTGTCATGGCAGCGCCCATGCCGCGGCCCGGCGGGAACGCGGCGTGCTCACACACCCGCTGTCACAGGAGCGTACCTAGGCCTAGGATGACGTCTGGCGGCAGAGGTGCGGATGACAGCAGAACGTAGGAACCCCGGACGGAGTCCGCACCGACGGACAGATGTCACTGTGGTGAGTCGATTCCTGACACATTGGAAGAAGCATGGTTAGTGTTCTCAATGATTATTTATATATTGAGGCACCCAGTGCCATCATAATACTGTGTTGCCTCAGGCTACGCACCCCAGCACTGAGGATTGATGATTTCTGTACCACTCATTTCAAAATAATTCATAAGGATGATTAAATTGTTCTCTGCGGGAGCACCACTTGAATTTGTGTCTGGATTTTATCTCTGTAAGAGACTACCAATTTTTATTCTAGAAGTTATTTTTATATATATATATATATATATATATATATATATATATAAAATTTCTGTCCATGAGGCCAGAATGGAGCAATATTACATCTGTTGATGGTGTTTTAAATGATTTTTCTCTTTCTTTGTTTTTTATTTTTATTTCTTTTTCTTCACTGTTTTACATTTTTGCTATAAGTGTTGTGCTATATAGAGTATATCAGAAAAATCAGGTATATATGATTTATATGTTATCATAGGGTCATTCTGTGTCAAATCAACACACTGATTTTACCTCACCACCAGTGGCGTCACAAGCCGGGTAGCTCCGAAAGGACCCACGGAGGCAACGTAGGAAGCGGGACGGGACTGCAGACACCGGCGGCAGGTGCACCAGCTTTGCCCCCGGCGGTAAGTGAAACCTTACAGCCCCACACCCGCAACCTCCAGCCGAGGACACCAGATAGAGTGTGACAGGCGGGACGCCGCAAACTGTCACACTCACAAGAATACACTAACAGAAAATTAACCAGAAGCACATAGGCCAACCACACCTTTGGTAAAGGTGACCCGTAATAAGGTACACCCGACATTAACCCCAGCTGGGGTCCTTCTGAGTAGGGTATACCATCAGGAGGGTATACATATAAAGGGTGGTCTGCAAAACACACCTGATAGTGGCATTTTGGACACATTGACTGTAAGGGCCCAAGCACAGGTGTACCATTTAGGAGGGTATACTCAGAAAGGGCAGTCTGCAGGACATACCTGAAGAGGGACATTCACTCATACGTAACATACAATCAATAAATATACACAATCCATCTTGTCTCACGGGTTATCATTGCACTTACAGGGAACATAAATATCATTGGTTATCCTCATACAAGAACAAGGTCAATCCCCCCCCCCTCATTTCTATCTTCCCCCCCTCCTCAACACCCACACCCTTAGAGTGCGCTGACCCATTCCTTCCAATTATCTGCAACAGGTGGTAGGACACCTCCAGGTCTAGCAGCACTCATCCTAACCTTCCCCCAGTGAGCGCTATCTCTCCCCATTCCAAAACAATAAGTACAGTTATCAACTGCAACACTGAAGATGGTGAAGTCGGCCTAGAATGCACATATCACTCTAATTCGTCTTAATGTGGTTAAGATCTGGACTCTAAGCTGGCTAGTCAATACATATCAGTCCAGCGTCACCCTGGAAATATGACATGATGCAGCCTATGATGATACCCTTTTCACACTCTGTTAGTTCCTTCCGGAAAGTCACTTTTTAAACTAATGATCTGATCTGTGCCCTCCTGCAAGAGCACACCATTTCACCTGCGCGGCGGTGTCTAATGACTTTTGTCTACATTGTATATTTATATATATATATGTATATACACGTCGCTCCGGCACTCTTGGCCTCCCCAAATGGGTGTAACTTGCTCCGGTGCCCTCCTCAGAGTAAAACCCTTGTATAGACACAAATGGGAAATAAGAGGCGGCACTCAGCAGACTTGTGAAAAACTTCAATGCAGTGTAATCAGTACGGCCAACGTTTCGGGGACCACCTCCCCGTCTTCAGGACAAGTGTACAGTGTCAAACAAACAAATTTATAACAATAAACTTACCCCCCCTGATTAGTTTCCCCGCCAGCGTCATTCACGGGTGCGTCTCCCGCGCTCTCAGCCCGGCGTCCACAGCGCATCACATGATGCAGACCACATGATGCGGAAGTGACTTCACGGCGCCTGGCCAGGCCGCGTTACCATGGTGACCCTGGTTACAACAACAAAAACAAACACATGCAAGGTTATCAGACTCGATCATACAGTGTTCCAGTGCATCAGGTCCACTAGGGACATTATTATATTAAAAAATACATATTATAAAGGGCTAAAACCCATACAGTGACTGTGTAAACCATATAATTCAGACGATCCCAGACAAACAGGGAACTACATACATACAAATAAATGAACGATCAGAACTGTTATCCCCTGCATCTTGCAAATCAATACGCATTAAAAAAACATAAAAAAGTGCATCATAACAGTGCAACCCAGATTAAAAAATATATACTCTCAGGCAGCCTATGCTGTTCTCCCAGGCAATCATCAACTCCACCACAATTATATCTTTATATTTTTAAAAAAACCTGGCTAAAATTATCGTTACTAGAACTTATCCAACATTATTTTATGACACATATAAGAAACCTATAGCTCCTACTGCACCTACAGCTCACTCACACCACTATTGTCTTCTCTAAATTCATAAAAAAAATAATCAAACCAAGGCTTTCGTTTAGCCCTCCTGGTTTTAAAGTATTTAACCTATGGATCCACATAGATTCCAGTTGTAGGAGCTGTTTACCCCTATTGCCACCTCGCTGTGATGCTGGAACATGGTCTATGATCCTATGCTTGAACGTGGCCATCCCATGCTTAAATTCCAAGAAGTGGCGTGCCACAGGCTGCTCCCCACTACCTGATGACAGGGCGTTCCTGATGGCTTGCCTGTGCTGCGCCATCCTGACTTTAAACTGGCATTCAGTCTTGCCAATATAGTAGCGCTCACAGGGGCATATTATGGCATATACTACGAATTTCGAGCTACACGTTAACGGCCATTTTATTGGAAATTTTTTACCACTAAAGGGATGGGGGATGTTATCCCCTGGGGACATATGTGAACAGGTTGTACATCCTGTACATTTAAAACACCCATTTTTACGTGTCAAAAAATTAGTAGGGGTGTTCTTTAACTTTGACAAGTCTGTCTTCACCACTACGTCCCTAATACTTCTACCTCTCGTGTAACTTGGCATTAGCCGTTTATCGTGAAATACTTTCAATTCTGGATCAGTGGACACAAGGGGCCAAAGGGTCTTTACTTTCTTATTAACGAGATCACTTTTCACATTATATTCATTCACCCATGGAATAACCCCAGGTTTTTCCTTGGGACCATGAACCTGCAACAATGTTTCTCTGCTATGTTCCTGTGCTTTTTTTCTAGCCGCAGTCAAAAGCTTCATGGGATAGCCTCTTTGTCGGAACCTCTGTTCTATCTCATCCAGTTGTTTTACTCTTTCGGACTCCTCATTATTAACTCTACAGACTCGCAAAAATTGCGAGTATGGAAGACCCTTAATCATAGCAGGGGGATGGAAGCTGTCGTATCTTAAAATGGTGTTACGATCCGTAGGTTTTTTATATAAACCAGTCATGATCTTACCGCCCTGAATCCTAATCCTGATGTCCAAAAAGCAAATCTCGGAATTATGACATACCAACGTCAGCTTGATGGGACTACTCGTGGAGTTATGGAAAGACACTAAATTGCTGAGCTCCTGAGCCTCTCCTCTCCAAAAGAGGAGCAAATCATCAATATAGCGAAAATAAATAAACAGCCGCTCAGCTACTAGTGGATCAGCAAAAAATAATGTCTTTTCCACATCCCACATATATGCATTTGAGAACGAGGGTGCCACAGGAGATCCCATGGCACACCCCGTTCGCTGTCTGAAGTATTTATCATCAAAGATAAAAAAATTATGTGTAAGCGTAAACTCAAGCAAAACCATAAAGAAATCAATATCTGGCCCCTCATATCTCATATTCCCTGTAATGAGTTGCCTCACGGCCTGCAATCCCTGTGCATGAGGTATGCAGGTATAGAGGCTAGTAACGTCGATAGTGGCAAGAATAACCTCAGGGGGGGTAAGTTTATTGTTATAAATTTGTTTGTTTGACACTGTACACTTGTCCTGAAGACGGGGAGGTGGTCCCCGAAACGTTGGCTGTACTGATTACACTGCATTGAAGTTTTTCACAAGTCTGCTGAGTGCCGCCTCTTATTTCCCATTTGTGTATATATATATATATATATATGCATATATATAATTCCACAAAAGGTCGCACTCACATCAATGATAGTCTAAGCATCAACTGGGGTGACATCTATGAAATCCAAATCTGGAGATCCACATATAGAGAAGCAGAAGGAGGGGTTCCTATCTGGACAAATTTTGCAATTATAAAGTAACGTTAACTCATCAGCATGATTGCGAAACTTCTCAACATTTCGATCCAATCAGGATCATCATCAGGATGCACAACTTCACAGCACATACACCATTAGGCAGCAGTCCATAGTCACCAGCAGCAACCAAACAATATGGAAGAAGTGAGTAGGAGAAGATAAAGTGCACCAAGGCTGCTTCTTAGACCACAATGGAAAGAAAAAGTGTCATCTTACACTCGAATGTACTCAAACCTTTCACAAATCACCATAAAGGTCCATGGGCGCTCACATAAAATAAAACAAAAAAACAGAACCATATAGTGTAATATGTCTCAAACATTCAAAAAAACTCCTAAATATTCCAACAATATATGCCATAAATTCTTGTTTAATGTTATGGTAGACAATAAACATGTCTGGAAGCGGATACAACCCAATATGGATATCACTTCTTTAATTCCTCCTAGTATACGTTCTTTTTCTCAGTAAGTTGTATATGTGGAAAAAACGGAGATGTAACCATAGTATAACACATTTTATAAAACACCATACAAATCATAAAAACAAATACAGAGGGTTTAGGTGGTCTCTCGCCATTCTGAGTGGTCTACAGAGCAAGTAGACAAATACAGCAAAATTGTATGAAAAAAAAACAGGCGTCCCTGGAACCAGCTGTTTACTTGAATGGCAGTCCTCCTCCTTTCCCTCTGAAAAAAGAACCTTTTTATCCAATGCGTTTCAACACCTTAAATGGTGTCTTTTTCAAGGCATCATGAAGGTAAAGTCCTATCCCTATCTATATACCCCCATCAATTGATGGTTGGGTAAAACCTATTTCCAGACATGGATTTTCTAACATCTAATGTCCTAGGTCTCTTCAATAACTAACCCCTTCCACATGTGCCCACTCCGTTGAATCGTTTATTTACTCCTTCTCCCGCCAAAATAGTACAAATATCATATGTGACGTGAACGCCCGTCCGCTTTCCTATTTGCCGCAACCAGAAGTCATCACCTTCAACACGCACCGGGCAGAAATATCTGAGCTGAAGTTATCATATTCAATGCGCTGGATAGGTACATGTGCCTTCTGCAGCAGCTGGAAGTAGTCATCTTCCCGGCGGAAGTGTTCCTTCTTATACCGGACGTTTAATCGTTACTCTATCCTCCTGGAAGTAACCTTTTAATATCACAGAGTCAAATGTCTTTCAATAGTGGAGGCGGACATTTTTCAGTGGATATTCATTCATAGCACTTACACCGCGGACATGTTGTTGGAGTCATATAGAAAAATTAAAAAACAATGAAGAATAACTAGTTAACTACTTTAATGTACAACACATGTAAAACTTATCACCATCATTTTGTGACATAAATAAAGTGCATAAGAAGGAATTTATTAAATAAAGTACTGACATATGGGAACAAGGATATTGGTCTTTATAAATAATTAAAATAAAATTATTACTCATAAAATGTTATAAAAATTTCATAAAAACAATTTAAGATCGAAATCCTTGTTTAATCCTGAGGGGATCAGAGTTTTACAATCATATATTATTGACATCTCATTTCGGGCTAATTTCTGAGCTATATTATTTCCTCTTACGTCCCCCTTGATTTTTTTGAAGTCCAAAAAAATTCTTTATCTGGCCTACGGTACAATACAATTATGGACATCCTTAAAATGGGATGATAACGCAGGCGTTTCAACCCCTTTTTTAATATTTCTCAGGTGTTCACTTAATCTAATTTTCAAGGGTCTGCTTGTTCATCCAATGTAAAACTTATTGCATGCACACTCAATACAATAAATAACATTGAATATGTGACGGTTTTTAATGTTCTTACAGCCTATACATGTATAGGCTGTAAGAACATTAAAAACCATTTTGGAATGAAGATGTAGAAGTCCATATTAATGGAAAGAGAAATAAAAACAGATCTCATCACATGTCACACATCCAATGTTATTTATTGTATTGAGTATGCATGTGATAAGTTTGCCAATGGCCACTCAGGGATTAAACCATTGTAAATGAAGGGTGTCTTAGCTAATAAACTCATTCTAATCATACAGGTGTGTTTATATAACATACATGCTACATAATTTGCTCACCCCTCTTGCCAAAAAACAATCACTGCTGGGAAGCTACACTATCCGTGCATAGAGCTACTGCATGTTCTGCTCCTCTCTCTCTCTCTCTCTCTCTCTCTCTCTCTCTCTCTCTCTCTCTATATATATATATATATATATATATGCAGTATATATATAAATATATATATACATTATCACAAGATAAATGCAGCGCCACTTGTGAGATTACTACGCCAAAAATAGATCTAATTTATATGACACTCCCAATTCTCATAAGCGTCAGCTGTCCCTTAACTATACAGTAGTGGTAAATTACTGCAAAAATACATATGGTAGTACAGAATAAGGGTTCAAGCGACCACTGGTGTCCCAAATTACAGTGCACTGATTAATGATTAAAATGTACAGTAAGTATAAGCATTGAACACAATCTCTATGTAGAAACACTAATTTAATAAATTACACGTGTTTATGTACTAAAAATAAACATAAACTAAGATAGGGGACGGCCATCAACTAAATATAGGTTAAAAATAGAATATAATCAAGATAAAATTCAGGAGAGTCTTAACTTAGTTGGCAGGGTGTCACAGAGGGAGAGTCCAACACGTTTCATCCATTAGACTTCTTCTTAATCAGTGCACTGTAATTTGGGACACCAGTGGTCGCTTGAACCCTTATTCTGCACTACTCTCTCTCTCTCTCTCTCTCTCTCTCTATATATATATATATATATATAAATATATGTATATATATATAAATATATATAAGTATATATAGGAAACAGTCATGATCCAGGTTGTCATTATCCCGGCAATCAGAATACCGATGCTGGAATACAGACCCTATTCTGAATGCCGACACTGGCATCAAGAATGGGTACACCATCCCAGTGCCGGGATGCCGAAAAGAGAAGAGACCACGGCACAAATCAGGTAAGCCACAGGGGGGTGTTAGATTTAGGCTGTGGTGGGGACAGTTAGAGTTAGGCTGCGTCCCGAGGGGGGTTAGGGTTTTGGCACCTCCCTCAAAGGGTTAGGGTTAGGCTGTGAGGGGAAGGGTTAGGTTTAGGCAGCGTGGACTGGGGGGTTAGGTTTAGGCCCCTATGTGGGGTGGGTAGGGTTAGGCACCAAGGGGGGCCTGGGCCGTAACTATGGCGGGATAAGGGGGCATGCACCCTGGGTGCAGGATTTTAGGGGGCGCCAAAGAGTTACAGAGGAGCACGTTCTTTTGGGGTTTTTTTTTACCTGCAAGTGCTGTGCTGCTCCAGTGAGACAGCAGCCAGCTCCCGGGGCAATGTCTCTGACCCTCCTGTCTGCCCGCAGCTGGCTCCGACTCTGTGCAGGTGAGCTCCAGTACCTGGGATCACTTTCTTTGCCATGCAGTGCTGCGACTAGCATGCGGTGCACTGTACAAGCTATAAAAGCACACTGTGCTCCCAGTTAGCAGTATCAACCTCCGCTTTGCCTCCCAGATGGGGGGATTTGGTGTAGCTTATAGGGGGATGTAGTGTAGTGATGTAGTGTACCATATAGGGTATGTAGTGTGGTAATGTATTGCAGTATATAGCGGCATGTGGTGCACTGATGTGGTGTAGCATATAAGGGGATGCAGTGTAGTGATGTAGTGTAGCATATAGGGTATGTAGTGCAGTGCATAGGGTCATGTAGTGTAGTGATGTAGTTCAGCGTGTAGGCAGGGTCGGACTGGCCCACAGGGGAACAGGGGAAACCACCGGTGGGCCCCACTGCCTGGGGCCCCACTCATTTCTCTAGGGATCAGGTTCCAGACTGTGCACTTGTATTATACATGGTATGATACATTGCATTACACTGCACAAGTCTATTGTGAATTTTAAGCCTCTGTGGGGGTTGGTCACACCCCTTTTGTAGGTTGTAGGTTGACCACACCCCTAAGATGGGCCCCTTTCACTGCATTCCCCCGGTGGGCCCTTCATGCCCCAGTCCGACACTGCGTGTAGGGGATGTAGTATAGTGAAGTAGTGCAGTGGATACGGGACTGTAGTGCAGTGATGAAGTGTTATGATATAGTGCAATGTACTGGGACACACAGAGGAGCATGTAGTTGAACACGCTGGCAGGGCATGTGACACATAGGGCATTTGATGAACATAGGGTAATATTGTCCAATAGTATCCCCTTTTTTAGATTTTTTTTGATAATCTGATTATTTTAGTCTGACAGAGTTTAGTTTGCTGTTTTTTGTGTGTGTGTGGGGGGGGGGGGGTTGGGGGGGATGCCAAATTACTGCATTGCCCGGGTGACGAAAATCCTAGTTTCGGTCCTGGGGGGAAGGTCACGGTTACGCTTTGGGAAGGGAGGGTTAGGGAGTTGGGGAGAGGGGAGTACCCCCCTTACACACCCCTGTGTGCTTTGTTTCAAATGGATCCTGACGTCTGTATTTTGAGCATCGGGATTCCTTACTTCGGTTACTCATACTGCTCCCCCAAACATATATATATATATATATATATATATATATATATATATATATATATATGAGACGTTTTTGATAGATCAGTGCGCTTATCCTACAATCGGAAATTCCCTCTAGGGGTCAGTCACTAGTAGTTTATAAAGTCTTAAAAAACGTCGCTGTCCTCAGTGAATTGGCCGGATCATCACCTATGGGCCCACTCCAGACTTCCTGGGGGCAGCTCAGTTCCTCAGTAAATGACCCGGGTATATTCAGTCATGGAAATTAAATGGTACTAGGAAAGAAGAACAAGCGCCTTATGGTGCAGTAATTTTGTTAATAGTGTATTTGCAAACACAAATAATGGAAAGATCCGTACCAGATAGCAACTTGTGTCAAGGCCTATCAATTCCTTATCCAGTGGCTGTTCTCCACCTATATATCAGGAGACATAGAACATCGCCATATAGTGTAGTATCTTAGTGTATCAACCAGGGGTCCCACCCCTATATATCATGCGTACCAAATCGAATCTTTAACCTGCACGTGTCAGATAAACCTTTATCCAATCCATATAAAACAATGGAAGACTCCCTTGTATTAAAATATAAGAATAAAATTTTTAATACATAAAAATAAAACATAAAAGGCTTAGCTTAGTGATACAGGTAGGTAGGCTGAATGTTCAGTCAGGTCTCTCAATCTCTATATGTATATATATTATATGTGTGTGTGTGTGTGTGTGTGTGTGTGTGTGTGTGTGTGTGTGTGTGCATGAGTGTGTGTGACCAGAGGTTCGGCACTCCACTTCAACAAAGCAATAGACTGCGTGCAATTACAATAATAAACACTGTCCTGGTATGGGTATTGCAACAGCAAGGCCACCCAGCACGGCACTGCAGCACATAAAGATGATTTTATTTCCTTCAACGTTTCGGGGTCACATGCACCCTCGTGATTATGAAATTTAGTTAAAAAAGTAGCATATAAGGATAAAAGTACACAGAACACAATCACTTATCATTTACAGCTTAAATCATTTCTGTTTTGGATTTGATTTAATTAGCATTGTTGGAAAATTAAATAAATTCTATTCATTTAATTAAAACTTTATGAAGTTTAAAAAAAACATTCAAGTTGCAGATAAAAGCCAACTTTTTGGAATGATCAATAAGCAAATGATTTGTGTTTGTTTATGTATTAATTACACTAAAAGCTGGAAAAACAGACATTAATAAACTATATGCTAATACTACACTGAATAAAGTGAATAAACATGCCAGTCAATAAAGAGTAGTGTCATTTCTGCACTAACTGCATAACATATTTGATGCGTATTCTTTTCAGCATAAATAAAATTTGGCTTGTACTTTGTTTCTCTTTGAGCAACTAATTTCTACCATCTGTTCGGAAACAGCTGTCAACACTTCCATCCAGTTTTTAATCAACTGATTTCTACAACAGGTTGTGTACAGTAAGTGCAGAATTTTGGGTTTTTTGTTTTTTCACTTCACTGTATTACTACATTTTATTTATTTTCACTTAGAGAGGAAGCATATTTTAGTGAACGGGTGTGTATTTATAAGTGTGTAACTACCAAGGGGGCAGTGGTAACAGCCAATAGGGGATGACTGTGGGCCACACTGTAATTGCCACCAGTGCTCGAGGGGCAGATGTATTAAGCCTGGAGAAGTAATAAAGCAGTGATAAGTGCAGGTGATAATGCATCGGCCAATCAGCTGCAATATGTAAATTTACAGTTGGGAGCTGATTGGCTGGTGTGATATCACCTTCCACTTTTCACTGCTTTATCACTTCTCCACGTTTAACACATCTGCCTCCTGGGGCTTTAATCTCATTGTTGAGACCTATTAACTGAAAGCGGTGGATGTCATTCACATGAGAGAACATTCCAGGGCTCCAGAATTAAAGGAAATAAGTGATCACTCAGGTTTTGTACAGTACATTCAACTACATACAGGTAGATTTTTGGCTAGACACTGCAATAGAGATGAGCAAATGAATCACACTTGGTGAAATAGACTATTTAACAGAGGTATGAGAAGTTCTAGTGAAACACTCTTCACGTTCTGCTTTTGCTTTGACGTTTTGTGAAATTCACTGTTGATCAAGTAACTGTAATTAGAGCTGGGATGACATCAGTAATAATTAATTCTGCTCTTTGACTTGAGTATAGTAAGAATAGGTAATGGACAAAAAATTCTAACATCATTTTGGGGCAAAATAAAAAAGAGAATGCTCAATTCTGTAAAAAAAATATATCTATCTATCGAATCTATCTATCGATCGATCTGTCAGATACTGTACACATTATGGGCCTCATTTACAGTGTGATACATTTTGCACTCAACTACTGTGCTGTAAAAAAAAGGACCCACACACTAAATGATTTAATCCTTTATTTATTCCTATATTGAAGAGAAAAATAATAAAATAAAAAAAACATAAATAAATGATATACACAGGGACCTCATCCCTGTGCTGGCCTTGAACCTGAGACACTGACTATTTAAGGCGCTCACCTTACCCACTCCGCCACACAAGCCAACCGTAGCAGCAGTCACACCTTTTGGGAATGAGATGTTAATCGTGCGTCTTTATGCCACATACTGTAAACAATACGATGTCATCAATAGTGCCTTAGAGTGTAATGCAGCTGGGTGGCCTAACAGGGCGTAAGGGAGGGGGAAAGTGCAGAGCAACACTTACAGTGGAGCCGGATATTTATCATATTACTGAACCTGAAATGATCTCTCTTTATGAAAAACTTCCTGTGCGTTATTACAACAGGATTCTTTACATCATGTAACAACAGAGATCAGCAGAGTACCTGAGCATTATTGAACATGAATTGAATTCCCAATTTGAATGCTGAACGTGTGCGTCTTTTAACAACCAAAGTTACACTATGTGTGCCAGTTTGCGTCATTGCAACAATAAGGTACACTAAAAAGTCATTAGCAGTTTAGAGTCCAATGCAGCTTGGTGGCATACAGTAGAGTAGCATTACTGTACAAATTAATTTTGGGAGGAGGTGCCAAGCCCAGTGACTGTTTATACTGCCTCAATGTGATTGGCTGGCTTATCAGGGATCATAATCCACTGACACAATATTGTTTTCAGTACTGTACTTTTTTGTCCTTGGAGCATTCACCACCCAGTGGTTAAACTGTGTACTGTGCATGGCATGGATTCTCTTGTGGCATGCCATAGGAATTCCACTCCATGACATGCCAGGACTGGGAGCAAAGATGTATGAGGACACATCTGTAGCAAACTGACACAGTGATCCACTTCAATAGCCTCCTCATGACAAAAATTATTTCCTTCTTTTGTCAAAAGTGTCAGTGGCATAGAAACGCGCCAGGTAGAGGCAATTAAGTAGGATCACTCTGCCAATGTGGTATGAATGCAATCACTATTTCTGGAGTGGAAACAGTTTTAAAAATGATTCGGGGAACCGTTTTCTGCTTGTGTGTATTCTTAGTATTTTACTCTCAGTTACTGGAGGGACACAATAACACTTTGATGAGCTGCCAGAGTTTATACACCCTGCTAATATCTAACTAATTAATTTCCAATTCTAACCACGAGAATTATTACTGACTTTGCTGCTAATTTATCCTCAATATTTATGACTGCTGTGTGATTCAGTCTTTTATCTTTGATCTTGATATCACAGTTTTTAATCTTTATATTGTCTGGAAAGTTAATCTATATTGGAACATTCGTTTACTTTTCAACCTACATTATTTGTTGCTGTTTGATTATGTACCACCTGCTAAACAGCATATGGATTTGATATGGTTTAAATAAGTTATCCCAACTTTTTAATATATTGTAGCATACTGTACCTATAAATTTGTTGTACAGTGTTTTTGAGTGTTGCTATTACTATTCTCAAGATTCCTAAAAATGTAGATTCGTAATCTGTTATATGGACTACATTAAGTCTGATCATGGAAAATCATTGCCAAGATCTTTTTGTACAGAATAAACAAATATATTTCAACAAAACATTTTCCCCATCCCTTTTCCTTGCACCTTTGTACATACGCTCTGTGTAACACATGTACCCAATGTATGTATAATGAGTACAAGGTGTGTGGTACACACAGGCCCCTGGGTCCAGGGAGAAGCCACACTGCACATTTTGCAAATATTCCTTAAATACTTACCCATCAGTCCGTGTTAGTGGCAGCAGCACTGCACAAATAACTTCAAAAATGGAGAGGCGGCCATTTTCCCAGCATTTTTTCTTATGTGCACTAGGAAAATCTCCAGGAAAATTTCCTCAGAGTCCTGTGCATGCGCACTGGTCTCTGGCACTGTGCTAGGGTCTCCAAGTGATGCTAGTGCTCAGAGTGCACTATGCTGCTGGCTAGAGAGGAGGGGACATGGAAGAAGAATGTTCATGGGCTTCCTCCTCTCTTAATACCCCCTGCATGTGCCATAGGAGTTTTCAGAAATGTTTGTGTATGCGCAGTTGGAAATCAGTCAACTACTCGAACATCAACATTGCACGTGACTCAGAATCAGCCCTTAATACTACATTACTTCATACTTTCCTCCACTCTAAGAGCTGTGGGTCATCTGCTCATTATACTGCAAATCATTTTTCTGTTTTCACTTGGACAAAGTCATTATGATGAATATTGGAATTATGATCCTCTAAGCAGTGGTGGACCTACATTTTTGGGGCCCTGAAGCTTGAACTGTTATGGGGGCCTCTTCACAACCAGCAACAATAGGGCAACATCCAACAAGGTCCAAAGGAACTTGCTGTCCTTGCAAGGACAGCACACCACTCAGTGCCAGCAAAATTACCTTATTAGCTGCCTTGTTGTCCCAGGCTCCTTCTCACCTTACATTGCTCCCAGTCTCCTACCTAGGATGGGCCCTCTTGGGAATGTTACAAAGAGTAGTTCTTCAGGCTGTCGGGAATTGTGGTTTAAACCATATATACATTTCAAGCTATTTACAGAGCGCATCCAAGCTGTAATAGCACCTATGCTGTACTAGAAGCCTGGTTGTCGTGGTGTTATTGGTGACAAGCTATACCCATACAGTGCATAAAAAAAGAGGGGAAATCAGATTTTTGGTGTTAAAATACACAGGCAGGACGAGTGATGATAACCTTATTATAATAATACGTAAAAAAAACTCAATAGATTTTGTTGAAAAATTCACTCATTGGAAAAATTAAGTTGCTTCTGGGATTATAGGTCCTGACACTTAAGCTTCATTAATTTCGTAGTAAATCCCCCACATGCCTCTTAGTGGTCAATACATAACTATTTTCATGACTACTAGCATGGTCCACCCATTGTTGATACTTACCCTTATTAGCATGTATTCATATGATCTCTCTCGTTATCTATATTGTTATGGATCAAGGGGTTGACATGGATTAGGTTGACAGTCAATAGGTCAACCACTATTGGTCGAAATTGACATGGTCAACATGGAAAAAAGGTTAACACATTAAAATAAAAAAATCAATAAAAGTTGCCGGCTGCCATGATCCAGGGTGTCAGGATACTGATGCAGGAAACCCAACACCCAGTCCATGATACCACCCGACGGGGAATATAATCCTGTGGTGACAAAAGTTTGCCACCGGACCTGATGTGCGGCAACCACAGCGAACCAGTGAGGGGACATGCTGCGCTCGCTGCCGGTATTTTTGCTGTCGGGATCCCATCCCATATCATACTGACTCCGTATAGAATACTGTTTGAGTTCAATTATTTATCACTTTCTTATGCAAACCAATATTCCTTAGTTGTTTATTTTACCAGCTCCTATATTTCTATTCATAGAAATTCAATACAGATTTGCAGGATGTAAAAAAGCTTAAACAGTATACCCCACCCCCACTGCTACTAAAATGTCACACGTGGGCTTGTGTATTGTTTGAACACCCTGATGGTGAAGATAACCAATTAGAATGTATTCAATAATAAACAAACCAATTCAAGTTATACAATGTGAACTTTTATAGATCAAACAAGCAAAACCTACTCCCATGTTCCAAATCAGCTATAATCATCGCACATTTAAAATGTGTTTTGCTTGAGCTTAATGCCTAAAAAGAACAACCTTTTGTTTTGCAAGGTACGTGCTGCCATGTATGATTTCTGGCAGTAGGAAATCTCAGTTTGTAATAATTTTAATAGCACTTTAAAGCTTGCAGAAAGTGGAAAACATGTTTGTTCCTAAATCCAAATTTTTTTATTTTTATGATGCAGAAAACAAAATACTACAGAAATATTATCTGTCTAGATTGGTAAATTTTTATTCAAATTGTTATACAAAAGGGACAATAAAAATAAAAGACAATTTGATCCAATACGATAAAGGCAATACAGTATGTTCCCAAAGACATATTTGGAACATAAGATTTAGTAGTTTCTATGCAATCTTGTTATCTGATGAGAGTTACTGTTGTTTTAGGTGTAACTGATTGCCTTTATCCTGTATAAAGAGCCTTTATACAGATAATAACATTTTAAAACTTGTGCTACAAAATAGTTCATTGGTAAAATTAGGCTTTAAGAGGTTTTGGTCCTAGACCACTGATAACCACATGTTTAAATTCATAAACTATAGATCTAGTCACATGCAAACGTACATGTACATATATAGTAATGAATTGCTCTACATAAAATGGGTAAACATAAGCACAACTTAAAGGAACCAATTCAAATGCTGGTGAAGTGCAGCCAATCATAGCAGTGATGCTGGGTGGTGCACATACTGTCATAAACTGTATGTTATCTGCAACAGCGCAAGGTTTTCTGTGTGCCTCTATGGATTTGTCCTTCTTTTGATTTACTGGACCTCTAATACCCAAAATTCAAACTTTCACATACAGCATGAACTTTGAAGATAAATTAATTTGTCTGGCTTTAAGCATATATTCTACTGCAGCTCTGTAAAAGATAAAGTCAATCAATCCAATGTACAGTACACTGATGAATAACAGAGGAGGGCACTGTGAACTTGGAGAGCCTTCCCAACAAGTTGGCTACATTAGGTAAAGCACTGTTCATCTCAGGAGTTGTACTTTCTGCATGATGAACTCCCTTGCTGCTACCTACATACAGTACATGATTGGCAACAAGCTGCAATTCCTTTTAAAATTGTAGAGATGTGTTTTGATGATATAAATGGACTTTTTCAAATTCATGACAAGATAAAAATAGAAAGAACAAATAGTCAATACAGTTTATGATAAAGATTGGTGGCAGGTAGTAAAGAGAATAATACAATATAGTATGCTGGGCAATGGTATACAATAAGGGACAGTAAGTGTAATCTTGAATAATACATTGGTATGAGCAGAGTTATTGCCTGTGATGTTCTGTGTAATAATATACACCGAGATACTACAGTATATCTATGCACTGAAAGCACTCTATAGTGTCAATAAGTGTATAAATTACTTTCTAAAATAAAAGCAAAAAGTACTATATATATATATATATATATATCTACAGTATATATATATATATATATATATATATATATATATTCACAAACAGATATGAGGGCGCTAGTCCATAGTACTGTTTATCATATTATTACACCTTGATTAACATAGAAACTGCTGTAATCAAAAATCTAATTGTATTTTTATTCAATACACAATAAATATACATATGGCATCTGTACAGTTTCACAGAGGTATAATACAAAATTCTGTCCGATTTACATTCAGTTTTCAAAAGCTGTTCTTAATCAGCATATGTCCAACATACAGCGTAAGTGGAAATAGAATGTCTGAAAATCCAACGCGTTTCATCCCTTCCGGGACTTCCTCAGGGGTATAGACTCAGATGCCCAATATATTAAAGGAATCCTGAAGAAACATATACACCACTGTATATACCTATATACCGGGCAGTATGGATGGTGTAATGGTTAGCATTACTGCCTCACAGCACTCTCCCCGTGCTTGCGTGGGTTTCCTCCGGGTACTCCGGTTTCCTCCCACAATCCAAAAATATACTGGTAGGTTAATTGGCTCCCAACAAAAATTAACCCTAGTGTGATTGTGTATGTGTGTACATGTGATAGGGAACATAGATTGTAAGCTCCACTGGGGCAGGGACTGATGTGAATGAGAAAATATTCTCTGTAAAGCGCTGCGGAATATGTGTGCGCTATATAAATAACTGGTAATAAATAATTTCAATCGATATATACAGTGGTGTATATGTTTCTAGCGCCCTCAGACCTGTTTGTGAATATTTATTTTTTTGAATCGCGACTAAAAGGAGGTTCTTCTTGAGGTGCTGCTTTTATTTCTCACACATAGCTCTGTAGGGTACCCTTTTCCCTCTCTCTCTCTCTCTCTTTCTCTCTCTCTCTCTCTATATATATATATATATATATGGGCACCAACAGCTATGCCGGGCCCAGGTAATGGACAGGGGCATGACCAGTGCAGGGAGGTGTGGCCAGCCCCCCTCCTGAATATTTGAACCCTAAAAAAATGTTTCATGTGAGGCCGCAAAGTGGATACATGTGCTGGTGTGGGGGCTGACATGGGGGCAGATGGGCGGCGGGTGTGCAGTCGGCATAGCCGGGTGTAGTCCATCACCACTTGCTAGTCCCACAAGTCAGGGAGAGAGAGCAATGACTGCCTTTGCATCTGTCTCTCTCCCCAGCACAGCATGCAGCAGGTACTCTTTTACCACATCTAGTGCCGCTTCTTATAACGGGAAAGGAGGGAGTGGCACAGGACCTGGTCCCCTCCCATAGACCCAGGCCCAGATAAATTGTAACACTCCCCCTCTCAGTGCCACCGTATATATATATATATATATATATATATATATACACACACACACACACACATATTTATATAGAAAAAAACATAAATAAATATATATATATATATATATATACATACACAAACATAAAACCCAGCACTCACCATAGCAAGCTCACTTATCCTCAACACATCAATAAATAAATGATGGGGGTTTAGTTAGAGAAGTGGCCAATGCACAGAATCCTGCAAACCAATCACCAAGGTACCCCACGTTCATGCAGGAGAGTCTTAAAACCTGGCAACTGTTTCACACATAATATAACTGCAAATATGTCTACTTGGTTTAATGTGCACCTGCCAAATTCCTTATGGCTTTTAAAGGTACACAAGTCACCTGACACTGGCTGATAAATTACTAAGGAACAGCTGACACAGGTTAAGGATAATAGAGTCTACATAGGGGTGCATGAGAAAGCTAGTGGTCACAGTTAATAAGAGCCAACCATAGATTAACCACAGGGTGGTGAGTGCTGAGGTTATGTGCACCCCACCCTATGAGTGGTGAGTGCTGTGGTTTTATGTTTGTGTGTATATTGCCGGGTTAATCTATTGTGGTAAGAGCCAGTGCCAGCAGTGCCCAAACCTCCACCATGGGCCTTATAGTTGACTGGGTGCAGGGGGTGCAGTGAGCCCTGGAAACATCTCAGGCCCCATAGCAGCTGCACCCCCTGTATCCTTGGTAGTTACACAACTGCACATGTGCACTACCCATATGTCACAAGCCTAATTTTCAGTGGGCACCAGGAAATGGCACTGTCCACACATGTGTACTCAAATCTGCATTCCAAGTGAGTTTCATGTATATTCATCACTTTGCTTCCAGTATTCTGCAGATTCAGGAGGTTTTATTAATTTTATTAATATTTATTAATTAATATTCCCCACTTTCATTAAAAAAAACATTAAAAATAATAAATTAACTTACAACAGCTTTACTGTATAATTCAATTGGCACAGTGGTAATTATTATAAATAAAAACTTTCATTTCAGAAATAAGCCTAATAATGTATGAGCCATTAATATTTTTATATACAAAAATATAAACAATAATGAAAAAAAATCATAATGTCATTATTGAAAAAATGAAGAATAAAAAATATACACTTCTATAGTTTACTTATAATCTAAAAGAGTTTGTTTACAGTTACATACAGTATAGATTAATTTATAAGAACTGTATATAGATAAAATTACTTAACCACAGTATCATCGTCTGCAGATCCGCTCTGTCAGTCCCTCCATTGGTTACCGGTATTCTACCGTATAAATATAAAATACTTTTACTCACATGCAAGGCTATAAACCAAACTGCATCAACATGCATCTCTTCACTCATCTCAAAATATCTCCCTACCCGACCTCTCCGCTCTGCACAAGATTTACGTCTCTCATCCACACACATTACTTGTTCACACTCAAAATTACAGGACTTTATCCGGGCTTCACCCACTCTGTGGAATGCCCTCCCACGCACAGTAAGACTCGCCTCTAGTCTCCAAACCTTTAAATGTTCCCTGAAAACTCACCTCTTCAGACCCACCCACATAACCTTCAGTGCTTCCCTATCTAATTACATCCTATGTAGAGTATTCATAACATCACATATCTTGTCTTTCTTTAGTCTCACACCCTCCTGACACTTGGATAACTTTGTGGGGTATCATCATACAACCCATTAAGAACCTAGCAATCTGGTGGACCATTATGCAATAGGTAGCATCTATCCTTGTGTATCTATGCCTATTTCCCTATAGATTGTAAGCTTGCGAGCAGGGCCTTGCTACCTCTGTCTGTCTGTTTTTACCCAGTTTTGTTCTATTACTGTTGTTCTAATTGTAAAGCGCAACGGAATATGCTGCGCTATATAAGAAACTGTTAATAAATAAATAAATAAATAAATATTACAGTTTAGATACAATATACTAAGGGAAGATCAAATCATATGGAACACACTAAAGATAGGCAAGAAACCCACATATAGCAGGTCAAATCAAAAGTAGTCTAAAATGCATAATGTAAAACAAGCTAAAAATGAGAGAGACAAACAGGATTAATACTAAGAGGGATGTGGAATTATTCTCATTTCTCATAAGGAACCCTATGCAATAGATCCAGTTTGCCTCTAGTTAATAAAGCACATTGAATCTATGGCCTTCCCTCTAGGTCATTTGAATTTGTTCAATGACTTTAATACTGTATGTCTAGACAAAGGATGTACTACTACCTTTCAAAATATTTCTCCTATGTTCTAAGGGGCCTATTTATCACCATCCGCATCCAGGATGTAGATGACTGGTGATAAAATCGCTCCAACTCACACTGCGATAATTGATTACATCGCAGGGATGTTTCAATTATCAAATGCAGGAACAGAGCTTGCGATCAAGCTCTGTCCCTGCGATGTCTATTTGCAGCGTCATCAGGGTATTTTTCATAAAAAATACCCCGATGTCCTGATGCGCATGCACCGCCCCCACCGACATCGCTGCAACCGCTGCCGCCTGGACGACACCCCACCCCCCGTCGCGACTACCCCTGCGCGCCGTGAAACTCCCCCTCCAGAAGATCAATATACTCACCTGTCCAGGGAGCCGGTCCGCGCTGCTTCAGGAGGCTGCCGAGCACCGGGGCCCTTCTCCTGCGCTGTGACCATCGGTGCTGTAAAGTGCGCTGTCGTTTTGCATCCTCTTAACTGCTTCATGTGCTTTCTTTAAAAAATGCTCTAGGTTTACTCTTTCCAGAAAAGATTGAAAGAGAGTTTTCACTTGTTCATGATAAGCTTCTTCGGTGGAACAATTCTGCTTTATTGTAATGAATTGTCCCTTAGGTATGTCGCTTCACCAAACCTTTGAATGACAACTATTTCCCTTAGGTATGTTGCTTCACCAAACCTTTGAATGACAACTATTATAATAAAGATTATTGTTTTGATCAACTGGTTTTACATATGCGACTAGCGTACTAAGTCTCACCTGTGCCTTGATGCTGCACGTGTGCCTTTGCGGCCATGCCGCAGCCTGCATGAGCATGGCAAAATCTGTATTAAACAAATCAAAGGTACAAGTAAACTTCAAACTAAAAGTGTTGTTATTAAGACTATAAAAAAGAAGGGAGTGAATATCTTCATCCCAAAAAATGAATAAGTCATTTATGCATTGACCATAGAGGACCATGTTCACACCAAATTTTTCTACCCACACGTGTTCCACCTAAAGTAAAACTAGTCATCTACAGTATACAGCGATATACTATCTGTTGTCACTGGCTCTGTGTGGGTTTTCTCTCTGACTCTTCCCTCCTGACTCCCTCACTACTTTTTTTTGTGATATTGATTTTCATTTAGGTTTAATTTATCTATTTTGGGGCTGTAGAAGAGGCCAGCACTAAAATAAAACATCTTGTGGTACAAATAAGCACTTGCCTGGGCTGGATATGACAGTGTTGCATGTGTTTAGTCCCTCTTGGTCAACTTATTTTTTTTTTTTTTTAATTCTCTATGGGAGTGTTAGTGCATTTGTTCAGGGATTTTAAGGAGAGTTTGATTGCCCTTTCTGAGAGTTTTTAACAAGAATCAAATTTGTTCTCCACTCCAGCCCCTAGTCTGCATCTGTAACTTTTCACTGCCATGTCAGGTTTGTTGGATTTTGGAGCTTATTTGGATATGGAGTGGTACACCAAGCCCTGTCCACATGCAAATCTGCTTTCTCTTTAGTTGTAGTGGTGGAATTATGTATGCTCTAATGTTTGGCTTCCTTACCCTTCTTGTGTTTGGCAAAGCATTAGGCCAGCATACTGTACAAAGAACTTGCAAAGAGTGTTAGCCCTTTAAACTTAACTCAAGAGACTGTAGAGGTAAGGCAGTTCGGCAATGCAAGTTAGTTTTATATTGGGTTGCTATCAGCATGATCAGTCCAAGGCTGATCTGAATGTTATCTTACCAAAGTTGTATGAATTTTATGCTCCAACAAAGTCTTTTTTGATTTAAAGGTTTATTAAAGGCTAAGTTTGGGATCATTCTGTTGGCAGAGACACTAATAGCCTACAGAGTTGAAGGCTCTGATTCATTTGGTGAATAGAGTAGCTTTGGATGTGGCATTGCTCAAGTTTTTTTTTCTTTGGTCTTCTTTGTGACCAAATTAATGACATTATGGTGGCTGAAACAGATCAACTTAACCAGCATCTTAATTTGTGACATGATAGATCAGAAGGACATACAGTAATCTTTTGTAAGTTACAAAGGATTTCATTTTAAGACCAATGGTGTTGCTGATGTATACCCAGTAACTTTGGCTGCAACTGCTTATGTGAGTGTTTTTTTTGGTGTGAAATGCCCAATGGATGGTGCATGCCAATGCCACACCAGTGGCTAAGTTCCAGTGCAAGGCCACGTTCTTACAGTTCTTCAGGCAGCGAGTTATGATATTTATTCGGACACAGGCAGCTATTTACATGGCTGAGACCTGTTGCTCTAGGTCACTGGAAGTCATTGACCTATGTCATACATTCATAGTTCTGATGCACAATAAGGCAGTAGTGCTCTCACACAGTGTGACCTATGATAAGTGCTCACCACCATTTATATGGGGCATGAAGGGCTTTATCTAATTTTTATTTAAATAGAAACTTATTGTCTCTTGATCTCCTAGAGTGCTAGGTCTGGGCTAATTTGTGTTCCTTGACTGGAGTTTAGAGTTGGACTAGAAAGAGAATCTGTGGGAAATAATCTATGTTGTTTTAATGAAGTTCCTCCACATGGACTTGAAATCTGGAGGTACTGTAGGAACTCTAAGAAATGCTGGAAGAATAGGTCTCTGGGAATGCTGGTGAGCTGCAGAACTTGGAACGACTGAGCCAAGCATAACCAGCAAGGTTCGACAAAGAAACTAAGACTAGCGAAGCTTGACTCTGGAGATGGACTGAGACTGATAGTATACAAGACCTGGATATATGCAAGACTTGGTACTAACAGAGTCTGTGGTACTGGGGACTGGACTGTAGGCAGCAGACCTGGGTCCTGGACATGGTCTAATGGTACTGAACACCTGACTGGGGCTGGTGGTGTTGGGATCTTGAATACTTATCAGTTGACTGGTACCAATGATACTTGAGGCTGGTCTGGAAACAATAGGGTTGGAAAATGTGCCACTGGGTTAAAACCAATAGTACTGGACACTGTATTGGGACCAGTGTTATTTGAGCTGGATGCCATGCTGGAACTGGTGATCCTGGACCCTGGACTAGAACCAATGGTATTTGAACTAGACACTGATCTGGAAGTACCGGTGGTGCTGGATACTGGGTTGAAACAAATGATACATGAACTAGACACTGGGTTGGTACCAGTGGTGATGGACACAGGGCTGGAACCAGTGGAACGTGAACCTGACACCAGGCTGTTACCAGTAGTGTTAGACACTGGACAGGGACCAATGGTATGTGGTATGAGAACTTCACAAAAGGCTGGTATTGGTGGTACTGGACCCAGTAGTACTTGACCCAAAGCTGGAATGAGATACCGCAGTAGTAGCCTCATTGAGACCACCCTGGTGAGCACAGAGAGTCTGCTCATGCTGCAGGCTCTGAGAGCCATTGAACAGGCAACTTGTCAGATCTGTAGGAAGTCCCTTTATAGGGACTGCAGGCTAAGGATTGGCTGAAAACCTTGAGAAGCAAAAACTAAGTTCACATTGGTGGTTCAACAGTCAGCTTACCTGGAAGAAGATGGCAGCACCCTTGATCTGGAGCCAGTGGGAACCCCTGCATGGAGGACGCTGGAGACAGACATACACACAGCATGCAGGCACTGGAGGGGGAGCTCAGAAGAGGTGCTGTGCCTCATATCTCTTGGGTACACTATGACATTGAAGTTTTTATGCTTTTAGTCCTCTTTTGGGCTACCTGTTTTCTCCTTTCTATGTTGTTCTCTGCTTGTCCCTAGTCACTGCTTGTGTTCTGTCTTTCTAGTGTTTTGTTTTTCTAGTTCTTCATGCTGAGCCCATCTTTCTTTGTTCAAAATGTTTACTGCGAAGACACAGACCCTGGCCTCACCACCACTTGAGAATTGAGGAAACACGATGCCCAGTGCTGCCCATTTACCACCACCCAAAAACTGCAGCAAGTCAATCAGGCTGCCACTAAGGGGGCTTGGCATGCTACTATGCAGGACTTGTTCTGTACATGCACAGAATGGGTTTTGTACATGCGCAAGCACCACACCCTAGGAGAGGTATGTAAACCATTATATTTACATATTTACATACATCAGAGGGGTCCATAATTGGTGGTTAAGAGGTAACAGGTTAAATGGTCAAATATTTTCAAAGATGATTTTGGAGGTGTCCTCATTGCAGGGTGGTGAGACATAAAGTAAATGATGCTGTGCTTTATTGCACATTGCAGTCACTTGGCAATGTGCCATCCCCTCATTAGGTATGAAGATGCCTGTCTATGCAGACCTGATGGTGTACACTACAGTACTGCTGATTTGGTTCTGGTTAAGAGCAGCTGATTTCTTCCTTGTAATTTGTGTGTGAAGCAACAGGGTGAAAGGTTACAGCTCTTAAGTGTCTGCCAATTGTGGGAAATCATTGCTCCTCAGCTGCCACAGGATAGCACAAGAGGTAATCATGAAGCATTCCTCATTTGGAGGGACAAGTTGTTACTGCACACAAGGGGAACCTGTATGCCTTCCTTGGGGAGGTTCAAAGTAGTACCCTGCCAGATTAATGAGAGATGGGGTTCTACAACCCATAAAATTAGAGACATATAGCCCTCTCCAATTTTTAGTATCTTAGGGTGTTGGTTGGAGCTGATTGGCTGCAATACTTATTGGCTACCCATCTGATCATTTATTTATTAATAAAATCTCTGACCCTATTCCACTGACTCTTATCTCTATGTAGTTATTTTTTAAATTAGATTAAATATGAGTATTCACCTCATTTGTATTATTGTATACATAGCCAGATTAAGGGGGGATGCAGGGCATACTGTACCCCAGGCCCCCCTTTGTCATGGGGCCCCCGGGCCAAAGCATACCGACATCACTAGCTTAAGCAGCAGCAAAGTCAGCAGCCAGAATGTGAGCAGGGAAGTATGCAGTGAAGACTAGACAAAGGGCGATCGGGCACTGGTAAAGATAGTACTGTTTTAATACTGTGGAACCAAAATTTGGACAATTAAGCACTCCAAAATAGGAAAAGAGAAGAAAAGACTATGTCTTTTACTTCGATAAATAACGTTGTCCTGCTTGGTGGTGCGCCCAGAGCCAGAGAGTAAATATACTAAAAGGAAGGGAGAGAAAGAAGGCTCTTGTGTGGGCGCACTCTTGAAGGGAGAGGAAAATTCCTATAACATATAAAGAGAAATACTTAAAACATAACTTTTAATGTTTATAATGAAAATACCCATATAAATGATCCTTATCAAAGAAAAAAATGTGATAATTAGAATTAATAAAATGTTCTGGTCTATTTAATCACACTTGGTAATTGGAATGGTTGTAGACATTGATTGGTCTTACCCCCAATTCCCCTGACCAGCACAGAATATCTGTGTTAATAGAACCAGGGAGTGATCATAAGAGTTATTTAATAAGTAAGACCCACTTGGGCTACTTGATTGAAAATTGGTTGGTCTCCTGCATTCAAATGAGCTGGACTTTCTGACGTAAGCCACAAAAATTAGTAATAGGCCTCAAAAAGGAAAGGGGGAAAGGAGAATTAGTGGTGATGCTGCTGTTGGTATTGCAAACACATATGGAGGGAAATGGTCCCAACTCTACAACACCGGGTATTCGCAGGAAGTCTCCTCTCCTGGTACTGACCCGGCCCAACGCTGTTTGGCTTCCAAGATCAGACGAGATCGGGCATTGGCAGCGTGGTATGATAGTAGAGAATTTTTTGATGTTGCACCAATGAGAGTGCACCTATGTAGGAAACGGAAGAAAGAGGAAGAACGGGAGACAGAAAGAAAAAAGAAAGAGAGGACAAGAAATGAAAATAGTATATAGAAGAGAAAAGGAATGAATCAGTATAGCGTAATTGAGGGATCTGCTTTCTGCATTAGACACAGCTCAACAAAACCCACTTTGGTGGTATTGTGTTCCGTGAATCGCAGATGAGAGTCCATGAAGCAATAGTGAAGTATGAGCAAAAGGTATGAAAGATATACTGGGTTGAACTATCAAAAAATTAAGCATCGATTTGAAAATTCACATATGTATTTAACGTGCATATTAGGATAAAGTTTAGAAGTTCAAAGAACATGCTGAGGCTCACGATGAGTGAGATAATTATCAGACAAAATACCGGCCTCTGCTGGAAAATTTTTTTTTGCATAATAGTATAAATACTTTAACAGATATTAATTTTGGAAAAATAAAGGAAGAAAAAAAGGGATGAAAAGACAATTTGGGCTGTATTAAGTTATTAGACAGTAGTGCTGTAGCAAAGAGCTTATGTGTGTGCTACACAAGTCCACATGACATGGAATAACATACAACAGATTAATATAAAGCGCATCAGGGGTTGCGGTCTGTGCAAAATGTACACAGAACGGCAGTGGAACTCTGATAAGGATACACAGATCTAAACATTCGCTGTATAATCAAGCATATTAATAAATGCACTTAATGTGTTGTTGTCTGTGCACACTATATACAGAGCATCAGTAGGTCCAATCAGATGTGATGGAAGTTTAGTGCGCATCAAAAGGTTGCCGTCTGTGCCAAGTATGCACAGGACAGCAGCAGGCTTGTAGTCAATAATACTATCTGCCAAAAAATATATCTACGTATGCTACAGGGCTATTAGCATGCTGTCTAGTGAAACATATATAGTAAATACACAGAGTGTGTTGCTGTCTGTGCAGGATGTGCACAGAGCAGCTGTAGGCTTACGGTCACCAAAATTGGAGAAAGAAGGCAGGTTAGGGCATTGTCATGTGCCCAGGCAGGAGCTGAGAAATCACTCTGAGTGTGGTCCCCCTCTCGGAAAACGCGTTTCGCCCTGACGGGCTTGTTCACTTCCGGGTTTAGGAGGGAGTGTGCAGCATGGGGTTTTATAGCAGCTAATGAAAATGTACTGACCCTTAATTGGAGGATATCTGGGGCGCTGGACTGAGGATGGCAGCCGCCGCTGTGGAGCGTCTGTCCGTTGTTACGGCGACGGGACGTGACGTGCATAGGGGGGCGGGGCTTGTGCAATCACGGGAGGCCATTGGATGACTGGCCGTGTGTGCACATGTGATGGCCCTGAAATATCGCAAGATCACGGGCGCCATCTTTGTGGATGGCAGTTGCCTAATGTAAGAGCAAATAAATCCTTGGCGCCATCTTGGATAATGGCAAGACATCAGCGCAGGGAAGGGAAGATTGATTACAACATAGATAAAGGACAGAATTAAGGGAACATTATGATACGTAGGAACCCTGGGTAGGAAGACAGGTGGGAGAAAATTGAAGTGGCATAAATAAAAATATAATAAAAATTAAATATAAATGAAAAAAATATTAATAAAGGATAAATAAGAATAAAAATAAAAATGGAATAATAATAAAAAACTAATGATAGCAATACCTTGGGGATTAAAGCGGAATGGCAGATCAGCAGTGCCAAAGTCTTATATTGATACATGAAGAAATGATGTGGGAGTAAGTGGGGTACATCATTAATAAAACTAAGGGTATTAGAGGATTGAATTATTATTGATGAAAAAAGGGTAGGAGGTGAGGGGAGGGAGGAAGAGGAAAGAAAAAACTGGTAAGCACCAAAAGGTGAAGGGGACAAGAGTGTGACAGTGAGGTGGAATATGGATAACTTAGGAACGGTGTAGATATGGAGTATGAGAGGAGAAAGGGAGGTTGGTTAATTGTAGAAAGATGGTGAGAATTGGAATAGATTCTGTTACTGGGAGGATTATTCACAAGAACACTGCATAATTGATGTTTTCATTCAGGCCATAAGGCCTGAGACTGTTGAGCCGAAAGATCCATTCACTTTCCTTCTTGTATAGTTCCTTAGTAATATCCCCACCTCGTATGCCCAATTGGACACGATCTAGACCGAAGACTTTAAGTTCTTTGATGGATCCCTTGTGGTGATGGTGAAAATGCCTGGCAACAGAAGTGAGTTGTTTCATTCGTGCAAGGTCTTTAGCTGCATTGCGTATATTGCCCAAATGTTCCAGAACTCTTTCTTTGAGTTTACGTGTGGTCATACCGACATATTTTAGATTACATCCGCAGGTTATACAGTAAATAACTGCTTGTGTATCACAATTGAAAAAGTGTTGTAATTTCACTGTTTGGCCATATCTGTCCTTAATCGTATTGGTTTTCAGTATCTGAGGGCATGATTTACATTTGCCACAAGGAAAGAAGCCTGTGACAGAGGGTTTCTTCAGTGTAGTTGTTGCGAAGTGGCTCTGAACTAGCTGATCTTTAATGTTTTTGGATCTACGCCAGCTCATCTGTAGAGGTGAATTCAGAAAAGGGGATAAATCAGGATCCAGCTGTAGTATAGAGAGATGTTTTATTACCGCATTCTTGAGCATTCTCCACTCAGGGCAGAAAGTTCCTATGAATCTAATTACATCTTCCTGTTCGGGGACCTCTTTCTTCTTCTTGAAAATCAGACTCTCTCTCTTTACCATTGCTGTGGCTGAATATGCGCGTTTGAGTGATCGTCTGCTATAGCCCCTAGTCAGGAGGCGATTAGTGAGTTCTCTGCTCTTGTTTATGAAGGTGTGTTCTTCTGAGCAATTGCGCCGCAGCCTAAGATACTCTCCTTTGGGGATGCGGTAATAAAAACATCTCTCTATACTACAGCTGGATCCTGATTTATCCCCTTTTCTGAATTCACCTCTACAATCAAGTAGCCCAAGTGGGTCTTACTTATTAAATAACTCTTATGATCACTCCCTGGTTCTATTAACACAGATATTCTGTGCTGGTCAGGGGAATTGGGGGTAAGACCAATCAATGTCTACAACCATTCCAATTACCAAGTGTGATTAAATAGACCAGAACATTTTATTAATTCTAATTATCACATTTTTTTCTTTGATAAGGATCATTTATATGGGTATTTTCATTATAAACATTAAAAGTTATGTTTTAAGTATTTCTCTTTATATGTTATAGGAATTTTCCTCTCCCTTCAAGAGTGCGCCCACACAAGAGCCTTCTTTCTCTCCCTTCCTTTAAGTATGCAGTGAAGGCAGAGACACAGGAGTATCATGTTTCATGAGCTACCAATAGAGCATTCCGACCAGAGGAGAGATAGGAGGGTGGACAGAGCTGTAAGTGACCCAGGATCCCAGCTTCTCCTCTTCCCTGCTGGGGTGTCTGAGTCTTGTGTAAACTGTTATGTAACTAAATAATTTGGGTGTAGAGATAGAGACACACACAGAGAGTCCTCCTGAGTCCTGTCCCAGTGTGTAAGTAATGCAGGGACTGCTGCTATTCTTGCATGTGACAAGATAAATTATTTTATTTTCTATGTATATTTTAAGGTTAAGTTGTCTTTGCTCCACTACAAGAAAAATTTATATCATTGGTTTAAATTTAATATACACAATCCATACCTCCCAACATGACCCATTCCAGGAGGGACAGCATGCTCTCTACCTGGACTTCCTTCTTAATTTAAGATTACAATCACCTGTGCTGAAATATCTTTCTTATAAATTAAATAGTTCAACAAAGGTGACGCCAATCATATATTAAGAGGGAAGTCCAGGTAGACAGCATTTTGTCCCTCCTGGAATAGAACATGTTGGGAGGTATGCACAATCTAATATACACACCCCAGCTTCCACCAGGGCCCCCCTGTCTTAAGTTCTCCGGGCACCCCCAAGGCTTAAATCGGCCCTGACTGTATATCAATATTTTGCATGTGCACACAGTCTGATTAGTTAAATATCTGACAACAGGTAAAATGAAACAGAGGAAGAATGTAATCTACACTTCTCACGATTATATGTCAATCAATGTGCATTAGATGTTCAGTACATTTACCTTTTTACACCTGTCAACAAAGATTTGTAAATGCTTCAGTCTTTATTTGCACCAGTGATTTGAACACAATTATTCCAAATGAAATTCTAAATTAAAACAGATTCCAAATATGTGTACGCATTATATAGAAAATAAATTAAACTTACTATATTGACTTGCACAAAACATGCCCATTGAGCGTAAAATGCTGAGAACTGCATGTGTAAACTTTTTATTCACTGATATTATTAAATGTAGCATTTTACTTTTTTAATTATGAATGCAATTTTTAAGCTTAACACTTTAAATGCAATTTGAAAAAGCAGTTGCATTACACAATACAAGATAAGTACAGTAGATGCTTAAGTATTATTTTCTGCTATTCATATAAAAGAGCAGCAGGCAACGTTCCAATACTTGAAAAATATTTGATATGAAACCGTTTATAGCAATATGATGCCTAATTCTATTAATATCCTTCCAACGTCTCCACCCAAAGAGTATTTTTGGGTTTTTTACCCTAACAAGTATATGCCAGGGCACTAGTCCACCATCAATGTCCTAAACACTCAACAGTGTCACTGCAGGTGCGGGGGGGGGGGGGGGGGGGGGGTCTGTAAGGGTCTGTAGGGTCCTCTGACAGGAGGGCTCTGATATACGGTAGGCCAGGATATCCTGCAGTAGCCCAGAATTTTCTTAGTTTTGCTTCCCTCTCTGACTACAGTGTTTTAAATTCATGCTAGTTTCCAATCTGCAGCACCTTCCCAGACTGATTGCACAGGTGCACAAACTTCAGATCCCAGCAGTGTTCTCAGACCAGTTGTTAACTAATTGTGTACCTGAGGTTTATTCAAGCTCTTCTGTTCAGTCTATGATTGTCCCTGACATTGCTGCATTTCATGATTTCCAGCTGATCTCCTCTTCACCAACCTAATGCTTAGTCTGGTCAGCCAGTTACCCTGCAGCCATTCACAGTCTGACAGGGAGTTTTAAGGAAGACCAGCTGCAGTAATCTGGGCCTGTGCCACTAGTCACATAGTTAGTGTGACAAGTAAACCTGTTTTGCTTCTTCCTTGAGGAACTATCAGGCGAGGCATATCCTCAGCCAGTAACCAGTCCAGTCCTGCATATCCTCAGCTGGTAACCAGTCTGGTCCTGCATATCCTCAGCCAGTAACCAGTCTGGCCCTGCATATCCTCAGCCAGCAGCCAGTCTGCTCCAGCAGCATAACTTTAGCTAAAAGCCAGTCCAGTCCAGCTGTATTCCTCAGCTGGTAGCCAGTCCGGTCCAGCAGCATCTCTTCAGTAAGTAGCCAGTCTGGTCCAGCTGTATTCCTCAGCTGGTAGCCAGACCGGCAAATCAGCATCTCTTCAGCCAGTAGCCAGTCTGGCCCAGCTGTAGACCTCAACCAGTAGCCAGTCCGGTCCAGCTTTCTTCAGCCGGTAACCAGTCCGGTACATTACCACTGTGTGTTCATAACCTTGAACTCATACCAAAGGCAGTTCTCACTGCTGTTTAAATACCATGCAAAAGAGCTATATTCAGTCTCCTTGACTCTATCTTCAAGCCTCAGACCCTGAATGTCAGTCATTACCTGACCCTGGTAACCTTGTGCACAAGAATGTGACAGTATCCACAGGAGCAATGTTGCATTCAATGCGGGTCTTTCAATCTTCCAAATGACCAAAAATTAATACTTTGAACTCGAAACCAAAATAATACAATTAATTATGTTCCATAATTCAGCTACTGTAATAATAACAAAAGTAAACAGTGTCTCTTCTTCTTCTTCTTCTTCTTCTTTTGGATATGATTTCCAGTGTGCCACTCTCTAATAAAGTACATATTTGTGAAATGCCCAGCCTAGTGCTTCACATTGGTTAATTGTTTTATTTCCATCTGTAAAGTGGAAGGTATCCAGGCTCTAGGTTGACCATGAAAAGGTCAACTGTCATTAGGTCTAGGTTGACCATGAAAAGGTCAACAATCATTAGGTCGACCACCAATAGTCGACATGCAGTAGGTCAACATGGTCAAAAGGTCAACAATCGAAAATGCCAGCCATGAGAGTAGATGCAGTATCTCACTCACCATGCAAGAAGATGCGGTACAATAATTGGGGTTCCATGTGCTTTGATGGCAAAAATGACAGCAAAAAAAAACATAAAATGGTCTTTTGACCTTTTCTCATGTCGAACTTTTCATGTGTTGACCTTTTGGCCCTGTCGATCTTTCCTACTATCGACATTTTGCCAGGTTGGCCTTTTCATGTGTGAGCCTTTTGACCCTGTTGGCCTATTGCATGTCGACCAATAATGGTTGTCCTAATGACTGCAGACCTTTCTAATGTAGATCTGGTGATCCCTAGTCATAGTGGAAGGCAATATGATAACTCTGTCAGGTTTGCTATAGTTTAAGTTAAACCAAATTAACAAGTTAGCTTGGAAAATTCTTGCTGCAAAAAGATAATTAGAGGACTATCTTGAGGATTTTTACAAATGAAGTAGATCTTTACATTGAACTGGAGTAGAGACAATGGAGGAAGGAGGTACAGAACTTTTTGTAGGCAATGATGATGTATTGTACAAGTAGGATGGGCTGTCTGGTACTGTCTATGTCACTTCTCTGTTGATTTAACTATAATTGCCTTCTATTCTTTTATCTTGCTCTACCAGAACGTCTTTGTTTTATTTCATTTGGCATTGATCCTCTGTGTTTTCTAAATGGAATTGCCGCTCTTGTATGTTATTGACAATGTGTTTACATTTTTCTCTGCAAGGACATGTTATTAAATTCACTTTGGATCTCTTTGTTAGAGATTTTCCTAAGCTTCTGCACATTATAGATTTATGATAAATATTTCATTTTGCCTCAGTATTCTTTTGTAAATTTGCTGCATTATTCCTTCAGTTATGATTATCATTTGTTTTATCTGTCTAATAAAATATGCAGAATGGGAGAAAATATTGTCCTGGAATAGGCAGAACAGGTCAAAGCATGTACAGTCATTGAATATTTTGCATTTGTCAGATTAGGAAGCAAAAATAATTGTAATTAGTTTCATTTTTTTTTTCAACCAATGTACCTTGTATAAATTACTTTAATCCTACTGTACTGTACATAAAATAGCAATAGAAGAAGATTTCAGATAAAGGTAAGATGTGAATATTAAAGTGTATTGTTTTGAGCCATAGTGAGTGGAGATGCATTGGATTCATTGTATTGTACATCAAATGCTGTTTGATGCTCAGTACCATTTCCAGCACAAGGTAAATTAACTTGATGAATATGTGTCTAAAGCAAGAACAGCAAACAGAAAACAAAAAAAAATTGCAGCTTTCTACACAGTCCTGCTTCAGTGTCAATAAATATTGTAACAGTAAAAATTAGAACAATAAAAATAAATGTAAGATATATAAAATAAGCAAAGACACAAATATTGATAACAATTCATTCCAAAAGGACCACCATATTTTCTTACAATTACTGTATATACAAATGTGGGATCACAGATGGGTGGGTTATCCGATACCTCCCGAATTGAGTGCAGAGGAGGTTGGGTCAAATACTGGTATGTGCCTGAAATCAGGAGGCGAGGCTTAGTGACAAGAGGGTGTGGCCCTGTGCAAAATGCCGTGCTGGCGATCCACACCTAGTTATTTGTCATGCTGGGAGCTTGCCCAGCACTCTGGGATCTGCTGGACAGCATAGAGCCTCTCCCAAAGCTAGCTCACTGTCATCCATTCACCACCGCTCCGCAATAAAATGTAGTACAATACAGAGCAGCAGTGTCAGAGTGTCCTCCCAAACCAACTTCCACAGTGACAGAATGTCCCCTCCAAGCCCCCACCACCACAACCAAAGAGACACTGTGGCAAGTGGGTGGGCCAGAGGGACAGTCCCAGAAAAATGGGACTGTCCCATCATCTAGATCTAGAAATATTAACAAAAAAACCCTTAAAACAAAAAAAACCCATAACTGAACTGCAAATATTGGAAATACAGATACACTGTTAAAGACAGACAGACACAGCTGGTGCCAGTTTTTAAATAAAGTCTTGAGAACATCAGTGGCAGGTGAATTAACTTCGATTCTGTCTCTATTACTGAGTTGTACAAGCAGCAGCCATTTTTCTGGAGACCAAAAATTCACAGAATCTGTCAGAAATAACTATCGGACTTCAGTGATTATTAGTGATGTGCACCGGACATTTTTTGGGTTTTGGGTTTTGGTTTTGGATTCGGTACCGCGGCCGTGTTTTGGATTCGGACGCATTTTGGCAAAACCTCCCTGAAATTTTTTTGTCGGATTCGGGTGTGTTTTGGATTCGGGTGTTTTTTTTACAAAAAAACCCTCAAAAACAGCTTAAATCATGGAATTTGGGGGTCATTTTGATCCCATAGTATTATTAACCTCAATAACCATAATTTCCACTCATTTTCAGTCTATTCTGAACACCTCACACCTCACAATATTATTTTTAGTCCTAAAATTTGCACCGAGGTCGCTGGATGACTAAGCTAAGCGACCCAAGTGGCCGGCACAAACACCTGGCCCATCTAGGAGTGGCACTGCAGTGTCAGACAGGATGGCAGATTTAAAAAATAGTCCCCTAACAGCGCATGATGCAAAGAAAAAAAGAGGTGCACCAAGGTCGCTGGCTGAGCAAAGCGACCCAAGTTGCCGGCACAAACACCTGGCCCATCTAGGAGTGGCACTGCAGTGTCAGACAGGATGGCACTTCAAAAAATAGTCCCCAAACAGCACATGATGCAAAGAAAAAGAGAGGTGCACCAAGGTCGCTGGATGGCTAAGCTAAGCGACCCAAGTGGCCAACACAAACACCTGGCCCATCTAGGAGTGGCACTGCAGTGTCAGACAGGATGGCAGATTTAAAAAATAGTCCCCAAACAGCACATGATGCAAAGAAAAAAAGACGTGCAATGAGGTAGCTGTGTGACTAAGCTAAGCGACCCAAGTAGCCGACACAAACACCTGGCCCATCTAGGAGTGGCACTGCAGTTTTCTAGCGACAGGATGAGTGCTTCTATCCTCATGTGAATCTGAACCACTAGCCATGAATATAGGTCAGGGCCTCAGCCGTTCCTTGCCACTCCGTGTCGTAAATGGCATATTGGCAAGTTTACGTTTCTCCTCAGACGTTTTTAATTTAGATTTTTGGGTCATTTTACTGAACTTTTGTTTTTTGGATTTTACATGCTCTCTACTATGACATTGGGCATCGGCCTTGGCAGACGACGTTGATGGCATTTCATCGTCTCGGCCATGACTAGTGGTAGCAGCTTCAGCAAGAGGTGGAAGTGGATCTTGATCTTTCCCTATTTTACCCTCCACATTTTTGTTCTCCATTTTTTAATGTGTGGAATTATATGCCAGCAATATATCAATAGCAATGGCCTACTGTACCGTACTGCTATATATTATATACTGGTGGTCAGCAAAATTATGCACTGTCCTCCTACTACTGCGCACAACAGCTAAAATGCACCACAGGTATGGATGGATAGTATACTTGATGATACAGAGGTAGGTAGAGCAGTGGACTACTGTACCGTACTGCTATATATTATATACTGGTGGTCAGCAAAATTATGCACTGTCCTCCTACTACTGCGCACAACAACTAAAATGCACCACAGATATGGATGGATAGTATACTTGACGACACAGAGGTAGGTAGAGCAGTGGACTACTGTACCGTACTGCTATATATTATATACTGGTGGTCAGCAAAATTATGCACTGTCCTCCTACTACTGCGCACAACAACTAAAATGCACCACAGGTATGGATGGATAGTATACTTGATGACACAGAGGTAGGTAGAGCAGTGGCCTACTGTACCGTAATGCTATATATTATATACTGGTGGTCAGTAAAATTATGCACTGTCCTCCTACTACTGTCCACAACAACTAAAAGCACCACATGTATGGATGAATAGTATACTTGACGACACAGAGGTAGGTAGAGCAGTGGACTACTGTACCGTACTGCTATATATTATATACTCGTGGTCAGCAAAATTATGCACTGTCCTCCTACTACTGCGCACAACAACTAAAATGCACCACAGGTATGGATGGATAGTATACTTGACGACACAGAGGTAGGTAGAGCAGTGGACTACTGTACCGTACTGCTATATATTATATACTGGTGGTCAGCAAAATTATGCACTGTCCTCCTACTACTGCGCACAACAACTAAAATGCACCACAGGTATGGATGGATAGTATACTTGACGACACAGAGGTAGGTAGAGCAGTGGCCTACTGTACCGTACTGCTATATATTATATACTCGTGGTCAGCAAAATGATGCACTATCCTCCTACTACTGTGCACATCAACTAAAATGCACCACAGGTATGGATGGATAGTATACTTGACGACACAGAGGTAGGTAGAGCAGTGGACTACTGTACTGTACTGCTATATATTATATACTGGTGGTCAGAAAAATTATGCTCTGTCCTCCTACTACTGCGCACAACAACTAAAATGCACCACAGGTATGGATGGATAGTATACTTGACGACACAGAGGTAGGTAGAGCAGTGGCCTACTGTACCATACTGCTATATATTATATACTGGTGGTCAGCAAAATTATGCACTGTCCTCCTACTACTGCGCACAACAACTAAAATGCACCACAGGTATGGATGGATAGTATACTTGATGACACAGAGGTAGGTAGAGCAGTGGACTACTGTACCATACTGCTATATATTATATACTGGTGGTCAGCAAAATTATGCACTGTCCTCCTACTACTGCGCACAACAACTAAAATGCACCACAGGTATGGATGGATAGTATACTTGACGACACAGAGGTAGGTAGAGCAGTGGACTACTGTACCGTACTGATATAATACTGGTGGTCACTGGCCAGCAAAATTATGCACTCTCCTCCTACTATATACTACAATGCAGCCATAGGTGTGCGCAGGGGGGGTGCCTGGTGCGCACAGGCACCCCCTAATGTCTGGCACCCCGATCTCACATGCCTGATGCAGCGATCACCGAGCAAGCTGATTACTGTCCCCTCTGCGCTGCACCCTGTCAGGACTGTATTACTGACCGGACGCCTGGGTTAATCAAAGGTGCCACTGCCACCGGCTTTCAAACTCCCGGCTCCACCTCCATGTACAAAAACAATGTGATGTGATGTGATTACGTCATGCTGCTCGCACGCCCACCCACCACACCCGCCACATGCCCACCTCTCTCCTTCTATGCTATGCCAACGCCAGCCACTGATAAGGAGCAGCATGCTGCCTGCGTTCCTCTTAGGAAGACAAATTCAATACTGCCAGGTGGTCTGCAGCAGCATTGACACGTCACTCGTTTTTCCAGCAGCCGCAGTACTAGTCTGCAACTGTCAATGTCAGTGAGTGACTGGCTTGTAAGTAAGCTGTTGCAGCTTGCAGAGGAAAGAGCTGGCTGAGGAGGAGCAGTGTAATTGCAGTGAGTGCCATCAGGGGTGTTTGTTTGGTGCACACCATAACATCTGACAATGTATCTGCTTTATTAGGATTTGTACAAGGGTGGATATTTTATATTGCATTGACCGTCAATAGATGGTGCTAGACACGCCCAAAAGGCGGTGCTAGACACAACCCTCCGACGGTGCACCCCCTAATAAAATGTGCTGCGCACGCCTATGAATGCAGCACAGATATGGAGCGTTTTTCAGGCAGAGAACGTATAATACTGGTAGTCACTGGTTAGCAAAACTCTGCACTGTCCTCCTACTTTATAATACTGGTGGTCCCCAGTCCCCACAATAAAGCACACTGAGCACAGATATTTGCAACACACTGAGCACAGATATGGAGCGTTTTTCAGGTAGAGAACGTAGATATTTTCAGCACACTGAGCACAGATATTTGCAAGCACACTGAGCACAGATATTTGCAGCACACTGAGCACAGATATTTGCAGCACACTGAACACAACTGAGAGAACGCTGCACACGTCCTCTCCCTATCATCTCCAATGCACGAGTGAAAATGGCAGCGACGCGCGGCTCCTAATATAGAATATGAATCTCACGAGAATCCGACAGAGGGATAACGACGTTCTGGCGCGCTCCGGTTAACCGAGCAAGGCGGGAGGATCCGAGTCTGCCTCGGACCCGTGTAAAATGGGTGAAGTACAGGGGGGTTCGGATTCCGAGGAACCGAACCCGCTCATATCTAGTGATTATATGAAACTCCTCCACTACATTTCATATTCTTACTTACAGTAAGTGTACAACATATCATATGTTTTATTTCTGACTCAACTTCCCAAAGCTATAAATATGCCCGCCTTCCTTTATCTATCCGATGCCTTATTGTTTGGTTAACCCATATTTTCTTTGGCATGTTTCTGCTGTTTAGAAAATGTTGTGCCTCCTTTGTCATTTTCTTACTAGTGCCAAGGAAGCCTAGCATGTGAAGTCATATAAGAGTAATGCAGGCCACACATTTACGGCCCAACTCCCTGTTCTTCTTATTCAATCTGTAGATTGGCAATCTGATTGGCTGACATTAATGATCGTCAATCCACCAAGGAATCAGGAAAATACTGCATGTTAGACCCAAGTTTAGTATGTATTCACAGGCTTTGATGAGAGTGTGCACTATTAAATCATTATTATCTATGTACAGTATGTATGGTTTCCTACACTTCCATCTCATCTCCTTTCTCAGTATTTGATGGATATTAAGTAATGGACAACGTTTATGGGTAATTAGAATTGCTTGTTAGTATGTTGTTCTTATTGGGCCAGGCTTTCTTCTATGGATATTATAGTGACACTCAAGGTCAGACAGGCCCAAAGGTGTCCAGGGGAGATCCCAGTTGGGTCCCACTGCCTGAGGGCCTTACCCACTCCTCTAGGGCTCAGTAACTTGATGGATCAGGATTGTCAATGAACTTGGGTGCTTGGTTGGTTTCTATGGAAACTACACCAAGATTAGCTTTCCTGTTCTCTCCTTTATATAGGTGCCCTGATCTTTGCATGAATCTAATGGTTGCCAAGTTCATCTGTGGCAGCTGGCCACACCTCTTCCACTGGTGGCTGGCAACACCCCTTAAATTGAGCTTCTACCACTGCATTTCCTGCTGGGTCTTCATGCCCCAGTCCAATGCTGGTGATACTGGTGCTAAATACTATGACAATATATCACAATGCATATGTTCATGCAATAAGCTCATGTCAGGGAGTCCTGCAGGTTGCACATGAAATACATTAGGGAGCTCAATCTGATTTGCAGATAAAAGTAAATGCAGTAGTTTGTATTAGTGGTCACCCATCTGCAGGTTTATGCAAATGGCCTACAAACTCCTTCCCTTGTGCACATCCATGTGAACAAATATGCAAGTACTAATATTGCATGCCCACTGTAGTGTCCGTACACACTATAATACCAATTGTTCTTTTTCTTTGTATTATTATGCAGGTTTACACTCCTTCCTGTCTGTAGGCAGGGTTTAGCATGCCAGAAAACGTCACCAGAGTGAAGGTGTAAGATCGTAGATGCCAGCCATTTGTACTTCCTTCTTATGGCAGCAGCTAGGGTTTTTTTGGATGGTTTTAAGGTGCCTTTGTTCCAGATTAGTGAGCTTGCCATGGACAAATGGTCAGAGTTTCTCAGCCTTCTTTTAATTAAAGATCAGCTGTTGTTCTGTAAGATCCACATGTCTAAAACTGCTGGCACAGGTAGCCTGATTTCTGTGAAGCTGCATGCATCCCCTAGCATTTGTTCTTTTACACTACAGTATCTTCCATTTTTTGTTTAACAAGTGAGGCCCTTAGGTGGTTCCCAATGGCAGGCTCATCTGGATTGTTTGCCGCTTACTAAATTCCATTTAAGAGGTATGTTTAAGCATGTTTTGGGTACTCTACATCTCTCAATTAGCACTGCAAGTATCGTAAAATCAATTTTCAATGTCTGTCCCTAAACTGGGGTATGTGCTGGCCTAGTTATAGGATGTTACATTCATCAAAAATACTGCTGAACGGGGGTTCCCAGAATCGCTGGTTATATATCTGGGCATGAATGATCTTGGTACAAGGAAGAGCATAGATGTTCTTTTATAATGAATGATGATTAAGATGGGATATCTGCCCCTGACCTCATATATAGATGGTTTGTGCAGATAGTTTCCTGGTGGGTGTGGAAGTCAGGGATGTGTGGTGAGGTAAATGGCTCAGGAGACACTGTCTAGTTCCAGAGCCAGATTTACACACAATTTATGAGGCAAAGGGTGCATGTGGGCATTATGTAAAGGTGCAGCAGTACAGCATAAATGACTGGAAATTTGGTGAGTTTTTATCAGAGAGGTGCAGAAAAGTTAGCCAGGTGAGGCAATGCCTCACCTGCCATAGACTTTTTCCTCCAGAGTTTTGACTATACAAATGATTAAAATAATACAAAGAAGATATTTCTCATACATTCTTTGTATTTTTCATATACTTTATATCACAGGTTCTGAAACTCTGTCCTCAGGACCCTACACGGTTCATGTTTTGCAGGTCACCAGTAGATTTTTAAAATGTGACAGTTCGTGATACACAGTGCACCTGCTGGGTGACATGGAAACCGTGAACCGTGTGTGGTCCTGAGGACCGAGTTTGAGAACCACTGCTTTATATAGTCAAAACTCTTGCACAAATGTTAGTATGACAGGAAAGGCTCTGCCTCACCCCACCGCACGTCACTGGTTGAAGTGGCCTCAGGGAAGTGTTGCTTTGGATGGGGTATGGAAGAAGTTAATTTGTTGTTGGCATGTGGAAGAAGAATGGTTTGCATACAGTTTAATTATAGAAACACACTAATCTGTTTCACGTGGATGTGTTTTAATGGATCGGCTCTTTTTCTTTTGGGGATTGACATTATGAGGTCACTTTGGGTGGAGGGCTGCAGTTCTGTTAAACCTGGCTTTTGCTATTCGGTTACCACAGTAGTAGTTGCAAGTCATTCCCCCTGTAATCTGGGCAACGTTTACTAATGTCTTTAGGAAAGGAGTGGTCATTTTCCTTGTACTATGCCAAGCAAGGGGTCCAGTTCACTTGCAACTCAGGTTGTGTCAAGTGGTGGTGCTACAAATCCATTTTGTTTATGGTTGAGTGGGCTGTAATGCTGCCTGAGCCACCTTTCTTTCTCATTAAAAATGAATAAAGAAGCTGTGACTATAATTTGATAATTACAGTGTCCTGTCTTTAGTATTATGTTTTAAGGATTAGGGTTATGTTTTACTATAGTTTTAGAATATTATTTGTGCCCATCATCCAATAATCAGCATAGAATTTTCTGAAGTAATATCTGAAACTTTATATTCTATTAATTCTTTTATCAATATACCATTAAAAGAAGTATCTCCTAATATTTTATTCTTTCTGAAAAAAGTTTATTTCTCCTATTTACAAACAAAAGTTAACTTGTCCTCTATAATTCCTGAAGATGTGTCTTTCCAGACTTCACAATACCCATCAGCCCACAGGTTCAATGTCTAACTGATTTTCCATGTTTACGTAACTGATTTTCCAAGTATTCTGCTTACACTGTTTCTTAGTTTTCTGACACTACAACTGTTGAATTAACTCTTCTATTTTTGTTTTATTTCTTTATTATTTTTCCTTATCTGAAATGCCACTGCTTCTACACATCTAATAGTTTCCTTGGAACCACACAAACTTTCTTGTTACCATAGCAACAAGTGTCTCAATATCACTACAGAGTTTCAAACTTGTTTTAGCTATGTGCACATGTGTACTAAATGCTGATTCAAATGTACAGTAACAAAGCACCATATTAATAACTGAATAAAAAAGTAACAAAAAATTGACAGATACGAATACAAAAATGATGAAGCGGGATGTAGGAACTTTATTTCATGCAGAAGTATGGTTGGTAGCATATTACTTGCATCTACACATTAGAAGGCTGGTAGAAGAATGTGTCTTTAATGGTGACATTTATGACTATCAGCAACACAATCCTACACTTTGCAGCCACTTTTGGGTTTTATTTACTGTTCCAAAGGACTGAATTAAAGTGATCTAATTAATCAGGACTAGATTAAGGGCCACATTTGCCTAGGGTTAAAAATGTTTAAGGGCCTATACTTAGAAGGGAAAGAGTATTGATCGGAGCAGTGTGTGTGTGGCCAGTGCTGTGTGGGTGTGATCAGTGCTTTGTGGGTGTGGCCATGCACACCCCCTACACTATAAGTCCCACTGTCTCCCTAAATACATAAAAATAGAAAAGTTGTTAGGGACCAACCAGATTAGGTAATCTGGACATGGTGGGTGGGCCCATATATTTTGGCAAAAATTGTTAGATTGCTAAATTGTTAGATTTCTGAGATTATTAGAATTATTCTGATTAGCAGTGCTTAGTACTATAGAGTGTGCATCAGAATGTTTTGAGACAATAAAAAAAACAATTTTAATACTTATGATTTATGGGCAATTGTGTGTCCTGATAGGCAGCTGGTCATCATGTTGCTGCCATGATGATAGGCCTATTTTTAAGTGGAGACCTGGAGCGATAGCTCCATCTGTCCCATTGTTAATATGTCTTTAAAAAATAATATAATTGACGAGGTCATGATCTCGACTGGAAGATGGAGATTTCCTGACCTCCTGGTAGGAACTGCAGCAGCAGGCTAGTGCGACCACATGGTTCAAACAGTTGGCTGATGTTATCGCAGGTGATCTGGTGATGCATAGATCACTTATGTACGCCGGAGGCATCTACTTAGTATCAGCCTCTTGCTGCATTACCATACCAGTGCATGGCTGCTGCTTTCCAGGAAGCAGCGGGAATAGCACCTCCTACCACATCTGAATCAGGCTCATAATAATGTCAATCATTCAGTGTTTTAGGTTCCCCCTAATCAATAGCGCTCTAGGCAAATGCCTATATTTGCCTATTGGTATCGTAAAACTTGACAGGGAATCATACACTACTGCAAATTAGATCATTTCTGGAGCAGAACAGTTCATCAGGGAACATTGTAAAACTTGCCTATGACGTTTTTTTAAAATACAAAACATTATTGCCTATTGCTATTCAATTTGACCTGAATATTGGTGAGACTATTTATTAATAAATGTTGGTCATACTGTATGTTTCATTTCTTTCAAGGAATGTTTTGTTAATTTTTTTTTTTTTACAAAAAGAATTATCAAAAAGCAAAAAAGATGTATTCTGTGTTGAATACAATTCTCTATGGGATGAACACTTACCCCACCCCAAAGTAGTATACAGTATGTTTTACAGAATAAATAAAATCAAATAATTTTTATCAGATTTTTCTATCCTGCTCGTCTTTTGAGACTATCAATCTGCCACTTACATTATGTCTCACTTCTGACAAGCTGTGAAAAGAATGTGCTGAATGAACTGGCAAGAATAGACTATAAAATGCAATGCATTTTTCATTACAATACATATTCTGTAGAGAAAATGATTTTTGGCTTTGGTTAGCTTGGTTCATAAACCCCAAAAAACAAACCGTACCACTGCAAATTTCTCATAACATAACAAAAAACAAAAAAATAGATATGACTGAAACCCCAATAGGTAAGGAAATCTTAACTAAAAACCAGAAGATGTATTGGGTGTAAAAGTAGAACAATGCATAGAAGATAACTTTGTTGGAAATATTGTTCTATTATTATAACTGAATTAATCTAACATCCACAGGGAGCATTCTATCACACGTATGGGAAAATAAGATATTGAAAAGGAATTACGATTAGCATAAAATCAATTGTTATTTCTACGATTTACTGTTCCAGTACAAATCCCAACGCCTGATTTGTATACGTCTTAAAAATTCTATTGACTGCAGTATATTAAAAATGTTAATCAAATATCATTATAAAGATTCCAAAATAGTTTAATTAAATAATTGACATTAAGGAGAAATTAACTGATACAATGAATTTATATACTGTGGCATGCAAATGACACCATTCAGAGCAGAACGCCCTTCTTTGTAAATTTATGTTTCTGTTAATGATAGATGAAGATGTAATACTAAAGAGATATAACTAGCTATTTCATACAGTTACCACATACTTGTCTAATGTCCCGGAACGTACGGGAGATTCACAGACTTTGGGGAAGGCTGCCATACTCCCAAGAGAGGAGAAAAGCCCACTTGTACAAAGAAATTGGAGGTCTGAGGACCTGATAACATGATTTGTGGTGAATCACACCATGATGGCCCAGTCCTCTCTTGCATAATACTAGGAACCGCTTCACTATACTGGAAAAGTGGAGCTACGATGATGCAATTCACTGTTCTACCAGGGCACCACACTGGCATCTACTGAGCGGCTTGAGTGTTAGGATCTCCTGCTCTGTGCTGCCACGTCGCCATGGCAACCGGGAGGCAAGTGTTAGCGATGTAACCTGAGCGCAGCTGATACTCCGGTCCGGGTTTTTACTGTGTAGTGGTTACAGGCTCTGTGCATGGCAGGGAATCCGGCGCTGGTTTTGTGCTCTGAGTGGGGCGTGGACAGCACCTGCTATATAAACCATCCTCTCAGGCTAGGCAAATGCTGCTGAATCTTTGTTTGTTAGTCAGTTCCAGAGAGTTAGCTAGTACTGTGTGACTTTGTATTTACTTGTTGCTTACTGCGAATAGGCCTTGTGATTCGGTACTTCATTCTGCCAATCCGGACCTAGCAGTAAGACTGGAGTCAGTTGTTTGATCTGCTGGGGTTCTTTTGCTATTCTGTGAACCCAGCAGGTTTGCGGCTGTACTCTCAGACCTGCTTGCTTAATCCTCCCTCACTGTGCAGGGCGTCCAGGTGTCAGTTTAGTGGCAGTAAGCTGAACCTGTGCCCTGCAAGTGGGGGTTAGGATTGTGGATACTCTCCTTGTGTCTATATTTCTATCTCTGACCAAGGAGTTTATTCCCACACCCGTTGGTAACCCTTTGGGGTTTTTTCTGTTGCTCTTAGCAACATCATTTCAGGTGCTCCACATGTTAGATCACTACACATCGCTTCATTGTCCGCTCTATTCTATCTGAGCATTCCTGACACTAGGGAGACACCCAATTCCTGAGCATATGGGCTTCTCCGTTCACTTTGTGTTTATTAGTTATTCCATCACCTCCTGTGTATGTTATGTTATACTGTCTGTGAGTTCGTTTGCTTCGCTTCCCTCTCTGTTCATACACCGGTATACTCCTGTTAGCACTGGTGTGCGTAACATTGAGTAAATAGTGGACTAGTATGAATTACCAGATGTTTCATTAATTAATCGGCCTTGCTATGTTATGGTTAAAAAAACTTGAACCACCTTCTGGATAAACATGTATACGATATCTGTTGCGATGCGGTTAAGATGCGGGCTGCAGGGTCAGTAGATGGACGTCACAATCCCAACACCCGGCATCCTGACCGTAAGTATAGAGGGTGGGTTAGGGTGAGGTTGATTGGGGTTACATATAGGTGCCACTCGGTAAGGGGTTTACAGTTAGGCTGTGGGGAGGAGGGGTTAGGGTTTGACTGTGGGGAGGGGGTTTAGGGTTTGACTGCAAGGAGGGGGTTTAGGGTTTAGCTGCAGGGAGGGGGGTTAGGTTTTGACTGTGGGGAGGGGGGTTAGGGTTTGGCTGTGGGGAGGGGGGTTAGGGTTTGACTGCTGGGAGGGGGGTTAGGGTTTGGCTGCAGTGAGAGGGGGTTAGGGTTAGTCACCACTGGGGGGATGATAGGTTTAGACACTAAGAGGGAAGGGTTAGGGTTAGGCTGCAGGGAAGGGGGTGTTAGGTTAAGGCACTAAGGGGGAGGTTAAGGATAAGCACTAAGGGAAGAGGGTTAGGGTTAGGGTTAGGCTGTAGGAAGGGAGGCTTGGGTTTAGGGGGTAGGAGAGAGAAGGGAATATACAATCCCTGTTGGGATTTCTAACATCGGGATGTTGGCATCAGTATTGTGTCCCCAGGCCTCCCATCAGCTGGCTAATCATACTGAACGCCATCTGTTATTATATCCAATCTTGTGTTTTTTACTATACAGTATATTTTTACTATACAGTATATGTGCACTTTCATTATTTGTTTTATTTTCATGATGTAATAGTTCTGTGTGCATTGAGGATGGGGACAGCCATAAATAGTTGAAAAGATTACAGTATTTGTAATCAAACACTCTGTTTGAACTCCTGACAGGAAACAGGCTAAATGCTGCTGAACAATTATGAGAAACCTTTTTAGGCACGAACTGTGTGATGAAGAAGGCAGTGGTCATGTGAAATGCATAAGAACATTTTATGTAGAATTGATGTATGCTGTATTGGGTTGTCACCTTTTAAGACACAGAGGTGATTGTGTTTGTGATCTGTGTTTTTTAGAGAAATATCATAGACTCTTCAGTTGGGGGGTACGTGCACCAGAAAGGACTTTGGGGCAGACATATTAACCTGGAGAAGGCATAAAGAAATGATAAACCAGTGATAAGTGCAAGGTTTTTAAACGCACCAGTACAGACTCAACCAACCATTAGAGAGGACATAAACTCCTGATAACATAAATATCACAGCTAGAAGCATTGCTGAATGTGGAGAGGTACGATCACGGTTTTCTGTCCACAGTTTGATGTGATCTAGTGGAAAGCTGCTCTACGAGCTGTTTTCAATATAATTGGTTCCAATACTATTGCTCTTAGAAACCTCCAAACCAAGTGAGGTTCAGTGGATAAGCATAAAATGAGCTACATCTAATAATCTGTTGAATTGATATCCCATGTGGTGAAATCGAGTTCGATACCACTTTTTAAGTGTTTTTATTTGCCTTTTGAAGACACGCTAAGTTGCTTGTTCATACTGTGATTTTTTTATTATAAATAAAATACCCCTGATGAAGTCTGTGAGACGAAACGCGTTGGTTTAAGACAGCGATTTTGTCATTCCTTTAAGGAGAATTAATCATCATGTCGATATGTGACTGAAATGAATTGTTACCAACATCAATATCTGTATGAAACATTTACTGTCATTTTGGACATACTGTGATACAGCTCATTTTTATTGTGTTTTATAAAAATAAATAAGTCTATTTCTTATGATTATTTTATTGTACAAGTGAAAATATTTTTGACATACCAAAGAATATCACTAGCTCCCTGGGGAAACCCCTTTCTTTGTTATATATATATATATATATATATATATATATTTAGGTTGAATGGTCGTGCAATCAATGCTCAGTGTCCTTGTATGAGAAGAGTCCGTAATTTCTCAATGATGTGAATGCAGGCACCTCTTAATTGGACAATGTTACCACCATTGTTCATCCATAGATAATAGCACTAAAAAAGAAATGAGGGCGCACTCGGTGAGATATAAGTGTCAAAACGTTTTACTACACATAACATATGCTCACATACATCATAGTTTAAAGGCACCAGTGTGCAGAAGAATTGCTGCCATATCCGGATCACAGCCTGCGGCTCATCCCACACAGCTCTGGCTATCGTCTCCAATGTATCAGCGTCTCAGCTTACAAACTCACTGCTCACAATCAGCAAATTAGCCATGTCCTCAATTGGCCACGTCCAACGCGTTTCATCACCGAAGTCCAACGGTGACGAAACGCGTTGGGCGTGGCCAATTGAGGACGTGGCTAATTTGCTGATTGTGAGCAGTGAGTTTGTAAGCTAAAACGCTGATACATTGGAGACGATAGCCAGAGCTGTGTGGGATGAGCCGCAGGCTGTGATCCGGAGACGGCAGCGATTCTTCTGCACACTGGTGCCTTTAAACTATGATGTATGTGAGCATATGTTATGTGTAGTAAAACGTTTTGACACTTATATCTCACCGAGTGCGCCCTCATTTCTTTTTAGTGATATATATATATATATATATATATATATATGTGTATATATATACTGTATATATGTTAATCCAACTGCTAAATTTGATTGGCAGGAGGGCAGATCTTGGTGAAGTTTATATGGAAACATACCAAGCGTCCATGTTCATCTATGTTCTTGCTCTAATAGGTGTCTGACCCAGTAATAGAGTAACAGTGTATAAAGTAAGTGCACAGTCTGGAACCTGACATTAGGGGAGGGGTTGGGGCCCGCAGGCAGTGGCAATCATCTGAGGTTTCCCCTATACCCCTGTGGGTCAGTCTAACGCTTCCATTTTAGCATCCATTATATACCATATGCTAATACATATAGTATATAGGCCCTCATTCCGAGTTGTTCGCTCGCTAGCTGCTTTTAGCAGCATTGCACACGCTAGGCCGCCGCCCTCTGGGAGTGTTGCAAACGAAAAATTAGCAGAACTACCACTAAATAATTATTTGCAGTTTCTGAGTAGCTCCAGACCTACTCACAGATTGCGATCAGCTCAGTCCGTTTAGTTCCTGGTTTGACGTCACAAACACACCCTGCGTTCGACCAGCCACTCCCACGTTTCTCCAGACACTCCCACATTTTTCCCTGACATGCCTGCGTTTTTCAGCACACTCCCAGAAAATGCTCAGTTACCACCCAGATACGTCCCTTTCCTGTCAATCTCTCACCGATCAGCAGAGCGACTGAAAAGCGCCGCAGGATCAACAGCAAATCTACTAAGTTTGTAGTTAAATAACTAAGCGCATGTGCCCTGCGTGCCTTGCGCGTGCGCATTTAGCAACAAATCGCAGCATAGCGAAAATCGGCAACGAGCGAACAACTCGGAATGACCACCATAATGCAGTACAGTAAACCAGGCATGCAAGCAAAGCATAATGTACACACATGAGCCTACAATCCAGTGAAGTCATGTCTACGCTGTGACCTTAACCCAGCAGAGACTGCAGACAGCAAGATCAAATAGGTAATAATAATTAAACTGAAAAAATAAAATCATTGTTTGGTCGGCCTATAACAGACATGGCGAGGTAGGAATATTAATTAGCAATGGAGAAAACCTGTAGCAAAATATCTTTTTATCATGACCAAGTTTGTAAATGCTGATGTTGCTGACAAGGTCTTGCATGCCAAGCGGAGATCTCGCAGGATTACGTTGTTATGGTGATGTGTCTCAGAACAGATGAGTCATGAGACTGGAAATGCAGCACTGATCATCTGTAGAATTTTATTTAAATAATGACAGTGCTTAGACAGACACGTCTATTGTATGCAGCAGTTTCCACCGCTCAGAGTGCACTTTTCATGTGTGGATAATAGGAATATGCTGAAATGTTTACATTTCACAGCTGCTGAAAAAAACTGTGTTCAATATATTTTTTTTTTCCAAAGTAGATTAAGTTAAATCGTATTAAATCGAAACAATAATGTGAATTGTTGCCCTCTGCTGTAAATAACATATTCTAAAAGATAGCAGAAGAATCAATCTTCATCTGTAGAGAGGAGCCTGATGTTGCTGAAAAATCACAACCGCCACAGAAGGGTCCAGATTGGGGCCATCTAGGGCTAGATTCAGATGTGGCTAGAGGAGCAATCTCTGCTGCTTCCAAGTAGGCATCAGCTGTGTACTAGTACCTGTATGTTAATACAGCAGGAGGCATCTGATATAAGTAGACACTTCCTGCTTGCATTAGTGATGTGTGCTGCGTCTTATGACACAGCATCAGATCACCTGCAACGGTTCCGGTATGAATGGTCGACCATGTTATGGTCGACAGTCATTAGGTCGACCACTATTGGTCGACATTGACATGGTCGACATGGACACATGGTCGACACATGAAAATGGTCGACACATGAAAATGGTCGACATATGGAAAGGTCGACATGAGTTTTTTAACTTTTTTTGGTGTCGTTTTTTGCGTAAAGTGACTGTGAACCCCAATTAGTGCACCGCGTCCCCTCGCATGGCTCGCTTCGCTCGCCATGCTTCGGGCATGGTGCCTTCGCTTCGCTCGGCACACTTTACCGTTCCAATTGTAGTCCATGTGGATCGTAAAGTATGGAAAAGTTCCCCAAAAGAAAAAAAAGGTTAAAAAAATCATGTCGACCTTTTCATATGTTGACCTTTCATGTGTCGAAAATTTTCATGTGTCGACCATGTGTCCATGACGACCATGTCAATGTCGACCAATAATGGTCGACCTAATGACTGTCGACCATAACATGGTCGACCAATGTGAACGGATACCACCTGCAACACTATTGGCTGGTTCCATGACACATGGGGTTATGCAAGCCAGCCGCCACAATTCCTACAAAGGGGTCGATTCAATTCGGCAACAGATGAATAGCGCCGGGAATTATCTCCCGACGCTATTCAATTCAGCTAAAGTTAAGTCGGCGACTTAACAGGTAGTTCTCCGACTTAACTACCCACGGCGATGCTGATTCCCGACAGAATCAGTCTTGCGCCGGCCGCGTGGCAGCACTTTTGTCGATTTTCTTCTCTCACCCCCCAGGGGTGAGAGAAGAATTCCTGACAATTGCGGGTAACTAGTAGCTGAATTGAATAGCGTCGGGAGCTAATTCCCGGCGCTATTCATCTGTTGCCGATTTGAATCGACCCCAAAGAGTCGAGGACATTTCTGTCTTCCGATGGAGTCCCTGGACTCAGCACTCCCCCAAACAGAAGCAACATGCCTCTGTTTTGAGAAATGACAGCCATCGCTGCCCCCTCCCTATTTCAATTGGCAGCAGACTGTCAGTTACTGACTGTCTGCAACCGTAGTGTGTCCAGCGATGTAGGTACATGTGCAGTACGGGTCCGGCGCATGCGCAAAGTACTGAACATTGGTACTGTATGTGCTGCACTTCCAACCACATCTGCGTCAGGTCACTGATACTGGATAGAACAGAAACAAGTGAAAAGTTGTGGCAGATTTCACATTTCTATGAATGTCAAGGTCTCTCCGCCACCAAGTAACAAGGCATTATTTTATTTGAAATGTTTAAAAAAAAATCAAATTATAATTTTAAAAAACCTATAAAATTACAAATTGAACCAGTCTACAATATTCACAACTATAATGAATTTCAACGGAGATGCAGCTTTTTCCCCATGAACTGTCGAAGGTTACAATGAATAGACATTGTAAATAAATGTAGCTTCATTTTCTCTATTGATATGGGGGGTCATTCCGAGTTGTTCGCTCATTGCCAATTTTCGCTATGCTGCGATTAGTTGCTAAATGCGCATGCGCATGGTATGCAGTGCGAATGCGCTAAGTTATTTTACACAAAACTTAGTAGATTTGCTGTTGTTCGTGCGGCGCTTTTCAGTCGCACTGCTGATCGGTGAGTGATTGACAGGAAGTGGGTGTTTCTGGGTGGCAACTGAGCGTTTTCCAGGAGTGTGCTAAAAAAAAGCAGGCGTGTCAGGGAAAAACGCGGGAGTGTCTGGAGAAACGGGGGAGTGGCTGGCCGAACGCAGGGCGTGTTTGTGACGTCAAAGCAGGAACTAAACGGACTGAGCTGATCGCAATCTGTGAGTAGGTCTGGAGCTACTAAGAAACTGCAAGAAAATATTTAGTAGCAGTTCTGCTAATCTTTCGTTCGCTATTCTGCTAAGCTAAGATACACTCCCAGAGGGCGGCAGCCTAGCGTGTGCGATGCTGCTAAAAGCAGCTAGCGAGCGAACAACTCAGAATGAGGGCCATGGGGCCTAATTCAAGGTTGATTGCAACACACCATTTTCCACTAATGGGCAAAACCATGGGGGTCATTCTGAGTTGATCACTCGCTAGCAGTTTTTAGCAGCCGTGCAAACGCTATGCCGCGGCCCACTGGGAGTGTATTTTAGCTTAGCAGAAGTGTGATCGTTTTTATCGCAGGGCGCCTGCAAAAAAATTTTTTTGTGTAGTTTGAGTTTCAGAGTAGCTTAAAACCCACTCAGCGCTTGTGATTACTTCAGACTATTCAGTTCCGGATTTGACGTCACAAACCCGCCCAGTGTTCGCCCAGCCACGCCTGCGGTTTCCCTGGCACGCCTGCGTTTTTCCGAACATTCCCTGAAAATGGTCAATTGCCACCCAGAAATGCCCTCTTCCTGTCAATCACTCTGCGGCAACCAGTGCGACTGAAATGCATCGCTATACCCTGTGCAAAACTGCATAGTTCGTTGTGCCCGTACGTCGTGCGTGCGCATTGCGCCACATACGCATGTGCAGAACTGCCATTTTTTTGCCTGATTGTTGCACTACGAACAAATGCAGCTAGCAATCAACTTGGAATGACCCCCTATGTGCACTGCAGGTGGGGCAGATATAACAGGTGCAGAGAGAGTTAGATTTGGGTGAGTGTGTTTAAACTGAAACCTTTATTGCAGTGTAAAAATAAAGCAGCCAGTATTTACCCTTCATAGAAACAATATAACCCACCCAAATCTAACTCTCTCTGCACAGGTTATATCTGTCCCACCTGCAGTGCACATGGTTTGGGGGGTCATTCCGAGTTGATCGCTCGTTAGCAGTTTTTAGCAGCTGTGCAAACGCTATGCCGCCTCCCACTGGGAGTGTATTTTAGTTTAGCAGAAGTGCGAACGAAAGGATTGCAGAGCGCCTACAAAATTATTTTGTGCAATTTAAGAATAGCTTCAGACCTACTCAGCGCTTGCGATCACTTCAGACTATTCAGTTCCTGTTTTGACGTCACGAACACGCCCTGCGTTCGTGCAGCCACGCCTGCATTTTTCCTGGCATGCCTGCGTTTTTTCTAACACTCCCTGAAAACGGTCAGCTGACACCCAGAAATGTGCTCTTCCTGTCAATCACTCTGCGGCCAGCAGTGCGAGTGAAAAGCTTCGCTAAACCTTGTGTGAAACTACATAGTTCATTGTAATAGTACGACGCACGTGCACATTGTGATGCATACGCATGCGCAGAAGTGCCGATTTTTTGCCTGATCGCTGCGCAGCGAACTAAAGCAGCTAGCGATCAACTCGGAATGACCCCCTTTGCCTGTTAACGGAAAATTTTGTTTTGCAATCAACCTTGAATTAGGACCATGGAACAGTATTATTTTATATCGATTCAGTAGCATAGACAACCCTTTGTAAAGTATGACAGCAGCTTCCAAGCTAAACTTATAGAACTATAAGCCTGATTCCTATTTGCATGCTGTTCCGATGTTCATGCAGTTGAACAATTATCAGTCTGCGCATGCATCCCAGCTGCAGTGCTCACATGCGGTGATTAAATTGCAATTACAGAAGCATTGAGAAGTCATTCGTGATTGATTGACAGAAGGCAACTGTTTTGTGGGAGAGAACGGGGAGCAACGGCAAAAATGCAGGCATGTTGCAACTATTTTCGGGGCATGACTCAGGTCGTATCTGCGGTCCCATAAGTACATAGCATAGCTGTAGCATATTACGTCGGCAATTCTCCATGATCATATACTCACTCAAGGATGATAGACTCAAACAATGGTGGTCATTCCGAGTTGTTCGCAGCGATTTTCCGCTAACTGCGCATGCGCAATGTTCGCACTGCGACTGCGCCAAGTAAATTTGCTATGCAGTTAGGTATTTTACTCACGGCATTACGAGGTTTTTTCTTCGTTCTGGTGATCGTAATGTGATTGACAGGAAGTGGGTGTTTCTGGGCGGAAACTGGCCGTTTTATAGGAGTGTTTGAAAAAACGCTACCGTTTCTGGGAAAAACGCGGGAGTGGCTGGAGAAACGAAGGAGTGTCTGGGCGAACGCTGGGTGTGTTTGTGACGTCAAACCAGGAACGACAAGCACTGAACTGATCGCACTGGAAGAGTAAGTTTCGAGCTACTCAGAAACTGCACAGAGAAGTCTTTTCGCAATATTGCGAATCTTTTGTTCGCAATTTTGCTAAGCTAAGATTCACTCCCAGTAGGCGGCGGCTTAGCGGGTGCCAAGCTGCTAAAAGCAGCTTGCGAGCGAACAACTCGGAATGAGGGCCAATGTTTGTATGATCTGCGTCTGATGCTTTGTATGTGTATGTGTATGCAGTTGCGGACAGCTGCTATGGCTCCGGTTGCAGCTGTGGCAGCAATAGCGAAGAACTATGAATCAGATCCTATGTAACATTCTCTTCTAGCAGCCACTATTTGTACTAGTGTTCTATGCAATCAACAGTCATCAGTTGCCCCAGGTCTTGTGTACAGTACTTTTTTTTGTTAAGCCATATAAAGGATACCAATAATAAAAATAATAATAATAATAATAATAATAATAGTATAATAATAATAATAATAATAATAAAAAACAATAAATAATTTTTCTACTTGCTTTGCTATGTCGCATGTGATGTGAGTGGTGCTATAAGTAGGTTACCTGGCCAGGTAGCATCACATGTGATGCGCTGCCTCACTGTGTGCCTGGCTTTTAGATTAGGAAATCTGTTCTCAAGTGCAGAATGGTTCTCCTGTGGCTCCTCGGACCCGCTGCATTAACCGCTGACATCACTGCCGGAATCTCGAGCTCATGCGACAGGGATCACAGTGCAGGGAGGGGAACATAGTTCTTCCTTCATCATAATTTAGCTCATCTCTTTAACTCAACTACAGCAGGGGGTACTGATCATCAGTCCCCCTGACACATGCTCCTCTGCGCTGTGCATGTGGGGGAGGGAGGGTATATGCCCAGTGGTGGGATTCAGCTGGTTCGCACCGGTTCTTTAGAACCGATACCTGATGTTAGGTATGGTTCTGAGAACCGTTTGCTAATGAGCGCCGCCAGCATAGGCGCCGATTCCGTTACCCCAGTAGAGCTTGCCGCCGCTGCCCCCGCAGCCCCCGCAGTAGATTGAGACGTGCTGGGGGCTGCAGAAGCGCTTCTGTATCATAGCAATGGAAAAAAAAACAACCAAAAATGGCCGCCGCCAAGGAGGAGACAGACGCTAGAGGTCACATTTGACCTCTAGCGCCTGTCTCCTCGGCGGCGGGCATTTTAAGAGGGTGTTTTATTTACACTACTATGGTACAGAAGCGCTTCCACAGCCCCCAGCGTGTCTCAATCGGCTGCGGGGGCTAGCAGTAACCACTGATGCCCGCACCCACCCTCCCTACTTTACTGATGTAGCGGCCAGGAGATACCTGGCAAAACACAGGAAAGCCCTGGCAACGCACAGGAGACCCCCTAGCAACACGTATGAAACCCCTGGCAACGCACAGGAGACCCCTAGCAATGCGCATGAAACCCCTGGCAACGCACAGGAGACCCCCTAGCAACACGTATGAAACCCCTGGCAACGCACAAGAGACCCCCTAGCAACACGTATGAAACCCCTGGCAACGCACAGTAGACCCCTAGCAACGCGCATGAAATCCCTGTCAACGCACAGGAGACCCCTAGCAATGTAAGTGGCATTATTATGTGTGGGCATAAAATGGTGTCAGGGCCATAACTGTGTGTATCATAATATGTAATTGGCGTTACAGTGTGTGGCATAACGTATAATGGGTGTTATTTGAGTATTAAATGCATGAATCATTAAACTACCTTTCGGTATACTTAAAATGGTCATTAGGACATAGAACCTGTTGTTAATTTATTTGACTCCCACCACTGTATATATGCCCATGTGGGTGGTACTATTATTAAGATTTACTATTATTAGGATCTAGGACCACTGTGAGGTCTATTGCAAATGGGGGGGATTTATGCTATAATGGGTCGCTATGGACACAGGAGGGGGTGGAAGGGATGTAAAACACCCGCTAGATATATCTTTTTAAATCATATATTTTAATATATTATTACAAATACTTTTTACACTTTATTAAGTTATTTTTAAAAATTACAATTTCTGAGTGGTTTTGTTGGGAATAAATCATCAGTTAAGTGGTTAATATTTGTAATCATTGTTACTACAAACTATTCATTTGTTAAATAGTGACCTTGATTGATTTTGGAATCATATATCCTTTAAGTGATTGGCGGTTTACCTGGGTTTGAATAAAACATCTGTATATTTTTGCTGCAAAGCATTGCAATGATATATTTTTGTATCTCAAACCATTCACATGAATTCCATGTATATTTAATACTATTTTTAATGATATTTGTGTTCATCACTTTAGGGTGTACTTTTAAAGGGTTACAGGATAAAACCTATGTTTTGACCATTTTTTTTTTATTTTTATTCAACCTGAGTGCCCCCAAAAGAGTTTTTATTGTCCTTTTGCCTCTCTGCAAACCAGTATTTTTATACAATCAAAGGAACAAGAAACACAAACAGGAATCATAGTCAACTATATTCCAAAATAAGGGCCAGCAACTTACAGAATCATTGGGATAACAAACCATGGTTAGGACAGGTGGCAAACAAGTATAGCCATAAAAACAGACAACAGTATGGACAGTAGACAAAGGGGGGAATGTATCAAGCCATGGAGGGATGGATATAAAGTGGAAAAGTTACCCAAAGAAACCAGTTAGTATCTGTCATTTATCTAGTCTCTGAATGACAGTTAATGTAGAAGCTGAATCTCTCTCCAAGGCTGGAAACAGTATGTCACCCATACTGTATGGTTTGGTGAGGAAAAGCAAATGTCAAGGCAGGTACCAACAAAGAATAGAGAAACCAAGAAGGGCCAAAGAATGAGCAGACTACAACCTAATTTAGAGCACAATGCCTAAGTGAGCTAACACTATAATAAGCTAGAGTCAATTGTGCAGATAATAAGTAACCAATCCCAGCAGAGGTTCAACTAGATAACACATTTGTTAAGGGAAGCACCAGGTTGCACTGTCTTAAATTGTTGTGCTCAATCTCTACTTTCTCAATCATATAATTCCCTATCAAGGGTTACAATTTACACAAGACGCCTCCCCTGGCATTAGCACAATACAGCAATGACACAGCTACCGCACTGTGTCTACCTCTGAATAATGCTGAGCACACACTTGTAGATATATGTGCAAATCAATTGAGCTGCAGATACAGGTATATTTATGGATGAACCGGGCAGTGTGTTGTGCATACTGATGTCACAAAGTGGGCAGCCGTTTACATGCTCTTGCCCAGTTCAGCTGTCAATCACCACCGGCTGGTGCAGCATGTGTAAGGGCGGTCAGCTGACCATCCGTACACACACAGCGATGCTCCAATATATCGGTAAATATAGTGGTCATCGGCTATGCTGCAGGGCCGACGTGATATGTCTGTGATCAACTGTGTTCACAGACATATCGTTTGCACACACTGGACGACGGACCCGCGATATATCGGCCATTCAATAGAACGGCCGATATATCGACCAGTGTGTACGCACCATAAGACCCAAAGTCACAAATAAGTAAAATAATTTGGATGGTGTAATGGTTAGCAATACTGCTTCACAGCACTGCGGTCTTGGGTGCCACCATGGTCCTGGCTGTGTGGAGTTTGTATAATCTCCCCCTGCTTGTTGGGGTTTCCTCTGGGTACTCCGGTTCCCTCCCACATTCCCAAAAAGATACTGGTAGGTTAACTGGCTCTGGACAAAACAATTAACCCTAGTGTGGAGATGTGTGCGTGTACATGGACAGACTAGATGGGCCAAGTGGTTCTTATCTGCCGTCAAATTCTATGTGTCTATGGGGGTCATTCCGAGTTGTTCGCTCGCAAGCTGCTTTTAGCAGCTTTGCACACGCTAAGCCGCCGCCTACTGGGAGTGAATCTTAGCTTATCAAAATTGCGAACGAAAGATTCGCAATATTGCGAAAAGACTTCTCTGTGCAGTTTCTGAGTAGCTCGAGACTTACTCTGCCAGTGCGATCAGTTCAGTGCTTGTCGTTCCTGGTTTGACGTCACAAACACACCCAGCGTTCGCCCAGACAGTCCTCCGTTTCTCCAGCCACTCCCGCGTTTTTCCCAGAAACGGTAGCGTTTTTTCACACGCTCTCATAAAATGGCCAGTTTCCGCCCAGAAACACCCACTTCCTGTCAATCACATTACGATCACCAGAACGAAGAAAAAACCTTGTAATGCCGTGAGTAAAATACCTAACTGCATAGCAAATTTACTTGGCGCAGTCGCACTGCGGACATTGCGCATGCGCATTAGCGACTAATCGCTCCGTTGCGAGAAAAAAAATAACGAGCGAACAACTCGGAATGACCCCCTATGTTTCTAGACATACCACTGAGAAAGTCAATGAGAAAATCAGTGATAGACAGACATATTGCATTTGGAGAAACTGATGCATACAGTATACAAATATACATTATTCTATTAAAGCACATAAGCAAAGGTTCTTTTTTACCTACAGTATTAGGAGGCTACTGTATGCAGTACCTGTCAGTTCTCATTCAGCAACACAGCAACAGAGCTTGGCCATAGGCAAAGACTGAGGGCAGATGAATTCCTCATCTTGCCATTCAGACTCACACTTGCTGTATGCTGAACACAGGCAGGAGGCACAAGTATAGAGTGACTGATTAAACTCTTTATCTACAAGTTAAATGTCTGTGTGAATATTTCTTTATTTACGAGGAAATAAACTATATTAACTGAAACAAACTAGAGATGAGCGCCTGAAATTTTTCGGGTTTTGTGTTTTGGTTTTGGGTTCGGTTCCGCGGCCGTGTTTTGGGTTCGAACGCGTTTTGGCAAAACCTCACCGAATTATTTTTGTCGGATTCGGGTGTGTTTTGGATTCGGGTGTTTTTTTCCAAAAACACTAAAAAACAGCTTAAATCATAGAATTTGGGGGTCATTTTGATCCCAAAGTATTATTAACCTCAAAAACCATAATTTACACTCATTTTCAGTCTATTCTGAATACCTCACACCTCACAATATTATTTTTAGTCCTAAAATTTGCACCGAGGTCGCTGTGTGAGTAAGATAAGCGACCCTAGTGGCCGACACAAACACCGGGCCCATCTAGGAGTGGCACTGCAGTGTCACGCAGGATGTCCCTTCCAAAAAACCCTCCCCAAACAGCACATGACGCAAAGAAAAAAAGAGGCGCAATGAGGTAGCTGTGTGAGTAAGATTAGCGACCCTAGTGGCCGACACAAACACCGGGCCCATCTAGGAGTGGCACTGCAGTGTCACGCAGGATGGCCCTTCCAAAAAACCCTCCCCAAACAGCACATGACGCAAAGAAAAAAAGAGGCGCAATGAGGTAGCTGACTGTGTGAGTAAGATTAGCGACCCTAGTGGCCGACACAAACACCGGGCCCATCTAGGAGTGGCACTGCAGTGTCACGCAGGATGGCCCTTCCAAAAAACCCTCCCCAAACAGCACATGACGCAAAGAAAAAAAGAGGCGCAATGAGGTAGCTGACTGTGTGAGTAAGATTAGCGACCCTAGTGGCCGACACAAACACCGGGCCCATCTAGGAGTGGCACTGCAGTGTCACGCAGGATGTCCCTTCCAAAAAACCCTCCCCAAACAGCACATGACGCAAAGAAAAAAAGAGGCGCAATGAGGTAGCTGTGTGAGTAAGATTAGCGACCCTAGTGGCCGACACAAACACCGGGCCCATCTAGGAGTGGCACTGCAGTGTCACGCAGGATGTCCCTTCCAAAAAACCCTCCCCAAACAGCACATGACGCAAAGAAAAAAAGAGGCGCAATGAGGTAGCTGACTGTGTGAGTAAGATTAGCGACCCTAGTGGCCGACACAAACACCGGGCCCATTTAGGAGTGGCACTGCAGTGTCACGCAGGATGTCCCTTCCAAAAAACCCTCCCCAATCAGCACATGATGCAAAGAAAAAGAAAAGAAAAAAGAGGTGCAAGATGGAATTATCCTTGGGCCCTCCCACCCACCCTTATGTTGTATAAACAAAACAGGACATGCACACTTTAACCAACCCATCATTTCAGTGACAGGGTCTGCCACACGACTGTGACTGATATGACGGGTTGGTTTGGACCCCCCCCAAAAAAGAAGCAATTAATCTCTCCTTGCACAAACTGGCTCTACAGAGGCAAGATGTCCACCTCATCTTCACCCTCCGATATATCACCGTGTACATCCCCCTCCTCACAGATTATCAATTCGTCCCCACTGGAATCCACCATCTCAGCTCCCTGTGTACTTTGTGGAGGCAATTGCTGCTGGTCAATGTCTCCGCGGAGGAATTGATTATAATTCATTTTAATGAACATCATCTTCTCCACATTTTCTGGATGTAACCTCGTACGCCGATTGCTGACAAGGTGAGCGGCGGCACTAAACACTCTTTCGGAGTACACACTTGTGGGAGGGCAACTTAGGTAGAATAAAGCCAGTTTGTGCAAGGGCCTCCAAATTGCCTCTTTTTCCTGCCAGTATAAGTACGGACTGTGTGACGTGCCTACTTGGATGCGGTCACTCATATAATCCTCCACCATTCTATCAATGTTGAGAGAATCATATGCAGTGACAGTAGACGACATGTCCGTAATCGTTGTCAGGTCCTTCAGTCCGGACCAGATGTCAGCATCAGCAGTCGCTCCAGACTGCCCTGCATCACCGCCAGCGGGTGGGCTCGGAATTCTGAGCCTTTTCCTCGCACCCCCAGTTGCGGGAGAATGTGAAGGAGGAGATGTTGACAGGTCGCGTTCCGCTTGACTTGACAATTTTGTCACCAGCAGGTCTTTCAACCCCAGCAGACCTGTGTCTGCCGGAAAGAGAGATCCAAGGTAGGCTTTAAATCTAGGATCGAGCACGGTGGCCAAAATGTAGTGCTCTGATTTCAACAGATTGACCACCCGTGAATCCTTGTTAAGCGAATTAAGGGCTGCATCCACAAGTCCCACATGCCTAGCGGAATCGCTCCCTTTTAGCTCCTTCTTCAATGCCTCCAGCTTCTTCTGCAAAAGCCTGATGAGGGGAATGACCTGACTCAGGCTGGCAGTGTCTGAACTGACTTCACGTGTGGCAAGTTCAAAGGGCATCAGAACCTTGCACAACGTTGAAATCATTCTCCACTGCACTTGAGACAGGTGCATTCCATCTCCTATATCGTGCTCAATTGTATAGGCTTGAATGGCCTTTTGCTGCTCCTCCAACCTCTGAAGCATATAGAGGGTTGAATTCCACCTCGTTACCACTTCTTGCTTCAGATGATGGCAGGGCAGGTTCAGTAGTTTTTGGTGGTGCTCCAGTCTTCTGTACGTGGTGCCTGTACGCCGAAAGTGTCCCGCAATTTTTCTGGCCACCGACAGCATCTCTTGCACGCCCCTGTCATTTTTTTAAAAATTCTGCACCACCAAATTCAAGGCATGAGCAAAACATGGGACGTGCTGGAATTTGCCCATATTTAATGCACACACAATATTGCTGGCGTTGTCCGATGCCACAAATCCACAGGAGAGTCCAATTGGGGTAAGCCATTCCGCGATGATCTTCCTCAGTTGCCGTAAGAGGTTTTCAGCTGTGTGCGTATTCTGGAAAGCGGTGATACAAAGCGTAGCCTGCCTAGGAAAGAGTTGGCGTTTGCGAGATGCTGCTACTGGTGCCGCCGCTGCTGTTCTTGCGGCGGGAGTCCATACATCTACCCAGTGGGCTGTCACAGTCATATAGTCCTGACCCTGCCCTGCTCCACTTGTCCACATGTCCGTGGTTAAGTGGACATTGGGTACAACTGCATTTTTTAGGAGACTGGTGAGTCTTTTTCTGACGTCCGTGTACATTCTCGGTATCGCCTGCCTAGAGAAGTGGAACCTAGATGGTATTTGGTAACGGGGGCACACTGCCTCAATAAATTGTCTAGTTCCCTGTGAACTAACGGCGGATACCGGACGCACGTCTAACACCAACATAGTTGTCAAGGACTCAGTTATCCGCTTTGCAGTAGGATGACTGCTGTGATATTTCATCTTCCTCGCAAAGGACTGTTGAACAGTCAATTGCTTACTGGAAGTAGTACAAGTGGGCTTACGACTTCCCCTCTGGGATGACCATCGACTCCCAGCGGCAACAACAGCAGCGCCAGCAGCAGTAGGCGTTACACGCAAGGATGCATCGGAGGAATCCCAGGCAGGAGAGGACTCGTCAGACTTGCCAGTGACATGGCCTGCAGGACTATTGGCATTCCTGGGGAAGGAGGAAATTGACACTGAGGGAGTTGGTGGGGTGGTTTGCGTGAGCTTGGTTACAAGAGGAAGGGATTTACTGGTCAGTGGACTGCTTCCGCTGTCACCCAAAGTTTTTGAACTTGTCACTGACTTATTATGAATGCGCTGCAGGTGACGTATAAGGGAGGATGTTCCGAGGTGGTTAACGTCCTTACCCCTACTTATTACAGCTTGACAAAGGGAACACACGGCTTGACACCTGTTGTCCGCATTTCTGGTGAAATACCTCCACACCGAAGAGCTGATTTTTTTGGTATTTTCACCTGGCATGTCAACGGCCATATTCCTCCCACGGACAACAGGTGTCTCCCCGGGTGCCTGACTTAAACAAACCACCTCACCATCAGAATCCTCCTGGTCAATTTCCTCCCCAGCGCCAGCAACACCCATATCCTCCTCATCCTGGTGTACTTCAACACTGACATCTTCAATCTGACTATCAGGAACTGGACTGCGGGTGCTCCTTCCAGCACTTGCAGGGGGCGTGCAAATGGTGGAAGGCGCATGCTCTTCACGTCCAGTGTTGGGAAGGTCAGGCATCGCAACCGACACAATTGGACTCTCCTTGTGGATTTGGGATTTCAAAGAACGCACAGTTCTTTGCGGTGCTTTTGCCAGCTTGAGTCTTTTCAGTTTTCTAGCGAGAGGCTGAGTGCTTCCATCCTCATGTGAAGCTGAACCACTAGCCATGAACATAGGCCAGGGCCTCAGCCGTTCCTTGCCACTCCGTGTGGTAAATGGCATATTGGCAAGTTTACGCTTCTCCTCCGACAATTTTATTTTAGGTTTTGGAGTCCTTTTTTTACTGATATTTGGTGTTTTGGTTTTGACATGCTCTGTACTATGCCATTGGGCATCGGCCTTGGCAGACGACGTTGCTGGCATTTCATCGTCTCGGCCATGACTAGTGGCAGCAGCTTCAGCACGAGGTGGAAGTGGATCTTGATCTTTCCCTAATTTTGGAACCTCAACATTTTTGTTCTCCATATTTTAATAGGCACAACTAAAAGGCACCTCAGGTAAACAATGCAGATGGATGGATTGGATACTAGTATACAATTATGGACGGGCTGCCGAGTGCCGACACAGAGGTAGCCACAGCCGTGAACTACCGCACTGTACTGTGTCTGCTGCTAATATATAGACTGGTTGATAAAGAGATAGTATACTCGTAACTAGTATGTATGTATAAAGAAAGAAAAAAAAACCACGGTTAGGTCACTGGTAAATACAATTATGGACGGGCTGCCGAGTGCCGACACAGAGGTAGCCACAGCCGTGAACTACCGCACTGTACTGTGTCTGCTGCTAATATATAGACTGGTTGATAAAGAGATAGTATACTCGTAACTAGTATGTATGTATAAAGAAAGAAAAAAAAACCACGGTTAGGTCACTGGTATATACAATTATGGACGGGCTGCCGAGTGCCGACACAGAGGTAGCCACAGCCGTGAACTACCGCACTGTACTGTGTCTGCTGCTAATATATAGACTGGTTGATAAAGAGATAGTATACTCGTAACTAGTATGTATGTATAAAGAAAGAAAAAAAAACCACGGTTAGGTCACTGGTATATACAATTATGGACGGGCTGCGGAGTGCCGACACAGAGGTAGCCACAGCCGTGAACTACCGCACTGTACTGTGTCTGCTGCTAATATATAGACTGGTTGATAAAGAGATAGTATACTCGTAACTAGTATGTATGTATAAAGAAAGAAAAAAAAACCACGGTTAGGTGGTATATACAATTATGGACGGGCTGCCGAGTGCCGACACAGAGGTAGCCACAGCCGTGAACTACCGCACTGTACTGTGTCTGCTGCTAATATATAGACTGGTTGATAAAGAGATAGTATACTCGTAACTAGTATGTATGTATAAAGAAAGAAAAAAAAACCACGGTTAGGTCACTGGTATATACAATTATGGACGGGCTGCCGAGTGCCGACACAGAGGTAGCCACAGCCGTGAACTACCGCACTGTACACTGGTTGATAAAGAGATAGTAGTATACTCGTAACAACTAGTATGACGACGGTATAAAGAATGAAAAAAAAACCACGGTTAGGTGGTATATAATACAATTATGGTTGGACGGACTGCCTGCCGAGTGCCGACACAGAGGTAGCCACAGCCGTGAACTACCGCACTGTACACTGGTTGATAAAGAGATAGTAGTATACTCGTAACAACTAGTATGACGACGGTATAAAGAATGAAAAAAAAACCACGGTTAGGTGGTATATAATACAATTATGGTTGGACGGACTGCCTGCCGAGTGCCGACACAGAGGTAGCCACAGCCGTGAACTACCGCACTGTACACTGGTTGATAAAGAGATAGTAGTATACTCGTAACAACTAGTATGACGACGGTATAAAGAACGAAAAAAAAACCACGGTTAGGTGGTATATATTATAATACAATTATGGATGGACGGACTGCCTGCCGAGTTCCGACACAGAGGTAGCCACAGCCGTGAACTACCGCACTGTACACTGGTTGATAAAGAGATAGTAGTATACTCGTAACAACTAGTATGACGACGGTATAAAGAACGAAAAAAAAACCACGGTTAGGTGGTATATATTATAATACAATTATGGATGGACGGACTGCCTGCCGAGTTCCGACACAGAGGTAGCCACAGCCGTGAACTACCGCACTGTACACTGGTTGATAAAGAGATAGTAGTATACTCGTAACAACTAGTATGACTATGACGACGGTATAAAGAAAGAAAAAAAAAAACACGGTTAGGTGGTATATAATACAATTATGGATGGACGGACTGCCTGCCGAGTGCCGACACAGAGGTAGCCACAGCCGTGAACTACCGCACTGTACTGTGTCTGCTGCTAATATAGACTGGTTGATAAAGAGATAGTATACAATACTACTAATATACTGGTGGTCAGGCACTGGTCACCACTAGTCACACTGGCAGTGGCACTCCTGCAGCAAAAGTGTGCACTGTTTAATTTTAATATAATATTATTTATCATGTACTCCTGGCTCCTGCTATAACAACCTGCAGTGCTCCCCAGTCTCCCCCACAATTATAAGCTTTATATACAATACATTGATGTGCAGCACACTGGGCTGAGCAGTGCACACAGACTGAGTCACTGTGTGACTGTGTATCGTTTTTTTCAGGCAGAGAACGGATATATTAAATAAAACAAACAACTGCACTGTCTCTGGTGGTCACTGGTCACTGTGGTCGTCAGTCACTAAACTCTGTCTGCACTCTGCACTCTCTTCTAATCTACAGTATCACAGCAATCTCTCTCTCTCTCTCTCTTCTAAATCTAATCTAAATGGAGAGGACGCCAGCCACGTCCTCTCCCTATCAATCTCAATGCACGTGTGAAAATGGCGGCGACGCGCGGCTCCTTATATAGAATCCGAGCCTCGCGAGAATCCGACAGCGTCATGATGACGTTCGGGCGCGCTCGGGTTAACCGAGCAAGGCGGGAAGATCCGAGCCGCTCGGACCCGTGAAAAAAAAAGTGAAGTTCGTGCGGGTTCGGATTGAAAGAAACCGAACCCGCTCATCTCTAAAACAAACCATCCTCTATAGTTTACATGTCCATTAAGGATGTACTACTCAAAAACCATCTCTGATAAGCACCCACTAAAAATCATAATTAGATTTAAAAAATTGCTGTACAGATCCAGGACTTTATTCAGCTTAAATTGCTATTGAGACAGAAATGCGATTTTCTCTGAAATGCTTTTGCTAAAAAAACGCATGTTAAGAGCCACCCAGAAAGGTAAAAGATGCCCAGCGATGCATTCTCAAATTTGCGTATGCATTCGCATAATTGCAATGCATACACAGAAATCGAGTACCATCGACAATTCCGGCTGACCTATGCATCTGCAGGATATATGCGGCTGCAGTCGCAGCAGCACCATTTTTTAATTGCAGCAATCTCGGCTGACGTCAGATGCACATCCCGAATGGCCATGGCACTTCCTAACCACTCCCCACCAGTAAACTCCCACAAATGATCACTTCCTGGTGATCACACTTTTCTGGCCCTGCAATTGCATTTTGGGCTTCACGCATATGCGATGCGGTCGCAACACATGCACAGTCGTGCAATAATCGGACGATTTGCTAATTTGTATTTTTTCACCTGAAACTAAGGGCCTAATTCAGACATGATCACTGCGTTGCTAATTTACACAGGTCTGCAATCAGATAGTCGCCGCCCAGGGAGAGTGAAAAAACCCACCCATGCAAGCGTGCAGATGCATGTGTATGCCATGCGAAAATTCCACCAGACAGTGGACAGCTGCAAATCTGTTCAGCAACTCACTCGCCATCGAATGATTTTTCCAGTCTGTGCAGTTTGTGCGTAGCCCAAGACTTACTCCTACAGTGCGATGCAAACAGGCTGATGTCGCACACCCACCCTGAAAATGCTTGGGAACGCCTGCATTTTACCCAGAAAACGGGCAGTTACTACCCACAGATGCCCTCTTCCTGTCAATCACCTTGCAAATGAAATTTTCGCACCATCCTGTTGCTGTTTGGCTAGGTATCCGGTTGATAGATAGACAGTGTCTAGTTACACAGTCAATAGATAGAGACCATATGTTAGACAGACATTAGGTCGACAGGGTCAAAAGGTCGACATGAAAATTGTCGACATAAAAAAGATAGACATTTTTTTTTAAATTTAACATGTTTTTGGACTATTTCATACCTTCTCTATCCATGTCGGCATAAAGTTGGATATAAACCTTGTGGCAAGCACAGCAAGCAACCGAGTTCAAAGCGTGGCGAGCGAAGCGAGCCTTGCGAGGGTGTGCCATTCTACAATTGGGGGTCCCAGATGACAAAACTATCCACACAAACCATAAAAATGCAAAAAACATGGTGTCTACCTTTTTTAAGTCGACCATTTTCATGTCGACATTTTGACCCCTTCGACCTTTTGACCCTGTTGACCTTTTGTACTGTCTACCTTTTTCATGTCAACCTTTTGACCTTGTCGATCTTTTGACCCCGTCAACCTAATGACTGTCTAACATATGGGGCAATATTTACTAATATTTGTGTTTGAGTCAGTTTGTGTAGTGTTTAAACTCGTTTTGTATCGGGTGCATTTTCATGCAACTTTTTGAATCCATATACGCAAAGTTACGAAGCAGTCGACTTTATGGTTGTCGTGTTTTCCGATGTCGATGCCAGTCGTTTGTTTTGGCACATTTACGGCCGTCATTGTCGTTTGCGTACGTGCTTTTGTTGTATTTGCTGGTTTTTTTCCTAAGTTAAACGTGGCAGGTTTTTTTTTTTCCCACGGCCGCATTTTCACTTTCAGTTTCGATTTTCATCCCCGTTCGTGATTGGTTGTGTTTCAGATGGTAGGAGTGTCTGTGCGCAATCATATAAATACGCCCCAAACCGTCCGCACCTCGTGGGTTTAGTTAGTGGTGAGGAGGAGGGAGGTTGTGCTGTGGAGGTAGGTGAATTTGTGGTTTGGTGAGGAGTGTTGGTAGCGATTTCTGAGTGTGGTATTGTGTTTGAAAGTTGTCTTGTCATTCTTGTTGTCTTGTATTTTGTGGTTTTGTCTCATTTTTAGTCTAAGTTATTTTTCTTTATAGTCCCTTGTCAGTGTGTGTGTGTGTGTGTGTGTGTGTGTGTGTGTGTGTGTCTGTGTGTGTGTGTGTGTGTGGGTGTGTGTGTGTGTGAGTTGTGTAGTGGTAGTGGAGGAGTGTGTTGTTTGTCTTTTTTTTTCCTGTGTTAACTGTTTAGACACACAATTATGTGTGACTCAGAGGTGGAGGGTGTGAGTGAGGGGGAGGAGGTTGGTCAGGTGGAGGAGGTGAGTGTTAGTGAGGTTAGTGAGGTGGAGGAGGTCGGTGAGGTTGCTGCAGCAGCCTCAAGTGATAGTGACAGTCAGAGTGCTCCGCAGCCACGCACCACTACTAAGACTGGGCGGAATGTAAAGTTTAGTTTTGCTGAAAATATGGCATTGGTGCGTGAGCTGATGAAGTATCAGAGGCAGCTATTTGGCCCTGAGTCCACCAAGGTGCCAACACGGAGGAAGATGGTGTTGTGGGCGAAAGTTGTTGCTGCTGTCAATAGTGAGGGGGTGGTCAAGCGGACGGAGGACACGTGCCGCAAACGGTACTATGACATAAAGCGACGTGTCAAATCCAAAATGGCCAAGGAGGCCAAGTCGGCTCGGAAAACCAGTGGTGGGCAGCCCTATATTGCAAGTTATCTGGAGTATGAGGAGCCCATGCGGAGTGTAATCCCTCCAGAAGTTGTCTCTGCAACCCATGTCCGGGATTCAGATAGGCCCAGGAAGAATGGTGAGCATGTGTATTTGCATTTACATTCTATGGTTTTTTTTTTTTATAAATGTGTGTCATGTGACGTTGCATATTACTCCCATCTTCAAGTGTGTGTCAGCAAATACATTGTTTTGGTTAATGTTTTATACAATAGCCAATGTAACATCTTACTTTATTGTATGTCATGTGTTTTTCTTGACAGATATTTTGCATGTGTAGTTTGGACTTGGTGTGTCTCTGAATTGTCCTGCAATAATGTTTTCCTTTTGGACGATTTTTCAATTAAAATTGTGATTATGTTTTATATTTAAGTGATCCATGTGCAATGTTATATAAACAGTGGTTGTCATGTTAGAGGCTGGAGTACTGGAAAGTGGTTTGGAATCCACTTACATGTGTAGTGTCATTATTAGATAATGTTAATTATTTAATTAAATTAACAATATAATTTTTTTTGCTTGTATTTGTACCGTGACACCACACTGTAGTGTAATTTTTGTGAAAAATAGCTACATTTTGTTTTGGCTCATATAGAGGTAATGTGTCTTTGGAGTGCCACATCACAGAGCAATTTATATATTGCATCTGTAATATTTTTCCTTTCAATACAAAATGAAGATGTGTGTGTTTATTTTTTTCTTTTTTTTTCTTTAACTTGTGGCCTATGTCAGTGTCCTGTAAATGTTTTCCTGTGTTGATGTTGCCATAGTGCATATGTGTTTTGGACAATGTTTTTAGTTTTTTGTTTTTTATTTTTGTATTTGCGGTCCTTATGTTTTTTATAAATAAAAACCAAGCATTTCTTCAAGAATAAATGTTTATAAGCATAATGGGTGGATGTATACACAATAGCATGATCAATTTTTTATTTTTTTTATTTTATACAGTGTTAGAAAAAAGCAGTACTACTCGTCGGCCAGTAACTCCTATCACATCTGATGATGATGACGCTGCGGAAGCAGGTAAAGTGTCCATTGTAGTATAGGGTATGCTTGTAAAGGAATGGCCATAACAAAATTGCACTTTCATTAAAAGGTCCATCAAAAGAAGTATGGAGCAGCAGAAGTGGCACTTCTGAAAGACATCACCACAAAAAACCTGTGGCCGAAAAGAAAGCAAGGTCGTATGTCCCGGCCCAAACACAGCAGGCTACCCCGCAACAAAGATTATCGTCCGTATGTTCTGTCCCCCCACTCCAAATTTTGGACACACCTCCAAGACGTCATCCACACTCCCCTCATCTTGATTTTGAGTATCAAACTGCAAAAAATTTGTAAAAATTCAGTACGTAATCAAAATATTTCATAACCGCATTAAGTCAAAACACATCAAAAACGTAAATACTTACCGCAGTAAGTAAAAGCTGAAATGTAATCCAAGCTAAATGTCCTTGTCCACATCCAGTAAAGATATGTATGTCCACTTGAGCCATACAGTATGACATTGTGTGTAAGATGCTGCAACAAAAAAGCATGTTGGTTTTATTGAAAAAAGTAAGGTTGTTTTTCAACATTTCACATGTGTGTTTGAGGTAACATTGCAAAATACATATAAAAACATTACTATGTTTGTTTGAACAAAGCTATAAGGTAAGACATTATGTATTCCAATGTGTTTTTATGGTGGAGTATGTGTGAGCTACAATAAAACTAAAGTGTTTGCTTTCACAATTAAGTAACCAGACACATTTGCCACAAACAGGCATATGTATGTATTTAAGCTATGAGTGATGATGTTGCTAGGCAGAATAGTTGAAAGCAACAGTGAATCACATGTGTTCCATGTGTAGTGATTTGTTTACATTTCTCAAACATATGGATAGCTAACGGAGATTTGTTTAACATTTCAGCTTCTAGTCCTGGGAACAGCATCCCTCCGCAACAAAATCAACACAGTGACATGGAGGAGACAAACATCTTAGAAATGCAGCCATTAATGCAAGGAATGAGCCCCCCAGCACCTGTGAGTACACCACCACAGCAAAGCACACCACCACCACAACACAGCCCAACAACACCAGGAACCCAAGGCCCTGATCAGGTGTTTTGGACCATTTGGGCTAGACAGCAGGCCACTAATGAAGATTGCCTGCATAAGCAGACACAAATGTTTGCAAGCCTACCATCTCACCTCAGAAGAATATAAAGAAATCTAAGTAGACAAAATGAACAAACAACCAGAATAGGCAATATCATGGAACTCATGTGTACAGACATTACACAGGTCTTGGGCAACTTACAGCGCATAATGGAAGAACAGCACAGACAACAGCAAAGTTATATGAGCATTTTTCAAAACAATCAAAAGATTAATGAAAGTTTATTCCGAATAGTAGACAATCAAAATGCTGCTACACGTGAACTCAATGCCACCCTCACTAACCTGAATGAAACACTCAGATGCATGCACCAAAAGCAAACAAGCAGCAGTTCTGGTACGACTACTCCAAATATCACGCCAGTCTCATCACCACCAAGACGCTCCACCAGAGGACGACAACATGACAGTGCTAAAGGCAAAGGGCAGGACAAGCAGCCACAAAAAAAATGTGAAAAAAAATAGAAGTTAGACATTTGGGATAAGTAACTCAAAAAAGTTAGTAAGTGAATTTTTGGTGAAAAATATATAACACTTAGCTCCTTGACACTTTTTTCAACATCATTAATTATAAGTGCTACAAACAAAAACAAAACATTTGTATGCACATTTATTCTTTACCATTTTTTTTTTTGGTATTGGAGGAGGGAAATGTTGATGGAGCCACACATACATGTTAGCAGGAAGTAAACTGACCACTTGATTTTTTTCTAATCATTACTCTTTCTAGATTCCAATCATTCTCTTTTCCTGCAGACACAGTAATTGGCAGCCAGGCAGAATGTCTTTAGCAGGAAGTAAACTGACCGCTTGATTTTTTTCTAATCATTACTCTTTCTAGATTCCAATCATTCTCTTTTCCTGCAGACACAATAATTGGCAGCCAGGCAGAATGTCTTTAGCAGGAAGTAAACTGACCACTTGATTTTTTTCTAATCATTACTCTTTCTAGATTCCAATCATTCTCTTTTCCTGCAGACAATCCAAATTACAATGTTATTGATACATATTTTAGCTTTCTTCTCTATACAACATTACAAGAAGAACACAATTGAGTTGCGTAAAAAACTTGTAATATGTTGCCTTTGTTGTTTTTTTTTAAACATTGTCAAAATGAATGTCAGTATTGTTGGGACATGTTTGTGTGTGTTAAAAATAAGTAAGAATGTTTTTACACATGATGCTGAAACAAGCAAATATGTACTTTTACATCAAAAATCAAAGAATGTGTATAATAATGTATATGTGTGGCAAACTGTGTATTTACTTACACATCATCAAGTTTACAGCATCAAACATTAGGAAATAAATTATTCCTGATTACAGTAAGTTTGTGTCTTAAATATGATGGTGCATCACACATAGGGACACATGTATTCCTCAAGGCTAACATATTATATGTTGAGGAGTATTTTTTGGGAACACAGGTTCTCAAACTCGGCCCTCAGGAACCCACACAGTTCATGTTTTGCAGGTCTCCTCACAGAATCCCAAGTGACATAATTAGCTCCACCTGTGAACCTTTTAACATATGTCTGTGAGTAATTCATACACCTGTGCTTCTACTGGGTTACTTGAAAAACATGCACTGTGTGTGGTCCTGAGGGCCAAGTTTGGGAACCTGTGCATTAGGACATTACACACAATGATAAAGTGAAATACTAAATGGATTATGTGGGCTTGTAAGAAATTAGCACTGCAAGTTTACGATCACTTATCCAGACTTAATGCATGCCACTCATAATCTGTTGTTTTGAGAATAAAAATACACACAATACACATGCGACATTTGTATTTCATAAAGCGAGGGTATGTTTGTATGTGTCAAGGAGACAGACACATTCTGAGTAATGGTTTTGGGAAATAAAAGGCAAAACATCTATTTATGATTACACAACAAATGAAATAAGCAAACCAAGCTTACCTTAGAAATAGCGATTGATGATCTCTTGCCTAACCTGCCTCCCTACATCTGTACTCCAAGTATCACCAGATGTCTCTAATTCCTCTGCTTGCTGGCTGCTTTCTTCCTCCTCCTCCTCCTCCTCCTCAACATGTGGCAGATGTTGTTGCAAACACATGTTATGAAGAAAGCAGCAGCAGAACACAATTTGAGTCACCTTGGAGGGACTATACAACAAAAGGCCACCAGACTTATCCAGACACCGAAACCTAGATTTCAGCACACCAAAACATCTTTCTATCACATTCCGCTGGACTTATGTGCATGATTGTAATTGTGTTCAGCAGGGGTATCAGGTCGGGACAATGGAGTTAGAAGCCAAGAGAAACAGCCATATCCTCCATCACCTAAAAGACAGATATAGTAACGTGATTCATGTTAACATACAGCAACACATAATTAACACACTGTGGGGCAGATGTATTAACCTGTAGAAGGCATAAGGAAGTGAAAAACCAGTGATATGTGCAAGGTAATAAAGGCAGCAGACAATCTGTTCCTAAATGTTCATTTACATTCTGGAGCTGATTGCCTGGTGCCTTTCTCACCTTGCACAGATCACTGGTTTCTCACTTCCTTATGCCTTCTACAGGTTAATACATCTGCACCTGTATTTGGACAAAGTATATGCAGGCCTACACATATCAAATTACATACCCAGCAGCCATCCATCTGGCATTTGTCCATCCTCAAATTTGTCAAAGAGGGATGACTGACTGAGGATAAAGGAGTCATGGCAGCCCCCAGGGTAACCAGCAACAACACTCATTATTTTGAGATTTGCATCACAAACCACCTGCACATTTGTGGAGTATTCGAAATGGCGGTTTGTATATATGTGCTGCCTGCACCTAGGTGGTCTCAGCTGAATGTGTGTGCAATCTATGACTTCAAGCACATTGGGCATGACAGCCAGCTCATAGAAATCTACCCTGACGGCATGCCACTGAGACTCCTGGGTAGGGAAGCAGATTGAGGCCTCGATGTGGGGCTGCAAAACACCCAACACCTGTGTGTATATTTAAAAGAACAATAAACATGAGATTTTAGGACAGAACTGGCCACCGAGAAATTAAAACAAACACAAAACAGAAGAGGTAGTTAGGTATACATCACCTGTGTTAAGATTCTGAAAAATGAGGGCTGTGAGATTCCTATGACATCCCCAGACACAGCCTGAAAGCTGCCAGTAGCCAGAAAGTGCAACACAGCCAGGAGTTTGTGCAGGCCTGAGACAGAGCGAGAGCGTGCTGTATCAGGGTCTAGGCCCAGTTTGACAAGGTCATACAGACGGAAAATGTTGTTACGATTTAGACGGAACATCTGTATGACCTTATCATCGGACAATGCGTTCAAGTTTAAACGGCCCCTAAAAATACGAGGCCTGTGCAGCCTCCGCGGAACCTGTACAACCTGCTGGCCATGTTCAGTTTCTTGGCCCTGGTTACTTACAGGCTGATGTCTGAGTCTGAGGAATCCCACAGCACACAAAAGATCACTGGCCCACAGTCCTGCTGCCATTTCTGAGTGTAGGTGTATTGAAAATGGGCCTAACATCCTTTTATAGGCATCCTAATTCAGGTGTGAGTGATTTTTTATTTGCAACACATGTAAACACGACTGAAAAAAGCAGGTCTATTTTTTTGCAGCTTTTTTAACGAATCGCAAAAAAATACGACCACATTTGAGCACTCAGAGACTAACACCCAAATACGAATGAATAGTGAATTCCCGTATTCTATGTAATAACAGTCGCATTTGACCAATGGTCTATTCATTCGTATTTGTGAACGTTGTCATTCAAACCATTACGAATAGTCCAAACACTGCAGAGATTGGTGCTTAGTGAATTCCCGGATTGGGACTTAGAAAAAAAAACACAAATCGGACAAACTCTGATTCTTAGTATATACTGGCCATGGTGTCTAACTATTGACTGTCTAACAAGACACTATCTATCTTTTATACCACACCTGTTTGGCTATGCGCCTGTGCATTGCGGTGCATACCCATGCACAGGCATTCGATAATCAGACACTGTGCGACTTCGCACAACAGTGGTCAGGTCTGAATCAGGCCCCAAATAAGGCACCCTAGCTGGTCTGGGCTATCACCTAATCACTTAAGAACTGATTTCAATTCATTGACTGCCACAGATACTGTATAATGTATTTTATTTTTATTCTCATGGAAATAATAATTTAAAGTCAATGTCAATGTTTTCTAATATTTTGTCGAATACACTTTTTAAAAAACATTCTTGTTCCAAATTATTTTTATTTATTTATTATTTATTTCTATTTGAACTCTTAGATTTTTTTTTACTAAGACAACATGTAGTTTTAAAATTTAGAATACAATGCAGTATGTTTATTTTGGCTATCATTTTTATTTTATTTTTTAGTTTAGGGCTCTTACTTTCTGAAAACATAAAAAATACAAAATCTATCAACAGTTAGAAATAATTAGGGGTAAATTTTTTAAAGGTCACTTTCAATTTTAATTAATTTCAGACCAATTTTAATCGAACAACATGTTGTGTTTCAGGATCTACAGTAGTATAAATCTCATATTTACTTACACTTAAAAATCATCATGAAAAATCATGTTAGTAAATGTGCAATTTATCCTCTGAAACACATAGATTTTGATCAATTTATACTGATTTGAAATTGAAACTGACCTTTAGTAAATTTAACACTAAGTGGGTGTTCAGCAGTGACATGCAGTGGGGTGAGGCAGGTGAGGCAAAGCCTATCCTGTCAAACTAAAATTTGTGCCAGAGTTTTGACTGTATAAAGTTTATGAATACAAAGCATTTGTTTGAAATATCTTCTTTGCATTATTCCAATCATTTTTATAGCCAAAACTGTGGAGTAAAAAGTCTATGGCAGGTAAGGCAGTGTCCACCCGGCCTACCTTCTCCACACATATCTGATCAAAACTCACCAAATTTCCAGGAGTTTATAATGCCGCACCTGTGTATAATACCAAGATGTACCCCGTGGCTCATATGTTGTGTGTAAATCTGGCTCTGGTGCTAGTCAGTGCCTCCTGAGCCATTTACCTCACCGCACATCCCCGATAATCAGTTAGCCACAGGGTTTTCCCCATGACTCATTGCCATCAAAAATCCCAGTGGCAAAGGGAAATAGCCTTTTTCCCACACCCAAAAATCAAGATTCAAACATGGAAAACCACTGATTCCATGTAAACTGTGGAATTAGTGTGTTTTTTTTCCTGTACGTGAGCTAATTTTGGAAGTTTTTACGGTGACTTTTCCTTGCAGCTCAATGAACTAATTGAATAAGCTCAGCACAGCAATTGGTCACGGGGTGAACCCTGTGGCTAAATGAATACCCCTCTAAGGGTATCACAATTAAGCAAAAAACTGAGGGGCTAATTCAGACCTGACCGCTGCTGTGTGTTTTCGCACAACGGGCAATCAGTTCTGAACTCCGCATGCGTATGCACCGCAATGCGCAGGCACGACGGTCCGCAGGAAAGGGGAGCACCGGGAAGCGACAGGATGGTGCGAAAAATCTGATTGCGCTGGCGATCGCAAGAAGATTGACAAGAAGAGGGCGTTTGTGGGTGGCAACTGACCATTTCCAGGGAGTGTCCAGAAAAACGCAGGAGGGACCCAGCGTTTTGTGGGAGGATTTGTGACGTCAGCTCCGGCCTCGATCATCGCAGCCGCTGAGTAAGTCCTGAGCTGTGCAGAGACTGCACAAACTTCTGTTTGTGCAGCTCTCCTGCACATGCAATCGCACCCCTGCACAGCGAATTCCCTCTCCCCTTGTAGGAGGCAACTACCTGATCACAGGGATGCAAAAAACGCACCTTAGCGATTGGGTCTGAATTACCCCCTAAAATATGAAAAGTGCCAATAGAGAGGGAAATTATGAATTACATTTTTTCAGTTCTTGAAACATTAAAACTAGTAAAAAAATATCAAGCCCCTGATAATCAAAACAAAATACCCAATGCATACAACACTGACATTTGGATCTGTCACGCTAATTCCATGTAATGGCTTCAATGAATATGTCTTCATAGCATTTTGCACAGGGAGCAGAAAACAATATTTTGTATTGATGAGACTTAATATGGATGAAAACAGCATGTGTGCAGATTGGAAATCCATCTCAGCAGTCATTCTCTGAAAACACATTCTCCTGACTCAATAATGTGTCATACAAGTGGAATAATTTAGAGTATTAACACTGAACTTTAGTTAAACTAGATGAACACATTTATAAACGGAAAAGAACAAGATGGAAAATACATATTTGTTGGAACCAGCTGTTTATGATTGATACGGCTGTAATTACAGACCAGTCTCATTCAGTTATTATATTACACAAACAGAATAAGATACAAGATCGCATAATGTCACTTTTATCAGTAGGTTTTCAAGGTAATGTCGAGAAACTCAAGAAAAATATAATCTGTAATTGACACATCCAGTAGTGGAAGACACAAAATGCTACTAGCAAAGATGAGCATTACTTAAAGATAATATTCTAAAGGAATAGAAATGAGTCTTGGAATGACAGCAGAGCTGCAGTTTTGGTGTTCATCAATCAACTGTACAAAGGTAATTCTTCAAATCAGGACAAATCTGCTTGGCTGCTAGTGACATACAGTAGGTAAAGAATACTTCAGTACAATATTACTGAAGGGGAAGAAGAAAGGCTCCAATGATCCTTTGTGAAACTCATGCCTCGAAGTTTATTGAAAATAAAGAGTTGATCGGTTGTAGAGCTAAAATAATATGGTCCTGATTCAGGTTCGGTCACAGTGTTGATAATAACGCCGTTTTCTGATTATCGTGCGTGACTGGGTTGTTGCTATACAGAGGCACAGAGATGTACCTGCTTTGTTGTCATGTTATGGGAGTGTTGCAGGTGTGTCACTGAAACGATTGTGTACATACAGTAGATGTTACATCGATCACATTAGAGGCCACACACTGACGGAGAATCGCCATCTAGCATGAGGCTGTTGCAAGTTTCGATGGTGCCATAAGGTATGTTATATTATACTAAAATGCCAAATGAGGGCTTATAACCAAACCGTGAACATCATAAAATCTTTTTTTTTGTATGTGGCATCAGCCTGTTTAACGTCACCATGCTACAGGGCCGCTTTGTCCATACACGGCAGCTCCACCAACTATAAAAACCCACTTAGCATGGTGTGTTCCTCTACCACTACCCCCTAAGAGGCCAGAGAAATTCAGTAGCGACCATGATGTTATGGGACTTCATGGTCAAGATGACTGCTATTTACAAAATGAAGGAGAGTACAAGACAGATGTCAGGTTACTAACAGTGATTGTCTGTAGCAAGAACTGCATAGATTTACTTAGCGGTACTGTTAGATTTATTTGGGTGCATGACAGTGATCAAGACTTGGCTCATATACTACTTAAACCAGCCATATACAATATCCTTTGTTTATCAAAGCATGCCCCTACAGTACATACAAAATAAGAATGCTGTAGAAAGGGGATCTGGTCAGAATCCCATTGGTTGGGATCCCGGCAGTTGAAATCCCAATGCCAGAATCCCAAAACAACTTGAAATGCCAGTGTAGGGACCCCCGACATTGATGACTATCCTGTCACTGGAATCCTGAACCACTTGGATCCTGAACGGGGATGTCATGAGCTGCCGAATGTTACGTTCTTGGTGCTCTGAACAAAGAGGTATTGCGTAGAAAGTCCAGAGCACAAGAACGTGGCACTGAAATAATGGCAAGGTGTAATAATAGCCCCTAGCAGCCTACCTCCGTTGTTTCACCCACGTGGTCAGTTTACGCCTGCGAGACAATGGTTTCTTGGGCCCACGGCAGCCGCGTTTGAAGGGCGGATTATGTCTGCCCAACTACAATGCCCCCAGGTCTTAATGTGAGACAAGGCGTAAACCGAGACGGGATGATAACAAGGGGACCTCTAACTAAACCAAACAGAGAGCTAGGGGCTACAAAGAGACCTAAAACTACACGTATATGCGGCACAGCCGCCAGGATAAACAACAAAGGAAATGCTGTCCACACGCCGACACAATACTGTTGTGTACCAGCGGTGATAGCATATGCAGAACCCTCTGCAAAACACCAGTAACAAATATAACTAAAGAATACAGCGGCCTAGGCCGACGGACGCGGCAAAGCCGCTACTCACGAAACTGGTACAAATACTGGCAAACGGACAGGAACCCCAAATGTAGCAGACACAGGCTCTCAGAACCGGAGGACAGGCAGAATCCCAAACGACAGACCGGTGGACACCAAGAAGCCACAGGACTTCTGGACAGGAACGCTTCACGGCAGAACACTGGATCAGACACTGGATCAGACACTGGAAAAGATACTGGAACAGACACTGGAACAGACACTGGAACAAGGCTGGAAGCAGCTAGACAGAAGCTGCTAGACAAAAACTCAGGAACTGGCAGGAACTATCACTGGCGTCTGTGTATTGCACTGAGCCAGAATATAACAGAGAGCCCTAATTAATTATGTTGTGCAGCTGCCCTGTTGCACGACTCCAAACTGACAAGATGCAATTAACATACAGGTGAGGCCAAACACATGGAAACAGGCTGCAATTACACAGACTCACCACCGGCAGCAAACAAGAGGCTTCTAAACCAGAGCAAAGGGAAATCCTGGCCCTCAAGAGAACTATAAACATAAAATACATAAACGGAAAACAGGAATGAACCACTACCTGTGGTTCATAACAGTACCCTCTCCTTAAGGGTGGGCTCCGAACACCCCATGACACCCACGGGGAACAGAAACAGAATTATAACATAAAATATATAACCAAAATGCAAAACAGGAATGAGCCACAGCCGTGGCTCATAACAGTACCGCCCCCTTGTGGAGGTGTCAACGGACCCCAAAATTCAAGCTTTCCAAAACAAGGGATACAAAAAAAAAACCCTGACACACTGGTATAAAAGGGAAGAAAACAGAAACAAGCTGTGGCAACAGCTTGTAACAGTGCCCCCCCCCCCTTGACGGTGGCCACTGGACCTTGTGTTTTCTGTTTTCTTGCCTGTTAGACCAGTGTGTGAGGTTTTTTTTTATAACAAGGCAAGAGTCAATAATTATTTCTTTTTCTTCTTTTTTTTTTACAAAGTTCTTGAGGTCTGACCAAGGTTATTCCCCAAACATTGTCTGAACTGATGGTACATTCCAGCAAGGCAGGGTTCAAATCAGAGATTGGTTTCTTAACCTTGGGAAATGAACTTTCAGGCAAAGTTCTACTACTAGAAGAAGATAGAGAAGCACATCCTGTAGTCAAAGCAATGGGCTGAGATTTTTGTGCCGAGTTTATAGTATACGGTGGACTCTCAGCATATAAGATGGGTGACCTAGAGGAACCTGAACCAATTTCTTTGGAACCATATCTCTTAATAACTGCATCACTGAATGCCGGGGTATCCTGAAGAATAGGATCATTATTTTTAATTAAGTTGGACGCCCATTCAAAAGGCTCCCCTCTAAAGGAATATATCAGATAGAACACCAGATTCTCTGAGGTGATGCCCAAAAATGGTCGAGGCGACATAATGGAGAAGTAGTGTTTGTAAAGCGCCAGAAATTGGACTAAGTCCCCATCAAAGATTATAGATGTTGAGCTATCAACAGAGTCAGGATCTGCTTCCTTCCCATCTGACTGACTAGAGTGCTTTGCTAGGACCAGGTCACTACTGACCTTTCTCGAAGATGTGGCCTTTGGGACCCTCTTTGGGGCAGTGACCTTCGGGACCCCCTCTAGGGCAGTGGCCCTTGGAACCCCCTCTGGGGCAGTGGCCCTCGGAAACCCCCTCTGGAGCAGTGGCCCTCGGTACCCCCTGGAACCCCGCTGGGGCAGTGGCCTTTGGGAACCCCGCTGGGGCAGTGGCCTTCGGGAACCCCGCTGGGGTAGTGGCCTTCGGGAACCCCGCTGGGGCAGTGGCCTTCGGGAACCCCGCTAGGGTCAGCACCTCGGATTCTTTTACTGGGACCGGGCCGTCAGCCTCCCTCTCTGGGACCGGGCCATCAGCCTCCCTCTCTGGGACCGGGCCGTCAGCCTCCCTCTCTGGGACCGGGCCATCAGCCTCCCTCTCTGGGACCGGGCCGTCAGCCTCCCTCTCTGAGTCGATAATTATCGAAACTTCTCCCGGGACTATGACCTCCGGGATTTTTGCTGAAGCTATAACCTTCAGAACCTCCACTAACGCTATGCCTCTTGAGTCCTTTCCTGGGGAAGCGACCTCTAGACCCTTCTCTGGGGCTATGTCTCTCGAGACCCCACTTGGGGATATTACTTCAAAGATCCCTTCTGGGGTTTTGCTTCTCGAGTTCCCTTCTAGAACTATGGTTTTAGACACCTTTTCTGGGTTTGCGCTTTTCAAGTCCCTATCTTGGGTAACAGCTTCTGAGACCCCTTCTGGTGTTGACACCTGAGCTATTATATTTGATATCCCTCTATGACTCTGGGCATCGGGTACCGCTCCAGGACCCTGAGCATCGGGCACCGCTCCAGGACCCTGAGCATCGGGCACCACTCCAGGACCCTGAGCATCGGGCACCACTCAAGGACCCTGAGCATCGGGCACCACTCCAGGACCCTGAGCATCGGGCACCACTCAAGGACCCTGAGCATCGGGCACCACTCCAGGACCCTGAGCATCGGGCACCACTCCAGGACCCCGGGCATCAGGCACCGCTCCAGGACCCTGGGCATCAGGCACCGTCCAAGACCCCGGGCATTGGGCACCGCTCCAGGACCCCGGGCATTGGGCACCGCTCCAGGGGTTTGCAACTCTGCTTCAACAGGAAAATCAAGAGAGGAGAGAAACATTCTCCTTTGGTTCCTGAATCTTTAATGGGGCTCCCTAGCCCAAGGACCCCAATTATAGGACAGAGTACTTTTTAGTGTGGGTTGTGTGACGAGTACCTCTGCCACAGTAGAGACAGAAGTAGGTCTTGTATCCTGACCCAACTTGGCCAGAGGGTAGGACTTGTCGCCACACTTTGGCTTGCGCAACTCACAGGTCTGCAGATAGTGGCCTATACCCCCACAATATAGGCATAAATTTAAGTTTCTGCAACGCAGACGCTCCTCTTCTGAGAGCCTGGGCCGCAGAAAACTTTTAAACTCTTTCTCTCCAACTGAACCTGAGGATTCTCTTGTCACCATACTGTGAGCAAGAGTCTCTTTAGAGGATGAAGTCTCAACAACTTCTGTCAAGATAAGCAAAATTTTGGTCAGAAGGTTTTGCAGTTGCTTTAAGGATTGCTGCAAAACTTCCAGCCGCTCAGGTTTCAAAGCACTGAAAGCAGAGTTCAGGGCTGAGAGAGACGCCTGCAGGGCTTGCATAGTAGGCATGGGAGGATTTCAAACTAGACAAGACAAGACAAGACTAGACAAGATTCTAGACAAGATTCTAGACAAGAATCTAGACAAGACTGGATTCTAAACACCGGACTGGATTCTGCACACTGAATTCTAGACAGGACTGGATTCTAGACAGGACTGGATTCTGCACTCTGAATTCTAGACAGGACTGGATTCTAGACAGGACTGGATTCTGCACACTGAATTCTAGACAGGACTGGATTCTAGACAGGACTGGATTCTAAACACCGGACTGGATTCTGCACACTGAGCCAAAAAAGAAAAAACTTCTATTTAGCTTTGTTTCTTTTTTGTTGTAGGGCCGGTGATAATGTTACGTTCTTGGTGCTCTGAACAAAGAGATATTGCGTAGAAAGTCCAGAGCACAAGAATGTGACGATGAAATGATGGCAAGGTGTAATAATAGCCCCTAGCAGCCTACCTCCGTTGTTTCACCCGCGTGGTCAGTTTACGCCTGCGAGACTATGGTTTCTTGGGCCCACGGCAGCTGCATTTGAAGGGCGGATTATGTCTGCCCAACTCCGATGCCCCCAGGTCTTAATGTGAGACAAGGCGTAAACTGAGACGGGATGATAACAAGGGGACCTCTAACTAAACCAAACAGAGAGCTAGGGGCTACAAAGAGACCTAAAACTAAACGTATATGCGGCACAGCTGCCAGGATAAACAACAAAGGAAATGCTGTCCACACGCCGTCACAATACTGTTGTGTACCGGCGGTGACAGCATATGCAGAACCCTCTGCAAAACACTAGTAACAAATATAACTAAAGAATACAGCGGCCTAGGCCGACGGACGTGGCAAAGCCGCTACTCACGAAACTGGTACAAATACTGGCAAACGGACATGAACCCCCAATGTAGCAGACACAGGCTCTCAGAACCGGAGGACAGGCAGAATCCCAAACGACAGACCGGTGGACACCAAGAAGCCACAGGACTTCTGGACAGGAACGCTTCACGGCAGAACACTGGATCAGACACTGGATCAGACACTGGAACAGACACTGGAACAGACACTGGAACAAGGCTGGAAGCAGCTAGACAGAAGCTGCTAGACAGAAACTCAGGAACTGGCAGGAACTATTACAGGCGTCTGTGTATTGCACTGAGCCAGAATATAACAGAGAGCCCTAATTAATTATGTCGTGCAGCTGCCCTGTTGCACGACTCCAAACTGACAAGATGCAATTAACATACAGGTGAGGCCAAACACATGGAAACAGGTTGCAATTACACAGACTCACCACCAGCAGCAAACAAGAGGCTTCTAAACCAGAGCAAAGGGAAATCCTGGCCTGCAAGAGAACTATAAACATAAAATACATAAACGGAAAACAGGAATGAACCACTACCTGTGGTTCATAACACCGGATAGGTAAACCATGCGGTGGGGGGGGGTTAGGTTTAGGCTGTGGGGGGGGGTCAGGGTTTTTGCTGTGGAAGATGTAGGATTAGGTTTATGCTGTGAGGAGGTTCAGGCTGCGGGAAAAGTGCATTTAGGTTTATGCATTTATGTTTATGCTGTGAGGAGGTTAAGGCTGCAGGAAAGGTGCATTTTTGTTAGGGTGGTTAAGGGTCAGGGTTAGCATTGGGAATTACTCCATGTCTGTATTTTCATGACCGGGATGCCGCTGTCTGTATTTTGACAGCCGGCATCCCGACCTTCGGGATCTCGATACTAACCCATAGAATGACAGCAAACGTATATCACTGCCCTCAGAAGATCCCTCTATCTACATAAACACAAAAGCCTAGACTGCACTGACTGAATATGCAACTGTACTGATAAGGCATTTGGTCTGATTTAGATTTGTAAGTAAAGCAAATAAGCAAGTAATTTGTGTCTAGAACAAACCGTGTTGCTATGCAAGAGGAGTAAATACAGTTAGATTTTTTCTGTGCAACCATAAAATTGTTTTTAATGTATAATTTGCACCAAAAAGTGCATATTCCGACACAAATTCAGATAATAAAATATAAATTGTTTAAAAATATATACACAACAAATAACATCCGTAAATCCTGTTACTATGCATGCAATACCATAGACTATATATATACAATTCCAGCTAATCTGGCCATTAATAGAGGTGGATCAATAAACTAAAATTAGATCAGTATACTGTCAAAAACACAATACTCCGTGGTAATGAAAAAAATGTTTGAAAGAACTGGAACCTTAATTCCCTTCAGTCTCGCAAGGAATAACAAGGAATTTCCTAATAAAAGTACTTTCCAAATGATAAATATCGGTTACACCGTTGCACTGTGTGATACTTTGTAGACAAATTCTGTTTGTAGCACACCGATATATGCACGTGCTCAATTAAGCCATCTGTGAGGTAATTAACGGGCTCACCACTATTATGATGTGCCGCTGTAGCTTCCAATAGCCGTCCAACAAGAAGAGGTTATCGGTGATGGAGGATATCACTTTGAGGACGGTCTAATATGGACATTAGCTCACCACCATGGCAGCACTTCTTGTTGGGCGGCTATTGGAAGCTACAGTGGCACACAGACTGGGGAGAACGGAGACATCCGGTGCCTCCTAGATGGCTCCTTCCTATTCAGCATTGCTGACCCTGCAGTGGGAAAGCCGCCGCATTCATCATAATACTGGACTGGGCATCGGGTACCGCTCCAGGACTTTGGGCATCGGGCACCGCTCCAGATGGCTTAATTGAGCGCGTGCATATATCGGTGTGCTACAAACAGAATTTGTCTACAAAGTATCACACAGTGCAACTGTGTAACCTATATTTATCATTTTGAAAGTACTTTTATTAGGACATTCCTTGTTATTCCTTGCGGGACTGAAGGGAATTAAGGTACCAGTTCTTTCAAACATTTTTTTCATTACCACGGATTATCGTGTTTTTGACAGTATACTAATCTAATTTTAGTTTATTGATCCACCTCTATTAATGGCCAGATTAGCTGGAATTGTATATATATAGTGTATGGTATTGCAGCTTAGTAACAGGATTTATGGATGTTATTTGTTGTGTATATATTTTTAAACAATTGATATTTTATTATCTGAATTTGTGACGGAATATGCATTTTTTGGTGCAAATTATACATTAAAAACAATTTTATGGTTGCATGTGTTTTCACTGATTTCATAAAACCTGATCATAAATAGCGCAGAGTGAATATTTGATCATTCCTGTTGCAATCGCCTGTAGCAACAGGAGATTACTTTTTTATGCGTACACAGGCATATTACGACACCCTGCAGCTGACAATCATTTAAAGATATAGATCGCTTAAAACACATATATATTTTTTAATTAATTGTGGTATCAGCGCCTAGAGACATATTGGAGTATTAGATTTTTTCTGTGCAGGGTAAATACTGGCTGCTTTTGCATGTAGCCCAGAAATGCAAGAAAGCTTTAATTTAGCACTACAATTTAGTTTTCACACCCTATACAAATGTAAATCTCTCTGCACATGTTACATCTGCGCCACCTGCAGTGCAGCATGGTTTTTCCCTGTTGTCTGCAAATCAGAATCAGGCCCATTGTCAATGCTGCAGAGCTCCTAACATACTGTAGTGTTACGTTGTACATGTCTTTATATATCTTTCATTATAAAACCTGGATTCCATCTACTAAGTGCACATGATGCATACTGCAAACCAGTTCAGTGCACATGTGGGTCCCCCTGCTACTGGAAAAAAAAAACAGTCCTGATTCCTCTATTTTAAAAGGTACAAAAACTGGAGCAAACCCCATAATTTTCAGTACAGGGTTGGTTTTCTCTATGAACGGGTCAATACTGCCATCAATTGACAGTGAACTGTTCTTCAGTTGGGTTTTGTCTCATAAAAGACTATACCTAGGCTTACCATACTATCCCTTTAAACTGGAAAACTCATAAATTACACAGGTTCTGTGGCTGGCTGATGTTAAGCCTGCATTTCACCTGGTTTTAATCAGCCACAGAACCCGCGTAATCCATGAACATCCCAGTTTAAAAAGATGGTATGGTAAGCCTAACTATACCCAACGTGTGCTAGCTTTGAGCTTTTGAAAGTGAACACACTCAGTCCTGCTCATAGTTAACAACTGATTCCAATTATCCTGCCCCTCAATTTCTAAAAAGTTGACTGCAGACTCCTTGGCTCGCTAGCATACCCACACTCATTACTCATCCTACGCCAGAATAAGAAAATCTCCTGTTTCTGCCCATCTTTAACTTAACTCAATTGTAAGTTTCTGTATTTTTTTTATAAACCTCCTAATGATAATGTGTGGACCCTTATTCAAAAAGTAAAGCATTCAATACCTTTAATACCAAGAAATAATGACACGGAGACTTGAATTTGGCAGAAAATTGTTAGCTATTTATTGTACCCTAACCATTAGAAAAAACCTGTCAAGTAAAATTTAAGTTAACATGCCGATTCAGCCGGCATATGGTGGCAGAAAAAAGAACGGCTATATTCCACTGACGATAACCTCAAAAAACATTAAAACCCAAACGATCCTAATTTACCACAAACCATACATAGGTAATAGGTGCCCGACTCAGACCTCCACGCTGACTGCCCACCCTGATGGGTGATGACGCTGCCCCCTGATGGGTGATCTAGCGGCCTTAAAAGTCAATGGAGGTGAGTGCACCGAAACCACACCAATACTGTAAACAACTGTAACTAACAAGTCAAACTACAACCTGCCGTTCTTTTCCGTAAACAGCGAAAGACTCTTCCCCAGAGTCTTCGCACCGCCATCATACCCTCAAACTAACTCCTGCAACACCAGAAACAGATCCTCCAGGAAAAACAACATCCCTTCCTTGGACAAATGCACACCATCAGGCCGAAAAAGGTGACTGGCACGAAACCAAATCCTAGGGTGGCGAACCACTTTCCCTCCGTGAGCCAACACCCACTTTGCCACCGCCGCATTCACCTTTTGCCTGGCCTCATCAATCGGGCAACCGTCCGCCACTCCTCGCCAATGCAACCTTGGCACCATCATAGAGAACACCAAAACACAATTGGGCCACGCTGCGGCCACACTGGCCAGATCCTACATCATGGCCCATCGCAGCTCCAAAGATGTCCTCTTCCCCAGATCGTTGCCACCCAAATGGACAACCAGCACCCTAGGGACTCCATGCTCGCTGACCTGACTGACCAATCTACTCTTCAGATCTTGCCACATCAGCCCTCGCCAACCAAGCCAACGAACGCCATGAGCCCAAGGAAAAAACTGCGCCCCCTCCGAGGCCAAAAACCTGGCTGCCCAGTAAACATAAGAGTGGCCAACTACCCAGATTGCCAAATCGTCTTCTACCCAACCTGAAGAGAAGGAAAGGAGTAAAAATCGGTTAATAAGTATCCTAACAGGAGCTTATTGAATGCATTAACCTGAAGGATCTGCCAAAAGAAAAAAGGGGTTTTCGTGTCTTGCATAAGTCACGGCCTAGCCGATCTAAACAAGCTTCCAGCCAATCGAAGCATAACATAAAAACACATCGGGAAAGATCAAAGGAAAATAAAAAGGGGGGAGGGGGGGGGTTCAAAATGGGAAAAACAAGTAAGAACTCATCTGGAGGTGAAAGCGAAAAAACCTGCTGAGGGACTTTGAGTTGTACTGATCAGCCGAATTGTAGATTGAAATTCAGTCCGTCAAGTCAGGCAAAAAATCGCAAAAGAACTCCAGACCCCCGCTGCCAGCAGCGGCGAGTAGCCAATCCCTGAGTAGGATGAACAGGGGAGACAAACAGACACAACTGCACAAGGACGTACTTAACCTTACAACATGAACTTATACAACGGCTAATAAAACTGAACTGTTAAGCAAACTAAAAACTCATGAAACTGGGCGAATATATCGTCTGTAACTTGACGACTTCCATCGCCCCACTGCCTGAATCTCCGCAACGGAAAAACCCGCCGACGCAGCCGCCCCGATTCGGAAAGAATGCGTACCTAAAGCAGCGGGTGAAAGGCCCAAGCCCACCAGACAGCGACTCAGCATCCAACGAAACTGATATTTCGTCAAAGGTAAACCGTCATAATGCAGCAGCCACGAACCCTGCACACCGGGCCGAACTGCTGCATATTTCGATGCCAATCTCACCGGGCAAATGCTCCCCTCCAGAGACGGTACCAAAGTGACCCATCGCCCTCTACCTACTTGGTCCGTCTTAGAGCGACGCAATCTGCACAGCAAGGACCTCTCACCCACCACCACGTCATCCAGAAGCATGCGCGAGTCTGCCCGCTTAGATGGCGCTACCAGCTCCAAAACCCAAAAGGCTCCGTGGTAAGCCATGGAGAACGCCAACTGGAACAAAAGCGATAAAAAATTGATGACGCGATACTGCCTACCGCATCAATGACAGCCGGTAGCAAGGCCGCATCGATGGGGCGTCGCCTATCAGGCGGCGTTGGCGCCACGTGCGCCCACCCTTTCATCGTCTTTACCAGAAGCCTGCTCTTTGTCACATCAGGGACACCCTTGATTTGATTAAAAAACGAAATCCCTGCTAAGTACCAGGACACCACCGCTCTGGACCTACCCGTGACAAAAAGCTGCCAAATAAAAGAAAGCATCATCCGATGCCCGCTCTTACCTTCTTGACTACGTCCGCAGACAAATTCTTCCCACTCGCTCCAAGCTTGACCGTAAGCCTTGAGCGTGTTCGGAGCCACTGACCGCATCGCTAGACCCTCCAGTCCGGTCCGATCACCTGCCAGACATAACCGGGACATTGAAACCCCCGCTCATCGGCCTCGGGTGCCAACAAACGAAATCTCTCCCACTGACCGCGGGACAACGTGTCGGCAATTCCTTTCTCAAGTCCTGGCACATGCTGCGCGCGGAACCATACATTCTTATGCAAGCATGTCAGCAGCAATCGCCCAAGCACCCTCAGAACCACCAGCGACTTCGCCCTCTGGTTATTGATCGCAAGCACCACGCCCAGATTGTCACATCTAAACAAAATGCTGCGATGAGCCAGACGATCGCCCCAAACCTCCAGTGCTACCATAATGGGGAAAAGCTCCAGCAGCAAAAGGTCCTTAGTGAAACCTTCGCGACGCCATTCCTCAGGCCACGAGGCCACGCCCCAAGATCCCTCTAGGTAGCAACCGAACCCAGAGGAACCCGCCGCGTCGGTAAACAGCTGTAACCTAGCATTGTCAATCGTTGGGGCCAGCCAGATACGCACCCCATTAAAGTCCTCCAGGAACGAGGCCCAGACGGCCAAATCCCTCTTAGTCTCAGAGGACAAACGAATGAAATGATGCGGCCTGGCACACCCCGCCGTCGCCCTCTCCAGCTTTCGGCTGAAAACCCTGCCCATAGGGATCACCCGGCAAGCAAAGTTCAAGAGGCCCAGCAAGGACTGCGCCTGCATCAGCGTGACTTTGCGCGACATCACGAACTGGTAAATAACTTCGTGGAGCTTCGCGACCTTGGCCTGAGGAAGGCGACACGAGCCTGCCACCGTGTCGATTTCAATCCCCAAGAACGACAAACAGGAAACCGGCCCCTCCGTTTTATTCTCGGCCACAGGAATTCCAAAGTGATAAAACAACGCTCGGATGCTGAACAGCAAGTCGCTGCAGCGCAGCGAATTCCCCGGTCCCACACACAGGAAATCATCGAGGTAATGCGCAACTCCATGACCCCCTGAAGAAGACTCCACGCACCAATGCAAGAATGTGCCAAACCTTTAAAAAAACGAGCAGGAAACGGAACATCCCATCGGCAAACATTTGTCAATGAAATATTCCGCTCCGATCCGAAAACCCATAAAACGGAATGAGTCCGGATGCAACGGGAGCAACCGAAACGCGGACTCAACATCGATCTTAGCCATCAGAGCTCCTGGGCCGTAACTACGAACCAACTCCAGCGCCTCGTCAAACGACTGGTACACCACCGAGCAGTGTGCCGGCGGTATCGCGTCGTTGACTGACGACCCTGACGGGTACGAAAGATGTTGAATGAGCCGAAAGGCACCCGGAGTCTTCTTGGGGACTACTTCCACTGGGGAAATGACCAAGTCTTCCACAGGGGGCAAGCTAAACGGGCTCTCCATCCTACCCATTCGCACCTCTTTATCAACTTTCTTGCACAAAACAGACGGCAAGGCGCGAGCGGACTGAAGATTCCGGAGAGCATTGACCGATACTAAGCCCGCAACTGGCAAGCGGAAACCAAACTTAAAACCCTGAAACAAAAACTGGGCGTCGGTACTATTCGGATACCAATCCAACCATTTGGACATGGCGTCCAAATTAATTGGCGTTGGGGCCCTGTTGAGCGATCCCGCTCGCGCCGGGTTTTGCTTAACTTTGCTTTCCCCTCGCGCCTTGCCGATTTCCTTTAAAACAGTTGGAGGCCGGGTGGAAGCCGCCACATTGCAAGCATGAATGTCGAAACCGACACTGCTTGCCGAAGGAACAGGTCGCATTATTAAATGCGAAGCACTTCCCCTTCGCGGGGGCCTGTCCTCCCCTGCGGATAGCCAACCTACCTCTCCTACCCGGTCCCCCTTCCGTGCTACTCCCCTGGGCGGACAACCCTGCGCGTTGCCCGTCCGCCCCCGGATTCCGGAGCTCCTTTGCGGGTTGAGAAGCCCGGGTGACCTGGAGCCAGACCTCCACGTCCTTGCAACCAAAGTCAATAATCTGTAAGCAGTCCTGCTTCTCTCGGAACTTCTCATCATACATCCGCCATTCGATTCCTGACGATGTGCGCTGCATATCGTGTATCAAGTGCAGGTATCGTATGACTTTCATATGTTCCTCAGGTCTATCTTCCAGATAACACGCCGCAAAGACGCAAAAACCGGCCAGCCAGTTGTCGAAAGCTTCAGCTCCGATGCCTTTCTTAGCTGTCGCTGCCTTATACTCCTTCTTCGCGTCCTTAGTCAGCACGAATATATCCACGTAATCGCCTCTGCAGATCTTCCTACGGCAGCTATCCCACAACCCCCTCAACACTGCCGTATAATCACAGTGGACTACTGCCGGCAAATCACGGCGCTTCTTGGCCCTGCGAGCGTCCTCGCTAAGCCGCTTGCATCTCTTCCGCCTCTCCTGCTGCCCTGCCGCCCTCTTAGCGTACTTCGACGCACGCTTTTTTGCCCTAGTCATGCTACTGATGTCGGACGCTTGCGACGACAGGGATGATGAAGAGGAGGAGGTTGAGAGAACTGGAGCGCGCCCTGGAGCCCGACGTCGACTGCTCAACCTCACCTGACGCTGTCGACTGTTCGGACTGTCGCACTGGAGGGGGGGAGGTTCAGGGGAAATTTGCGGAAAAATTACTTCACAGAAAGGGTAGTGGACAAGTGGAATAGCCTCCCATCGGAGGTGGTAGAGGCTAAGACAGTAGAGCAATTTAAACATGCATGGGATAGACATAAGGATATCCTTACAAAGAAATAAGGATCAATTAAGGTTAGAGATAAAAAAAAAGGGGGCAGACTAGATTGGCCAAGTGGTTCTTATCTGCAGACAAATTCTATGTTTCTATGTTTCCTCCGGTGTGGAAACTTCGAAATCCTCCTCATCGCTCACGTCCACCTTAACCTCTCCGTGATCACCTGAAAAAGAAGACAAAGCACGGGACCCGGAAACCACTCCCGGGGCCTGCCTAGCACTCCAGGGCAAAGACGTCCCTACCTCGCGTCCGCGCTCTGTCCGTACTGGACGATGTCCCAACTGCGCCGCGGCCGCCCCCAGGTCACGGCAAGCGCGCGTTATTCACTGAGCCGCTGACCCCGGCTGCGTACCGGACGCCCTCGCTTCTGCGCGCGCGCCGGAATGCCTTGCTGCCCCCGGGGATGCGGCTGCAGCCAATGGGCCCAATGCAGCCACCACCATCGACAGAGTCGACGCCAACTCTCCGGAAGCCTCCTGACTTCCCCAAAAGTCGCGGCTGGCACCGGCGGGAGCCCCCGCAGATGTTGGCGCACCTCTCCTGGCCCGTCGGCCGGCAGGCGCCGATAAGGGACCCAACGGCCAATGCCCCGCCTGGCCTGCTGGTGATCCGCTGGCCCCCCTGACCACAATTGGCGTGGCCTCCCACCAATCATCTATCCTATCCTGCGCCTGCTGACCCTCACTATCGCTGCTGTGCCTGCCACCGGCCCCCCGCGCGTGCCCTCCCTCCGCAGGCCGGAGCTCTCTCCGTCTGCAGGGAAGGCACCTCTACGGGGCTCAATGCTGCCACGCCCTATCCTGGGACGCCCCCGCCGCCGCTCCCCGCTGGACTCCAGCTGTAAGGGAGGCAGCAGGGGAGACGTTGAAACTGGCTAGTGATGGGTAGTTCAAGAATGATTAGTTCAAAATGAACTAATCTTCAAAGTGAACTAGTTCGTTCAGTTCACAGCTTTGGCAAAGATTAGTTCATCAGGAAGGAGGAGTCAGACACAGACACAGACAGAATAGAGCCAGCAGCTGCATTAGGCTAGTCAATGTCTCATTCACTTCACTGGATTTTCACTTCCTGAATCTGATGCTGTAAAATGAAAGGTAAAAGTACAACACAGCCCAGCAATACAGATCTAATAAAAAAAATAACATCTGCACTACCTAGCCAAAGTCTATGTGTGTCTGTGAGTGAGTGTGTGTGGTCATGCTGCTCACCTTTCTGTGATACAATCACTGTCCTATTAGTCCAGATGTCCAAACACTTGCTGCTGCTTCTGGTACTACTGGCTTCTGTGCATACTGCTGTGCTAAATCTTCTGCTGGGTGTTGTGTAGGTGCTGCAGTTATTCAGCTCTCACTCTGCAATACTCCAACAAGGCAAACCAGCAGCAAGAGAGACTTAGCTAGCCTATAGATCCCTATATATACTGATCCCACCCCTCTCTACCATTGGCTGTACTTTTCATAACGGTTAGGTCCACCCCTCACAGGAGGTTTAACTCTCTCCATTCCTATGTCTGTCATTTTGCTCTCCTTTTGCAAACAAACTGCAATTTACAGAAAATCACTCTCATACTAAAATTCAAATATACATAGGGAATTATGTCTGTCAAGATAAAAATACAGCTTCTGCACCAATCATAGGTCCTAATTCATGTTTGGATGCAAATGCTTTTGCATGTGCGATAACTCGGCTTCACAATTGCTGCTATTAGCAAGTGAAGCTGCCACCCAGGAATGAGAAGAGACGCCCACCGGAAGCCATGACATACTTATTTGCAATTGCATACACATTTGCAGCCTATATGCAAAAACGAGGGACATCAGGTCTAAGGGTTGGCTTTGATAAAGTCACGGGTCACGTGACGAAACGCGTTAGGCCACGCCTCCTCCAGCACACCTTGTCAAGGCATCCGACTTTGAAAGCAACCGCGGGTCTGTTCTCCCCGCCAGCCGCCCTATACCTTCTACAGAGATCTTAGAACAGCCGCGGACTTGGTTCTCTCCGCTAGCCGTCCACACCAACATACGGCTCTCTGCTAGCCGTCTATACCACATACGGCTCTCACTCCACAGTGAACTCACGGCTTCCTCTCCTTTGCGGCATTCGCATAGTGGGCATTGCAGGATACATCGCCGAGGACGCTCGGCTCTGGACCAGCCCACACAAGGAGAGGTATTTAATCTGTGCCCAACACCGGGTTAACCCGCAATTTGATGGTATGGGACATTTATTCAACTGATTATCCACTGTGCCTTCAGCATCCAGCTTTGCGGCTATTACTATTCATTACTCTAAATATCAGCTGGACTCCATATTTCATGTGGACTTTTATTTAGGGAACTGACACAGTTGGTGTCTATTGAATCGGATTTACTGAGTTAAGGTGTGCTTTCCTAAATATTTTTAATGTTGCATTGTCACAACTTAGTTATTTTTATCTATGGTAAATAAATTTACTATATATACATCGGCTCTCTTAATTCATTATTGTTCTCTTATCCCTGATATTTTGCGCAGCTGATTCTTTTGTTTTTATTGTCTCTATTCAAACACCCACCTAGTGTTTTTCAGCTGCGCATCTATCAGGGTAATTTGATTATTAGTCACCTGTCTCTGAGGCGCTGTGAAAGCAGCTTAGTGTCCTTTTCCTTTATGACTATGCAGACTGTACACAACAGTAGCAACACAGGCACAATATTTTGGTATGTATGAGCCCGCGGCTGACGGCAGATAAACGCCGCCTGAAACCTGCAATGACCGCTTGCATTTTTGCAACCACTCCCCGTCAACACCTCCAACCGGTCACTTCCTGTCAATCATTTTTCTATGAAATCCTCAATGCGAGCAGGATCACAGCACCTTGATGAATGAGCAGTGCCATTGCAGCACATGTGCAGTCTTCTGATAATGTTTCACTTGCGTGAACATCGGCCACAGCATGCAAACATGAATTATACCCACATTGCACATGTTACTATAGGTATCCGGTCACATGGTATACATTGACTATATTGATATTTATAATGTCAACAGCACAATGTTGTCAGTAGAATGTTGACATGATTCAATGTGTAAATAGGTGCCATGTGAAAAGGTACCACGTCGCCATATGAGATGTCAACATTCTCAGAATGCCAATGTATAAGGTTAGGTGCCTCTAATAGGGTTAGCAATGAGAAAAAGAATACTTGCTGGAATGCAGCTCTTCAGATGCTTCCACTAGAACATGGTGTGTGGTATGATAACATCTACTTCATAGTTCAGGTTGTTTTGTGATGTGACCACTTGAACCATGAAGAAGACACTGAAGAGCCAGAGAAGTAAATGCTGAGCCACTAGGTATGTTAGATCGACGTATGTTAGGTCGACGTCTATTATAATCTGTTTTTTTTTAAGGTAATACTGACCACAGTTTCACTGTCTAGCAAGGAACCACTAACTCACTAATGATTCCAGCTGCAAACTGTTTCTTAGGGGGAGATTTATCAAAGCTTGGCGAGAGATAAAGTGAAGAAATAAATTATTAACCAGCTCCTCACTGTCATTTTTCTGTAAGGAGCTGATTGGTAAGTACTTTATCTGTCTACATTTTATCTCTTTCCAAGTTTTGATAACCCCCCTCCCCTCTTTGTCACAGGAAGACGTATGAAGCAGTTTGCAAGAGAGATAATTGATGCTCATGGGATCCCCTGTGAATCCAGGATGTATATATTAGGATCCTTGTGATGATGGCTCTGGTGATACATGTGAGTTCACATAGGCAGTAATCTCGCAAAGGCTATTCAACATGCAGGGACACGGAGTACTGAGGTTACAAATAGCAGCCAGCACTACTGTATATGAACAGAATACAGCCGCTCATGCCTAAACCTGGTATTGATGAGTAACTCTCCATTTCAAGCTGCATGCAATCTTGGCAAACTGTTTTGAGCCCAACTGCCTGATCGTGATAACTGAAATGAATAGCAAATGGTATAGTATCATGGACCGTACCAGACTCCTTGGCTGGGAGGTAATGAAGTCCAATTTTGGCGGCCATGCGGGATGCTGGCTGAACCCGGATGTGTTTTTAAAGGGGCAATCATGTACATGATTGCCTCTTTAAAAAAACTTCCAAGATCCGTCGGCATCCCACATGGCCATTGAACTTGGACTTCATTACATCCCGCTCCTTAACTTCTAATAATTTCATAGGTTACATTGTGATGAATATATTTAGCCCACAAAATGGCTGCTTCTACTGTGTGCAGACAACAGGTCCATTGAAAGTCCACATGTAAAGAACTATTTTAATGTTTGCATATCTTACTCTTTTTCCTCTTTCAGAACTGCCAGATACAGTAGGAGACATTTCTGTATATCGCAGGGATGTCAGGAGGTCAGACAGCTGGAGTGACAGACTTGCTGTCACCTAGGTAAGAGATGTTCTGTAAGAATGATCGATGCACCCACAGGAGCAGGTGATTTGTGTCACTGTATATTTAACATGTAAGAGCTTTAATTTGTCAAAAACAGGTTTCAGTCAATGCCTACAGTAACTAATGTAATGAGGTGTTTTAAATGTTTAAATAACTGTGCTGACTTGCCAAGATCATTCTGCAATACCAACATTCAGGTTATCTGTGATGAGAGGAATAAGTTCCAATTGGGAGCAGATGTGCATTCATGTGCCTAAAATAACTGACCTGCTTTTCTTTGCTCTTTTCTGCTTTATAAGAACATGTGGTCATTGTCAAATATATTAGCCATGGAAGTATCTCTTTGGGAAGCAAAATGGAATTCTGCAGCACATTTACAAAGTGACCGTAGAAAACCAGTAAGAAGAACCAAGTGCACATCTTCCCTCATTGGTTTTTATCATATGATTATTTTGGGGATTAACTGATTTTAAAAGATCATTAATCTGCTGTAGAAAATGAGTGTGGGACATCTTATTCAAATGCTCAGTTGTGCAAGTTTTCTCTTTTATTCAATACAGAATCCTAGCACGTTGACGAAGAGAAATAACCTGCTTAAAGATGGAAATCTTCCTTCTGCAGATGTGCCCACATACCCTCTTTGTTTTTCTTCCACATAATGTGGTATATTGTACGTGGTATGTCTAATAGGCCCTACACACTGGCCAACATCACTGCACGATATGAACGATCTCGTTCATTAATGAACGAGATAACGTTCATATCATGCAGTGTGGAGGCACCAGCGATGAACGATGCGCGGCCCCGCGCTCGTTCATCGCTGGTGCTCCGTCGGCTGTGCATGCAGGCCAATATGGCCGATCTCGTCCATATTTGCCTGCAGTTCTATGGAGCCGTGTGACGGGGGCCCCGTCACTGCCCCCCCCCCGCCGCCGGGTCGCCCTTTGGCCGTATCCGCCGTCGGGCAGCTCGGCGGCGGATCGGCCAATGTGTAGGGCCCATTACACTCGCACACACATGAGTGTCTGAGAACTAAACAGATTTGCAACAAAAAGTGGTGATTACTAGGTGATAGGTGAGTATAGGTGAGACTTTTGTTTGCAATCTATGGGAAGAAAACAACATAACCTCTTTCCAGTTCTAGAGGTTGGCAACTTGCATGGGTGAAAACATCAAGGAATTATAAAACTTCCGATTCCAAACTTCTATATTTCCCCCCAAAATTATAATTGATGAGACATTTTAAATATACTGTATATTTTGGAATGTAAAAGGTTATTATTTTCATATTGAATAACCTGTATATTATGATCGTGGCTTACCATCTTTTTTAGATGAGAAAGGTGCACTGGGAAATTACAGTAAGTTGTCTATAACTATAGGGGTCATTCTGAGTTGATCACACGCTGCAACTTTTTGCTGCTCGGGTGATCAACTAGACGCCGCCTATGGGGGAGTGTATTTTAGCATAGCAAGGCTGCGTTCGATTGTGCAGCCCTGTTATGCTAAAAATGTTTTGTGTAAAACAAGACTAGCCCTGCACCTACTTACCCAGTGCGATGGATGCAGCGATGAAGGGCCCGGAATTGACGTCAGACACCTGCCCTGCAAATGCCTGGACACGCCTGCGTTTTCCCAAACACTCCCAGAAAACGGTCAGTTAACACCCATAAACGTCCTCTTTCTGTCAAACACCTTGCGATCGGCTGTGCGAATGGATTCTTTGTTAAATCCATCACCCAGAACCGATCCTCTTTGTACCCGTACGACGTGCCTGCACATTGCGGTGCATACGCATGCGCAGTTTTGCTATTTTTTTACCTGATCGCTGTGCTGCGAAAATCAGCAGCTAGCGATCAACTCGGAATGATCCCCTATGTTCAGCTGCCAACACCTGTGGATAAGACAGCAATCTCCCAACAAACACAATAAAAATGAAAAGTGTAGTGATAGAGGGCCTAATTCAGGTTATGGAGAAAAAGATGCGAGAGCATCCGCAGTGCCCGTCCTGCGCATGCGCCCGCATGCGGGGGGGTGGGGACTTGCAAAAATTCAATTGCCTCTGCCTGTCAACCAGGCTGAGGCGGTCGTGGGGCAGGGGGGGCAACGCTCCGATTCCATGGAAGAGATAGAGCATTGCGAACGGGGGGCGGAGGTGGACAAATGGGGGCGTATCGGCAAAAGGCTTCACTAATTTCTGTGATGAAGCAGAAATTGCGAAGCAATCGCAATTTCTGCTTCATCAAGGAAGGGAGACGCTGGTCAGTATTCTGGGTGGCCTTGCCCTGCGATGGGCGGCCCCAAGCATGCTAGGAAAAGGGTTGCAAATTCTGCTAATTAGCAGAATTTGCAATCCTTACTGAATTAGGCCCAGAGTCTAGCAAAGCATCCTAGAAACTGGTAATAACAAAAAAAAGTTATATTGAATAATCTCGGGAAATATGCAAGAAATATGCATGCATATTATTATTCTAATATGTTTTAGAGATGAGCGATTTGGTTTTGCAGAAACCCGCATACACCAGAACCTGGTGTTTCTGAGTGGAATTGACTTCCAGCTCAGGTCTTCCTGCCAAGTTTGGTTCTCAAAATGAGAAGAAACATAATTTTCCCTAAAATTTTGCATCTCACGTGTTTTGAATAGTGCCTCGAGGCACCATTCACGCAGGAGAGGTTATGGAGAAGAAGTGGGCTTGAGTTGTTCTGCAATATTACCTACAGTACCAGTCACTATTATAGAGAGTTGGAGGGTGCATGGTGATGGTGTAGACTGTAGTTGTGCTGCAATACTACATATTAGTTGCCATTAATGAGGGTTGTAGGTAGATGGGAGTGGGAGGCTATGGTGTAAAGGACTGCAGGCATATTTGTTGCTGTGTATGTCTGTTTGTCAGGTACTAGGTAGCAATTGCAGTCCAGTGCAACTGCAAACAGGCAACTGTCATTGTGTGTTTGTCAATCTCTAGAAGCACCTCAAATCCAGTGCAAACAGGCCCTTGTGTATGTTTGTTAGCATTTACAATTATTTTTCACAAGGATGTATATCTATACTGCAGTATATATTGGGCCTAATCCATGTTTGTACGTAATGCCAATGTTTTTGCAATGGAGCAATTATCAGCAGACTACACATGTACTGTACCTTTGCAGAGTGATTGACAGGGAGGGACCATTTTAATGGGGAGGGCGTCAAAGAACATAGGTGAGTCATGGCCACTTTTGGGGCATGTGTCTGTCTTCAGCTGCAATCATTTACTGTATGTATGGCACCAACGTCGCTACTGTCACGGCCAGTCTATATAGCCTTAGGTCTACCCTTACAGTCAATGTTCTTCATTCTTGCGTATAGGCTGCAAAGGTGTACACAATTGCAAATGGGTTTGCCATCGCTTCAGTAAGTGTCTCTTTTAAAGTATGTGCATACAAATATGAATTATGGGCCTAATTCAGACTGGATCGCTGCAGCGACAGTGATTGCAGTCTAAATACCTATGTAGAGTGCGCACGCGCAGCATCTCTGGGCTATGATCGCCTCTGCCTGATTGACAGGCAGATGCGGTCAAGGGGTGTGCCAACGGCTTCAGAATGCTGTTGGTGGGGCACAGTCCGGACCACTCAGGTGTGTCCGGACCATTGGGGGGGGGGGGCGCAGGGGCTGCATGAAGTCACACGCAGCAGCTGCAACTCAGGATGCTGGCAGGCAGCTACTAGCCAGGTGCAAAAGCGTCAACCCTTACAGGGGGGTTGGGCCTACATGCGGGGCGGACTTGCCCTGTGTTGGGCGTCCCCCCGCATGTCAGAGTAAATGATCATAGATGTGTTAAATTTAGCACATCTACGATCAGATCTGAATGACCCCCTATGCCCATTATCACTTATGTATGAGGTCAGAGACAATGTGATTTCAAGCTTAGTATTCCAACAAATACTGTTCTGTGTCTGACTGAGCTACACCACAAAAAAAGATTTGTTTTTCCTGTTTTGAAAAAAAATCCCCAAATTTTTAAAATTCAGCATACATTAATGTATTTACTGGGCATGGCCATGTCCCCATCAGCTGCAGCCCAAAATAATAAGTGCCAAAAATATATTTGTTTTCTGCTGTCAAAGTAAGTCTCAAGTCTTTTCTAACTTAATTTAGATTATATTTTTGAGAGTGTGTGTTTTTGAAAGGCAGCATATATTACTGTACTTACTGGGTGTGGTCATGATTGGGAATCAGAAGCACCCCAAAATAATAAGTACATTAAATATTTTTTTCTAGTGTCAAAATAAATCCAATTTAAATCATATTTCAAGGGTATGTACTTTTGAACGGCAGCACAGATTACTGTATTTAATGGGTGTGGTCTTGATCCCATCTGCTGCACCCAAAAATAATATGTGCAATAAAAAATAGTTTTTTGGTGTTAAGCTAAATCTCAAGTATTTTATTATTTAATTAAAATCAAATTTCCAGACTGTGTATTTTTGAGAGGCAGCATATACTATACTTATAGGGTTTGGCCATGTCCCCATTAGCTGCAACCCAAAAAATAAATGCAAAAAGTAAAATGTTATCCTGGTGTCAAAATAAATCTGAATTCTTTATCATTCAAATCAAATAATATATCAAGATGGCTTGAGTGTGTTCGCTGAGAAACAGTGTCTACTATTGTATTTACGGGGTGTGGTCATGTCCCAGTCAGGCTGTACCCCAAAATATTAAGTGCAAAAATGATTTTTTTTCTCTGGTGTCAAAAAATCCCATCTCTTATAATTCAAAATGAATCATATTGCAAGAGTATGTGTTTTTGAGAGTCAGCGTATAATACTGTACTTACTGGGTGTAGTCAGGGCCTCAATAGCTGCACCCCCAAATAAGCAAAAAAAAAAAATCTGATGTAAAAAAAATCTCAAGTTTTTAAATAAAACTGCATGGTAACTGTATCAGTCCCCCATTTCCCTATCTCATTGTACATTCACTTGGTATGGTGGCAGTTGAGTTCAAGTACAGTAGATTTACACCTGTCCTTGTTTAAAAATCAATCATTGATCAGACAATAGAATAGCAGTAGCAAACCGGTACTAGTGCTAGCAGTCATAGCACTTTTTCAACATGTAATTTTAAAGGTTAAGACGGGAGAAAGTCTAAGGGCACTCCAAATTTAAACAATGTCTGACAAATCTTAAAGAAAATATCACCTCTGACTACGAAGGGAACAGTTATTGCTGAAAAACATAAAATTGACAACATGCCATGTACCACATGCAGTGGCAATGAAAGAATTAGAACATGGCATTTATTTGAGAGTGGTGGTCCTGCTACTGCTCTTTTATGAACTAGAATGCCAATTGCAAAAACCAGGGCAAATCACAGTCAGTCATTCTCTGTAATCTCACATGCACTACCTTCTTGCTCTGAGTCTAGATGTGTCACCTTTAAAACTAGCAAACCATTGCATAAAAAGAACACCAAGGTTGAAGAACTGTGTGATCACAAACTTCACAGATCACTGAGTAGAGTCTAAGGGTGTCTACGAGTGCTATGTGTGTCTGACACCGATTTCATAGAGAAGGCTCATTTCCATCATTCAACACTTTCCATTATGGACTATGCCAAGATTGTATGTGTTTGAGAGGCAGCATAGCCAAATATTACTGTACTACTTACTGTACTTGGGGGTTTGGTCCCAAGTTGATATTATTCTGGCTGCATGAAGACAAGGCTACAAGTCTCCATGAGATTATCACCATGTGATCACCATAGTGATAATTACCATGTGACTTTCATAACTATCTTCCTATACAATGAACGTGAATAGTGTTGGTGACAGTATGAATATGTGTAAACTACAGTATTCTGAAAAATAAAGACATCAGTGGATTATATCAGCCAAACCAAATGCATGGAAATACAAATAGGTGCCCTAATGAGAATTTTTTTAAATTATATTCCTCCTAAATGACTTAGATGAGTTGTCCATTTCAGCTTCTGTAAATGTTGAAGTATCAGCTCCAGCTTCTTATTTGTCTTCTGGAGGTTACAGCAGCAGCACACTTGTTATTAACATATTAATTTATTATCAATTTCTACTAGGCTTTTACTCTGGCTTGAATCACTTGTATTGTCCTTAGGTCTGTGATTTGCTTGTTAGATTCAGTTTGTCATTAGCTTATCCATTACTTATCAGTTTGTACTAGGCTGTTACTCTGGCTTCAATCACTTGTATTGGCCTTAGGACTGTGATTTGCTCTTTAAATTCAATTTATTCATTATTAATTTCTACTAGAATGTTATTTTGGCTTAAACTGCCTGTATTGGCCTTAGGCCTCTGATTTGCTGGTTGGAGAAATGTGCATTTGAAAACTCACTCATTCAATTGGAAGCTTGGTTTTGAATAGTCTGTTCCATTGGTGGCTGCTGCCCCTGGGCTGCAGCTCTGACCACACATTGCAGTGGGGAGCTGGTCAGCACATATTAGCATACATGTTATGTTGTATGTAGTATATGGTATGTGCTGGCTTGCCTTACCAAGGTATCACAAGTCACTGACCTGCCATTGCTGCACGGGAGACCTAACTCTGCTTGTTTATAATTTTCTATAAGCCTGCCCCCTGCCTCCCATTGGCTCACAGAAATTGGGGGAAGGCTTATAGAAATTGATATACAAGCAGAGTGATGTCTCCAATGCAGCGGCAGCAGGTCAGTGATACCCACAGTGGTGGCTGCTGATCCCTGGGTAAGACAAGCCATCCCATATATTACATACAACATCACATGTAAGTTTATATGTGCTGCCCGGCTCCCACCTGCAATACTGTATGTGATCAGAGCAGTCACCATTGGTCTGTTCCATATTTACAATTTGCTTTCTTTATAGTAATCAGGCCTGTGATTTGCTGTTTGGAGAAGTGTGTTAGTAATATATTATATTTTCTTTTAGGCTTTTACCTTTAGGTTACTAGTGATTGATTAATGAAAATATTCTATAGGTTCATATAGTTTATTAAACTGCCACTCTGTCTGCCACTGCTGTGCCGCTATGTTTGAAAGATGGTCTATTCTCTTTTAAACTGTCAAATATTTTTGTTTTTGTTATTCCTCCCTCAAGTACCATATACCTCTGCTATACAAAAACTGATCCCAAAGGAAATTGGGCCTCCACAAATTGGGGCTCAATTGCAGTTAATAGTAGAAGACCTCTTAAGTCTCCCAACGTTAAAAGTTTCAGGGTCTGTTGTTTCTGCTTGGAGAACCTGAAACATAATAGTGATGGCAGCCTGAGAAACAAGCTAATACAGAAAGAGGTGGGGCTACAACACCATTTCATTGCATCGTATTCACTAATCATGTGCAAAAGCAGGGACAATAATGTTAAACTCTGGCTTTAGCTCTGTGCCCCCAACAGTGTTACCACCACATGTTTAGCTGTAAGTTGAATCAGTATTGCTATATTTAAAGGTGTCAAGTCTGATCGTTTTCAAAATGAATCGCTTCACCACAAAATATAGAAAAAAAAATCTTTTATCCAGCCACATTTTCCAAGTGAACAACCTGTGGAACAATGAGAACTTCACAATTGGATGACAACAGACTTGTATTTTTTTCTTTCCATAGCATAGTATATACTTTACAAAAAAAAGCATGAAAATGAAATTCTATGCATATATGAACAAAGATTGATGTCTGCATTTGTCATCAGTAAATACTGTAAGTTCATGTAAGGAATACCTTTTTTTGCATCTAGAAGTGAATAGAACTAAGATTGTCTTTGCTTTGTGATATCAGCCATGAACGTTTGAAGGAGTAATGCCTTCATATCACTTTTATTTATTGGCTTATGCACACCCTCTTGCAAAAGTTACTATGTACAGATGTAGCCATGCTCATACAGCCTGCGGCCGCACGGGCGCACGCACCGCACTGAGTACACCAAGCCCTGCCATAATATGCCGCCCATGCAGCGGCGTATCAAGAGAGGAGAGGACCCGTGTGCAGTCTCCGTGTGTGGGCCCCCTCCTCTCCCGTAGCCGGCAGCACTCTGAGTGCTAGAGACTCTGGCACAGTGCCAGAGTGTATAGCGCATGTGCAGGTCTCTGAAAAAATGGCGTGGTGGCCATTTTTTCGGAGACCTGCGCATGCGCTGTACACTCTGGCACTGTGCCAGAATCTATAGTGCTCGCTTAGAACGCTAACAGCATTGCCAGCTTTTGGACTCGGGAGAGGAGGGAGCCCACATATGGACACCAGAAGATAAGTATGAAAGAAATGCGGTGTGGACACCCTCTGGATCCAGGGGCTCATGTGCACCGCACACACTGCACCCATTATAGATCCACCACTGCGCCTATGTATTCCTATGGGCACATGCACTTAGATGCACACGCACCTTCCTAGTCGCAGGCACACTTGCCTGGCTTGCCACAAATACAGCAAGCTGCAGGCTAGATGAGCGTACCTACTGTACATCCGTAAATTGACAAATGTAGTTGCATTTGGTGCTTTATATATGCATTTATATATTACAGTCAGAGACATATGCAGTCAGGAAGTTGATGTTTATTACATTGACATTCATAATGTCAACTGTTATGATGCCGCCTTAATTAAAATGTCAGTGTCTAACATGTTAACATCTGGAAAATGTCAGCATGGACAGAATGTTGACATATCAAATGCCGACATAGTGAAAATGATGGCATAAGGGCTATATTTGAGGGTTAGAGTTAGATTTGGGGTTAACATTAGGGTTAGGGATACCTTAAAATTGTAGTATTGACCTTGTGACCATATCAAAATTTCCTCAATGTCAACATCACTGTGTAAACATTTTTATGTCAACATTATGCCTGTTTACATGGTCAATGTTGACATACTCTAATACACAGAACCCATATAAATGTGCACAGTGTCGGACTGGGGCATGAAGGGCCCACCGGGGAATGCAATGATAGGGGCCTATACTTATGTGTGTGGCCAGCCTACAAAGGGGGTGTGGCCAGCCTCCACAGAGGCTTGAAATACCCAATAATTTAGTGCAGTGTAATGCAACATATCTACCATGTATAATACAAGTGCACAGTCTGGAACATGATCCCTAGAGGAAGGAGTGGGCCCTCAGGCAGTAGGGCCTACCGGTGGTTTCCCTGGTACCCCTGTGGGCCAGTTGGACCCTGTATGTGCATTACTGTATTCTGTGCTCTCTGCATTGAATACAGCTGTGCCCAAACAGCAGCACTGTGTTGTACTGCAGGGACACTATCATAAACAACTCTGTCAGATGATATAAATACATTTCTGAAACACATGGAAGGAGACTAGAAAGAAAAAAAAACACGTTTTGTAAATGCAAAGCCAACAAGTGAAAGTGATACGAAGGTAGGAAAACATTGTAAGTCTTTTGCCATAATCATCAGAACTCTAATAATTGCAACATGTATTGAATAAAATAACCAACTTGAACATATGATACAATTTGGAATCACATTTTGACAAGATAAGCGATAGTTATACAGATCTGTGTAAATATCATATAAAAATGTAAGAATATTTTTTTCAGTTTTGACATATCTTACAAGTTACTATAAAGCGTCTCCCTCCTGGAGACATTAAAAATATACATGAAGAGATTGAAACATTATTTTCTTTCCATAAAATGCTTCTGCACTGGTTTCAGCATGCCTTTACTGCATATAGAAACATAGCTTTCCAAAAGAGAAACTTTACCTATGCTAGTTACTGTAGCTAGAGTCTAATTCCATTGCACAAGTGGTAACATTCAATAGCAGTAAAAGCACGAGAGTCTTGTTTACATTGTAACATTCTAATATATATCTTAAATGTATAAAGGCTATTCTAACATATAATGCATACTTCCATGTATTATCAAAGTACTCTATTAAGCAAAACTTTCAAGTGCTGAAAAATTTTGCAACCATGATAAAAGCTTTGGACTACAAATAAAGAACCAAAAGTCCAAACATGAAAGACTTGGGATTATTCAATTACAGTGGCTATAGAATTATCCATTCCCTTTTGGCATGTTTCACATGTTATTTTCTCACAAAATGAAATCAATACGAATTTAAATGGGTGTTCACAACCATATATGCACAGTAATGGAAAAAATGAATAGCCCGCTAAAGCTTTCATTTAATTTGAAGTAAAAACATAAAACCAGACACTAATTTATAACATAATAGTCTACCATACCTAATTTGCTAATTGATTTAAGTCCTTTCTGTGCACTATTGAAGTGGTTTAATTCATTGCAAAATAAATAGATCTCTCTGTCTGTGATAGTTGCAAATGTTGGATAGTGCATTTGGAAAACAAAATCTTCATGAAGATCAGTCAAAACAAGTAAAAAATAAAAGATTTATGAAAAGCATCAATCAGGGGACGAATATAAGATGATTTCAAAGCCTTAATACCAACTTGAAGCAAGATATAGACAATCCTGGTAGAAAATTGCTGCAAGAGACGTAGGTCTTGGAACAAATTGTTTATATTTCTCCAAAAACCAGGCTTCTCAGATTTCATATTTTAATGTAAACCTCACTGCTTATACATACATCTTTGTTTGTTTTTACTTCATTAGTAAGACTGAATAAAAACTGAGTACACCAAATTGAAATTTTCCTAAATTCTACTTGACATGAAGCAGAAGGTTGCTAAACAAAACCCAACATTTAACAATTGCCATCATCTTTCCTGGACAAAAAAACAGAAATTGGATAATTTCCCTAGATCAAGCACCCAATGATATCCTCTTCTAAATATAGCTACAGATACTGTTTTCTTGTAAGAAAGGCAGCATTTTTTTATATTCTATTATTGAATTTGCTATCTTCACCTCCTGTGTAAGGAATTCCACAGCTTACTCTTGTTATAAAGAAGAACCTGTACTAGGTTAATGTTCAAACTTCTTTTCCTCCATTGAGGATGCCCACAGATGTGGTTTTCCCAAAGTAAACACAGATACTTTTCAAACTTCTCTTTAGAATTTAATCCTTTCATTTATCACTGCCACTCCTTTCATTAATGAGTAAATGAAACTCTGAACTCCCATTTATGTGAGGTACTTAAAACTGTGCTCTATAATCAAGATGTGATTTACACAATGATAATGCTATATTCTATTACGTGAGTTTATCCCTGTTATTATGTATTGTACGATTTTATTTGCCTTTGCAGCTACTGCCTGACACTGTGCACTATAACTTTGTCAGTATTCCTAGGTCATTTACCATCACTGTTTCCCCAATATTTAATTAATTGTTTAAGTAGTATAGGTATTATTGAGGACTCATGGCATAACACTATATTACTCCATCCTTGTTTCATGCTATATTTATCTACATTACATTTAATTTTCAACAGCCTGGTTTAAATCTCTCTGTAGCAGTTAATATTATAAATATTATATGTGTTATCATATGTGTTAATAACATACCTTAGTATAATCTAAAAGTTCATTAATATTTTTTTTTTAAAAAGTACTGTACAAGGAAATGGTCCAGTACTGATTCCTGTGGTGCACAAAGAATAACTTATCCTAGTCTAAGCATATTCCATTTATAATTAACTTTTTCCTTCTGTCCTTCATTCAACTTTTGAAAATTAAAACAGCGATACCGAGATTCATTTTAAAACTTACCTCCTAATACAACTACTCATATTTGTTTGACATCACAGTTGCATCAATAAGCCATGCTGTCATTGTGGTGATTATCTACAATTTATTTCAAATAATTGTCCCATTATTTTATTCATACTCCTATGTCTAAGTCTACTGTAACTAAGTACTGATTTTGTTCACCTGAATAAACAAAAAGTTAAAAATGTGCATTAACCAACAATATCCCTTATTGGTAAATGATTACTTTGAAACATACTGTGTATTGTTGGTAATGTACAGTATGCATTTTATTCTAATCCAACATTTGATACTGGAGTTCCTCAATTATGTTTTGCTTTGAAACAATTATTTGTACATGTTAAATCATTTGTACATAGTCCATATTTAATTTCATATGTGGCAAAGGAAGGTACTGTGCTGACAAAAAAAAGTCTGGTTGTTGTCATTCACTTCCGTTAACGCTGTATTTATTTGCATTGTATATTCCTGTATATTTTCTTATTTCTGTATACTGTTTGAAAATTTTCCAATAAATACATTTAAAAAAAAAGGATGGTTTTGCCTTTAAAAAAATGCTTCTTAAATATTGCAGCAAAATCACTGAAAAATCAGATTTTTTTTAAAAAACTGTTTTTATTACTTTCCTGCAAAAGACAGAAGAGTCGGTTGAGCCCAAAATCCAGGTCTAAGGGGCCAACAATGTACTGTATATTTTAATATTAGTTCACTCTAGTTTCAGAAAATAACCAATATTTAAAAGCAATCAGATTAAATGAGTTAAAAAATTATCTAAGAAGTTAAAGTTTGTCTTCAAGATTTACTAAATGTAAAAGGCCAACTAAAAATAAGATTATTGCTGTTTATTTCTTCACAGAACTTCAAATCCAATGTCTTCTCATATGAGGCAGAACTTGCAATTTTGCATTTAGTGGGTAGATTAATGAAGCACAAAAATACCTAGGCCAATTCTAAGAAATATCCCTTAGTATTTCTTAGAATTAGTAATTAGTAATGTATTTGTTTCTGTCATGAGTGTAAAAAAATCTCTAAATCTTCCATTGACTTAACTACACTTACGTAGAAATGTGTGAAAATTATAGGGTTAGAAATATTTTTAGTTACTGCTATGATATGCATTGTGCTCACAGGAGAATTTGATTGCAATGCACAGCTCTTTATATCAACTGTGTCATAAATACATACATTTTGCAAGAAATAGCATGGAGCTTTCATTGTTTTGGTCATTTTTGCTTGCATGTAGACATATCTTATGCTAAACAAATGTAAACGCATTGTACAATGGGGCTAATTCAGACCTGATCGCTGCTCTGCGTTTTCACACAGCGGGCAATCAGGTCTGAACTGTGCCGCAGTGCGCATGTGCATGCCAGAGATATGATCAGCATCTCAGCCCAGCGATGCCACTGCCTGATTGACAGGCAGAGGCGTTCGCTGGGGGGGAGGGGGCGGGCCGGTGGTATTCGGTCACCGTTTTGTGGGCGCGGTCCGGGCAATGCAGGCATGCACAGACCATGAGGGGGAGGGCCGCGGAGGCTGCATGATGTCACACGCAGCCCGTATGACCCGGGACGTGGCAAAAAGACTTACTTGCTGGCTGCCCTAGCATCACCACCATGTGATGCTATCGCACCCATTTGGCGGGGGGAGGGCCAGACATGCGGGCAGACTTGCCCTGTGCTGGGCATCCCCCCGCATGTCAGGGTAGCTGATCATAGCTGAGCAAAATTTTGCACGGCTATGATCAGCTCTGAATTAGGCCCAATATCTTATCTCCATTGTCTATATTAGCATTTAAATATTAAAAATAGAGGTGAACTTTGAAAAAAACTTGAAAAAAAATATACAGGATTAATTAACTACTTCTAAAGAAAATCGTCTATGTTCACAATTATTGCAAATGAACATAAAAACTGTTTTAAATATTTGGGATTCAGTTAAGTACATACCTTGTATTGTTCCTAAATCACTACTAGAACTTTTGGATGAGCAGACCTAAATTTACATCTGCTCAGTATCGCCAACAAATGCCAGAGTGTGTGGTCTTATGCAAGGTGTCTGCTGATGATAGCCTTGGGTTTAATGGAAGTATTGCTAAACTCATGTATAGTTCCATGTGACAGAATGGACCGAGAAAGTCCCTACTGTTAGGAAAGACATTTTAGCTATGAGGAATATCTGTCTCATATACAGTATGTCTTGATTATTATCAGCAATTACAAATCCATTGTGTATTGTAATTAATAATGACTGATATGTCTACTGAAATCAGACACAGGTAAGACTACGGTGAGATGTACAAAACCTTCTAAAAAGGACAAGTGGAAATGTTGGCAAACCAATCAGATTCTACCTTTCATATTAAAGAATGTGCTAGATAAATGTTATCTAGGATCTGATTGGGCAATGTCTTCATGTGTCCTCTTTAGAATGTTTGATAAATCTCCTAAATATTTAAATGTGGCAATACTTAGGAACAGCGACAGACTCACTTGGTAAAAAAAATACATTAAAATGAAAAAGAATTAAGTAATTTTGTGGTAGCTTTAGTAGGGTACATAAACCGATTAAAATTACTTCTGAGTTGAACAAAAATAGGAAGAAAATGAGATGAGGGCTGTGGACAGGAACATATAAAATACTTCTGGTCATAGAGGTGTTATTAGTAATAACCTACAGTATATACAAGTATTTAAAAAGATACAGTAGTAGTCCAGGATGTCACAACTCATGTTCTATTTTAATTGCTACAACCACTTGGCAAACAGTCACAACTCTGTGTATATGCTTTGTATATTGTTTACTTTGTTGCAACAATGGTATTGTAGAGCAATGCTGCTTTACAAAGCACTATTTTCCCAGTGCCTCAGAAAGGTTAATATACAGTGGTACTTGAAAGTTTGCGAACCCTTCAAAATTTTCTATATTTCTGCTGAAACTTGGTCTAAAACTACCTCAGATTTTCACACAAGTCCAAAAAGTAGATATAGAGATACATATGAGACAAAAAAATTAGACATGCTTATTTTTTTTATTAAGGAACATGATCCATTTTACATATCTGTGAGTGGCAAAAGTATGTGACCCTTTAGGCTTAGCAGATATTTTGAAGGTGAATTAAGAGTCAGGTATTTTCAATCTATGGGATGACAGTCAAGTGTGAGTGGACCATCTGTCTTTTTAAAAGAACAGGGATCTATCAAGTTTGATGTTCACAATACATGTTTCTGAGGACCTCAAAAGAAGAGTTGTTGATGATCATCAGGCTGGAAAAAGTTACAAAACCATCTCTAAAGAGTTTGGACTACACCAATCAACAGTCAGATTGTGCATAAATGGAGGCCATTATTACCCTCCCCAGGAGTGGTCGACCAACAAAGATCACGTCAAGAGAAAGGTGTCTAATAGTTTGCAAGGTCACAATGGAACCCAAGATAACCTCTAAGCAACTAAAGGCCTTTCTCATATAAGCTAATTGTAATGTTCATGAGTCCACCATCAGGAGGACACTAAACAACAATGCTATGCATGGCAGGATTGCAAGGAGAAAGCCACTGCTCTTCAAAAAGAACATTGCTACCCATCTGCAGTTTTGGACAAGCCTGGAGGCTATTGGAACAATCTTTTGTTTATTGATGTGTCCACAATAGAGTTTTTTTGGGTTAAATTAGAAACATTATGTTTGGAGAAAGGAAAACACTGCATTCCAGCGAAAAATATAACTCATACCATATTTAAAACGTGGTGGTGATGGTATCATGGTTTGGGCCTGTTTTTCTGGATCCAGGATGACTTGCCATCATTGATAGGACAATGAATTCTGAATTACAACAGAATGTTCTAAAGGAAAATGTCCAAACATTTGTCTATGAGCTGCATCTCAATGACCCAAAGCACACAAGTAATTTGCCAAAAGAATGATTAAAGAAGAATAAACTGTAAGTTTTGGAATGGCCAAGTCAAATATCTGACCCCAATCCAATATAAATGTTGTGGAAAGACCTGAAGTGAGCAGATTACGGGAGGAAACCCATCAACATAAGAGAGTTGAAGCTGTTTTTAATGGAGTAATGGGGTATAATTCCTCCAAGATGATGTTCAGGATTAATCAACAATTACAGGAAATGTTTACATGCAGTTATTACCGCACAAGGGTATCATACCAGATACTGAAAGCAAAGGTTCACGTACTTTTGCCACTCACAGATATGTGATATTGAATCATTTAACCCAATAAAAAAATCATGTCTAATTTCTTTGTCTCATTTGCTTAATTTGGTTCTCTTTATCTTTTAGGACTTGTGTGAAAATCTTAGGTAGTTTTAGGCCACAGTTCAGCAAAAATATAGAAAATTCTAAAGGGTTCACAAACTTTCAAGCACCACTGTATATATACACTGTGTATATATACATATATATATATATATATATATATTTATATGTACATGTAACTTTATCCATATCAATCTATCTATCTATCTATCTATCTATCTATCTATCTATCTATCTATCTATCTATCTATCTATCTATCTATCGTACCATATAGCTACAACAAAAGTTGTAATAATGTTTGCAATTGATCTCATTATCTAAAACTAGCATATATGGTTGTAGCAAAAATAAGAGGACATATTCTATAGAACTACAGAAGCTTCTATACAAAACAATCTTGTTACATTATTTCAAAACATACCTGTAAGTTGTCAAAGAGATACCTGTAATGTTAAGTCTAAAGAATGATTTTTTTAGCAAATGTATTGTGGGGCTGATTCAGTAAGGATAGCAAATTCTACTAATCAGCAGAATTTGCTATCCTTTTGCTCTCATGCTGAGGGCCGCCCAGCATACTGACCGGTGCCTCCCCCCCTTTGACAAGCAGAAATTGCGATCGCTTTGCAATTTCTGCTGGTCAGCAGAAATTAAAGATGACTCCTGCCGCCGCAGATTAGCTGTGGCCACAGGAGTCCCGGCGCCATTTTACCTGTCGCGGCAGCTGCATGTGACATCACGCAGCCGCCACGACCACTCCTCTGATACGCCCCTGATCACGTCGCACCACCCACCGTTTGGTTCGCCCCGCCCACGCAATGCTCCATCTCCTCTCTGGAAAAGGAGTGTTGCCGCCCCCACTCCCGCATCACCCCACCTCTGCCTGATTGACAGGCAGAGGCAAACACATTTTCTGTGGCCCCCCCACAGAAAGTGCGGATGCATGCGCAGTACAGGCACGGTGCATGCGCCCACGGGCCCACCGCAAAAATTCCGGTTAGATTACGATTTGCTATTCAACCTGAATTAGCCCCTGTATACAGTATATTGTGTTGCCTTATTTTTCAAATGACAAGAAATCTCTACTCCTCTCTCTCTCTCTCTCTCTCTCTCTGTGTACACCTCTGGTCTCTCCCCCTCCCTCCTTCTCTGCCTCCCTCTATCTGCTCCTCCTCTTTCTCTATCTACCCACCCTCTGCCTCTCCCTCTCTGCCGCTCCTCCTCCTCCCTCTCTCTCTCTTGCTTCCTCTCCCACCTCTATCTCTACCTCTCTGCCCACTCCCTCACTCTCTCTCTCTCTCTCTCTCTCTCTCTCTCTCTTTCTCTCCCCCCTCCCTTTCAGTCTCCACTGACAGTAGGGTATACCTTCCAGCAAAACATAGGGAGCTATAGTAACAGATTAAACTGTAATCACTGATGGTAACTATAAACATACTTACGTAATACCTCACTAGAATGAAATGATTGAAACATAGGTAGTATTCTGTGTACTAATAACCCAAAAATATCAATTTGAAGTCACCGGTACACTTTAGCAAAAGCCACTGTCACCAACACACACAGTGAAAATGCAGTTTACACATCTACATTGATATTCATGAGACTGCAGCTAATATTTTATGTAACAAGCAGTCCTATCAGTGATGTCACTGGCTCCTCGTCAATAAATACTTTAGGTTGTCCACAAAATTGAGGCTGGTGTAGTGCTGGACATACTATATGCCTGTTTACACTGTGTATCTTCAGTGTTTTCATAATGTGAAGATGTGTCTAAGGGTCTGCGCTATGCAAGAAAGGATGTACGCAATAATACACCACTTTCCACAGGAAGAAGTCATATCATCGACGCTCAATGTGTTGACAATCAATATGCCAAAATATTTGTAAGGTTACTTAAATAATGTTAACCCTGTTGGCATTATAACTTTAAACGTGATGCTTTACAATCATGTTTAAAGTTATAATCCTGAATAATGATTTAAGTAGCATTACTAATGTGTTGGTATAATAACAATGGCATTCTCCCATCGGTATATTGACTGTCGACAAAACGCATGTACAACATTGTATTTCCTTGCACGTTTACTCTAAAGATGGTGTCAAGTGACAAACCACAGCTGTGCAAATCAGGGGCGTAACTCCCAGAGGCAATGGAGGTGTCTGCATCTAGGCTCCAAGCTCTGAAGGGGCACCTGCATGTACAGCAGCACCTATGTGGTCCACAGTGGGATCCAAGTGTGACTGCTGCTCTTTCAATGGAGCACTGCTGTGCACCCGCTGCTGCTGCAGAGTTAATTGACTCTCGCCCAGGAGCCCTGCTAACAACCTGCACTAAAGGGCAAGACGGCTCCTGCCCAGTGCACCTGCCGCTGCTGCTTCACTGTGAGATGGGACCCGCCAGTGAACTCTGATTCTGCATGCTGCTGAGCATCTATCTATATAATTCTGTAAGTTGAGTGAGTTTATATATACTGTACATATGGGAGAAGTCACCAACCTCCAATTTGCCTAAGGGAGGGGATGAACTTACGCCCCTGGTGCAAACAGATTAGTATATGCATTTATTTCTGAGCTTGCTATGCAGGCTTATTGTACCTCTAGCCAACTAGTGTTTACTGTATCTCTGCATGGGGACCTAATGTACGGCTGCTACTACAGTATTTTAGATACTAAATTGTATGCTACTACATACAATAGCTCTGAAGTAAAATCCTACATTTTTCTCTGTCAAAGAACTTACAGTTCCTACAAAAACACGTTTTGGGGCATACGTAATAGGGTCGGAGTTTGCCGGAGGTGCGGCTTGCTGGATGACTTTTTTTTAAAGCGGCAATCATTTACAAAGCAAAACCAGAGATCAGCAGGCATCCTGCAACTCGGGCAAACTTAAACACTATTACGGGTGTACTACAATATACCGGCGCTCTGGATCCCGGTGCCCAGCACACCGGCACCGGTATCCCGACCGCTGGAATGCCAGCAGCTGGGCGAGTACAAAAGAGCCCCTTGCGGGCTCACTGCGCTCACCACGCTGCGGGCACGGTGGTGTGCTATGCGTGCCACACTATTTATTCTCCCTCCAGGGGTGTCGTGGACACCCCAAAAGGAAGAATAGTTGTCGGTATCCTGGCACCGGTATGTAGAGCAATATCGAGTGCCTCCCACCTATTACATATACCCCTTGTGTTGTAAAAATATAACATTAGACATATTAGGGTTTTTCATATAATTAAAAAAAATTTAAGATAAAAAGAAACAAAATGGTCATGCACCTATAGGATGCATAGGTTGCCAGTCATATATTTCTGGGTTCCTCAAGCTAGGGTGCTTTTTGCTGTACTCTTTGTTTCTAAATTAAGTTCAAACACCTACATCCTTTTCCTTTTTTTTTAAAATCTGGTAACTCACTGTCGCCAACTGATACAGATAAGGTCGATTAAACGCATTAAATTCTGTAGACGTTTCACTCATTTGGCTTCTACCCAATGAGCATGCTTCAGTGGTCACCGATATTAAGCATTATTTAAATGAGCAATACAATGAAAAAGTATGCATTATATATTAGCATAGCTGATTAGCCAACCACAGGACACCTTTTTTTTTACTGAGGAAAAAGGGAAATATTTTATAAATAGAACACTTTATTTTATAATAAATTAAAGTAATTTTTGCAGTTATTTTCAACTTTATACATTTATACTGTTATCAGTCAGACAAACATACTAAATTAATCAACAAAACCTTAAAGTACAGTAGATGTGAGTTGTTCAGGTATGGACGCTTGTACTGACAATCATCAGCTAATATTAGCCAGTAATTGTCTGCAGCAGAGAGCTGACATTGGGTGTGCATCACCAATCTCCTTCTGTGAGCGATTAAGGGAGTTATCATGCTATGCTTTACTGTCAGTTTCTTTTGTTTGGATGATATCATTCGATATTTTGATTTCAATTGTTTCAGCGCTCAAAGCTTCTTTACCATTTTCTTCCTTTAGTAGCAATTTCCTAAAATAAAAGATAAATAATTGAACATATAAAATATCATATAAAGTATCGCAACATAAGTCATGTAAATGATACAGAATACATATTATATAAAACAAGTACATTATTATTATTTCTTAGAATTCATTAATATAGATGCAATATATTACGCAGTGCTGTACAGACAATGGGCCTTCCAAGATGCAGTGAGATAGGCTGTAGTTTTAAAACGGCAATAATTTAAAAGGCAATCAACTAAACTTAAATGAGTGCCACTTTAAAAATATGAATTGTGCATGTGTCTGCATATCACAAGCTGCTACTGTGTATAAAGGCCCTTAGAATGTAAGCTCTCCCGAGTAGGGCCCTGTTCCCTCATGTGCTTATCCTTTTCTTACTTTAATAATCCTCAACTGCCCAAATCGCGCAGTTTTTTGGCCACCTGGAACTTATCTCTGTCATTTACTGGTGTAGTTATGCTTAGTTACCCTGTACTTGTCCTATATTGTCTTCAACTGTAAGTCACTGTTTTCCTGTTTTGATTATGTGCATATGTACTCTGTAATTGGGTGCTGCAGAACCCTTGTGGCGCCATATAAATAAAGGATAATAATAATAATAATAATAATAATAATAATAGTTTCATATTTTACATAGATTATGTCAGATATTTATGCGCCATATGTCTGTTCTGTAAACTACTTTATAAACAGTTACATTTGATATTAGAACTCACCAATTATAAAGTTATTATGTGTGTGATGTATCAAAAGCTTGGAGAGAGATAAAGTGGAGAGAACTAAAGTAACAACCAATCAGCTCCTCACGCCCATGTTACAGACTGTGTGCCTTATTCAAGTTTGTTAGCAAACAAAAAACATTAGCAATTGGGCAAAACCATGTTGTGCTGCAGGTGGAGCGGCTGTAACATGTGCAGAGAGAGTTAGAAGTGGGTGGGGTAAGTTCAAACTGAAATCTAAATTGCAGTTTACAAATTAATCAGCATGTATTTACCCTGCACAGAAACAATATAACCCACCCAAATTTAACTCTCTCTGCACATGTTACATCTGCCCCAAATGTAGTGCAACATGGTTTTGCCCAATTGCTTACTTTTTTGGTTTGCTAACAAACCTGAATAACTACCTGTTTGGAAAAATGAGTTAGGAGCTGATTGGTTGGTACTTTATCTCTCTCCACTTTATTGCTCTCCAATATTTAATACAGCTCCGCCTCTGAATGTTATACTCACTACACTACAGTACATTAGCTGCTGAGATTTTCCTAGTTTGTACTTTCAGTGATAAATATACATACCGCTGACATGTACTTACTCAGAAGCAGAACTTGTACAGTATGTAATCATTTGCTAAATACCAGTCTTTGGGCCTAATTCAGACCTGATCGCTAGCAAGAGATTTTTGCAGCCCTGTGATCAGATAGTTGCTGCCCACTGGGGGAGTGTATTTTAGCTGTGCAAGTGTGCGAACACATGTGTAGCAGGGGTGTGGTATTGAAAGTCGACAGTAACTAGGTCGACAATGTCTACGTCGACCACTATTGGTCGACAGTAACTCGGTCGACAGGGTCTTTAGGTCGACATGTTCTAGGTCGACAGGTCAAAAGGTCGACATGAGTTTTTAATGTTATTTTGGTGTCGTTTTCTTCGTAGAGTGACCGGGAACCCCAATTAGTGCACCGCGTCCCCTCGCTTCGGGCATGGTGCCTTCGCTCCGCTACCGCTTCGCTCGGCACAGATTACCGTTCCAATCGTAGTCCACGTGGATCGTTAAGTATGAAAATGTTCAAAAAATTAAAAAAATTGTGAAAAACTTATGTCGACCTTTTGACCTGTCGACCTAGAACATGTCGACCTAAAGACCCTGTCGACCTAGACACCCTGTCGACCTAGACACCCTGTCGACCAGTAGTGGTCGACCTAGGTACTGTCGACTTTCAATCTGGATCCCGTGTAGCAGAGCTGCACAAACTGATTTTGTGCAGTCTCTGCGCAGCCCAGGACTTACTCAGCTGCTGCGATCATTTCAGCCTGTCCAGGACTGGAGTTGACGTTAGACACCCTCCCTTCTAACGCTTGGACACGCCGGCATTTTTCCAGACACTCCCTGAAAACAGTCAGTTGCCACCCACAAACGCCCTCTTCCTGTCAGTCACCTTGCGATCACTCGTGCAATCGCTTTTTTCGCACCATCCCATCGATATGCATCGATACCCTTTGCTGCGGTCCGTCGTGCCTGTGCATTGCGGTGCATACGCATGCGCAGTTTGGACCTGATCGCAGGCTGTGAGAAAACACAGCCTAGCGATCAGGTCTGAATTACCCCCTTTATATGCTGTTATAAGTACTCTTCCTTCCTTGTGTTCCTTCTCTACCCAAGCAAATGTTGGACTTAAGGTACGAAAGAGGCTCTAGATGTTATAAAGAAAATTAACATTGTACTGTACGGCTACATTCGAATATACAATACATTCCTCAAATGATATGAATGTATCTACAGTATGTCTAGTTTAATTACGTTAGCTTTATAAATAATTGTTACTTTTCCGATTTCATTGGGATACACTTGTCTCCCAAATATTTTACCTTGTAGGCTACTGGAAAGCAATATTACTCTAAACTTTCATTTTAAAATAAGATGCCTCTTGCAGCTCATTGTAAATAAATAGCAGTCAGCACAGGTTGCATAATTGGTAAAATGACATCTATTAATGCTGTGCTGTGGATGCTCTTCGGGAATTACCATTTAGGGGTGAATACTGCAGATCATGATGGTAATAAATATATGTGAATACTCAAATATTTGATCAACTGGAAACACTAAAGGAGGGTACTCACGGAGCGATAATCTAAGCAATCTGACTAGATTGCTTAGATTTTAAGCATGATCGCTCGTGTGTACCCCCTACAGTGATAGCGATGCGCAACCCCACGCATCGCTATCGCTGGTGCTAGATTGGCCTGCTATGCAGGTCAATCTAGCAGGTCGCTCATTTCACCCGCTGGGTGAAATGAGCGGCCCCCGCATGCTCAGCACACATCGCGCTGTGCTGAGCAGTGGGAGAGATGTGTGCTGAGCGGTTCGCTCAGCACACATCTCTCCCACAACGGCCCGTGAATACAGGCCTTAAGGCCCATTATCAAAACAGAGAACAGTTGAGCATCCAATAATTGGGGCCAGTGTAGTAGGGTTACATGGTAGAATGTAATGCTATGATACCTGGCTACTTCACATATAGAAGATGGGGTAGAGGAAAATGCTGATCTGAAATGCCCCAATAACAAACTAAATATATAGATATTAAGAGTTTAGGCACAGCATTGCTACAGTAGAACACCCGAAGCAACCAGTAAACGAAACAGTGAAAGAATTGAAGAATTTAAGAATGGAAGGAGAGTGTATTGTTATTGTAAAAATTTAGGCCAAAAATATATACAAAATAAAATTAATAATCATTGCCCTCAACCGAGGAAAATGCAATAAAAAAAAACACTGAATGCTGAGGCATGTGATTGTGAAATATATTGAACATTTTTGATAGCATAGCTTGATTTCATGAGTGATAAATATGCATAATTATGATAAAATAGAAATGATGATGCTCTATATAGTACCAATGGGTATAATTACTAAGCCTTGGATGGAGATTAAGTGGACGAAGATAAAGTACAAGTCAATCAGCTCCTAACTGTCATTTTTCAAACACAGTCTGTGCCATGGCAGTTAGGAGCTGATTGGCTGGAACTTTATCTCCGTCCACTTTATCTCAGAAGCAGCTTTATTGGCCAGGTACACTTGCGTATGCTAGGAATTTGTTTTTGGTTTACAGTGCAGCAGCCAGGGGGGAACACGGAGACAAGAGGGGGGAATAAATGCAGTATACAAATTAAGTAAAAGTACACGGTGTTCGTTCCAATCAGAAGATCGGAGTAGAGTGACTGGACAGTCAGTCCGCCCAGTGATTTGTCAGGAGTTCAGCAGGTGGACTGCTTGTGGAAAGATGCTTTTGAGGCTTCTATTGGTTCTGGTGGGAATGGTCCTATATCTTTTCCCGAATGGTAGCAGATTGAGCTCGCTATAGCCTGGGTGCGGCGGATCACTGGCTATCGTAGTCGCCCGTTTTTTGGCTCTGACCGGTACAGGTCATGGACAGGTGGGAGGTCAACTCCGATGATCTTCTCAGCGGACCTTACCACTCTTTGGAGCATGCGTTTGTCTGTCTTGCTGGTGAAGCTATACCAGACGATAATCATGGACCACAGGACAGATTCTACAATTGCGGATTAGAAGAGGAGAAGTAGATTCTGTGGGACGTAAAACTTCTTAAGTTGCCTTAAGAAGATGGCTTAGTAAATAGACCTCCAAATACCTTTGAGAAAGAACGCCTGCTGCTTAGTACCTTACAGTTGGATAAATAAATGTGATTTCATAGTATTTAATGTCAATGTCGAGTTACAAGGACACATGAAATTAATTACAGTACATGGACAAAGTTTTAGACATTCCTTTCAAGGAAGTGCCAATGTCCCAGGATGCAATGTGACTGAAGACAACTCTGTGGATATACCCAAGAGACTGTCATCAAGAATCATAAACATATGGACGTTTAACGTTTATCATATAAGTGATGGACTCAAAGAAATAACAGAGCATTCAAATGTGAATTGCTCTGTACAAATATGCTAAGATTCTTTATATATTTTATTATAAACTCCTTTTTCCATCATCATAATTATGTAGGGATATCCAATAATTAATAAGAATTCAGTATCTGATAACTCAATTGATGTGTGCACAGGACCTGGAGGCAACTGATGCTAAAGGTGAAGCCATCAATTATTTTGGTTGTAGATGACCATTCTAGTAATCAGTTTTTTGCATCACAAAGGTTTTGTTTTGTTAAATACTGTATATACATTAGTGAAATTACTTTTGGATTTCAAAGAAAGGTACGGAATGTCTTTCTGCAGAAATGTAGCTTTGTAAGAGGGTCAGTACAACACATAGGACAAATCTTATGCCTTTTAATTTAGACAAAGAAAATGAGTGCTACAAAGTCTGAGAGCTTTAATTTAGTCAAACATTATGTAAAATAATGGCCGCAGGAAGCAAAAATCTAGATGAAGAATACATAATGAATAGTAAACTCTTGTCACTATTAGCAGCACGAAGAGAGAGGTTATGTTGTCAATTTTCTGAATACCAGTGAGACTGCACTTGAAGTTTTGGGTACAACTCTGGAGGCCATATTTTCAAAAAGATAATAATGAACAAGAATGTACAGTATGCAGGAAAGAGCTACTGAAGTATTGCTTGGAATACAAAAGAAAACTTATCAAGAAACAATTAAAGAGCTTAATGTACTATACACATCAGAGGATGGAAGGGATAGTGCGCACATGAGAGACACATTAAAATAAATTAAGTGCATTAGCTGAGCCTAAGAATATATTTAAACACAAGGGGATGTCTTGAAAAAAAATAAAAAGATCGAACTGCAGTGAGAGAGAATGGAGGTCAAATAAGACAGAATTTCTTAGCATAAAGGCACAGTAGATTGATGGGGCCATATAATAATGATCTGGGGCATTAAATGGTTAAATACTAAAGTAAAAGAATTACTTGGAACAAACGTAAGCTATTTTCAGGATTTAGAACTAATTTTTATTTTTATCACATAAAGAATAATTACAAATAATTATACATAAATCATTGTAACAAAAAATAATACAAAACGATAGAACAAGGTACTTAAATGGTCAACAGTCAGATGGTCGACACCATATGGTCGACATGCATTAAAGTGAAAGGTACAGTGCATCCGGAAAGTATTCACAGCGCTTCACTTTTTACACATTTTATGTTACAGCCTTATTCCAAATGGAATAAATTCATTTTTTCCCCTCAAAATCCTACACACAATACCCCATGACAATGTGCATTTTTTTTGAGATTTTTGCTAATTTATTAAAAATAAAAAACTAAGAAATCACATGTACATAAGTATTCACAGCCTTTGCCATGAAGGTCTAAATTGAGCTCAGGTGCATCCTGTTTTCACTGATCATCCTTGAGATGTTCCTACAGCTTAATTGGAGTCCACCTGTGGTAAATTTAGTTGATTTGACATGATTTGGAAAGGCACACATCTGTCTATATAAGGTCCCATACTTGACAGTGCATCTCTGAGCACAAACCAGGCATGAAGTCAAAGGAATTGTCTGTAGACCTCCAAGACAGGATTGTATCGAGGCACACATCTGGGGAAGGGTAGAGAAAAATATCTGGTGCTTTGAAGGTCCCAATGAGCACAGTGGCCTCCATCATCCATAAATGGAAGATGTTCAGAACCACCAGGACTCTTCCTAGAGCTGGCCGTCCGTCTAAACTGAGTGATCGGGGGAGAAGGGCCATAGTCAGGGAGGTGACCAAGAACCCGATGGTCACTCTGTCAGAGCTACAGCATTCCTCTGTGGAGAGAGGAGAACCTTCCTGAAGGACAAAAATCTCTGCAGCAATCCACCAATCAATCCTCTATGGTAGAGTAGCCAGACGGAAGCCACTCCTTAGTAAAAAGCACATGGCAGCCCGCATGGAGTTTGCCAAAATGCACCTGAAGGACTCACACTATATGAGAAACAAAAGTCTCTGGTCTGATGAGACAAGGATTTAAATCTTTGGTGTGAATGCCAGGCATCATGTTTGGAGGAAACCAGGCACTGCTCATCACCAGGCCAATACCATACCTACAGTGAAGCATGGTGGTGGCAGATGTTTTTTGTTTCAGCGGCAGGAACTGGGAGACTAGTCAGGATAGAGGGAAAGATGAATGCACCAATGTTCAGAGAAATCCTGGATGAAAACCATCTTCAGAGTGCTCTTGACCTCAGACTGGGGCGACGGTTCATCTTTCAGCAGGACAACGACCCTCAGCACACAGCCAAGATATCAAAGAAGTGGCTTCAGGACAAGTCTGTGATTGTCTTTGGGGGTAATTCAGATCTGATCACAGCAGCACATTTGTTAGCTAATGGGCAAAACCATGTGCACTGCAGGGGAGGCAGATATAACATGTGCACAGAGAGTTAGATTTGGGTGGGGTGTGTTCAAACTGAAATCTAAATTTCAGTGTAAAATTAAAGCAGCCAGTATTTACCCAGCACAGAAACAATATAACCAACCCAAATCTAACTGTCTCTGCACATGTTAAATCTGCCCCCCCCATACACACACACACACACACACACACACACACACACACACACACAGTGCACATGGTTTTACCCATTAGCTAACAAATTTGCTGCTACGCTCAGGTCTGAATTACCCCCTTGAGTGGCCCATCCAGAGCCCAGACTTGAATCCGATTGAACATCTCTGGAGAGATCTGAAAATGGCTGTGCACCGATGCTTTCCATCCAACCTGATAGATCTTGAGAGGTGCTGCAGAGAGCAATGGGCAAAAGGTGCTGCAAAGAGGAATAGGTGAAACTGCCCAAAGATAGGTGTGCCAAGCTTGTGGCATCATTTTAAAAGAGACTTGAGGCTGTAATTGCTGTCAAAGGTGCATCAACAAAGTAAATTTGCAAAAATCTCAAAAACACTTTTTCCACATTGCCATTATGGGGTATTGTGTGTAGAATTTTGAGGGAAGAAATGAATTTATTCAATTTTGGAATAAGTCTGTAACATAAGAAAATGTGAAAAAAGTGAACCGCTGTGAATACTTTCTGGATGCACTGTATAAAAGGTCAACATGGGAGTCTGCACACATCTCTAGCACTAAACTTCATATGCAGCACAATATCTTATGCATTCTCTCATTTTGTAAAAAATCTAATATATAGATTCATACCGTATCTGTTGTATCATATTCTAGAGGCATAGTAACACCTCAGACATCCCGTGTGATGTGGATCCTCCTCCTCTAAGTAATCGGCCTTCCTTGCCCCGCCACATTCTACCTCGTGCAGGAAAGTTTGTCCCCCCCGCCTCCATGGTAACATTTCTCCAGTTCCAGAGTCTTTGTTATTTATAGCATGATTCCATCTTTTCAAAGATATCATTGGGAAGATGATGTCACATTAGAGGGGGGCCAGCTTGCTAGCACCAGCTACTGTATGCTCTGGGTGCAGGGCCCATGTGTACCATGCACCCTGAACACAATACATATACACCTATATTATGAGATATCTGGTGCCAAATATAAAATTCCTGGTTTCCAGTACTTACCAACCTTCAAGCATGCTCCCTGTCTATAGCTGATAGTGCAGTTTCCTCTCCTGTTTTGAATCCCATCATCCAAACAGAGTTCAGTGTTGGATGGGAATCCATACAGTTACAGTTATTTAAAAAGAAAACACAGGCACATTCGTGGGAAGCGAGCAGGCCGGAAATGTATTTCCCCCGGTAACCATCTAAGTCCTTTGCCCACCTGCTCACCCCCATACTCAAAGAACAATCAAATAGAAGTGATACCCAAAAGACGGCCCTGTGTTTGGAAGGACAGAACTGTCAACTCTCACTTTGTGACCCCCATACCCAGAGCTCCTGCACTTAACATAAAGAAAACTGAAGGCCCTCTGGTATGCCCAATCAGGTCAGTCCTTTGTAATGCCAGATCTATAAGAAACAAGACTGTAACAATTGCTGACCTTATTGAATCTGCAGATCTAGCCTGTATTACAGAGACCTGGCTAGATGAAAATGCAGCACCTATATTGGAGGCTGCAGTACCAACAAACTACTCTGTCATCCACAACCCAAGACTGGACCGCAGGGGTGGCGGGGTGGCTATCTGCTTCAAAAAAGAACTTAAACTTAGGGTCCACCCTATTGAAACTACTCGCTCATTTGAGTGCATTGCTGCCCGGAGTTCGACAGGATTAGGTTTCAGAGTACTTCTCATTTACCGGCCAACTGGAGATGGAAAGATATTTCTACAAGAAATTGCAGACACTGTTGCTGGCCTGGTTCTGGAACATCAAAGATGGCTTATCCTCGGGGATTTCAATGCATGGGTGGATGATGAGCTCTCACGCCTTGGCCAAGACCTCCTGTGCACAATAAATGGTCTGGGCTTCACACAGGTCATTCCCTCTGCCACACATAAAAGTGGTCACACTCTCGACCTTGTCTTTCAGATTGGATTAGAAGTCACTGACCTAAAAATAAACCCAGTCATCTGGTCAGATCACTACTCCCTCTGGTTCTCAGTTGCAACCCCTCAATTAAGATCTCTGCCCGTGGAGTTGACCAGGTATCGTCCAAGGAGGGGTATGACTCCCCAGGCTCTTGCAGCAAATCTGGATCTCTCTGCTATACTGGGTGCCTGTGAAGATCCCTGTTCCCTAGTCCGTTATTATAATAGGGATGTTATGGCTGCAATTGATATTATCGCCCCTGTGCGTTTAAGACCTCGTAAACCACAACGTCAAGCTCCATGGTTCGACAACAGTGTTAGTGAGCTCAAGAAAAGGGGGCGTAAACTGGAAAGACGATGGAGGAAGACTAACCAAGTGGATGACAAAATAAAACTAATAAAGCATAACGAAGAATATCAATCGACAATCACTCGTAAGAAAGCACAGTTCCTGTCAAATGAGATCACAGTAGCAAACAATAGGCCAGCTCAACTTTTCCGCACAGTGGAGATGCTTTGCAAGCAAGCATGCCTGCAGACTGATGAGACCCTCTCCCAGGCAAGATGCAACGAGTTTGCAAACTTCTTTGCAGATAAAATATCCACCATCCGGGCTGGAATCTCCACAGTGCCATCAAAGGAGTGCCAAACTACAAAGCCTGCCAATATAAGCTACCTGCCTTCATGGACCAGCTTTGATCCAGTGGATGTAAAGGACACTGCTGAAATTGCTCGGATTTTGCGTCCCACCACCTGTGATCGGACCCAGCCTCAACCAAGCTTCTAATAGGTTGTATGGATATAATTGGTCCTGTCTTTTCAAAAATTGTTCAATGCTCCTTGCAGACAGGCATTTTTCCTGGACCCCTAAAGGAAGCAATTGTTAGACCGCTTCTTAAAAAACCTAATTTAGATCCCGACTGCATGACCAACTACAGACCGGTATCAAACCTTCCTTTCCTAGGAAAGGTTATTGAGAAAGTCGTTGCAAATCAACTGGAAACCCGCCTGACAACCCATGATATTTATGATCCATTTCAATCAGGATTCAGGAGAAGATATAGCACTGAAACAGCCCTGGTGTGTGTGTGTTAAATGATCTTCTGATGGCAAAAGACAGAGGTGACTGTTCAATATTAATCCTTCTGGATCTCTCGGCAGCATTTGATACCGTGGACCATGGGCTTCTGATTGAGCGACTGATACATTTCTGTGGTCTGGATGGCACAGTCCTAAGCTGGTTCAAATCATTTCTCACAGGCAGGTCACAGAGAGTATCATCTGGATTATACTCATCACCACCAGTGCCATTGCCATGTGGTGTCCCACAAGGTTCTATACTATCCCCCATGCTTTTTGCAGTATACATGCTCCCATTGGGCGAAATAATCAGGCGCCATGGCCTGGTCTACCACTGCTATGCAGATGATACACAACTGTACTTGGCCTTTGCTCCGGGCACTGATAACCCAATAGCAACCCTAAATGGCTGTCTAGCTGAACTACAGGAGTGGATGAGCACCAGTTGGCTGCGACTGAACCCGGATAAAACAGAGGTCCTTATGATACGACCACAACATCAAAGGACAAAACTGCAGCATAGCCAACCAACTGGACTTACACTCGGGGATTCAGAATTACAGACCAGTGATCGTGTGCGGAATCTTGGCTTTGTTCTGGATGGTGGCTTGACACTTAAACATCAGATATCAGCCACAATCAAATCCTCATTCTTTCACCTGAGGAACATAGCCAGAATCAAGCACTTAATTCCCTCAGATGATATGCCAAAAGTCATCCATGCATTTGTATCATCTCGTTTAGACTACTGTAATGCCCTCTACCTTGGTCTACCAGCAAAAGAATTGCAGCGCTTACAGCTGGTGCAAAACACAGCTGCCAGGCTATTAACCAACCAGCCCCATTCTAGCCACATAACACCCATCCTCTACTCCCTTCACTGGCTGCCTGTACGATGGCGAATCATCTTCAAGATTGGCTTACTGAGCTTCAAAGCATTACATGACCAGGGCCCAAGGTACCTGAAGTAGCTTCTGACCCCATACTGCCCCACTCGATTACTGCGATCTGTAGATGAAGGACTTTTAGCAGTACCTAGAATCTACCGTAATTCATCTGGGGGTCGAGCTATAAGTCATGCGGCTCCGACTCTATGGAACTCATTTCCTCGCACAATGCGAGAGGCCCCAACTATAGAATCCTTCAAAAGTAGACTCAAGACTTTTCTGTTTACTCAAGCATTTCCATAATGTCCCTTTTAGTATCTTCATGCTTCTGTATTTTATGAAAATGTACTTCATTATTTTCTATACTATATTATGCTATGTATCTGTTAAGCGCCTTGAGTCCTACTGGAGAAAGAGCGCTATATAAATAAAATTAAATTATTATTATTATTATCACCCGTGGTCAAATAAACTGCAAGCTGTTTGGGTCCAAGTGGAGCCATTAGCACCAAGTGTGATAAATCAGTAGCAGGACAGTCGACTCACAGCTGAACCTCATGTTCTTGATGTTTCCCACTAGTAGACTACAATTTTGTTATATATACAGTAGAGTGATACTGTAGTTAGTCATCACAGGATATGTTTCAGCAGTAATCTCATTAATCATAAGATAAATATGCAATTATGAATTTACCAAGCTACAACTGCATTTGCATGTAAATCTCATGAAAGCATAAAGTCACTAGTTTACTGGTGTACAGCAATTATGGGATTTGGTTTAAAGTTAGCAATAAGTCCAGCTGTGAATGTGCAGCATTTTCAATAGAACACACCTTACACTTAGATAGGTAGACTGTGGGTATGCACAAAGATTGTAAATATGCACAACTAACTTTCTCCAGCACAACCCTTCTACTTTACATTCAGTTCTTGCTCTCCTTTAACTGTGGATGAGGTAATATACTGTAATTTGCAGTTCTCACTTCCTCTTTCTTCTCTTCCTGTATCCTTGACTCTAATATTTATATCCCTTTTCCACCAAAATGTAAGGTCTTTGAACATGATTCCAAGTCGTGTCACAGCCGGATAAGACCCCGTTTGCTGAAACTGGCATATTGGTGGGCAGACCCTATTCACACAGCACCCCCTTGCTGTCTGCCTGTTCTGCCAACTCTTGGAGATGACATCATCTCCAAGCACTGATGATTCGTCTCTCTGTATACTTTTAGTGATAAGACCCTGGTCCCACGGTTCACACCACACCATTACCCGGTGAATCTGACCCTGATAGTTACCAGGGTCAGATTCCTGGGTAATGCTGGTGGAAATGACGCAGAGAGGAAGTGGCTGGTGGAAGTGACGGGCCGGAAATGAGCGTGCACATGTGCGGAGGAGGAGGAGGCCGGGAAGCGGGCTGAGTGCTGAGTACAGCGGAGCAGGATTGCTGCTGCTGCCGCCGCTGCTGATGTGTGTGTGAAGTGTTTGTGTGGCCGCTGCTGTGAGTGTGTGAGGCCACTACTGGTTGTGTGCTGTGTGTGTGCTGCCGCTGTTGTGAGTGTGCTGACACTGCTGTGGGTGAGGGAGAGTGTATAAGAGTGAGGGCCCTACCACAACCGGGCTGTTGCTGATAGCGCAGCCAGTGGAGTGTGTGAGTGAGTGTGTGAGGGCCACGTTCAGTGCGTGAATAAGTGTGTGAAAGAAGGAAGGAAGGGAGAGGGCTGCTGAGTGAGTGAGTGAGTGAGTGAGTGGGTGCTGCTGAGGGGTGAGAGAGTGTGAGTGCTGTTGCAGGATGAGAGTGAGTGAGAGTGTGTTGCTAGGGGGAAGAAAGGGTGTGAGGGCTGCTGATGGTTGTGAGTGTGTTCTGCTGCAGTCACAGCCTGCATGAGTGTGGACTGCAAATTGTGGACGAAACAGGTTCCGGGTGCACGGTAGCAAGCGTGAAGGAGGTGTGGAGAGCTGGTGATCTGCGAGGAGGAGTATCGGTGATGCAGGAGAGGGCCCACTCAGATAAGTATTGATTATCTATCTTATTGTGTATGTGATTGAATCGACTGTTTCAAGCTAGGTCATAGCCAATATCATATTGCATAGTTCTGTATTGTTTGCATTGTTCTTCTGAAGGTAATAGGGAGTTGAGTTCTCAAACAATGGGAGAGGCCGTGATTGAGAATCTCACTCAGTGCCAGTCATGCAAGATGTATGCGCACCTCGAGCAGCCGTCCCAGTGCAAATACATATGCACGAGATGTGTGCGTACGGTTGCCCTGGAAACCCAGGTAACGGATCTAGAGCAAACCGTTATGCGACTGAGAGATATTCATAATCTCGAGCAAGGTTTAGATAGAATGGTGGAGGAGCTGCGGGAGGGGTCACCGGTAGATGAGGAAAATTAGGTAGCCGACGGAGACTGCTCCCACTAGCAACTGGAAGAGTGGTTCCTCTGGCTCAGTTGGGATGAAAGATAGTGAGGCACCCAGGCAGATGGTGGTGGTAGGGGACTCTATCATCAGGAAGGCAGATAGGGCAATCTGCTACCGGGATCATGATTGCCGTATGGTCTGTTGTCTCCCGGGTGCTCGGGTACGGCACATCGCGGACCAAGTAGATAGATTGTTGGGAGGGGCTGGGAAAGACCCGGCGGTCTTGGTGCACGTTGGCACCAACGACAAAGTTAGCGGCAGGAGGGATGTCCTTAAGAAAGATTATAGGGATCTAGGCCAGAAACTGAAAGTAAGGACGTCTAAGGTAATATTCTCCAAAATATTACCAGTGCCACACGCTAGCCCAGGGAGGCAGAGGGAGATTAGGGAGGTAAATGTGTGGCTTAGGTAGGAGGGGTTTGTGTTCCTGGAACACTGGGCGGACTTCTCAGTCAGGCGCCATCTTTTTTGTCACAATGGAATGCACCTGAATGAGGAAGGGGCTGTGGTGCTGAGGGGAAGGATGGTTAGTAGATTGGAGCTTTTAAACTAGGAGCCTGGGGGAGGGTTTAGTTAGAAACTATGGGTCATGCAGCGAGAATAGTAAGATGGTGGTAGTGAGCTAAATGGGGGTGGATAAGGGAAGGGGGGGAAGAGAAGCCAGCAAGGGCAAGGGTACTAGCATGGGTTCTAAAAAGGGTATTAACAAATGTATTGCAAAAACATTAACTAACAATATCTATGTGTCATTATTACAGCATATAGAAAAAGATGTGTGTAGCATAAGGGAAAATACTTATGTCAGGGCAGAGAATTTAGGCCGAAATACTGGGATGATAAAAGAGACGAGTAAGGTGGGCAGTATTAAGTATGGTGAGGGTAGAAAGGGAGCGAGAAGGACAGTCAGTAAGAGTAACTCTTGGGAGGCTCTAGTAAACCATGATAGGATACCTTTAAAAAAAACAAGCGGATAAGGGAACCACTAAACTAAAATGTTTGCTTGCAAATGCAAGAAGTCTAGCAGGTAAAATGGGGGAATTGGAATTGTTAGCATCGAAGGCTGGGTATGATATTATAAGTATTACGGAAACATGGTGGGACGACTCTCACGACTGGGTTGCAAACTTGGAGGGGTATTCTCTTTTCAGGAGGGACAGGGCAAGCAAAAGAGGAGGAGGTTTATGTCTTTATGTTAAACCGCCTCTAAAACCGTACTTAAAGGAGGTTATTTATGAGGGGACAGGCGATAACGTGGAGTCACTATGGGTTGAAATCTCAAGTGGGGGTATTGATGCAAAAAATTAGTTATAGGCACGTGCTACAAACAGCCAGATACAAGCATACATGAGTAAAAAAAACTCTTGCAGAAAATCGAAAGGGCTGCAGGATTGGGGGACATCCTAGTGATTGGGGATTTTTAAAATCTTAGGTCACAAGTAGCAAGAACCCTATACTTGATTTTCAATAGTTCAATTAGATCTGGCATGGTACTGAAGAATTGGCGTATAGCAGAGTTAGTCTCATTATTTAAAAAGGGATCCAAAAATCATCCGGGTAACTACAGGCCGATTAGTTTGACATCTATAGTGGGGAAAATATTAGAGGGACTGGATTACGAGGAAAGGCTTAATAGGTTGAACATATACACTGGAAAAGAGGCGTCTAAGAGGAGGCATTATTAATGTCTTTAAATATGTAAAGGCGCACTACAAAGAGTTATCAGAGGAATTATTTATTAAAAAGAACTCTGTTTAGGACACGTGGGCACTCGCTGAGGCTGGAGGAGAGAAAATCCTGCACGCAACGGAGGAAAGGGTTCTTCACTGTTAGGGCAATAAGGATTTGGAATTCCTTGCCAGGGAAAGTGGTAATGGTGGACACTGTAAATGCATTTTAAAAGGGGATTGGATGAATTTCTGATTGAGAAGGATATCCAAGGTTACAACATTTAAAATACTGAAGTTGTCAATCCGGGTGTAACATGATTTGCAGTTGTTAACTAGTCATGAAACATTCTTCAGTAGATACATTAAAATCAACTCAACTTAATACAGGTTGAACGTGATGGGCATTTTGCCTCTTTTCAACCTCGAATACTATGTTACTATGTTACTATCTGACCCTTTCACAACAAACATCAACTTGGTTTGCCCCGGCAATAAACCAGGTTAAAAGTTTTGTGAAATAGGGGAATTATAAACCAATTTTTCCTACCACATCTCTCTCTGGCTACACATTTTATACCACAAGAAAGTTTGTCTGCAACTGTGAACCTGTCTACAATGCAACACTCCCTTTGTTAATTAGATTGCTGAACATACTGATCAATACAGCTCCCCCTGTGCAAGATGATAGCGTATGTAGCATAAGCAGTCAGATCTGCCTCCATATCCTCACTTGCTGGGGGCCGCCCAGCACAGGGCAAGGCTGCCCAACATGTGTGACAGGCCGCCTCCCGATGCATCTACAAATAGACTGCAGACACATTGAACTAAGGTTGACCCCTGGCAGCACAGCCTGGTTACTCTATCAGGTGGCCCGCCCCCATTTATTTAATCAGAGCAGTTGCATGTGACGTTACACAGCTGCCCCAAAAATGCTCCTGGAATGCCCCCGTTTGGCCCATCATGACCCCCCCCAATGCCGCGTCACCACCCTGCGAATGCCCACCGATGTCAATCACACTGTGGCATCCTTCCTGGATGCGGCCACAATGTGTAAGGTAGCGCATGCGCACTGAAGCCAGTGTATGTGCACAGACCACTCGAATGCAGCCGCTGCGTACAGACGCGCGGCTGTGTTCGGGTCTGAATACCCCCTAAGTTCATTATGTCAACTATGTTCATTGTTTTTTGGTTTGTTTTCTTCTTGTGGTAACACTAGATGTCTTTGATAGGTTTTTGATGCTTGTAAACTCACTTTCAGTCCTGCTGGAGAAAAGTGCTATTAAAATAAAATAATAATAATAATTATTATTATTATTATTATTATTATTATCATCATTGTTATGTAATTGACCATTCCTAATTAACCTCAGCAAACTGAAAAGCTCCATTGTCACTTTAAAATTTGACTTAATACTGTCCCTAATTTCTCCTATCCTCAAGAAACATCTCTCAACCCTACATCTATCTCTAACAATTTTGTTTATGTCCATTCTTTTGCTTCTGAACTTCTTCAGAGGTTTAGAAAAAAATAGTGGACAACCTTTTCCAGGCACTTTAACATCAAACAAAAGATAACTAATAAGTACCATAAGAGTATAATTATAATTAAGTTTTGTAATGTCTAGTGACCTCCAATGGGGCTGGTCAATCTTCTAATCATGTACAATAAATGAACAAAAAAAGAAAAATACAGTATGTTGGAATAAATAATTGAAGATACCTTTACACGTGTTCACATGTGTCAGACTGTGAGTGATTGGAAAGTTTATATTCCTCTGCCCATCTGAGAAATCGCCAGAAATCCCTCTCTAGGGGAGAAATTTACTAAGAATCAATTTTGGGAGAGATCAGAATTCACCGGAACAAAAATCACACATTTACAAACAAGTATTATCACTTGTCTTTCAATGGTGTACGTTGTCTCTTTTTGGAGTGCTCGATTTGTGTCGAGTTTGCAAACCCTGCATAAACCTTGGTTGAGAGTTAAAAGTGAGGGCTGCAGGTAACTTGGCGGGATTTTATTAGCATTCTGATTGGTTTAGTTTTAATTATAATGGTTGTATCTGATGCTCTTTAGAACTGGTGTATAGAGGTGCGTTTTTTGTGCGATTTGAGTGAGGCTTTGGTTGGGACTTAGGAAAAAATTGGTTCACACATCAACACTAATAAAACTGTGCACTGAGGTGCGATTTTTTTTAGTGAGTTTGGTATAAACATGAACAATTTTGCAAAGATGATTATTAATAAATGTGCATATTCCACTGCTACTAATGTTATTTGGATGATGTTTGTTCCAATGGTGATTTGCCACGATTTAGAGTTTGAATTCGCATTTGACATGCACATCCCTTGCAAATTAATCCTTAGTAAATTCGCAACTCGCAAATTTGCATTTTTTCCCCACAAAAATGGCACATTGACCAAAGTCAACCTTTAGTAAATTCCCCCTGAGATGTGTAAGTACTAGAATTCAAATAAGAGAAAGAACATCACATTACTCTCTCTCCAACTGTCTCCCTGGCATGTTTTAGATGCAGACTCCATAAATGACATATAGTGAAACCCAACGAAAAGAAATAAACTGCAAGGTGCACATTATGTTCCTTTAAAATATATTTAATTGCAGTCAACATACTGTAGATCTAAAATTAGAACAAAAAGCAAAATACAGCACGTGAACGAAATTAATTTTGCAGCGTGGTATTATCTAGATGAGATAAATGGAAAGAGTACATTTACAGAGGTGTTGCCTGATTTACAGAACTTGTACTTATATTTTAAATTTGATATAATTAAAACATTTTAGCTGAAAAAAGTTCATATCTGGCCACAATTAAATCAAAGTAATAAGATGCTTTAAACACAAATGCCTTTATCTAGGTTAGTGTAAGTTTAGACTGCATGATTGGATAGGAGAAGCCTGTACATTTATTTATAAATGATGAGATGGAAAATAAGATTTTAAACCTACCGGTAAATCTATTTCTCCTAGTCCGTAGAGGATGCTGGGGACTCCGTAAGGACCATGGGGGGTATAGACGGGCTCCGCAGGAGATAGGGCACCTAAAAAAAACTTTGACTATGGGTGTGCACTGGCTCCTCCCTCTATTCCCCTCCTCCAGACCTCAGTTAGAGAACTGTGCCCAGAGGAGATGGACAATACAAGGCAGGATTTAGCAATCCAAGGGCAAGATTCATACCAGCCAACACCAATCATACCATGTAACCTGGAACATACATAACCAGTTAACAGTATGAACAAAAACAACAGTAACGGTCCAAGACCGATGTCAACTGTAACATAACCCTTATGTAAGCAACAACTATATACAAGTCTTGCAGAGTTTCCGCACTGGGACGGGCGCCCAGCATCCTCTACGGACTAGGAGAAATAGATTTACCGGTAGGTTTAAAATCTTATTTTCTCTTACGTCCTAGAGGATGCTGGGGACTCCGTAAGGACCATGGGGTTTATACCAAAGCATCCAATCGGGCGGGAGAGTGCGGACGACTCTGCAGCACCGACTGAGCAAACGCTAGGTCCTCATCAGCCAGGGTATCAAACTTGTAGAATTTAGCAAAAGTGTTTGACCCCGACCAAGTCGCCGCTCGGCAAAGTTGTAAAGCCGAGACGCCTCGGGCAGCCGCCCAAGAAGAGCCCACCTTCCTAGTGGAATGGGCCTTAACCGAATTTGGTACCGGCAATCCAGCCGTAGAGTGAGCCTGCTGAATCGTATTACAGATCCAGCGAGCAATAGTCTGCTTTGAAGCAGGAGCGCCAATCTTATTGGCCGCATACAGGACAAACAGAGTCTCTGTTTTCCTAATTCTAGCCGTCCTGGCTACATACATTTTTAAGGCCCTGACTACGTCCAGGGATCTGGAATCCTCCAGGTCACGGGTAGCCACAGGCACCACAATAGGTTGATTCATATGGAACGACGAAACCACTTTAGGCAAAAATTGCGGACATGTCCTCAATTCAGCTCGATCCACATGAAAAATCAAGTAGGGGCTCTTGTGTGATAGAGCCGCCAATTCTGACACTCGCCTTGCTGATGCTAAGGTCAACAACATGACCACCTTCCAGGTAAGAAATTTCAACTCAACCTTGTTAAGCGGTTCAAACCAGTGTGATTTTAGGAACTGCAACACCACGTTCAGGTCCCATGGTGCCACTGGAGGCACAAAAGGGGGCTGGATGTGCAGCACTCCCTTTACAAATGTCTGTACTTCTGGAAGAGAAGACAATTCCTTCTGAAAGAAAATCGAGAGGGCCGAAATCTGTACCTTAACCGAGCCAGAAGTGGAGAAGACGACCCAGATGAAAATCTTCCGTAGGTGCATTCTTGGTCTCACACCAAGACACATACTTTCGCCAGATACAATGATAATGTTTTATCGTCACCTCCTTCCTAGCCTTTATTAAAGTAGGGATGACCTCTTCCGGAATCCCCTTTTTTGCTAGGATTCGGCGTTCAACCGACATGCCGTCAAACGTAACCGCGGTAAGTCTTGAAATACACAGGGCCCCTGCTGCAACAGGTCTTCCCTCAGAGGAAGAGGCCAGGGGGCTCCTGTGAGCATCTCTTGTAGATCCGAGTACCAGGCCCTTCGAGGCCAGTCTGGGACAACGAGTATCATCTGTACTCTTCTTCGTCTTATGATCCTCAACACTTTCGTGATGAGAGGAAGAGGGGGAAACACGTAGACCGATTCGAACACCCATGGTGTTACCAGTGCGTCTACTGCTACTGCCTGAGGGTCCCGAGACCTGGCGCAATACCTCCAAAGTTTTTTGTTGAGGCGTGACGCCATCATGTTTATTTGAGGAGTTCCCCAAAGACGTGTTACGTCTGCAAAGACTTCTTGATGAAGTCCCCACTCTCCTGGATGGAGATCGTGTCTGCTGAGGAAGTCTGCTTCCCAGTTGTCCACTCCCAGAATGAAGACAGCCGACAGAGCGCTTACATGATTTTCCGCCCAGCGAAGGATCCTTGTGGCTTCCGCTATCGCGACTCTGCTTCTTGTCCCGCCTTGGCGGTTCACATGAGCCACTGCTGTGACATTGTCTGATTGAATCAGAACCGGAAGGTTTCGTAGAAAACTCTCCACTTGTCGAAGGCTGTTGTAAATGGCCCTAAGTTCCAACACATTGATGTGTAGACAGGACTCCTGGTCTGACCAAAGACCCTGAAAAGTCTTTCCCTGTGTGACCGCTCCCCATCCTCGGAGGCTCGCGTCCGTGGTAACCAGGATCCAGTCTTGAATCCCGAACCGGTGACCCTCCAGCAGGTGAGCACTTTGCAACCACCACAGGAGGGACACTCTGGTTCCTGGGGACAGAGTTATTTTCCGATGTAAGTGCAGATGGGACCCGGACCACTTGTCCAGAAGGTCCCATTGAAAAGTCCTTGCATGGAACCTTCCGAAGGGAATAGCCTCGTAGGCCGCCACCATTTCCCCCAGAACTCGAGTGCATTGGTGAACTGACACCCTTTTCGGTTTTAGCAGGTTTCTGACCATGTTCTGGATGTCTTGGGCTTTCTTTATTGGGAGGAAGACCTTCATTTGTTCCATATCCAGTATCATACCTAGGAACGGTAGTCGAGTTGTCGGAATCAACTGTGACTTCGGTAGATTTAGAATCCAACCGTGTTGCTGGAGCACTCTCAGAGAGAGCGCCACACTGCTCAGCAATTTGTCCCTTGATCTCGCTTTTATCAGGAGATCGTCCAAGTATGGGATAATTGTGACTCCATGCTTGCGCAGGACCACCATCATTTCCGCCATTATCTTGGTGAAAATCCTCGGGGCCGTGGGAAGTCCAAACGGCAACGTCTGAAATTGGTAATGACAATCTTGTACAGCGAATCTCAGGTATTCCCGATGGGGGCATATATGGGGACATGAAGGTACGCATCCTTTATGTCCAGAGACACCATAAACTCCCCCTCCTCCATGTTGGTTATTATCGCTCTGAGAGATTCCATTTTGAATTTGAATCTCTTTATGTACAGGTTTAGGGATTTCAGATTCAAAATCGGTCTGACCGTACCGTCCGGTTTCGGGACCACAAATAGGGTTGAATAGTAACCTCTTCCCTGCTGGTGCAGGGGAACCTTGATTATCACTTGCTGTATACACAGCGTTTGAATTGCAGCTAACACTACATCCCTTTCCGATGTGGAAGCTGGTAGGGCCGATTTGAAAAATCGGCTCGGGGGCACATCCTCGAATTCCAATTTGTAACCCTGGGAAACTATTTCCAACACCCAGGGATTCAGGTCCGAACTGACCCAGGCCTGACTGAAAAGTCGAAGAGGTGCCCCCACCGGTGCGGACTCCCTCAGGGGAGTCCCAGCGTCATGCTGTGGTTTTTGGAGCAGCCGGGGAGGACTTTTGTTCCTGGGCACCTGCCGAAGCAGGTGCTCTCTTGCCTCTGCCCTTACCTCTGGTGAGGAAAGAGGATCCCCGACCTCTTTTGGACTTGTGCGACCGAAAGGACTGCATCTGATAGGGTGTTGCTTTCTTTTGCTGTTGGGGAATATATGGTAAAAAATTTGATTTACCTGCTGTAGCTGTGGAAACCAGGTCCGTCAGCCCATCCCCAAACAATACATCACCCTTATAGGGTAGTACTTCCATATGTTTTTTGGAATCCGCATCACCCGTGCATTGGCGAGTCCATAAGGATCTTCTCGCTGAGATAGACATGGCATTGGCCCTAGAAGCTAGCAATCCAATGTCCCTTTGAGCATCCCTCATAAATAAGACTGCGTCTTTTATATGGGCTAGAGTTAGGAATATAGTATCCTTATTCATAGTATCAAATTGATCTGTCAGCTCATCTGTCCAAGCTGCAATTGCGCTACACACCCATGCCGACGCAATCGTCGGTCTTAACACAGCACCCGTATGAGAATAAATACCCTTTAAGGTAGTTTCTTGCCTGCGATCTGCAGGGTCCTTAAGGGCCGCTGTGTCAGGAGACGGTAGCGCCACTTTCTTGGACAAGCGCGTCAGGGCCTTGTCCACAGTGGGGGGTGATTCCCAAATCTCCCTGTCCTGCTTAGGGAAAGGGTATGCCATAAAAATTATTTTGGGGATCTGCGGTCTCTTATCCGGAGTCTCCCAAGCTTTTCCAAAGAACTAATTTAATTCATGAGATGTGGGAAAATTAATAATCTGTTTCTTTTCCTTAAACATGTGTACCCTTGTGTCGGGGACCGAGGGTTCATCCACAATATGCAACACATCCCTTATTGCCACAATCATACACTGAATGGTTTTAGTCACCCTAGGGTGCAATTTTACTTCGTCATAGTCGACACTGGAATCAGAATCCGTGTCGGTAGTAGTGTCTTGTGTTAAGGGACGCTTTTGAGACCCCGACGGGCCCTGTGAGTCGGTCCAATCTGAGGATTGACCGCCTGATGTCCCCCCTAAACCAGCTTTATCAAGCCTTTTATGTAAAGATGCCACACTTGCATGCAACGTATGCCACATGTCCATCCAATCTGGAGTCGACACAACCGACGGGGACACACCACTCATTTGCTCCACCTCCTCCTTGGAGAAGCCTTCCGCCTCAGACATGTCGACACACACGTACCGACACCCCACACACACACAGGGATTAACCTATAAGGGGACAAAACCCCAACCAGGTCCTAAGGAGAGACAGAGAAAGAGTATGCCAGCACACACCAGCGCTTAACAACACTGGAAAAAAAATATATATATATATCCAGATAGCGCTTTTTTATATATATTATGTCAATTCCCACTCACTGCGTCGCCAAAGTGCCCCCCTCCTCTTTTTTCCAGCCTGTGTTCAGCAGGGGAGAGACCGGGGAGCAAGCGATTTCTTTCTCATGCAGCTTCTGTGGAGAAAATGGCGCTGGTTAGTGCTGAGGATCAAGCCCCGCCCACCCGACGGCGGGCTTCGGTCCCAGTGATTTTTCAATAAAATGGCGGGGATCAGCGATTTACTGCCTCCGCAGTCTAATCCCACTGTATTTGTGCCAAAATGTGAGGTTTATTGCTGCCCAGGGCCCCCCCCCCCCTGCGCCCTGCACCCTTCAGTGCTGCTCTGTTTGTGTGTGACTGGGAGCAATGGCGCGCAGCTTACCGCTGCGCGCCTTACCTCATGAAGATCTGATGTCTTCTGCCGCCTAAGATGTCTTCTGTCTTCTCTATCCACTTCTTCCTTCGGCATCTGTGAGGAGGACGGCGGTGCGGCTCCGGGACGAACCCCAGGTGAGACCTGTGTTCAGACTCCCTCTGGAGCTAATGGTGTCCAGTAGCCTTAGAAGCAGTGCCCAACTTGACAAGCCAGCTCTGCTTCTATCTCCTCGGTCCCACGATGCAGGGAGCCTGTTGCTAACAGGACTCCATGAAAATAAAAAACCTAACAAAATTCTTTATCCACAGAAAACTCTGGAGAGCTCTCAGCAGTGCACCCATTCTCCTCTGGGCACAAGATCTAACTGAGGTCTGGAGGAGGGGCATAGAGGGAGGAGCCAGTGCACACCCATAGTCAAAGTTCTTTTTAGGTGCCCTATCTCCTGCGGAGCCCGTCTATACCCCCCATGGTCCTTACGGAGTCCCCAGCATCCGCTAGGACGTAAGAGAAAAAAATATATGATTTTTGCATTTGCTTTGTGGAACAATTTAGATACTCAAAGACACTTGGTTACTTATACATCCTTTAACTTCAATATATTTTCATTGTACATTGCCATTTTAAGCAATTTCTGTACTCACAGTGAAGCCACGCCTTAAATTGTAATCCAGTCTCATCCATACTTGTCTACCCTTCTGGGCATTCGTTAGGCTAACAAAACTAGTGTTTCCCAGAAGAGAGGGAAAGTCTCTTGAAGTTGCAGATGACACAATTTGTGCTGAATTGCATAACCCTATCCCACACTTCACTATGGGGGTTATTCAGAGTTTTTAGCAAACCCCAAAATTTACAAATTGGGCTAAACCAAGTTGCACTGCAGGTGGGGCAGATGTAACACGTGCAGAGAGAGTTAGATTTGGGTGGGGTGTGTTCAAACTGAAGTCTAAATTGCAGTGTAAAAATAAAGCAGCATGTATTTACCATGCACACAAACGATATAACCCACCCAAATTTAAATCTCTTTGCACATGTTACATCTGCCCCACCTGCAGTGCAACATGGTTTTGCCCAATTGCTAACTTTTGGATTGCTAACAACTTTGAATAATCCCCTATGCAGTAATTGCAGCCACAAAGATGCAATCATGCTGGACCCCCCCCCCCCCCCCCCGCCCACACACCATGCTGCTTACTTTACCACCTCCCACCCCCCATGTAGAGCCATTAAGTTAGCAAGTATGGTCTCATGTCACCAAGATACAACACAAGGGTATGGAGTTGCAGCCAATTGGGGAGGGGGGGGGGGGGGGGGTTCACAGCTGGACTTGTGCAGCTGACGCTGTATTAAAGGCTGAATATATAAATAAGGAAATTTGGATTGCACTTGCTACTGAAAGCAACTGAATCAAAGGTGCATTGATGTATGGGGCCATGACTCTGAATAAGATGGAAAAAAAATTGACATAGGCAATAAGGACAGTCCAGTTGTATCCTCAAGCTCATGATTAATTGAAATAGATTATTTTAATTAGTGTTAAACAGTATTACCATTTTAAGATGAAACATCTCCACTCTTCAGAACTGCAGTCCTTTTATAAACCACAAGTTTAACATTCTAACAACAAACTACTTAATGTTTAAGAACTCAATCTTGTTTAACAGCACATGTTACATTACTCCTAGCAGTGAAGGGATTAATTCTGGGCACTCCAGAATGGTCTGATTTATGTGAGTCCATAAATCACACGCACATATTACACCAGTTGAAAACACTGGTAGAATTCAAAATTTATTTTAGACTGTATACGACAGAAGATTCTTCTAATACCCATATTTTAAACCTAATAATCAACAATACTTGTTAGTGCACAGTAAGAAAATTCATTATTTAAAAAAACAAAAGCGGTAACTGGTCTAAAAACAATGAACACTAGAGATCTCATTGTTTGACTGGTAGTTCAGTCTTGTTATACGCCTACTGTATATAAACATTCTAAGATGGAAGATTTTTATTCTACATTTATTAAAGTTAAACCATGTTTTTTTATGTCTTTTGTTTGATTAAAATTTATTTTAAAATTCTGTGTCTTTGTGTGTTTACTTATTTTAAGTATTTGGGCAGGGGTTTGAGATATCTGCGTAAATTGTACAGGGACCAGCGCTGGGGCAAAATTCTTACTCCAGATACTGCATCACGGTCATAACTTCACAGAGCTGTGGGCAGTTATAAAGATCCCCAGTGCTTTTCAGAACATTACGCCTCATCCAGCATGGACTGCAATTGCAAAGCTGCTCACAGCAACTTTACAAATGCAATCAAAAGTAATGCAAATGCAGTAGGAGGTGTGTACACGACTGCGTTGTTTGGTCCGGACATGCCTGCATTATTTGGACGGCGCCCTCCAAACGGTGTGTCGATGGACACAAAACAAGGCATCGACACCCTGTCACATATGTGCACCGGCGTGCGCGCAAGTGCTGATATCGCCAAATAGTGATTTTAGCACATTAGCTTACCATGCTGAATCGAGGTCCTTTCAGCTTCAGTTACAGTTTTGCTATTTTTCAAAACTGCAACAGCTGGTGATCGCATGCTGGAGGCCGGCCAGCATGCAAATGCCTGGCAGTGATGCAATCACAATACAATTGTGATTGCATCACTAAATTGTGGATGCCCCCCTGCCTCTGCAGCCTGGCTGCGAAGGCAGGAGCAGAGCAGCCATTTTTTGGGTTGCAGTGTGATATCACGTGGCTGCCCGAACCCGCCCCTGATTCCAACGGCACGCCCCCAAAATTCTGAGTTAACGCCCCCACTGAGCTGTGTCACTGGGACGACCGCCCCGTGAACGCCTCTGCCTGTCAATCAGGCAGAGGTATTTGCATGAGTAAGATGCGATCGCATCTCACTATGGGCCTAATTCCAAGTTGATCGCAGCAGAAAACTTGTTAGCAGTTGGGCAAAACCATGTGCACTGCAGGGGGCGGATGTAACATGTGCAGAGAGAGTTAGATTTGGGCGGGGCGTGTTCAAACTGAAATCTAAATTGCAGTGTAAAAATAAAGCAGCCAGTATTTACCCTGCACAGAAACAAAATAACCCATCCACATTTAACTCTCTCTACACATGTTACATCTGCCCCCCCTGCAGTGCACATGGTTTTGCCCAACTGCTAAAAAGTTTTCTGCTGCGATCAACTCGGAATTACCCCCTATGTGCGCACGCACAGTATGGCTCCTGTGCCTACGCACTGGGCATGTGTAGTTCAGTATGCGATCACATCGCTGATGTGATCCATATTGAATAAAGCCCTTAATGGTTAGTAATATAACCTGTAAAAAATGTTTTTCACTATTTTTGCAAATAGACCTTTAGTAGATTCTCCTTAAGGCTTCAGTGACCACACGCATGAAATATAATTTTAAAGCCTGAATGATTTCTGCACAGGATACTGTATCATCTAAAAGCACGGGGTTTTTCTCTGTCTTAAGAGGCCACAAGAAGCCTATAAACTAAAGTTAGCTTGAGATGAAAAAAAGTATTTTAACCACTTAACTGACGTTTATTTCCCCCCCAAAAATGCTCAGAAACTGTCAGGTTTTTTATGAGTGAATTAGGTTAATAACATGAATCCAAAATGATTCTAGTTAAAAAATAATATAAAAATATAATTTGTAAAAAAAATATTTTTTTTCAAACATCGGAACATTGACTGGGAACATTGCGACCATCGGAACATTAGTAACATCGAAACCAGCGCGACTTTAGTTTTTAGAGCCCGGACACCTGTCAGATACACAGGGGGGCTTTGGGGGCGATGATTTACATTTACCAGCGGCTGCTATTGTTTGCAGCCGCTGGGGGATCCTGTCCTGCTGACCGATCAGCAATGATCGGCAGCACGACAACACTGGAGGCTGGGTGCTGGAAGGCATAGGGACCTTTCATCCCCTCTGAGAGCAACAGTAGAGGGAAGTTTCCCTTCCCTGCCGCTGCTAACACTGTTTATCTGACTGGTTGCATCCTGTGCGACCAGGTCAGATAAAGCACTTGCAGGCATGGTCGCATCTGATGCGACCTTGCCAGGAAAGTGGTTAAGGACCATTTATTGACTTACAACACAGAAAACACACATCTTTCCAAAACCAATTACAGCCTAAACCCTTAACAGAATAATAAGCTTATAAAAAATTATATATGCATTTGTCATAGTATGGGGGGAAAAAAATTATGACAGACACACTGTACCTGAAAAAAGATTACAATTGTTACTCTCAGTGAATGCAAGACCAAAATCCCTCAATTGTGTATTCTGGATAATAACAGAATGATGCTTTCTTAGATACAATAAAGTTTATATGCATAAACTGCCTGAGTTTATTTGGTGCAAGAAACAACATACAGTATACAGTGGTTTATCTACAGAATAATTGGTGCAGTGTGTGTTGCGCACATGGGTGTCTGAGTCCAGGGGGCCCACATCGCACACCCTTCACCCATTTCTTCTTCAATACTCACCTCTCTGAGTCGCCTGTCAGTGGCAGTAGCTCTTCTCACTGGGAAAATGGAACAGCGGCCATTTTCCCAGTATTTTCACACATGTGCAGTGGGGAAATCACTGGGAAAATGGCTGCCATGCCATTTTTCTGGAGATATGCACATGGGCAATACAATCTGTGCTTCTAGTGCTCAAACACTACTATACTGCTGTCAAGTAGAGCAGAGGGGGCACGGATGGATGCTGCACACAGGCTTCTTCCTCTCTTGATATGCCCATGAGTGTGTATAAACTATAGTGACAAAAATATTTGGATGCTTGACTGTAACGACCTTGTATCCAACACACACACACACACACACACACACTTTTTGCAGCTATAACAGCTTTCACTCTCCTTGGAAGGCTTTCCACAAGATTGTGGAGTGCTTCTCAGGGAATTTGTGCCCATACATTCTGTAGATAATTAATGACGTCAGGCACTGATGTTGGACAAGTAGGCCTGGCTCGCAATCTCTGTTCCAGTTCATCCCAAAAGTGAGCGATGGGGCTGAGGTCAGGGCTTTGTGTGGGCTAGTCAAGTTCTATCACACAAAAGTCATCAAATCATGTCTTTATAGTCCTTGCTTTGTGCCCCGGGGCACAATCATGTTGAAATAGAAAAGGTCCTTCCCCACATAGTTGAATGCATATCATTGTTCAAAATGTATTGGTATGCTGAAGTATTAAGATTGCCCTTCACTGGAGTTAACATGCCTTGCCAAACCCTGAAAAACTGCCCCATACCATTATTCTTCCTCCATCAAACTTCTCAGTTGGCATAATGCAGTCATGTAGGTAACATTCTCCCGGCATCCGCCAAACCCAGACTCGCCCATCTGACTGCCCAACAGAGAAGCGTGATTCTTCACTCAACAGAACATGTTTCCACTGCCCCACAGTCCAGTGTCGGTGTGCTTTACAACACTCCATCCGATGCTTTAGTAGTCCTTGACCCCGCTCTGTGATTTTACGTGGTTTTTTGCTTTGTGGCTGAGTTGCTGTTGTTCCTAAACGCTTCCACGTTCTAATAATATCACTTACAGTTGACCGTATAATATCCAGCAGGGATGAAATTTCACAAAATGTCTTATTGCAAAGGTGGCATACTATCATAGGGGGTAATTCAGAGTTGATTGCAGCAGCAAATTTGTTAGCAGTTGGGCAAAACCATGGCCCTCATTCCGAGTTGTTCGCTCGATAATTCTCTTCGCATCGCAGCGATTTTCCGCTAATTGCGCATGCGCAATGTTCGCACTGCGACTGCGCCAAGTAAATTTGCTAAGAAGTTTGGTATTTTACTCACGGCATTACGAGGTTTTTTCTTCGTTCTGGTGATCGGAGTGTGATTGACAGGAAGTGGGTGTTTCTGGGCGGAAACTGGCCGTTTTATGGGTGTGTGTGAAAAAACGCTGCCGTTTCTGGGAAAAACGCGGGAGTGGCTGGAGAAACGGGGGAGTGTCTGGGCGAATGCTGGGTGTGTTTGTGACGTCAAACCAGGAACGACAAGCACTGAACTGATTGCACTGGAAGAGTAAGTCTCGAGCTACTCAGAAACTGCACAGAAAAATCTTTTTGCAATATTGCGAATACTTCGTTCGCAATTCTGCTAAGCTAAGATACACTCCCAGAGGGCGGCGGCTTAGCGTGTGTAATGCTGCAAAAAGCGGCTAGTGAGCGAACAACTTGGAATGAGGGCCCATGTGCACTGCAGGTGGGGCAGATATAACATTTGCAGAGAGAGTTAGATTTGGTGGGTTATTTTGTTTCTGTGCAGGGTAAATACTGGCTGCTTTATTTTTACACTGCAATTTAGAGTTCAGTTTGAACACACCCCACCTAAATCTAACTCTCACTGCACATGTTATATCTGCCCCACCTACAGTGCACATAGGGGGTCATTTCGAGTTGATCGCTCGCCGCCGATTTTCGCAGCGCAGCGATCAGGTGAAAAATAGGCATTTCTGCACATGCGTATGGGCCGCAATGTGCATGCGCGTCGTACAGGTACAAAGCCCGTTGTGGTTGTGCACAGGTTGTAGCAAAGTTTTCAGTCGCACTGATGGCCGCAAGAAGATTGACAGGAACGGGGCGTTTCTGGGTGTCAACTGGTTCAGGGAGTGTTTGCAAAAACAAAGGCGTGGCAGGGCGTTCGCTGGGTGGTTGTATGACGTCAAATCCGGACATGAATAGGCTGGCGATTGCAAGCGCTGAGTAGGTTCAGAGGGGTGTGGTTCATCAAATCGACAGTGTCTAGGTCGACAATGTTTAGGTTGACCACTATAGGTCGACAGTCACTAGGTCGACATGGATGGAAGGTCGACAGGGTTTCTAGGTCGACATGTGCTAGGTCGACAGGTCTAAAGGTCGACATGAGGATATTTTTTTTGTGTCGTTTTCTTCGTAGAGTGACCGGGATCCCAAATTAGTGCACTGCGTCCCCTCGCATGGTGACTTCGCTCCGCTACCGCTTCGCTCGGCACACTTTACTGTTCCAATCGTAGTCCACGTGGATCGTTAAGTATGAAAAAATTCAAAAAAAGAAAAAAAATGTGAAAAACTCATGTCGACCTTTAGACCTGTCGACCTAGCACATGTCGACCTAGAAACCATGTCGACCTTCCATCCATGTCGACCTAGTGACTGTCGAACTGTAGTGGTCGACCTAAACATTGTCGACCTAGACACTGTCGATCTTCAGACCGGATCCTGGTTCAGAGCTACTCTGAAACTGCACAAACTGTTTTTGCAGAGCTCGGCTGCACAAGCGTTTGCACTTCTGTTAAGCTAAAATACACTCCCCAGTGGGCGGCGGCATAGCGTTTGCATGGCTGCTAAAACTAGCTAGCGAGCGATCAACCCAGAATGACCCCCATAGTTCTGCCCAACTGCTAACAAATTTGCTGCTGCAATCAACTCTGAATTACCCTCATAGAACCATGCGGAGGTGCAGAATATCAGTCGAGCATGTCCATATTTTTAAAGCGGCAATCATTTACAAAGCAAATCCAACCTGTGTTTGCCTTGTAAATGATTGCCGCTTTAACAATATGGCCATTCTCAGCTGACGTCCTGCACCTCCGGCAAATTCTGGCCCTATTACATATACCCCCAAGGTAACTAAATCAGATTTTGGCAGTATGATATCTTATCAACAAATATTAGTACTTACAGAAAGGAAAGAAAATTTTCCATAGTTGCTGTACATTGGGGAAGCTGTAATGCGATTAGAATGGTTTCAATATTTCTACAGCATTGGATACTAGTTATAAATGTAGAGATCTTACCACTTGAGATTCAGATAATATGATTTATTAAGTGTCCCTGTGGGTTGTGGTATATAGGTCATACAAGTCGTAAAATGGAATTAATGCTCAGTGAGCATACATCTGGAATTAGGACATATAATCCAGAGAGAACTACAGAACATATTAAGCATGAAAACTTTTTAGCTCATCATTTTTTCACAGCTTAGATGGCAGATTTTGGAACAAATTAATCTACCCTCTAGGAGGGTCGTGAAGGCATGGAGCTATTGATTAAATGGGTGGTCTTCAGTATGCCGGCGGTCGGGCTCCCGGCGACCAGCATACCGGCGCCGGGAGCCCGACAGCCAGCATACCGACACTTATTCTCCCTCGTGGGGGTCCACGACCCCCCGGGAGGGAGAATAAAATAGTGTGGCGCGCGTAGCGCGCCACCGTTCCCATAGCGTGGCGAGCTCTCAAGGGGCTCATTTGCGCTCACCACACTGTTGGTAAGCCGGCGGTCGGGCTCCCAGCGCTGGTATGCTGGTCGCCGGGAGCCCGACCGCCGGCATATCGTAGTGAACCCGATTAAATAGTGGGAAGCAACATGGACTGATAAATTAGAAACTTCCTAATGGGTTAAAGATTCATGTTAGAATACAGGTATGTGTTTTTGTAAATTGATTTTCTTATCCCTCCATTGTGAGTCTATTCTATTCTGTTTAAATTGCTCATGTCCTGTGATACACTATAAGATTTAATATTAATTACATGTTATAAGGAATATATTTGGAATTTACATCAAACTATTTTTATGCTTAATGTGCAAATGAGTGAACAGAAACTTTTTTCCTACAGTACCTGTGTTTAATCATAAATGGTAAAATGTAATATTGTAATTCTTGTATTATGATAAATTTTATATTATCTGTGCATCTCAGAAATTCTTTACAGATAGATGATACTAGGATCTGGTCAGCATATCGGCGAAAAAAAGATGCCAGCAGTCAGAATCCCAACACTGGTCACAAGACCAACGACGGAGTGCCAACATCAATCACAGTGCTGGCACTGGAATCTTTACTGCTGGCATCCCGATAATAAGTATGTCAGGGAGGGTTATGGTTAGACTGCGGGGGGGGGGGGGGGGTGTAAGTTTAGGATGTGGGGGTGGGGGAGGGTCAAGATTAGGGTGTGGGGGGATAGAGTTAGGCTGCAGGGCGGGAAGTTTAAAGTTAAGCACCAAGAAGGGGCAGTTAGGGTTAGTGAGTAAAGGGGAAGGGTTAGGATTAGGCTACGGGGTGGGAGGGTGAGAGGCAAGCACCACTGGGGAGAGTTAGGGTTACACTTACCTTTCACCAATGCCCTCCTAACCATAACCCTACATATCCACAGCATAAACCTAGCCCCCCCAACATCCTAACCCTCCTGAGTGGTGCATAAATCTAACCCCCCTCCCCGCATCCTAAACCTAGCCCTCCTTCCCATCCGCAGCCTAACCCTAACCTTTTCAGGGGTGTCTAACCCTAACCTACCTTTCCGCAGCCTAAACCTAACCACCCCTCCCTGCAGCCTAACCCTAACCACCCCCCACAGCCTATCCCTAACCCCAACCTAATGGATACTTTAGATATATCAAGTACCTCAATATTTCATGTAATATTCTAAAATTAATGAAAAAATACAATATGGCCAATATTATATTTCTGCTTTTTTAAACAAATCATTTTTATTTCAAGATGCAAAATAAAACACAATTGGAAACAGAATACAAAGGTCAAAAACCACAATTTGACAGTTTTCAACCAAAAATCATTTGTTTAAAGGATATAATGTAAAATAGAGGTGGTGTGAGAAAGGCAAATCTGGTGTGTGATGCAGTATTGTATCTTCTTCAAAGATACCAAATTTCCAGCAAGTGAACACAAATAAGGAACGTACTGTATTATCAAAATGAAATAATAATTACAAAAAAGTAATAATAGATGTCAACACCTAATTTTATGGATGCAACATTTCTGAAGTCCTTGTAGATTCTGACTCATATGCAAAGTATCATTTACCATCTAAGTAATTTTTTCATATTTTCAATAAATATAGTTTAACATTTTATTTTCCTGATTAGGAACATGTATTGTGGCAAGAGTTGCATCCAGAATTTGCTACCATTCTTTTATCTGTTTGAATAACATGATGAAGAGCTATTCGTTTCTACAGATAGACCCAAGGACTCAAGGAGACTTCAAGTACCTTCCACATATCTGTCAATTTGGTACAGATCATCTTCTACACAAAGGAGTAGAGGATTATAATATCTAATTTAAGGGGAAATGTATCAATCTTTGGAGAGAGATAAAGTAGAGACATTGGTGGTGGAAGGTGGCCTGCAGTAAAGAGATGTTAGTGTCCGAAGAAAGTTCTCATACCCGGGAATAACATCAACCTTTGTTTGCTGACCACATTTTGCCTTGGCTGAAAAGCCACACATGGTGTCAATGAAAAAATCTGAATACAAATATCAACATTGGAGTGGAGATTGGTGAAAATCCAGGCTAATCCTTTATACTACATCACTGGCCTATTGTGAGGCTTTTAAAGAGTATGCAGTAAGAATTACCTCCATAATTGTGTGTTGTGCATTCTTTACTAATCCACACTATGAGAAGTGTTTTGTACCATCTCTTTATGTTTTTGAGGTTCTAAGAAGAGTTTTTGGAAGCCAAGAACTGGATTTTCAGCTACAATAAATTGGACTGAACTTGTGGAAGGATTTTAGTGTAAACCACATTGTGTATAATCACCATCCGAGTCCATAACCCCAATTCAGAAGCACTGGTTTCAAAAACCCTTCTTTCTACATATTTACAGTAGATAGGTGATCACTACTTGAAACACAGCTGCATCTGTTAATTGAAGCGCAAGGAGTCATCTCACTTTTTTCTGTAAAAGTAGAGACATTGCCAAGGCAACCAATCTGCTTCAAGGCACACGTTCATGAAAGGGGCGTGACCTCATGTTTACGTCCCCTAGTGTACCATGTTTTAGGGTTTCACAGCCCTTTTCCCGTCATGCTGGTCACTTTCCCAGTGCTCCTAGTGCTACAGAGCAGCTCGGATCCTCTGTCGGCACAGTGTGGATGAGGTACACATGCAGCGAAAGAAATGGATTTGTAGACAAACTTGAAATGAGAGAGTTCAAACTGAGAATTGAGATACAGTAGCAGGGGGTTAAACAGAGGGCTGAAGTGTTTAAATAGAGCATCATTATCTCTTAATGTATAATTTGAGATGACATAAGGGGAAGTTGGGGAGTGGCAAAATATAATTTTGCATATAAGCCCTAATTTCTTATTTTGCCTTAGGTCTACTATCCTACTTTTCACTTCTCTGCAGCAAGTTGCCATATGAGAAGGGAGGTGCTACAGCAGACAGAGAGGTACTGATAGCCTTGGAAATGCAATGTGTGGATTGGTTGATTTGAACAGGTCATACAGCAAGTGATGTCACATGAGTATAAATGACTGTAGACTGGTAGGAACCTACTATATCTGTAATAGAGTGGCAAAGTAAGACTGCTTTTCAACAATACTGCAGTGGAATGTCATCTTATCACTGGACTATATATTTGACCTTCTATATTTACATAAGGGTAATGTTACTTTAAGTTCCAATTTACTACTATTGCTCAGTATAATTTGCTGTCATTTGTCATCTTCTAGGACTTCTAGTGAAATAACAATTTGGTCTAGTTGCCTTTCAATTGTTTACAACTTTTTTAATGACTAAATTATGGGATGGAAGAAAAACATGTACTGCAGCCAATGTCTATCATTCAAAAACATCTGACATTCTTTCTTGCTTCCACACTTGGCAACCGTCTAGCTGGCAATGTGATAAGTGTATGGGGCATGGCACAGTGGATTCTGTTATTGTGACCCAGACCCTACTTTCTAATGCCACAATTGTGCCATTAAGCAGTGTGTATAGGGAGGAAGGGGGATGCAGTTCCTTAATTCACAGTGAAACACGTCATCAATCGCCAGGACCACCCACTTCACTGGGGAAGTGGAGAAGATCAAAGAGGCATGTATAATCTCTCTTGAGACTTCAGGACAGTTCTAAAAAATTATGAGTCTCCTAAATATTCTGGGAGAGTAGGCAAGAACTCTTAGAACCCAACTTTGCAGTCAGTACAAAAAAATACAAACTAGGTGATTTATAGATACCGTATACACATATATATATATATATACATATACATATATAAATATATACATATAAATATTGCCATCTATAAGCAAACATGTATTGCTACTGTAAACAACTAAAGATAGAAATCTGCCTAGATCATAAGACATACATGTAGATAGACATGGTTCACTATAATAAGGAACGCTAAAGGTAATTTATATTCTGTTTCTTTGGTGCTAAACTTTATAAGAACCAACAACAAAACAAGAATATAATACATACTCAGGTTCTGTAAGAGGTGTTGTTTCATTTGGTTCATTTATTGGGCTCCCACCATGATTAGTAATTCTTTCATCCTCAGTTCTCATCTCTACTATTGGTTGTTTTGATCCAGCTTTCCTACAAGATATCAAGCAGTCCTAAATTATGTATTTACTACATAGAGACACACTTGTCACCAAATATTAACATTAATTGATCCAAATGTGTTGTAAAGAGGCTATAAAAAGTTTTCACTTGGGCTTTCTCATATTTTGCTGAGCTACAACTTGGATCGATAATAGATTAAATTAAAATATAACTAATCAACACAAAGTACTTAATAATGTGGCAAAAAAAATGTAATCCAAACATTTGTCAATATTAATTAGTAAAAAAACTGAAATTACATTAGTATTCATTCCCTTGCTATATTTAGAATAGATTTCCTCTGAAGTAACCAACTTTTTCCACAAGCTGTAGTAAGAGAGGCCAACTTGAAAGTGGCATATCAAAAAAGAGGTCAAGGTCCTGAAGTGGCCTAATCAAACCCCAGATCTCAATTCAACTGGACACTGCTGTCCACCAGTGAACAACATCCAAACTGATGGAGATATCTAACTTGATTGAGCTAGAGCAATTTTGGCAACTACAGTTCACCTATAATTGTTGCCAAGGGTGGTCCTACAAGGTATTAACTACATTTTTTTGTCCTAATTAATTTTGACAAATGGTTGAATTAAAAATGACACATTTTTGAGTACATCTGTGTTGCTTGGTTGGTTGGTTGGTTGGTTGGTTGGTTGGTTGGTTGGTTGGTTGGTTGGTTAGTTGTATACATTTTAATTAACACAATCAAGGTTCCATGTTCTAACACAGCATGTGAAAAACCAGAGAGGTAAATTACTTTTATAATCACTGTATGTAAATTATATCAATTTATGTGTACTTTATCTGATGCTATCAGACCTTTAAATGCTTATTTTTATTTTTCCAGTGTCTCATAAATGTCCTGCTTGATGCTAACTACACACAGGTCAAAGCTACTATTCACTTAAAATAGAATAAATAGGGTGGATTCAATTCCAGTTGATGCTACATCATGCAGTATAATGTGATGTACTGTACAGGTAATTTGTAGCTTGGTAGCACAACATCACATATTTTCCTGCAAAACTCTATGGAGCTGCATGGCAGAATGTTTGGTGTTGAAGCAATGTTGGAGTGATGAACAGATGCCACATAACCTGAACTGCTACAACATCACATGGAATTGAATCGCACCCTTACAGTGTCCACATTTATCCACACATTTAAGTGTCACATTTAGATGAAATTTGTCTGTTTGGTAAAATGGCCATGCTGTCGTAGCTTTTCTGGAATCATTTGGTTCAGTTAGCATGAAGATGACTTTACAGTTACACAAAGGCCAATATTGGTTTTCTTTCAAATGCATTTACCAAACTATTATACTAATTTCATCAAGTTCAAATATATTGTTCTTGATCATTGGGCTCATTTTGGTACCAAAGCCATGACAATTATCTGACACTATGCTTTGTTGACAGGTTAGATGGATATCATATTTTCATTCCAAACAATGACCCATACTTGGATGGGATAATATCGGGATCCCAGTGCTTGGGATGCCAGCGGTCAGATAACTGACAGCGGCATCCCAACACACAGAATGCCGACACCTGATAGGTAAGTATTCTAACCCTCCCCCTCTACCCCCTAAACCTAACCCTCTCTACCTGCAGCCTAACCATAACGCCCACCACAGCATAACACTCCCTGCTTAGTGCTTAACCCTAACCCTCCCTGCAGCCTAACCCTCCCCCTTAATGCCTAACCCTCTTACCTCCCTTAGTGCCTAACTCTCTTACCTCCCTTATTGCCTAACCCTACCTCCTTTTTAGAGTCTAACCCTAAGCCTCCCTCCTCACAGTCTAACCCTAACCTGCCCACCCCCATAGCCTATCCCTGACACTCCCTCTAGTGCCTAACCCTCTTACCTCCCTTAGTGCCTAACTCTCTTACCTCCCTTATTGCCTAACCCTACCTCCTTTTTAGAGTCTAACCCTAAGACTCCCTCCACGCAGCCTAACCCTAACCTCCCCACCCCCATAGCCGATCCCTGACACTCCCTCTAGTGCCTAAACCTAATCCCACTTCCTTCTTCTGACCAGTGTTGGGATTCTGGCATCTGAATTCCGACTGCCAGCATTCCTAACACCAGTATGCTAACCGGATCCCCTTTGGAGATCTGACATATAATTTAAGAAATGATTGCACAAATATAAAATTGTTCTCCTTGGCTTGCCAATTAAATAGGTTCAGATTATGACTTTTCCATTGAAAAATAGAGACTGTGGTATGTTTGAGCACAGAACGTGCTAAATGGCTGTTACCACTGTAGCACAACTATAAACTAAATCAAATCAACAGTGGAATATGATACAAAAGCAGCATCCAATAAGATATTTCTGCACAGAGGAACTCTTGAAAAAGGAGTGCTCTCTGAGTAATATTTAATATCCTGCAGGATGATACAATAAATGGGAAAAAAGCTATTTCAAAGTGTTCTCATTCAAAGAGGTTTTCAGTACATTAAGTGTTTTCAATTGTACATTCTGTTCGGATGACACATTTTTTCTGTTCTTCCGATTGCATCTTATTAACTTCTGCACCATCACTACTGAGGAATAAGTCAGCATTACTTATGTTATGACAACAAAAATGTACCAAAGAGGGTTAAATAGCTAACCCCCTGATTCTGACTTGTATGCAATTAGCACACACAGCCGATGTTCACGTAGGGGAGTGATGATTTGCAACTGCACATGTGCCAAAATTTCAGAAAATCCCTACAATTCATCTTTACACAGAGTGAATGCACAAAGGTACTGTTGTGATTTAGTCAGATGCAGCAGGGAGATCTTTACATATAGGCATACTGGGCAGCTGCCCAGAGCCCCACAGTTCTAGGGACCAACCAGGGGTGGTTGGTGGTCACACAATCAGAGCGGCCAGGCAGAATTCTCTATCTGCCTCCAAGCCTGGAGCCAGACAGAGAATGGCTGTCAGCATGCTGACTTGTGTTTAGCTATAGCCAGTCAGAGTGCTGACAGCCGTTTAATGTACCATTGTGTTCATCTTACATGTTTTGCCCACCGTGTGTGTATGCATTGCTGCTGCAGCTACTATTATTATTATTATTACTACCAGTTATTTGATTTATATAGCGCACACATATTCCCCAGCGCTTTACAGAGTATTTGGCCATTCACATCAGTCCCTGCCCCAGTGGAGCTTACTATCTATATTCCCTACCATATGTACACGCGCATACATTCACTAGGGTTCATTTTGTCGGTAGCCAATTAACCTACCAGTATATTTTTGCATTGTGGGGGGAGGATACCGAAGCAAACCCACGCAAGCACGGGGAGAATATACAAACTCCACACAGTTAGGCCATGGTGTGAATCGAACCCATGACCTCAGTGCTGTGAGACAATAATGCTAACCATTACACCGCTGCTTCTTCCATGACTAGTCGCAGCATGCATACACACCATGCATTCCTATGCAAGCGGGTGCATATGTAAGTGCTTGTACATAGTCGCGGGCACACTATTTGCGGCAAACAGTTGCCATGGATACAAATTAAGATGACCATGGACCCATATGTATGGAAGCATTTGGAGAGATTGTGCAGGACTACAGGAGGGGCTTGTTATGATTTTTTTTTAATTGGTTCCCTTAATGGGTGGGTACAATGCTATTAAGATGGCCCTGGTCACACAGTATCAGAAAAATGGCGGAAAAGTGATGGCTGTTCCTGGGTGGTGACTAGGTAGGGGTTATTTGTGCACAGAAAAATGGGCTATTCAGTGGGCATATCATGGAAGTGTCATGGGCGTGTCAATGCAAGCAGGTGTTTTCACATACTGTATGCGCAGCTACAAGCACTGGAGGCCGGGTTCAGACAGAAAAACTAGACCTGGGATAGAGCTGGCCCAAATTTGATGGTGCGATCGATGGTGGGGTATAAGGATGCACCAACTGATATTACAATGCACACGGATGCTAAAATTGTACATCTCAGTCCTTGCTCATTTGGCTACATGGATGTACGACAGGGAATGGGTTTGTAACCCATTTGCATAAACTCACAGATGGGTGACCACCAACAGATGCTGCTACAGATGGAGCCACGCTAGTGGTGGCTCTGTCTGTGCCTAGGCGCGCCCGCCTAGGTGTGGCTAGGACTCGTCGTCTCCGTCACTGACTGGGCGCACGTCCCATTAACTTGAATGGAGAACGTCTCCGTCCGCGCACCCGGACAGAGACGCTCTGAATGAGAGTGTCTCTGTGCACTCCCGGCGTGACTAGGTGGATGGATCACCTAGTCACACTGGAGTGCACGCCTGCGACTAGGCAGGCAAAGACAAGGGAGGCTCCATCTGTACATGTGATTCAGAAACAGGCCCTTCATAGTCGTAAGAGAATATTTGTATAAGTTTATAATAATTAAATTTAAATCATTTTCAACTGGCAAAACAGCAAAACTGTTTTGTCCCATATATTGTTTCAGACTTTGTTGACTTTCCTGGATGATTGCATAGAAAAATTCCAACTTTCTCTTCTAAACTCCACCAGCACTAGACTGGTTAAAAAGAGCAGCTGCACCTTTCAGTTCTGAGGCTGTTTTATCTAGTTGAAGGAAGACTGCACAATTATGGTGCCCTCTTTATTTATATAACCTATACAAACAGAATATACAGTATGAAGCAAGCCCTAATACTGCAGGGGTCAGAATGCCAGCAAATTATACTGCAGTTAGCACTTTACAAAAAAACAACTATAAGTTTTATCATTTACAGTAGAAAGAGGAATTAAAGTATGTACTATAACATTGTTATTCTGTGCACATTTAGGAGGGAATTCAATTGACAGCGGGAAATTTTAAAAGCCCACCCGACTCCGGATTTTGCTGTTTAATTGCAGGACTGAAAATGGGATGCAGTGACTTCTATAGAACTTACTGCATAATATTTCTCATGGAATACATACGTATTCCCGGCGGACGGAATGCCGGCTGTCAAGATCTCGACAGTGGCATCTCGCCCGCTAGAATGCCAGCAGTGGGGCTGGTGCAAAGACTCCCCTTGTAGGCTCGCTGAGCTCACCATACTGTGGGATCGGTGGCTCGCTGAGCTCGCCACCGGTTCTATTCCCACTCTATGGGTGTCCTGGACACCCATGAGCGGGAAAAGCCCCTGTGCGCTGGAATTCTGGCTGTCGGCATTGTCAACTGTCATGATTCCAGCCTTGGTATCCTGACTGCCAGAATTCCGACAGCTGGCAAATTAACTGCATCCCATTTCTTGCACCTCCAGAACAAGTCAGGATTTTTCTAAAACCATTAAATTCATGAAAACCACTTGCTCTAGCATTCTTGCAGCCCCACCATCTGAAGCACACACATACTGTAATCTAAAATTTGGCGCAAGCTACACAAGGTTTTTTACCCCGCTAAACCTCACTCCCAAGTGAATCTCCACACCTTACCCCCATAGAGTGACGTTATTGTAAAGTATTCCTTCTAAGCTGTCTTTGTACACTTTGCATTTTCTGATTCTGTTGATATAGGAGAAGGTGCCACAGAGAAGTATCTCATGCCCCATTTGCAATCGTTCTATGATGGAATACATAATATGTTTATCAGTAGCGATTTAACAAATGAGGAGCCGATGGAAGTCTCAAACCCCCCCTCCCTTCACATTTAGAATTTTGTTTAAACGGCATCAGTGCAGACATACCTTGTTCTGGTATGCATGGGGAATAGCATGGACCCCCGCACCCTTGATCCAGGAGGCCATTTGCATCATACAGATTATACCCATGGCTATTTTTCATCCAGAATGCTCTGGAAGGCCGTTCCTGAAGGTGTTTTGAAAAATTACGTCACCGGCATTTTGAAGGTGCCAGCAAATTTTTTCTTCTTTGCGAGGGTGTGTGCGGGAATGAGGAAGCATAACAATAACCCCAGCAGCCCCTGCAGTGGTTTGAGAGCACCGGGAGGCTGACAGGATGCTTCTGATGGTAGCAGTTTAAAAAAAAACTAAAAAAATGGCCACCACTGAAGAGGATACAGACTCTAGAGGTCAAGTAGCAGCAGTTAATGGCACCCTCAAGCCACTGAGAGGGCTGTAGGGGCTATTGTTATGATTTCTCATGCCTGCACCCACCCTCACCCCTGGCATCGAGCAGGAATCCCCTGACAGCAAGCATGAGACCCCTGGCAATGAGCATGAAACCACTGGCATGAGCATTAGACCCCTAGCATGAGCAGGAGACCCCTTGCAATGATCAGGAAATCCCTGGCAAAGAGCATGGAACCCAGAGCATGTAAACCCAGGCAATAAACATGAAACCTCTAGAAAAAGCATGAAACTCGTGGCAACGAGCATGAGACCCCTGATGCATGAAACCCCTGGAAATGAGCATAAAACCCCTGACAATGAGCAGGAAACACAAAAGGGGGGTTTGCTAGCTGCACAGTCTTATGGACAATTTATTGAGTCAAGATCAGAGGGCAATCTAGAAATAGTAAATAAGTAATACCCTTACCCCAGATTTCTGTATCATGCACTACTGTGCAATATTATAATTAAGAATAATGGGGGGTGCTCCCTGAGAGTTGGGTTCAATTTTTATACAAAACTTTACCAAGAAAGGTAAACAAGAACTCTCCTAAGATGGGGCACTCAGTTGGTATTTATCTCTATGTGCTACACCATTGGATCAATAATAGGGAAAAGAAAAAAAAGGAGAGAGAACGAGGTAGAAATAGAGAAACACTCTCCTAAAACTTAACTTTTATTATATCAATAAAAATAATTTAGAGATTACATACTCTTTATCTAAAAGGCGAAATATAGACACACTACATATAATACAACATATAACAAGTTAAAAGGTACAGGTTTTTGGGAACTCCAGCGGGCCTTAGCCCTCCCAATTATTGGAAAATATATTTATGACTGACCCTATTAGAGAATTAATCAAGACCTTTGGGGCATTTTTCTTGGTTCTGCTGCCTCGTATGTGCTATTGCATTATATACGTAGGTGAGAGACCCTTACTTGTGCAAGTCTCTAGAGTCATAGACAGTGCCAGGGCTTTAATGGAGAGTGTCTCATTCACTTCTACTTTTGGTTGGTGACCATAAGGTCAGTGCAGCCAATGAGAAAGCTACTGACACTTAACCTGCCCTGGTGTTGAATAGAGTACAGAGTGTATAAAAGGCAAGACTATATTGCAAATTTCGTGGTTCTGCTGCCATGCATGTGCTCAAGCATTATATGCGTGGTGAGAGACCATTGCTGATGCTAGTCAATAGAGATATAGATACAGCCAATCAGTATGCATTATGTCCCATTCGCCTTAGATACTGGCTGATAATACTAAGATCAGTGCAGCCAGTTCGCGGGTTACTGACACTTTGCTACTGAGGTGTTGAAAATATAGAGGCAATATAGACTTCATTTTTAAACACCTATTGCATATTAAGACAAAAGATCAACATTTATTATTGGTCACCGAGCAGATAATATTCTCTCAGCACCTATCATTGGTGTTTACTCAGATTGTATTTCATATGCATAAATAATTCATAAATATATAGTTTTTAAACCACTGTTATTTCAGAATGTGGCTTCAGTATCCTACTTGCCTATATATCTGTTACTCTTGTACTATGACTACTATAAATTGTTAATAATCATTCCTCAAGTTGGATAACACTTATTTTTTGTGGTATATGTCTTGGCTATATAGCACAAAATTTCATATATATATATATACACCAAATAGCCTGTTGCTCCCGGCAACTGTTTTTATAGTGTTACCCTGGGCATATGGAGTGCTTAGGGTTAATCCAAAGTATATGCTCAGTCAGAGAGGATATTGTTAATCAATTATAGCACACCTGTCTCATAAATTAATTCTTCAGGATTCGTGCTATCATGTTTTAACATCAGGGTCATTCAAAAAAGATCCCGGAGACATAGTAGAGTTTAGCATACTTAATTTGTGAAGCACTTATATATAGAGAGCCTACAGTGGTCTAACATTCATAGCAACAAATATCATGATAGGCAGTTTACTACATATAGTGCATGGACCATGCAGGTGATAATATGCTGCTCATTATGATATTTAGACCAGTGTGATACTTATAACTGGCGGCTTCACACAAGTATTATTTATCTCATACGACCTGTACCAGGGGGCCGCCCGCCGTGCGCACTGGCAGGGCACCCTACACGCTTCCTTCCTTTAACGTACATTTCGCCGTGGCTTGTTCACAAAGGGGGGAACAGCTTCTGATTATTGTCAGTCCAAGTTCCTTAAGAGCCGTTAGCCGCTCCCCCGGAGGCGGACGCAAACGATGACGTCCTCTATTCACGGGGGAATCATTTGTACTCAAGTATAACAAATAATCTCTATATATTTATAGCATGATTGGTTAACGGTTTCCATTATTAATGATTATATTTAGTCATATGTTAGCTACATTGATATGTACCTAAGTATGTATTACTAGGTTACTACCAACGAATCGTAAAGACACACTCCAAGGTAATGGAGCTACACAGGTCAGGTGTCTAATATTGAATCTATATTGTCTACAGCTTTCACGGTAGTCAGTCAGTGTGCTTGGTATATTTAATCATTTCTGACAGACTCGAGTCCGGCTGGCTGTCAGCTCACGTTGTTAATGACCACGTAAGCCGTGTATCGGCTGCAGTGATGTATATTCCGACATATGTTAATAGATTCTATCTGAAACTTACAAAGACACAGAGACTCCTGATTATACGTATCAGATGTCTAATTGATCTAAATCAACACCTGTATTTACTGCAGTCTTCCCAGATGTAAATACGTGGACCTTATACATGATTGCCTCTAGTCATAAAAAAGCATGTTGCTGTTTATTCAATATAAAGATAGATACACATGTATAAGAATAACAGTTATTATACATAAAGACCACATTAGAAGAGAGAGATAGAGCCTGATACTTGTTGTTAATTATTCTTAAACCAATGTAGTAGACACGACACGAGAGCGAATTGTTATTGAAACGAGATAGTTACATCAAGTGACGGCTGATGATTTATTTAATAATGTTCGGCATCCAGGGCATAAGAGAAAAAATAAGAGAGACTGGGATAATGAGGTAATATATAAGGAAGATATAGTGAATGATGTTACTGAACACCATTCTATATAGATACCTTTCATGTTGCTGAAAGTAAATAGCATGCGGCTATTATCTTCAGTTCTATATTGTAAGAAGGGCCGTTTTTGTATCAATATGCATCATTAGCTATATATGTATAAACTTCAAATAGAGAATTTACATATTAATAAGATTCTTGGTAGGGAACATCAAAAGTATAACATTTGCTTACAATTATCCCTAATCGTTCTTTATTTTGCAGATATATATTCACTATTCAACATTTAATATATATCGCACTCCTGATTGGTGAAGTAGGGGCATACCATTTTCTTCTATTTGGTCATTGGTTCTATGTTATTTTATTCATATCTTAACTAAAATTATTATTTAAATTAGTGCATTAGTATTCTAACTGTTAATTATAGTATGATTATATATAAAAAGGGAAGGAGGAGTGGGGGGGGGGGAAGGGGGGGATTTGGGGTGGGGGGGGGGCCTGTTATAAACTAACTGTGAAGTAATTATTTTCTATTCTATGTTTTTTTTTTTTTTTTTTTTTTTTTATTGTGACTTGGTGAATAAAGAATTTAACCTGTGAGATCATTGTAGGAATATAAAGTATCCTCTATATTCATTGTGATTTGTTGTATGTTCCACCTCCTTTAATAGTCTGTGTATATTGCATTAGTATTTCTAAGTGGGAGTACCAATGAATATTGATAGAATTAAAATGATAATGAAAAGCAGTAATGATCTAAATAAAATATATATATAAAGTGAAACTACAACCTACTAATAAAAGTAAAAAGATTTAATATTAAAGTGAAAAAAAGAAATAAATAGTGAATTGGTAAGTATTGATATCGCTGACCTGTAGGTTCAGCGTGAAGAAAATATATGTGCATATGTATGTATATACAGACACATATTTTATGTGCCCCCATAAAACCATAAAAGGAATGGAGCCCTCTATGTTGTGTAGAAAACCCCCATTAATTATCAGTATCTAGATAGTAGATTAAATTTAAATGAAAAGAGTAATTATGTGCACTGCACAAATCGATGTACATAAATGTATGTTATCTAAATGTCACTAAATGAATTCTCTATATTCTCAGAGAAATGAGGCGTAACTATTGAATTCATTAAGACCCCCTGGTGTGACCGTGTTGAGGAGAAAAATCCACTCAGTTTCTTTTCTGAGTAGAATGTTATTCAGATCTCCCTTCCTAATATTTAGTTTGACATGTTCTAAGCCAAATGCTTTAAGGCAACGAGGATCACCATTGTGATTTAACAGAAAATGTTTGGCTACCGATGTTATTTTCCTCAGCTTTTTCGTTTCGCTCTTGGCATTTCGGATGTTAGTGGCATGCTCCAAAATCCGTACTCTCATTGTTCTTGAAGTCATGCCTACATACCTAAGGCCACAGGGGCATTGTAGGCAGTAGATCACTCTTGTCGTTTTACAATTCATATAGTCCTGTATTTTGATTTCCTGTCCAAACTTAGTGACTATTTTGTTGGTTTTGATTATGTACTGACAGGCTGTACAATTGCCACATGGATAAGTACCTTTAAGTATTGGTTGTTTGTTGTGTGCTTTTTGGAAGTGACTGCTGACCAATGTATCTTTGAGATTGGTGCTTCTTCGCCAACTCATAGAGACCTCTGTACCTAGACAATTCCTTAAATCTTGATCCACTTTCAGAACCGGTAATATATAATATGTCATAAATATATTTTCCAATAATTGGGAGGGCTAAGGCCCGCTGGAGTTCCCAAAAACCTGTACCTTTTAACTTGGTATATGTTGTATTATATGTAGTGTGTCTATATTTCGCCTTTTAGATAAAGAGTATGTAATCTCTAAATTATTTTTATTGATATAATAAAAGTTAAGTTTTAGGAGAGTGTTTCTCTATTTCTACCTCTTTCTCTCTCCTTTTTTTATTTTCCCTATTATTGATCCAATTGTGTAGCACATAGAGATAAATACCAACTGAGTGCCCCATCTTAGGAGAGTTCTTGTTTACCTTTCTTGGAAAAGTTTTGTATAAAAAATGAGCAGGAAACCCCTGGCAATGAGCATGAAACCCCTGGCAACGAGAATAGACCCCAGTGCATGAAACCCCTGTCAATGAACAGGAAACCCCTGACACTTAGCAGGTAATTTAAAAGTAATTAGAAGCCTTACTGTGTGGCATAATTTGTAAGGGGCATTATTGTGTGCATGCAGGCAGCAAAACTGGGATATAAGGTAGTCTTTTCCTGCAAGGCCATGCCTCTGACACCAATGCCATACCCCTTACAGTGAGGGCACACCCCCTTTTTTGGGTCACTAGCCTACTGCGTGTGCAAATTTTTTATCCTTGCAAGGGATAATTATTTTTTCTTTTGTTTTACAGAGGTGAACCCACACTGTAGATCATCCCACATTACCAACAGCTCTGCCAACCACTGCCCACCCCTGGATGTTCCTGAACCTTTTTCCCCACAAATATAGCACTGCTTACATCCATTCTAGATAGGCTCTGCTGTTGATTTATAGATTTAACTTAACTGGGTTATGGAAATGAAAAAGCAATTCATTATAAAAAGTATATAAATTACCATATATCAAAATTGAAAGGAAATTTTAAATGACACAGGATCAGAAATGTTGCCAAATCATAACAAATACAAAATACACTATATTTACAAAATATATATTATACACAAAATCTTAGTATATTGTACAAAAATAAATATACTAACTCAGTGTTTAGTCCTCGGAGTCCATGTTTTCCCTATTCTCTTGCTGAAGCACATTACTACTGAAACACTATAAAAGATCCACGGGTACAGTAGTACTAATTATCTTCTTATGATTCTAAGATTCATATATACACTGTAGTTTTTTTACCTCGCTACCAAAAGCAACAAACAGATGCCAGATTACATATCCATAGAGCTGTAACAACCTCATACTGGTTTGTTGTGAGATTGGTTAGTGTTTTGGGAATGCATCCTTGTTGACCCATTTGGTGTCCTCACCATTACTCAATTGTTCACACTAAATTAATCCATTCATTAATTAAACACAGATTTTCTTGTTTGTTCTTAGTCGATCCAAGTAAATCTGTAATACTCTATCCATTATTTTATTTATATTAGAAACATAGAAATATAGGCATGGTTTTGCCTTGTAAATGATTGTCACCTTTAAATAAACATCAAAAATCGGCAGGCAACACGTACGTCCGGCGATCTTGGACTCCATTACATCCCACCGATAGAATTTGATGGCAGATAAGAACCTCTTGGACCATCTTGTCTGCTCTTTTTGTCATTTATCCTTTTGGCAACTTCAACCCTATCTGTTCCTTACGTCTTTTTAAGGACGTTCTTATGTCTATCCAAAGCGTGTTTACAATTCTCTTCTGTCTTAGCCTCAACCACCTCTGACGGGAGGATATTCCACTTATCAACTACTATTTCTGTGAAGTCATTTTTCCTCGAATTTCCCCTGAAACTACTTCTCTTTCTTTGAAGAATGTCTCTCCTCTGTTAAAACCCTCAATATATTTTAAAGTTTTTATCATGTCCCCCTTTCCCTTCTATGCTCCAATCTACGCATACAGTATTAAGATATTTTAGACTTTCCTTGTAAGATTTGTGCTGTAGGCCATGTATTATTTAAGTTGCTCTTCCTTGTGCAGTCTATAATATTTATTATCAGTGGCAGACTTTACCTATGGGCTGCAGCCCCCCTCCTCGACAGTATAATTAACCACCTCAGTGAGTCAGTTGCAGTCTGTGACTGCACTAGCTTCACTGTGACTGACAGTGACTTCCTATTGGAAGTGCCACCTGTAATTCACCTGCAGGACAGGTTTCCTCCCTCTGTGACTGACAGACCAGGCTGCATTCGGCAGAGAGTGAGCTTCCTTTGGAAAGCCACTCCCTGTCTCATTGTCAGCCCTAGACAGCTTCCATGGGCTGTTGAAGATGCAGTCCATAGAAACTGGAGCCTTGTGCATGCACAGTCCCCACTTCCGGTTATGCTAGATCTATTGCGCAGGTGCCGGGACCCGGCTGACAGTTGTTGGAGGGCTCCTCTCCGGGCACAAGTAGTAGTAGCATCAACCCTCCTCCTACAAGAAGGTAGGAGCTGCCGCAGTTTATTATGCATTTTATGCTTTTTTATTTTTTTCATTAGTTAAACACATGTTAACTTGCAAAATTAGATTTTTCAAAATCACTGATTTTATCAATTATCTAAATAAAATAATGTCAAGCCCTTCAATCCCCATAGGCTTTGTACAATAACTAGCCTTGGCTGATAATCATTATTTTGAAGAAACCTTTGTGTGTTCCCATAGTATTATGGGAACAAAAATGTGACCCTTGGACTGTTCATAATGTTGAAAACATTCTACCTTTTTTTATAATTGTTTTACAGTAATATACTTTGCACATAATATATGATAAAATATGTTCAATATAACTATAAATTTTAATATATAAAAACAGAAATAAAAGTGGCCGTTTCACAAGCCAGTCATTACATTAACAATTCTAAAACATATCCACAAATAGTAATCATACAATGACAATAACATTTTTCACTCCCTTTGACATTTTTCACATTTGTTTTCCCGACATTGTGAAAATCAAAAAGGATTTATTCTGAAATTCGTAACCACCTTCAGCAAAAATAACTCTTAACGGTTTTTCTTAATTAATTACAAATGAAAAATAAAAATAATAAGATTTTACTTACCGATAAATCTATTTCTCGTAGTCCGTAGTGGATGCTGGGGACTCCGTAAGGACCATGGGGATATAGCGGCTCCGCAGGAGACAGGGCACAATAATAAAAGCTTTAGGATCAGGTGGTGTGCACTGGCTCCTCCCCCTATGACCCTCCTCCAAGCCTCAGTTAGGATACTGTGCCCGGACGAGCGTGCATAATAAGGAAGGATATTGAATCCCGGGTAAGACTCATACCAGCCACACCAATTACACCGTACAACCTGTGATCTGAACCCAGTTAACAGTATGATAACAACGAAGGAGCCTCTGACAAGATGGCTCACAACAAGAATAACCCGATTTTTGTAACAATAACTATGTACAAGTATTGCAGACAATCCGCACTTGGGATGGGCGCCCAGCATCCACTACGGACTACGAGAAATAGATTTATCGGTAAGTAAAATCTTATTTTCTCTGACGTCCTAGTGGATGCTGGGGACTCCGTAAGGACCATGGGGATTATACCAAAGCTCCCAAACGGGCGGGAGAGTGCGGATGACCCTGCAGCACCGAATGAGAGACTCCATGTCCTCCTCAGCCAGGGTATCAAATTTGTAGAATTTAGCAAACGTGTTTGCCCCTGACCAAGTAACTGCTCGGCAAAGTTGTAAAGCCGAGACCCCTCGGGCAGTCGCCCAAGATGAGCCCCCTTCCTTTTGGAATGGGCTTTTACAGATTTTGGCTGTGGCAGGCCTGCCACAGAATGTGTAAACTGAATTGTATTACAAATCCAGCGAGCAATCGTCTGCTTAGAAGCAGGAGCACCCATCTTGTTGGGTGCACACAGGCTAAACAGCGAGTCAGATTTTCTGACTCCAGCCGTCCTGGAAACATATTTTTCAGGGCCCTGACAACGTCAAGTAACTTGGAGTCCTCCAAGTCCCTAGTACCCGCAGGTACCACAATAGGTTGGTTCATGTGAAAAACAGAAAACACCTTAAGGAGAAATTGAGGACGAGTCCTCAATTCTGCCCTGTCAGAATGAAAAATTAAGTAAGGGCCTTATATATGATAAAGCCGCCAATTCTGACACACGCCTGGCTGAAGCCAGGGCTAATAGCATCGTCACCTTCCATGTGAGATATTTTAAGTCCACAGTGGTGAGTGGTTCAAACCAATGTGACTTTAGGAAACTCAAAACAACATTGAGATCCCAAGGTGCCACTGGGGCACAAAATGAGGCTGTATATGCAGTACCCCTTTTACAAACATCTGAACGTCAGGCACTAAAGCCAGTTCTTTCTGGAAGAAATTCGACAGGGCCGAAATTTGAACCTTAATGGACCCTAATTTTAGGCCCATAGACAGTCCTGTTTTCAGGAAATGTAGGAAACGACCCAGTTGGAATTCCTCTGTAGGGGCCTTCTTGGCCTCACACCACGCAACATATCTTCACCAAATGCGGTGAAAATGTTTTGCGGTTACATCCTTCCTGTCTTCGACCAGGGTAGGGATGACTTCATCTGGAATGCCCTTTCAGGATCCGGCGTTCAACCGCCATGCCGTCAAACGCGGCCGCGGTAAGTCTTGGAACAGACAAGGCCCCTGCTGGAGCAGGTCCTTTCTTAAAGGTAGAGGCCACGGGTCTTCCGTGAACATCTCTTGAAGTTTCGGGTACCAAGTCCTTCTTGGCCAATCCGGAACCACGAGTATCGTTCTTACTCATCTCCCTCTTATGATTCTCAGTACTTTTGGTATGAGAGGCATAGGAGGGAACACATACTCTGACTGGTACACCCACAGTGTTACCAGAGCGTCCACCGCTATTGCCTGAGGGTCCCTTGACCTGGCGCAATATCTGTCTAGTTTTTTGTTCAGGCGGGACGCCATCATGTCCACCTTTGGTTTTTCCCAACGGTTTACAATCATGTGGAAGACTTCCCGATGAAGTCCCCACTCTCCCGGGTAGAGGTCATGCCTGCTGAGGAAGTCTGCTTCCCAGTTTTCCACTCCCGGAATGAACACTGCTGAGAGTGTTATCACATGATTTTTCGCCCAGCGAAGAATCCTTGTAGTTTCTGCCATTTCCCTCCTGCTTCTTGTGCCGCCCTGTTTACGTGGGCGACTGCCGTGATGTTGTCCCACTGGATCAATACCGGCTGACCTTGAAGCAGAGGTCTTGCTAAGCTTAGAGCATTGTAAATTGCCCTTAGCTCCAGTATATTTATGTGGAGAGAAGTCTCCAGACTTGATCACACTCTCTGGAAATTTTTTCCTTGTGTGACTGCTCCCCAGCCACTCAGGCTGGCATCCGTGGTCACCAGGACCCAGTCCTGAATGCCGAATCTGCGGCCCTTTCATAGATGAGCACTCTGCAGCCACCGCAGAAGAAACACCCTTGTCCTTGGAGACAGGGTTATCCGCTGATGCATCTGAAGATGCGATCCGGACCATTTTTCCAGCAGATCCCACGGAAAGGTTCTTGCGTGAAATCTACCGAATGGGATCGCTTTGTAAGAAACCACCATTTTTCACAGGATCCTTGTGCAATGATGCACTGATACTTTTCCTGGTTTTAGGAGGTTCCTGACTAGCTCGGATAACTCCCTGGCTTTCTTCTCCGGGAGAAAACATCCTTTTCTGGACTGTGTCCAGAATCATCCCTAGGAACAGTAGACGTGTCGTCGGAAAAAACTGCGATTTTGGAATATTTAGAATCCACTCGTGCTGTCGTAGAACTACTTAAGATAGTGCTACTCCGACCTCCAACTGTTCTCTGGACCTTGCCTTTATCAGGAAAGCGTCCATATTTCTTTTAAGAAGAATCATCATTTCGGCCATTACCTTGGTAAAGACCCGGGGTGCCGTGGACAATCCAAACGGCAGCGTCTGAACTGATAGTGACAGTTCTGTACCACGAACCTGAGGTACCCTTGGTGAGAAGGCAAATTTGGACATGTAGGTAAGCGTCCCTGATATCCAGTGACACCATATCGTCCCCTTCTTCCTGGTTCGCTATCACTACTCTGAGTGACTCCATCTTGATTTGAACGCTTGTATGTAAGTGTTCAAATATTTCAGATCTCACCGAGCCGTCTGGCTTCAGTACCACAATATAGTGTGGAATAATACCCCTTCCCTTGTTGTAGAAGGGGTACTTTGATTATCACCTGCTGGGAATACAGCCTGTGAATTGTTCCCAATACTGCCTCCCTGTCGGAGGGAGACGTTGGTAAAGCAGACTTCAGGAACTTGTGAGGGGGAGACGTCTCGAATTTCCAATGTACACCTGGGATACTACGTGTAGGATCCAGGAGTCCACTTGTGAGTGAGCCCCCTGCGTGCTGAAACTCTTGAGATGACCCCCTACCGCACCTGAGTCCGCTTGTACTGCCCCAGCGTCATGCTGCGGACTTGGCAGAAGCTGTGGAGGGCTTCTGTTCCTGGGAATGGGCTGCCTGCTGCAGTCTTCTTCCCTTTCCTCTACCCCTGGGCAGATATGACTGGCCCTTTTGCCCGCCTGCCCTTATGGGGACGAAAGGACTGAGACTGAAAAGACTGTGTCCTTTTCTGCTGAGATGTGACTTGGGGTAACAAAAGGTGGATTTTTCAGCTGTTGCCATGGCCACCAGGTCCGATGGACCGCCCCTTTATACGGCAATACTTCCATGTGCCGTCTGGAATCTGCATCACCTGACCACTGTCGTGTCTTCGTCTGGCAGATATGGACATCACATTTACTCTTGATGCCAGAATGCAAATATCCCTCTGCGCATCTCGCATATATAGAAATGCATCTATAGTCAATAAAATCTTGTCCCTGTCAAGGGTATCAATATTTTCAGTCAGGAAATCCGACCAAGCCCCCTCAGCGCTGCACATCCAGGCTGAGGCGATTGCTGGTCGTAGTATAACACCAGTATGTGTGTATATACTTTTAGGATATTTTTCACCTTCCTATCAGCTGGCTCCTTGAGGGCTGCCGTATCTGGAGACGGTAACGCCCCTTGTTTTTATAAGCGTGTGAGCGCCTTTTCCACCCTAAGGTGTGTTTCCCAACTCGTCCTAACTTCTGGCGGGAAAGGGTATACCGCCAATAATTTTCTATCGGAGGAAACCCACGTATCATCACACACTTCATTTAATTTATCTGATTCAGGAAAAACTACAAGTAGTTTATTCACACCCTACATAATACCCTTATTTGTGGTACTTGTAGTATCAGAAATATGTAACACCTCCTTCATTGCCCTTAACATGAAACGTGTGGCCCTAAAGGAAAATACGTTTGTTTATTCACCGTCGACACTGGAGTCAGTGTCCGTGTCTGTGTCTGTGTCAACCGACTGAGGTAAATGGGCGTTTTTACAAGCCCCTGACGGTGTCTGAGACGCCTGGACAGGTACTAATTTGTTTGCCGGCCGTCTCATGTCGTCAACCGACCTTGCAGCGTGTTGACATTATCACGTAATTCCTAAATAAGCCATCCATTCCAGTGTCGACTCCCTAGAGAGTGACATCACCAATACAGGCAATTTGCTCCGCCTCCTCACCAACATCGTCCTCCTACATGTCGACACACACGTACCGACACACAGCACACACACAGGGAATGCTCTGATAGAGGACAGGACCCCACTAGCCCTTTGGGGAGACAGAGGGAGAGTTTGCCAGCACACACCAAAAACGCTACAATTATACAGGGACAACCCCTTATACAAGTGTTTTCCCTTATAGCATTTTTATATATGTAATCATATCGCCAAATAAGTGCCCCCCCACTCTGTTTTAACCCTGTTTCTGTAGTGCAGTGCAGGGGAGAGCCTGGGAGCCTTCCTCACAGCAGAGCTGAGCAGGAAAATGGCGCCGTGTGCTGAGGAGAATAGGCCCCGCCCCCTTTTCAGCGGGCTCTTCTCCCGGAGTTTGTGAGATCTGGCAGGGGTTAAATACATCCATATAGCCTCAAGGGCTACATGTGATGTATTTTAGCCATAAAAAGGTATTATACATTGCTGCCCAGGGCGCCCCCCCCAGCGCCCTGCACCCTCAGTGACAGTTGGTGACTGTTGGTGAAGTGTGCTGACAACAATGGCGCACAGCTGCAGTGCTGTGCGCTACCTTATGAAGACTGAAAGTCTTCTGCCGCCTGTTTCTGGACCTCTGGACGTCTTCAACTTCGGCATCTGCAAGGGGGGTCGGCGGCACGGCTCCGGGACGAACCCCAGGGTGAGACCTGTGTTCCGACTCCCTCTGGAGCTAATGGTGTCCAGTAGCCTAAGAAGCAAATCCATCCTGCACGCAGGTGAGTTTACTTCTCTCCCCTAAGTCCCTCGTAGCAGTGAGCCTGTTGCCAGCAGGTCTCACTGAAAGAAGAAAACCTAACTTAAACTTTTATTCTAAGCAGCTCAGGAGAGCCACCTAGATTGCACCCTTCTCGGCCGGGCACAAAAATCTAACTGAGGCTTGGAGGAGGGTCATAGGGGGAGGAGCCAGTGCACACCACCTGATCCTAAAGCTTTTATTATTGTGCCCTGTCTCCTGCGGAGCCGCTATATCCCCATGGTCCTTACGGAGTCCCCAGCATCCACTAGGACGTCAGAGAAAACTGATTACATAAGTATTCATAAGTAGGTGCGAAGACACACATAAATAATCTCTAGTGTAATCAGTTGGTTTTATAAGTCACATAATGAATTGATTAAAGTCCACACATGTGTACGATTAAAGTGTTTCAATTGATTTCATAATAAATACACCTGTCTTTTAAGAGGTCCCACAGTTGATTAGAATATTTCCAAACAAGATTAAAGAACACTCACAGCAAATCTGAGAAAAGGTTATTGAATAACAGCAATCAGAGGAAGAATGACATAAGATGGTTCTCGTGACTTCGGGACCAATTCTCGCAAGCAAACTCCAAAAGCTTTCAGTTTTTTTGGACTTTGCTGAATACTTCAGTATGTGGCTTTAATAATCGAATGGGCCTGTTAGTAAAAACATGTGGAAACTAGTGTTTCCGCATGTATAATGAGCTCTTAAGTGATCACAAATAGGCATTTGTATTAATAATCACTGCATTACCACAATTATTATTGGTATAGGGTTGGGTTCGTGTGACCGGCAGTTGGGAGACCGCCGGTCACCATACCAACGGTGGAATCCCGACATTTAGATGGCTGGCAGAGGGAGCGAGCGCAACAAAGCCCCTTGAAGGCATGCTGTACTCATCACGCAATGGGCTAGGTGGACATGCACAAATGGGAATAGCCCCTGTTGGTCGGCAGGCCAACCAGCGGGCTATTCACCGTCCAGGATCCCGGCACCCAATAAACTATACTGTAACTGTTGTCCCTGCAAGGTAGATCCTGACTTAAGCACAGTGTCAGTTTCCGGAGCCATATGGAGGCAACAGGGGAGTAAATGTAAGATCCCTGTACTGCGAGTATGACTCCCTAGGTATAAAGTGTGTATGCCGTTTTAAGATGGCATAAACTAAAGGAACCAGACTCCAGAAAGCTTTGCTTTGCTGAGTTTGGTACATAGGGGGGTCAGACCATAGTACATATTGATAATAATGGAAACTATGGACTGCAACGCTACTTAGCCTTCTGCAGGCATTACGCTGCTAGGACATAGCAGCTGCTGTTTCTATATAATTTAATTAAAAAACATAATAACAAATAAATATGCTCCTTAATATCCCCATCACTGTCAAGTGCATGATAAAGAAAATGATTGAACATAGTACAAATGAGAGTTTGTCTAGAACAGGACATTGACAACGAAGACAGCGTTCCATCTCAGAGTTGGACTGGCTGTCCATGGGATATTATATGTTTAGCACTTAACAGAGCATTTAATGGTGGAAAAATAAAATAATTGTTGTAGAAAGTGGTAATGAATCTTGCATAGTGATTTCCAGGACGCAGGTGAGAGTTTCACCTCCCAACTAGGTAAAGATTTTTTAGTGTATGAGCACAAGAATGACTATCTGGATTTCTTGATAAATGCTGTGTTTGGTATAACAAATAGTAACACTGTGCATCATACAAAGAATACTGGGGCTGATTCAGATGTGGTTGGAGGTGCTATCATTGCTGCTTGCTTGGAAGCAGCAGTGATAGCGCTATATGGTAATGCAGGAGGCGTCTATTACAAGCAGAGTGCATAGTGATCTGACCTGCATTCTAGAACACAGCAGGAGATCAGTCACACACCATCAGCAGCTTCCAGCACCCATGGTGATGCGCAAGCCTCCTGTTGCAGAGGCCAGGGAATCTCTGTGCAACCAGAGATCCCTGGCCTCTCCTCTCCGCCTAAATGGTGGTGACACACCTCTGGAGAAATGGTGGCCAACACCGCCCCTACCCCGCCAGAATGTCAATCATTGACATTCTGATGCTGGACTGCTTGCTATGGCAGGTACTTATCCATCATGCAATACCATCAAGTAGGTGTCTGATTGGCTCTAAATGTATTCTGCAGCAGGACAACACCCCAAGCATACTTAAATGTCTTTAAAAACTATCTTCAGCATAAAGAAGAACAAGGGGTCCTGGAAGTGATGATATGGCCCCCACAGAGCCCTGATCTCAACATCGAGTCTGTCTGGGACTACACGAAGAGACAGAAGGATATGAGCAAGCCTAAAGCCATAGAAGATCTGCGGCTAGTTCTCCAAGATTTTTGGAACAACCTCCCTGCTGAGTTCCTTCAAAAACTGTGTGTAAGTGTACCTAGAAGAATTGAAGCTGTTTTGAAGACAAAGGGTGGTCACACCAAATATTGATTTGAATTAGACTTCTCTTCTGTTCATTCACTTTGCCTTTTGTTAATTGCTAGAAATATTGTAGTTTGTTTATTTATAATAGTTTGAGAAAAAATCTTCACTTGTATTGTTCAATAGTAGAATATTCCAAATAAATAATGTTTTAATTCCATAATGCAATAAAATGTGAAAAATGTCAAGGGGATCAATAATGTATTATTTTATAGACATATGCAATATATAATGTGTTATTGTTACAGTCTTTCAACAAGAAAAAATTATAATTAGAAAGTAAAGGCAATTGTGCTTGTTTCTGAACTAAATTGATCAATGAAGATAAAATTTATTTTGCGTTATATAAAAATAACTTCTACCAATACAGCTTTGTATGCAACAGTTTCTGACTTAGCATAAGATGTGATGGAATGATTCTTTACTATGCATGTCAAATTTCCAGTATAATAAGAAGTCTGAAAAATCAAATTTAAATACAGGTTGAGTATCCCATATCCAAATATTCCAAAATACGGAATATTCTGAAATACAGATTTTTTTGAGTGAGACTGAGATAGTGAAACGTTTGTTTTTTGATGGCTCAATGTACACAAACGTTGTTTAATACACAAAGTTATTAAAATATTTTATTACATGACCTTCAGGCTGTGTGTATAAGGTGTATATGAAACATAAATGTATTCTGTGCTTAGACTTGGGTCCCATCACCATGATATCTCATTATGGTATGCAATTATTCCAAAATACGGAAAAATCCGATATCCAAAATACTTTTGGTCCCAAGCATTTTGGATAAGGGATACTCAACCTGTATTTTTAGTTTTGTCATTTTCGTATTTTTATATTTAGAGCACATTTAAGAAAGAGAAAGACAATTAATTTTTCTCACAAGTATGCAGCTTTTCCTTCTTCCAATTCTTTGCTTTTTCCACTGGAACCACTTTTCTTCCCACAGATCCGTCTGGTTATACACATAAGCAATCCACGCTGTCTCATAAAGAAGCAAGTGACATCCGTCACAACGAGAATTAACAGAAGAGCAGATACTGCCAAACCGATGACTGCTCCAATTCCAAGGCTGCTGAAAAGAGTATCTTAAAAGAAAGAGAATGTGTACTTTAACACACAGCTATTTATAATTTGACGTTGATCATATTTATGCACTCTTTCAATTTGATTCTGCAGTGGACAGTTTTTTGTTGTTTTTTTTTTTTTCAGATTAAAATTCAACTGCCTACGATACATGAGATTGCATTTTATATAGGGCATTGGAAACAGCAAATTGGCTCATCTTAGAACCTGACTTTGGGATTTCAACCAGTTTTCCAGCAAATCTTTCATTGTCATTTAATGCAAGGTCTGCATCGACTGAGACAGTTTATTCTCTCACAATATGTTAATCTAAACTCAAATTTATAGACAGAAACAAAAACAATACATAATAGAAAGTTTTATTCAGTTATTTAAAATATAAAATCAAGCCTTGGAGAGTGATAAATTGCACAGTGATAAAGTACCAACCAATCAGATCCCAACTGCCATGTTACAGGCTGTGTTTGAAAATTGCCAGGAGCTGATTGGCTGGTACTTTATCACCATGCAATTTATCACTCTCCAAGGCTTGATATATCTGGGCCTAATTTTGATTTTGTAGAACAAAAAAAATTGAATTTCTTTCAAATAAATGTTTACATATGAAAGACAGTGCGAAAACAAAGTCAAGATAAAGAGAATAGGAACATGTTAAAGAGAAATTTAGCAACATATTGATATACTGTACACACATTACTTAAAGCAGGGACATGAAGTCAGGGGAGTCAGTGCCTCCCCTGTGATTAATTATCAAAATAATACAAAGAAGATACTTATAACACATATTCTGTGTCATAAATATCTTCTTTATTTTATTCTAATAATTTTAACTCATGAAATTAGTTTGGGAGGCACTGATAGCAGTGCCTCCCGTCAACAATGGGAACGGGGATAGAGTGGGGGGCATGGCCAAGCACTGGGCTGTAAAAGCCCATCAAAAATGCTGAAAGTGGCACTTCTACAAGTGCCCATGTAAACGAGGCAGCTGTGATTGGACAGCGGATCCAATGCTGGATCCACTGTCCAATCACCCATACACGGCACAATGGGCGGAAGTGGCGGCGGGACCCAGCGGTGACTGGCGTTGGAGCTGTCCCAGCTACAGCAGCATGGAGTGGTGGCCCTGAAGGCGATGGAGGTAGGAAGCTTAGAGTTGTGGTGTGTGCGGTGGCGGCGACAGAGGCCAGCTCTCTTCCCTCTCCTTCCTCTGCCCTCCCAGCCAGCAGCGGCACAATCCCAGGCGCCTACACTGTCCCGGACATCTAGGTGAGAGTGGGGGGCTGCTGGGCTGGGTATTGCATTGAGAGATATATATATATATATATATATATATATCAATGCCTCCCCAGCCTATGACCTCACCGCACGTCACTGACTCAAAGTGCACTTGAAATGTGCACATAATAAGTTTAACAGATGTCAGTTGTTTCATCCACCAGTGTCATTTTGATAAGATAAGATAAGTTAATATCAGGGGAAGAAATAGAACTTTGGCAGCCGCACAAAACAACTTGATATTGATAAGATTGCTAAGGATAGACACAGGGGCGTGTTAAAAAAGGGGAGGAAGAGCTCATGTGCAGAATCCGGGTGGGCCCCCTCCTCTCTACTGTGCATGCGCAGGCCTCCAGAAACATGGTGGCCGCCGTGGTCCAGAGGTAAAGTTCGTACTGTGCATGCGCAGCGGACATTTTTGGTGTGATTTTTGCCGCTGCTGCTGTGGCTGCAGCGCCTGTTGTGGGACACCAGAAAGGTAAGTATTAAAATAACATGGGTGCGGTGTGGGACCCCGTGTACGCAGTGGCCTGTGTGCACCCCACACATTGCACCCATGATAGAAACGCCAATGGATAAACAACTTTCTCCCTTTCACTTAGTTTACTAAGGGAGTAATTCAGAGTTGATCACAGAAGCAAATTTGTTAGCAGTTGGGCAAAACCATGTGCACTGCAGGGGGGGGTAGATATAACACGTGCAGAGAGAGTTAGATTTGGGTGGGTTATTTTGTTTCTGTGCAGGGTAAATACTGGCTGCTTTATTTTTACACTGCAATTTAGATTTCAGTTTGAACACATCACACCCAACTCTAACTCTCTCTGCACATGTTATATCTGCCCCACCTGCAGTGCACATGGTTTTGCCCAACTGCTAACAAATTTGCTGCTGCGATCATCTCTGAATTAGGCCCTAAGTCTCTTTCTGGCTTTTCTTCCTTTACTGCTCTCTGCACATCACTTTCTGCTCAGAGAGGAAGTGAACACTCTAGTTCTCTATACCTTTGAGGGGTGGTATTTAGTATGCCGGTTGTTGGGATCCCGGCAATCAGTATACTGGTGCCGGAATCCCGACACCCGGCATACTGCAATTGGCTCATTTGAACTCGCCCAGCTGCCGGCATGCTGGCGGCCGGGATCCCGGCGCCTGTAACTGGGCGCCGGGATTCCGATTGCGGGCCACTCATACTACACCCCCTTTGAGTGGAATTTAATTTTAGAAACCCAGAATGCTTGGTTATGTGTATGAACTTCTAATGGTTCAGCTCCGATGTGCTGACAGTCACACAGCAGGAGATAGTTAAACTCCTTTCTGACAAAAAAAAACAATATAATGGGCAACAAAGTCAATTAGTAAAGGGGCCTTCATATGTATGGTCCCACAGCATCTCCTACCACTGGTTATTACATTTTAATAATTTTGTCAGCAAAATGATAATGCATGCATAATGGATGTTTATTTACTCTTTACATACAGTGGGCGGGATGTATTAAGATACATCGCCGCCCCTCGCCGCTTATCTCAGCGATGTTGATCACATATGTACTAACATATGCGGTCAATATCGCAATGCGGTGATGGAGGCCCCCAGCGATACCTGTGAGGAGGTCTGCGGGGGGTCTCCGTCATCTCCCTCAGCCCTCCAGACTCCTCCAACACTGGCAAGCAGCAGCAGGCTGCCCCCTGCACCTCCTCCTCCACCCTGCAGCCGGAAGGACCTCCGTCTGCGTTGCTAGGGGGGGAGGAGATTACCTTCCGGGTCCAGAGCTGCCTGGAGGAAGGTATGCCAGGGGGGAGTGAGGTCGGTGTCTGCGGCCGGGGTGGCGAAGGCGGCGGGTTGAGGCGGTTGGTGATAAGAAGCCCATAGGTTTCTATAGGGTATCGCCATCCAGAGATGGCGATACCCTGGACAGCGAAAAACCGGCAGTAGGGTCTTAGTACATTTGAAAATGCGGTAAAAGCCCCATTTTCGGGGGTTTTACCGCATTTTTCCTTTAGTACATCCCGCCCATTATATGTAAACTACAGTTAAAAAAAAGGTTCCTATATCTAGTATTTGGTGATTCTTTACTAAAGGGTGGTATATTTTATCCAGAGCTTCATGAATCCTTAGTTAATTGGTAAAATCAAATGTTTCCATAGCAATGGAACATTTTGCTCCATCAGATATTAAAATATCTACTTACATCCTCATGACTACTACAGTAACAGTCCAACTTTTAAGAATATCTGAGTTTGTGTACTAGTGATATTGGCATTCTCAGTGGTTGCTTTGTTTCAGAATTATGTTGCAAAACGTCCGCCTGCCATGTACAATGCTTCACTATTGTGCTCTGGAAAATGTGTCAGTTGGTGAACTCACTCTGTGTACCTGCTGGGTAATCTGGAAACTGTGACAGTTATTTCCAGCCACACACTATGCAGGGAGTTTTAAAAATTTGACTCCTAAGGGGATGAAAAGGGATAAAATATTCCACACAGCAAACCTTTGCCCAGTTAAAACAAGGCACATCAGCTCGTTCTTATAATTATTATTGTCATTAATAATATATAATAACGATAGTTAAAATATTATAAAACGATAAGAATACTATAGTTAATTTTGGGGAAAACAGTTTTGCTAATAAAATGTTTTTCATAACTTTGTTTTATTTTATTTTATTTTATTTTCCTTTGACACATTTTATTCAATACTGAAATGAATTCAGAATGTACAGTACATTGTGGTCTTCATCTAATTTCTAACAGCACCACAGCAAGGTAAAGTATGTCATGAATATTTACAGAACTCTGTGCACCCTGTGTAAACTCTGCTTGCCACCCATCCTCAGACTTCTACCCCCCACTGACCAGCTACTGGGTCCATTGAAGTTAAGCCAGCTGGAAGGAAGGCTGATTGAGAATTTAGATGGCCAAGTGATATGAAGGAAGAAGATTCAGATGCTTACTGTATGCCAATAACATAATTCATGATTTTCCATTTTAATTTAGAACAACATCACCCTTTTAGACAGATTTATACTCTCTCACACAGTATAAGAAGATATATACTAACATAAACAGCCAGCGATTGAAACATTTTTAAGGTATGCAGAAAAGATAAATCCATACAAACCACTTCTGAGATTGTAAAGGTTTTTAAGATTTAAAAAATGTTTTCTAATTAAAGTAAATGCAATTTCCATTGCTAAATAGAAATTATTCAGCTGTAGCACGACACTCCATGGTATGTTAACCTTAGCAACAAGTGTTCTATGTGACTGATTGCTGGCTGATACAGCTGCCAATAGTTGTCATAGCAAATGCCAGGCTAAGTAACATTTGGTAAAGCAATGTAATCCACTAACAATTTAATATTAAATATTTAAAACATATGCAATATGTTACAACTGGTTTTGCCTGAAATGCCTGTTAATTACAGTACATTTTGTCCAATGGTCACGTTGATATTTTGATGCCAGCAGGAGAGAAAGATAAAAAAAATGCTTGTACCATCTACAATACACTGTATGGGGTTATAAAAGCCAATAAAAATTGCATTTAACTAATGGTGGCTGTTAATAGACAGCCAAATACTGATTACATAACTTTGTTGTAAAGTGTAAAAAATATAAATCTGGTTAGATTGGTTGGGAATAATGTAGGATATCTTTGTAAAGAAATATTAAAACCAAAACAAAATTAACAATCCTCCTTTAAAAAAAAAGAATAAATAAATAAATAAATAAATAATAAATAAAACTATGTTGTGAAGTCTGATGCAAAAAAACTATGTACAGTATCTTAAGTAATCAATAGTACCCAGTGAAAGAAAAGAATAAGTACAAATAGGTTCATTTAGATTGGACACTTTTGTGCGCCAAAGTATATAGAGACATGTACTGTAAATAAAATTATTCCACGTTGCACCCGAGTGATAAAAATACCATTAATTGACAAAAATTATGATTTCTGCCTTCGCTAGGTAGCAATATTGAATAAATGAGTGTACAGGCTATTGTCTGGAAGAAAAGACCAATAGTAATTATTCATGTTGACAATATTGGAAACAGTGAAAGAATAGATATGGTAGTGACCAATAGAATTTATTGATCACCCTACATAACACATATTAAAAAAAAAAAAAAATAAGAGAACTTCACCACATGTATTTATAAAATATTTTGCTTCTCCTCATTGGAACCTCTGCAGTCGGCGACTATAGGGATATAATAGATATCCCTTATCCCACACAGCCTAAGGCAGACATTCCCAACCTCGGTCCTCAAGGCACATTAACAGTGCAGTTAGTGATATCCAGGCTTCAGCACAGATGGTTAAATAAAATAAATGAAGTACTAATAAATTCACCCAATTTCAGGCATAGATATCACTAAAATCTGTACTGTTAGCGTGCCTTGAGGACCGAGGTTGAAAATACCTGGTCCAAGTTCAAATTTTATCTTAGAGGTGTAACAGGAGAACAGTCCTACTACAATACTTCCTGGAGGACTCTAAGTGAATAGAATGATAATGTTTTATCCAAACTATAGTGGAGTAAATGAAATGCAATTGTAGAAATATGTCTAGACAGAAAACTGTTTAATCCCACAGGATGAGTATGAGATCCCGACGGTAGGGATCCCAGCGGTCAGGAGACAGACGCCGGGAGCCTGACAGCTGGAATCCCAATGGCGAGTGCTGTGTGTCCCCTCGCAGGCTTGCTGCGCTCGCCATGCCAGGTTTCTATTCCCCTCCTGGTGGTGGCGTGGACCACCACCCAAGAGGGGTAACCAGCTGGCGGTCAGGACTCCGACCGCTGGTATTTCAGCTGGTGTCGGGATTCCGGTGTCAGTATCCTGACCGCCGGGATCCTGACAGGCGGTCAATTGACTGCCTCCCAAGCACACACAGTAGCAATGACAATATGTCCAACAAAACTTCTTAGAGTCACACAGTAGATTATATTTGCTGCTATATTGGTACATTTGATGATAATAATGATGATAATAATAATAATAATAATAATAAATTATTATTATTATTTTATTTATTTATCTAGCGCTCTTTCTCAAGAGGACTTAGGGTACTTGTGATGCACAAATCTTTTCGGGAGCCATAGCAGATAGCAACTTTCCAGAGAAAAAGTCCATGCAATGTTAAACATGGTCTTTAATTGTTGCATTCTTACAGGTGTCACTTCAGTATAATGCTGTATTTCTTACACACACACACACACACACACACACACACACACACACACACACACACACAATCATACCAGTGCTGGTAATTTACTTGGGTGCCAACAATGAGCTTGCAACCAGCGTTAGCGCTATCATCCCACATCAGGGCACAGGGTGATACAAATCACATAGGCTGTGATCTTTTTTAATGATTGCACTGCTTGGGTTTTAAATAAATCCACACAGGGAGATGCATAGAATAGCATGGTACCTTATATATATTTTTTTTTGCATTACTTTATTTTGTACACTGTATAATGGTGTTAACATGAAAAGGTAGCGCTTGGATTTATCTGAATCCGTGGTCAAACCAGGTTACCTGTACAAAGAGGGACGCCTCTGCCAATAGACTGTATGGACTGCATACCTCTGACTGGGTATACTACTCCCAAACTGCTGTGTTTTATTCCGGATCTAAACTTTGCTGAATTGCAATTAAATTAAATGTGCAATTTAACTGAATTTGCCTAATTGTTCCAAAGGATTAAGAATCGCTAACATCCTCTACATCTAAGTGAGCAACCAGGACTGTGTTTTTTTATTATAGACTGGTCATATTAATTGCAGAGACTGCCAATAGAAATATTTCCTATGCAGCCTCTTTAGTACATAGTAGAGCCCTGCATATTTGTATTATATGTTAGCAATTTTAATAAATGGTAAACTGTTTTGAAAAAAAACACAGTTCTTATGTATCCATTCTATCTTGACAACCCCAAGTGCTACCTTCTCTTGCTAATATTGTTTATTCGTATAAGGAGCTTTACACACTCCTTGTTGGCAGCTGGTAATGGCGCCGTGACAGCCCTTATCTTTGTTTTTACTGTATAATGGTGCAATGGAGTATCATTTACAGAACTGGGAATATTGCCTGGACAGTTGTTAATAAAAGAAAAAGTCACATAAAATGTGATTACTATAAATACAACCACAAGTACTATTTAAGTTCAAACATCAGTTGCTTTCCTTATTACAAATCACATGACATTATTTCCTGTAATGGATTAAATTAAAAATGTAAGTTAAGCAATGTGTCTAGTCATCATGCTAATGACTTAAGTACATACTTTTACTTTCTCCTCTCTGGGAGAAACCTGGAGAGGAGGCACTGTAGGGAACTTTGGGGGATGGGGCTGAGCTGTGACATCATCACATGGGTGGAGCTAAAAGAGATACAGTGGACAGAGATAAAGTACCAGCCAAAAAGTTTCTAATTGCCATGTTACAGGCTGGGTTTAAAGAATGACAGGAACTGGTTGGTTGGTACTTTATCTCGGCCCACTTTATCTCAACCAAGACTTAGTACATAGACCCCCATGGCCCCCAAAACCCTCCTTACTTAACAATACAGTGACATTAAAAGGGACTTGACCAGTTGCTGAGTAACCAGACTGAGTAACAATGGGTATTGTGCTGGACCAATTTTGTTAGAAGGATACTTTAAAAAAAAAAAGCCTCCAAGAATATGCACCCATGACAATGGTGTCTCCCACACCCTGCACAGGCTGGTGACATGTGCAGTAACATTATCAGTTTAATATAACAACAACGCAATTAAAGTGTCCAGTCACATACAGACTGAGCTCCCTAGGTATTCTGGGGTCCTTACAGCTATACTTCCAACTACCACCTGATGGTGAACCTGCCCGTAGGAGATACTGTACTCCTAAAAGGGGAATGTGTACCAGAGCTACACAACACAAATTGTAACCATATTGATGGTGGGCGGTAGGTTGTAAACCACAAATGTATTAAAACGACAGTATATAAACAAAATAAGAAATATCTGTGCAATGTGACACAAGTTAATAGAATAAATATAATTAAAATGATTCTGTCACAATACTGGTTCCTATGTTAGTCACTAATTCTGTATTAGGACTCTCTCTGTTAGTTTGTCCATAAAAGGTCCATAGTTTGTATATACTGTAGGAATTAGCCAATTGGGAATAGATAAATCCAAGCAGTCATATAGCAACCAAATGGGATCTGTAGAGAGGTTGCAGTAATAATCCACCAGGTAACCAAATGCTACAGGAATCCTGTCCAAAGCAGAATGTAAAGTCCAGCAATAGTTCAAATCAAAATGAATCAGAAATCCAGCATTTCATTGGGCTATTGTCACCTATCTTCTTTAGAAGCATGCACTGAATGTGGCCAGGATTCTTCTTATATATCTGGATAAAACTGGGCGCAAGACACCACTTCTAGGTACAGCTATTTTCACCACTGGTTAGGAAGTCTTTAAATCTGCACTTAAACATAGAAACATAGGGGTCATTCCAACCCGATTGCTCGCTGAAGTTTCTCGCAGCGCAGCGGTCAGGTCGGAACTGTGCATGCGCCGCAGTGCGCCGGCGCATGGCAGCCGTCGTTGCCTAGCGATCGCCTCTGAGGCAGAGGCAGTCGCTGGGCGGGAGGGGGCTGGAAGGCGGCGTTAAGCCGCCATTTAGGGGGCACGGTCCGGAGCATTGGGGCGGCGGTCCACGGCGGCTGCGTGATGTCACACGCAGCTGCTGCGGGCCTGGGAGTGATGAGTAGCTCCCGGACAGCACGCTAAAGCTGCGCTGGTTGGGAGCTACACTTGAAGTGCAAAGGCATCGCCACTGTGCGATGCCTTTGCACTTCTGCAGGGGGGGTGCGGCATTGACATGAGGGGCGGACTAGCCCTGTGTGCTGGGCGTCCCCCGGCATGTCAGTGTGAATGATCGTAGCTGTGCTAAATTTAGCACAGCTACGATCAACGCGGAATGACCCCCATAGAACTTGCCCTTGAAAAGCCGTTTCCATGTCTAATGTCTCCATGTCTATTGGTGTCACAATTAAGTGAACACCATGGAGTCAGTCTGATTAGGTGCAATTTGCAGAATGTGAGTTTTGAGTTGTTGTTTTCTCTACAAATTCAAATTTTGCAATCCAATGAGAAATTCACATTGAACCATGCAGAGTAAACTGGAATTATTCAGTTTGCACCTCACTGAGGGTGAGAGATGATATGGAAAATGCTAATTTTAATGTTAAATGTTGGGACACCATGCAGAAACCCTTGCAAACCCCCCACCTCAATGACTAATGCGGCAATTGCCAATTTGCAGTTTCCAATTACTGTACCTTAATTAGTCCAATAATTAAATGTTTTGTGGTTGTTGTTTTTTGATGGGGGGAGGGGTTATAGAAAATGGCCTCATATTACCCCAAAATCAAGTTTTTCATTGGTTTATGCAACCTTAATGTAGAGTATTTATATTTTTGAAAAAAAGTTTAATTTTTTTATTTTTTTTTAAAGTCACCTCAGATTACCCACAAAGAAACCTTTTTCCTGGTTTTTTTTAAGTATGAAAGTAAACTAAAAAAAGTTTGCTTTTTATCATCTTTTAACTTTTTTTTAAAATGCATAAATCAGCCATTTAACACCTTTTAAAGGCATCTAGTGTTTTTCTTTTGCACACTAACATCCTTCTGTATGATTCTGCTAACAATATTGTCACTTTTCTGGAGTCCAGGAAGGTCATCCCACTTTCTCATGCACTTCTCTCACATCGCATATGGCTGACAATTTGTAAACCCTGCTTCGAGTACCGTGAATAGGCATTTTTAATTGGATTGGAGAATTCCGTTTCATGAAACAACGTGCAACTCTCACCTAATTAGATTGACCCCAATAAGTGTAAATGAATACATATGTTTCCTTCCTGAACAATCCTTTTGGACAGATAAAATGTAGTTATAGCAACGTAAAAATTCTGAAAGTCATGTGACAGAGACATAGCAAACCTTTGTGAAAGATAAAATGGAGAAGATGCCCATTACATCAACATGTACTTGTCATTTCATAGACTGCAACATGAATGACAGAAGATCTATAGTTGCTTTTTGTAAATTTTTTATACATCTCCACAAGCTATTGTTCTCTATAGCCCTATAGTCTAGCTTACGATATAATACATACAGTATCCCACGATAAGGTATCACAAAAAATCTATGTGTTCTGTATATCCACGAGGAAAGACACATATGTGAGGTATGTAAGTAATAGATCTGTAAGTAACACTTGTTCACCAATGTCCATTGCTGTAACTAGATATTTTGGTGCCCTGTGCCAAAAAGAGAATTGGTTCCCCACCCCCAAAATCCATATTTGAAATAGGGATAGGGTGACTTTGTGGGAAAGTTGAGTGGTCACAGAATAGTAGCAATTAACATTACACTGCACAGTAGTGTCTGTTATTCACATTATACCACACAGTAGCATCTGTTATTCACATTACACCACACAAAAGTGTCCGTTATTCTCATTACACCACACAGTAGTGTACATTATTCACATTACACCACACAAAAGTGTCCGTTATTCACATTACACCACATAGTAGTGTCCGTTATTCACATTACAACACACAGTAGTGTCTGCTATTCACAATACACCACACAGTAGCATCTGTTATTCACATTACACCACACAGTAGTGTCTATTATTCACATTATACCACACAGTAGCATCTGTTATTCACATTACACCACACAGTAGTGTCCATTATTTACATTACACCACACAGAAGTGTCCGTTATTCACATTACACCACACAGTAGTGTCCATTATTCACATTACACCACACAGAAGTGTCCGTTAGTCATAATACACCACGCAAAAGTGTCCATTATTCCCATTACACAACACAGTAGCATCCGTTATTCACATTACACTGCACAGTAGTACTCCTTTTATGCAATACAGCGAAGCCCATTATACAGTACACATTATATAATGCAGAGACTATTATACACATCATGCAGCACAATGGAACCCATTCTACACATTATGCCACAGTAGAGCTCTTATACATGTTATGTCACAGTACAGCCCTGCCTCCTCATTCCTCCTCCTCATCATCGTCATTCCTCATTATTATTCCTCATTCTTCCACATCCTTCTTCCTCCGCATTACCACTCCTCATCATTCCTCTTTCTCCCCTCCTCCCCTCCTCACCAGCCCCCATAGAGCTCCTGTGCATCATCGTCATCATTAGCTTACCTGCGGTGCTGAACCACGGAACAGCTGCACAGCTGTACCTGGTGGCAGCCACTCCCTTCAGACAGCAAAAGCTGGGAGAGGCAGAGCTCAGCTCACACTCAGATCAGGCAGGACAGTGCGCACTGCACTACATAGGAGTCGGGGGAGGTGGAGCTCAGATAACACAGTCAGGAACAGCTCAGCCTGCACTAACAGAGGAGGAGCCAGGTGCCCGCTGCTGAGATGTATGTTAGTAATATACATCACAGCAGGTGATCAGCAAATTGCCATGGCAGCCGACTCCGCCCCACAGTGCAGATCACACCACGTACCACCCTAGTTACAGCCCTGACAATGTCCACCCCTTATCCACCTCACTAGATATTATTGGGTGCAAGTAATATCATTCATAGATTTTTTTAGGCATGCAAAGCACAAAAATGTATATTATATAATCAAAACCAGACATACATCTAATTCTAAGTGTACTCAATGTACAAAAAACACTGTTTTATTGCTGTATGCAAAAGACAAAACATACAACATTTCTAGTTGCTGAAAAACTGGCTGATTATATACAGTGCAGAAATATTGCTGTTGGTAAGCTTGAAATACTGGATTCATTCTTTAAGCTCTACTTAATATTGCATTTTGTTTTCATGCTGCTATCAATTCCAAACTCTCTGCTGGCTGTAGTCAGCAACACAAGGGAAAAAGTCAAATTACTTTACATTTCTAGTTATTGGCAAAAGGCAGAGCAGAAATTTATTCAATGCAACAAATAAAGGCAAAGGATTAAATCAATGAAAAAACTTAGACTGAAGAGGAAAAGTTACAAAACTTTTAATTGTATGTACAGTACAGTATACATATGTTCTATGAGTTTGTATAGTCGAAGACTGTGGAAGTGATATTAGTAAAGGGAAGCAATACAGCAGGAATACTGTGCCAAGATCACTGTGAAGTCTTTTAATTACCACATTAAATCAGGGCTTCACAACGTGAATGCAGACAAGAATTCTAAAATAAGATCTATAATAAATGGCCAAATAGAGACAAGTATATATTCATACCTCCCAACCTTTTCTCTGCTGAAAGAGGGGCATTTGAGTCCGCTGAAGGTGCGCTTTCAAAAATAGGATTTTAAATACCTACTGGTAAATCCTTTTCTCGTAGTCCATAGAGGATGCTGGGGTCCACATTAGTACCATGGGGTATAGACGGGTCCACCAGGAGCCATTGGCACTTTAAGAGTTTGAGAGTGTGGGCTGGCTCCTCCCTATATGCCCCTCCTACCAGACTCAGTCTAGAAACTGTGCCCGAGGAGATGGACATCTTCGAGAGAAGGATTTTACAAAGATAGTAACGAGATTCACACCAGCTCACACACAAGGCAAACCAAGCTAAGTAGCTTGAATTATCAGTACCGGCTGAACAAGATTACTTACCAAGTAACAAAACAGTACTTAAACAAGAACTAAGCAGTACTGAACTAAATAACCACTGCAGGATCACAAAGCGCTGGAAGGGCGCCCAGCATCCTCTACGGACTACGAGAAAAGGATTTACCGGTAGGTAATTAAAATCCTATTTTCTCTTCCATCCTAGAGGATTCTTGGGTCCACATTAGTACCATGGGGATGTACCAAAGCTCCCAGAACAGGAGGGAGAGCGCGGAGGCTCCTGCAGAACTGTAGAGGCTCAAACCAGTCTGACTGGAGGGACTGCAACACCACGTTAAGATCCCAAGGCACCATAGGCGGTACAAAGGGAGGTTGGATGTGCAGAACTCTCTTCAAAAAAGTCTGAACCTCAGGGAGGGCAGCCAACTGTTTCTGAAAGAAAATGGATAGGGCCAAAATTTGGACCTTTATGGATCCTAACCTCAGGCCCATATCCACACCTGTTTGCAGGAAAAGGAGAAAACGTCCCAGATGAAACTCCACTGCAGGAAACTTCTTGCACTCACACCAAGATACATATTTTTTCCAAATACGATGGTAATGTTTAGATGTTACTCCTTTTCTAGCCTGTATCAGGGTAGGAATAACCTTGTTCAGAATGCCCTTCCGAGCTAGTATCTGGCGTTCAACCTCCATGCCATCAAACGTAGCCGTGGTAAGTCTTAATAGGAGAACGGCCCCTGCTGCAGCAGGTCCTTCTGAAGAGGAAGAGGCCTCGGCTCTTCTAGCAGTAGATCCAGAAGATCCGCGTACCAAGCCCTTCTTGGCCAGTCCAGAGCAATGAGGATTGCTTGTACTCTTGTTCTCCTTATGAGTTTGAGAACTTTTGGAATGAGTGGAAGTGGAGGAAACACGTACACCGACTGGAACACCCACGGAGTCACTAGGGCATCCACTGCCACTGCTTGCGCGTCCCTCAACCTGGAACAATACCGCTGAAGCTTCTTGTTGAGATGTGAGGCCATCATATCGATTCGGGGTACGCCCCAAAGATCTCTTACCTCCTTGAACACCTCCAGATGGAGACCCCACTCCTCTGGATGGAGATCATGTCCGCTGAGGAAGTCTGCTTCCCAGTTGTCTACTCCCAGAATGAAGATTGCTGACAACGCCAACGTGTGTTTTTCTGCCCAGTGGATGATTCTTGTCACCTCTGACACTGCAGCTCTGCTCTTCGTTCTGCCCTGTTGGTTTATGTAAGCCAATGTCGTTACATTGTCTGACTGCACTTGAATGGCCAGATTTCTCAGAAAATGGGCCACTTGGAGAAGACCGTTGTAGACAGCTCTTAGTTCCAGAATGTTTATCGGCTGGACGGCTTCCAGAATTAACCACCTTCCTTGGAAAGTTTCCCCTTGAGTGACTGCGCCCCAGCCCCGGAGACTTGCATCCGTGGTTAGAAGGACCCAGTCCTGAATCCCAAACCTGCGGCCCTCCAGAAGGCGAGGTAATTGCAGCCACTAGAGGAGTGAAATCCTGGCCTTTGGTGACAGACGTATTCTTTGGTGCATGTGTAGATGGGATCCCGACCACTTGTCCAGGAGATCCAGTTGGAAGGACCGAGCGTGAAACCTCCCGTACTGCAGAGCCTTGTAAGCGGCCACCATCTTTCCCAGAAGGCGAATGCACTGATGAACCGACACCCGGGCTGGTTCAGAACATCCTAGACCATTGTTTGTATCACCAGCGCTTTTTCCTCTGGAAGAAACACCCTCTGCGCTTCTGTATCGAGGATCATTCCCAGAAAGGACAACCTCCTGCTTGGTTCCAAATGTGATTCTGGAAGATTCAGGATCCAACCATGTTCCCTGAGGAGGTGGGTCATGAGAAGAATGGACTGTAACAGCTTCTCCTTGGACAAAGCCTTTATCAGCATATCGTCCAGATATGGAATTATATTCACCCCCTGTCTGCGGAGAACCATTATTTCCGCCATCACCTTGGTGACCACTCTCGGTGCTGTGGAGAGGCCAAATGGAAGGGCCTGGAACTGATAGTGACAGTCCAACAGTGTGAATCGGAGATATGCTTGATGCGGCGACCAAATCGGAATGTGGAGGTATGCATTCTTGATATCCAGGGATACCAGGAATCCCCCCTCTTCCAGACCTGATATAACCACCCTTAGAGACTCCAATTATAACTCGAACTCCTTCAGAAAGGGATTTAGTGATTTTAGGTTCAGAATGGGCCTGACCGAACCATCCAGTTTTGGTACCACAAAAAGGTTCGAATAGTAACCTTTGTTTTGCATATGAGAAGGAACTGGTACAATAATCTGTGCCTCCACCAAAAGCTGGCAAGCCTGATTTGAAGAATCGGTGAGGAGGGAGATCTTGAAATTCTAGCCTGTACCCCTGGGACACAATATCTTGTACCCAGGGATCCAGGCCGGAGGACACCCAGACGTGACAAAAAAGCCTGAGTCTCGCTCCCACTGGCCCCACCTCTGGGGCGTGTAGTCCACTGTCATGCGGAGGACTTCAGCGTACCCGAAGCAGGTTTCTGTTCCTGGGAACCCGCAGCAACAGTTTTCTTGAATTTGGGCCGACCTCCCCTAAAGAAGGTGTTGGACGGGCTGGCCTTTCGAGGCTTGGCAGCCCGAAAGGACTGTGATGCAGTTGAAGAAAAGGGTTTCTTCGTAGCTGGTGCAGCTCAGGAAAGAAAGGATGACTTACCCGCTGTAGCCGTGGAGATCCACACATCCAACGCTTCCCCAAAGAGAGCCTGACCTATGTAGGGTAGGGTCTCCACACTTCTCCTGGATTCCGCGTCAGCAGACCACTATCACAGCCACAGTCCTCGACAAGGTGAGACTGACATGGAAGAAATTCCTGCAGCCATGTAACCCAGGTCTTTCATGGATTCTACCAGAAATCCTGCCGAATCCTGAATGTTATGCAAAAACAATTCAACATCAGATTTATCCATAGTATCCAAATCTTCAAGTAACGTGCCTGACCACTTTACTATAGCAATCCAAGCACTGGCAATAGTGGGATGCTGTATAGCCCCTGAAGCCGTGTACATGGATTTGAGCGTATTATCAATTTTACGATCAGCCGGCTCTTTGAAGGCGGTGGATCTTGGAACAGGTAAAACCACCTTCTCTGGGAGTCTGGATACCGATGCATCAACAATGGGCGGGTTTTCCCATTTTTTTCTATCCTCCACAGGGAAAGGAAATGCCACCTGGACCCTTTTAGGAATCTGGAATTTTTTCTCAGGGTTTTCCCAAGCCTTTTCAAAAATAGCATTTAATTCTTTTGATGCAGGGAAGGTTAGCGAGGCTTTCTTATTTTCAGTGAATTAAGCATCCTCAACCTGCTCAGGTGTTGCATCAGTAATATTCAACACATCCCTAATGGCCTCTATCATCAACTGCACCGCTTTTGCAAGAGATGCTGCCCCCCTCAACACCTCCCCATCACCGTCCGCAGTGTCAGAATCGGTATCCGTGTCGTCCTGCATGATCTGTGCAAGAGCCGGTTTTGGGAATATACAGCGGGGGGCCCTGAGGTAACAGAACTGGGCCAGACTGCCATAGAGTTCTGTAAAGCCTGAGTTGCAGACTCATTCTGTGCAACCCTGGTAGAAATCTGAGAAATCATAGATTTGATAGAGGATAACCACTCAGGCTCCCTTGCTGATATCTGTGCTAAAACAGTGCAATCCTGATTACATGGAATGAGATCATCCTGAGAGGACATATCCTCTGCAGCATATGACACAGAGTCCCAGGACATAGCTTAATGGAGATCACAGACACTCCACATACACACCTGGGAGGACAGACAGAGTTTCAACCCCAAGAATGGCAAGAGAGACACAGAGATTGGAGTAAACCCACACACAGTGCTTTTTAGGTAAAGGGAGACCCACAACCAGCGCTGACTGTGCACCTTAATAGGTTACACAGTTTTTACACAGCCCCCCCTTCTACAACCCCCTGGTACCGTGAGAGATGGCTGGAGTTGTTCTGGAGGGACTTGCTCTTCACTGACAGCATTGTGCAGGCTGAATGCTGCTGGGTCCACTCTGAGCAGAAGCTCTGCCCCCAAAATGGCGCTGTCTTCCCGCACTTCATAAGATTATACTGGCCTGAGGAATTATGCTGGCAGCGATCCAAGGACCCTGACAGGCTGGAAGGTCAGTGTAGGGTGTAGGCGCTGGCTCAGGGCACCCCTCACAGCGCCACACAAAGTACCGCTGAGCCCCGGAGCACAGTTAGTACTGCGCTCCATACCCTGTTGCTGCCATCTTCACACCGCCCCCCTTGCTTGCTAGGAGGGTCGGTGTATCACTCGCCACCAATCTTCTGGCTCTGCAAGGAGGTGGCGGCATGTTGCTGGGGTGAGCAATCCCCTGTGGCGGGGAACGATCGATTCCCTCAGGAGCACAGTGTCCTGTCAGCAGAAATAGTGGCTCAGACCCCGCAGGGCGGACACTACTCCCCCCCTTAGTCTCACAATGCAGGGAGGCCGTTGCAAGCAGCCTCCCTGTAAAATAATAAACTCTAAGATAAACTTTACTAGAGAATCTCTGTAGAGCTCCCCTAGCTGTGACCGTCTCCTCTGGGCACATTTTCTAAACTGAGTCTGGTGGAGGGGCATAGAGGGAGGAGCCAGCCCACACTCTCAAACTCTTAAAGTGCCAATGGCTCCTGGTGGACCCGTCTATACCCCCATGGTACTAATGTGAACCCCAGCATCCTCTAGGACATAAGAGAAATTGGGGAATGTGGTCTTGTGGTTAAGGGCATGTTCTCACAGGGAATTAAGTCACTGTTGGAGTATGCACCCTGTCCGCACGGGTTAATATTACATGGCTGGGGCAAAGGATCCTGGCAGTCAACATACCGACACCTGGATTCCTGCCACCAAAAAGCCAACAGGGGGGCGAGCGCAAGGAAGTCCCTTGCGGGCTCGCTGCGCTTGCTATGCTGTGCGCTTGGTGGCTCTATGTACTCACCACAGGTTCTATTCCCACTCTATGGGTGTCATGGACACCCACGAGTGGGAATAGCCCTTGTTAGCCGGTATTGTGGCTGGCGACATTGTGAGTGTTTGGGATCCTGGCGTCAGTATGCTGACTGCCGGGATCCCGTGCACTGGCCACCTAACTGCTTCCCATCTGCACAACAATAAACAGAACAGTGATGAAGACCATCATTGTCTAGCGATCACCTCGACCTGATTGACAGGCAGAGGCAGTCGCTGGGCAGGAGGGGGTGGCACAGTGACATTTGGCTGCCGTTTTAGGGGCGCAGTCTGGCCAATACAGACGTGTGTGGGGCGTGCCTCAGCAGCTGCGTGACGTCACACACAGCCACTGCGGCTCAGGGCAGCGACGAGTAACTCCCGGCCAGCAGCAGGAGCACTCCCCCCGTCACCCGGCTCCATAGCCGTGCATGCTAATATGGACGAGATTGTCAATATTGGCCTGCATCCATAAGTGACGGGGTACCAATGCTGAATGAGCGCGAGGCCACGCATCGTTCATCATTGGTGCCTACACACTGAACGATATGGACGAGTTCTTGTTCATTAATGAACAAGAAAGTTCATATCGTTCAGTGAAATCTGCCAGTGTGTAGGGCCCATTATAGTGACAATTGTGCTAGTGAGTTGGACATTTTCAATCATAAAGAAATTCTACCTATTGTTAAAAACCCCCACAGATATCACTCCCCCCACCCCAAGGTAATAAACACCAAAGTACCTGTCCCTAGGATAAATAACTTTGCAATGTTTTTGTTTTATTCTTTATACAGATATATTAGATATATTATCTTCAGCAATACTTCTAGGTCATGGCATACATTAACTGGAAAATTACTGTTATTGCCAAAATTTGCCATGATCTATGTTGTGTTATCCGGGAGAGATTTTGCTTGGTGTTTGTGAAATTGCTCAAGGGACCTTTTGTATTGACATGTTAAGAATTAATAAACTCTTATCACAGTTAATCCCCATAAATACTGAACTCCACTGTATCGATTTAATACTTACATGTGCATTTCCCAAAAGGTATTTGTCACTGCAATATGTTAGGCTGTGATGAGAAAATGCTGTTCAATTTTGTGCTTTACTTTTGCTGCTGAGAAACTTAAAATGAAAGTTACTGAAACTGGAATTGTGCAAAGGATTATGTGGTTGAGTTTTGCTAGTGCAGATCTTTATATCAGCCAATAGGAAGAGTTTGATGAAACTCTTCGCTAGATATGAAGCATGAGCACCAGCGTGTGTGACTTTGTATAAAGTCAGAAAAGAGACTACAGAAATAAGAAAATGGGTGTTTATGGAAAATAAGCCACACACATTTATTGATCAAAGGGCACCTTTGACCTTCATCCATCCACTGTCAGTCAGATAGTGTATAAATAGATTAAATTCATAACCACTGTTACTGTCCCAGGAATCACTCCAAGAAAAAGACATAAAAAGTCAAATTATATGTACAGTAGTTATCTCTTGTACTGGCTAATGTCAGAGTTCAATTGTCCACAATTAGTCAAACAATGAACCATTAGACCAACACTGAGCAATAAATTGTGGATGGTAGGATAACAAGAAGAAAGACACAACACTCCAAGAACAATATTGTTGCCTGTTTAAAGTTTGATAAATACAGTACTTCCCGGATAAGCCAGCCAACTGAAGGAATGATCTGTGGATGAATGGGTCTAAAATATTCTGCTTGAAGAATGCCAAACCCTACATTCTAACAAAAGAGCCTCATTCCAATTGTGAAATCCTGAGGTACCAGTACCATGTGTTAAAGGGGAAATACATGAACTTGTTTAGCCATGCATAATTCTAATAAATAAATATTGCATCTGACATCACACAGATTAATAGCTCTTCCTAACAGACCTTGCTGTCTAATTCCCCAAATATCCTTTAAGTGAGACAAGCACCGCATCTTAATTATAGGCCGCAGATCTACTGACAGCATAAGAGATGTTTAACCTCACCTGTAATTGCCTATTATTCTTACAAATTAAGTTATCAATGTCAGATACTCTTTAAGTATAATTTATTGTAAGCATGTTATGTCTGGCTAAATACAATAGAAGGCATTTGAGTGTTAGTCATAATAATAATGGTCATTATTTTAAGCAAGCTTTTAAGTTGATAATTATATATTTTGCAAAAGCAGGGATGTAAGATTTTGTTATGTTTAAGGTGATAGTTTGATAAGACACAAGTTTCTATTTCATGCTAGAAGTAATTAAGACAGATGTTATTTTTTGTGGCCACATTTCCTCTATAAGCTGTCTCTGAAAGTCTGTAGGTAATACTGTCTTTAAGATATGATCTTTGCTCAGCATGAACTGTGTGCAGATAGGGTCAGTGGACAGTTGTCTAAAGGTGTTGTCGTTAGCTTTTGCAGACAATGCTGATAACAGTCACTGATAACATGACTATGCAGCTGACCCACCTGACCAAGATGTAGTAACACCTGAATATGAGATTTGGTACTGTTGGCACCTGTTATATAATGGTAATAAGATAGAGACAATGGGTGGACATTTCCAAGAAGGTTTAGGACTTGGCCATTGACATTTAAGTTTCTGTTATATTATGGTAATAAGCTAGAGACAGAAGGTGGACATTTCCTAGAAGGATTTGGAACATCTGGCCAGTGACATCTAATTTTTTTTTTTTGTGAACTCCCTTCCACCAATGATATTACAGACATTTCAGTTTAAGAGATTGTATATGTCTTGTTCTTGGAATCTGTATCACCACATCATGCACAATAATGAAGAGCTATGAGCTAGTCAACTGCAAGGAAATAAAGCCATCGTGTACAACCTTTTGGCTAGCCTTCTGTATTGAAAGCTCAATGTGAATGCATTTACAACGTAATGGTTCTAGTTGCTTTTTCCTTGACATATAAAGTAATCTCTTTTTAATATTTCAGACAATGTATTGTGTGGACAATCAGTTGTTATTCATTGAAAAAGAAACATTATTACATGTTTGGGACTATTTTGCATAGGACTAGAATGACTTGCCTTCATTTATGGAAATGTGAATTCTGAATTAGAGCAAAAAATTCTAAAGAAGAATGTCAAGGTATATAGATGTGAACCAAAACTCAAAAGAAGATAGTACATTCAACAGGACAGCAATTTTAAAAACATAAGTCAGGCTACAAAACACAGCTGCAGTAGAAGAAATTTTGCATATTGGAATGACAGAGTCAAATTCCAGTCCTTAATCAAATAACATCAGGACGTGAAGTGGGGTTTTCATGAATAAATGTCTAGCAACATTTATGAGATTAATCAGTTCTGTAACAAGAAATGGTCCAAATTCATCCAATCTGATGTGCTGGACTAATCAACATTTACCAAAAATGATTTAAATGAATTTATAGCTACTCAAATAGGTCACAATACTTATGGAATCCAAAAGGGTCACATACTTTCTCAGGCAAGGAATTTAATATTGGATTATTTTGATCAATATATGAGTGAGCGACTACTTTATATGTGTATTGTGTGGGATTTAATTACTAATTACTTTTTAATTGTTTTTATGACTTTAATGCAGATCTGGAAACAATTAAGAACACATTTTGCAAAAATTCAGAAGTATGGGAGTTTTTGCTTGGTCCTACTTTTGTGGTTCCTATATGCTTTCAGGTTGTCTCTGCTTCAAATATCATTGCTACATATGCATGTAATTTTCATGCCTGTGTGTGATTAGTCTCACCTGTTCCTTTGAGATTTTTCCATACTAAGTTCTGTTGTGCTTCATATATAGACTCAGTTGCACACAAATATATGTGTTGCATATCAATTAAATCAGCAGGCTCCTTGTGTTTTCTTGATGAATCATGTTGCATCCAAGATGCATTTTCAGGCAAAAAAAAGATGTCTGACATTAGCTGAGTTGCATGGGACATATTAGCTCACTCGTGGTAGGCATTTCCACCACTGCATGGCGTATTGAGGCTAGATGTATGAAGACACATTTATATTCTTCTGATTTGTGGTTGTGTCAGTGAGTGCATTTTTATCTCTAGTTTGCCCCTTTTGGAAATTGCCTCTACTGCCCTGTTTTTCAAATTGAGCAATCTTTCTTTAGTTGTCTCTAGTTCATGAAAAATGTGCTCATTTTTGCTTATTGTGTGACGTTATACAGTATCTGCATCTTTAAGGGACATCTCATGTCACTTTCCATGTTTCAATGTATGTTCCTTTGTGTGCTGGTTTTCATCTATAAGTCTGGTTTTCCAAAAGTCTAGTGTTAATTCCAATTCAGGCACTTCAGGCCTTTAGCCAAAGAATTGGTCATCACATATTATGTATCATGTAGACTGCATAGAAGTAAAGTTATTACATGATTACACATCAATCAGTAACAAGGGGGAATTAGAAACGATTGCACTTATTGACCAATATAATATCATAGGCATCAAACATGGAGGGGTACACCCTCTTCAGGAGAGATAGGACTAATAAGAAAGGAGGGGGTGTTTGTCTTTATGTTAAGCCATTTTTAGAACCTTATGTAAAGGAGGTCATTTACGAGGGGACTGGTGATAATGTGGAGTAATTATGGGTTGAGATTTCGAGTGGGGGTAAAGATACAAAAAAGCTTTTAATAGGGACATGCTACAAACCACCAGATATTAGTATGTTTGACGAATTACATCTCTTGCAGCAAATTGAAAAAGCTGCAGGACTGGGGGAGGTCATTATCATAGGGGACTTTAATTACCCGGACATAAATTGGAACACCGAAACAGTAAATACAGCTAGAGGAAACAGGTTATTAAACAAACAAACAAAACAAAACTCGGTGCTAGGGCTGATTGGGACTAAAATAAACTTTCTGCCAATGCTTATACAACAATTAATAACACATCAATCTTAGAGCCGCTGCTAAAAAGGGAGTACTCAACCCTTAAAACCACACAAGACAGACTGACATCCAACAGCGCTAATAAAGAAGTGTGTACATTTTAATAAAAGACAATTAAAACTGAATGTCAGGTACTGGCCAAGTTTTAAAAAACAAATTAATGCACATATGAAATGAAATAAGCATAACAATTCCAACTGTTGGTTAGTAACTGATTAGTAATCATGCACAGAAGGTATGTTAGTCCAAGTGATTGGGGACTTCATGCAGTTAAAATCAACTGAATTGGTAACTTTTCCAGTGCACTGAAGAAGATAAATTCCTTGTCCAATTTTTAAGTTAGAACAGTGTTAGTTTGAAGATAAATTTAAGCAGGAAATGCAATAAGAGATATTAAGAGCAGTGAAACACATCAGTATTTGATATCACCTAATACTTTTAGCCCGGCTCCCAAAATGGGCAAGATTGAAATCTCCCGGTGCCTGGTGCCTTCAGCACTTTGATGGTGCCATATACGGAGGGTCAAATGGGGATGTCTCTGAGGAAGCCGCTTACGTGATTGAAGGCAGAGAAACGCGTAAGACGTCATAAATGGTGTCCGGTACCGGCACTCTTCACACGGTTATTTCACTCCTTGCAAGCCCCCGTTTGGACCCTCCGGGTATGGCACCATCATTTGGATATGGGATACTCAACCTGTATATATATATATATATATATATATATATATATATACAGGTTGAGTATCCCATATCCAAATATTCCGAAATACGGAATATTCCAAAATACAGAATTTTTGGAGCGAGAGTGAGATAGTGAAACCTTTGTTTTCTGATGGCTCAATGTACACAAACTTTTTAATACACAAAGTTATTCAAAATATTGTATTAAATTACCTTTAGACTGTGTGTATAAGGTGTATATGAAACATAAATGCATTCTGTGCTAAGACTTGGGTCCTATCACCATGATATCTCTTTATGGTATGCAATTATTCCAAAATACGGCAAAATCCGATATCCAAAATACTTCTGGTCCCAAGCATTTTGGATAAGGGATGCTCAACCTTTATATATATATATATATATATATATATATATATAGGACAAGGATAGGCGGCACTCACGGACTTTTCAGAAGCTAAATGACCACAGGAGCCTTTTAGCGCTTTACGTTTCGGTTTATTCAAACCTTCATCAGAAGCAATATACATCTTACAAAAAACATACCTTTATACACATACAAATCACCACACGTGCAAACTCTCCGGAGCCCCGGAAGCGGATATCCGGTTACGTCATCTCACACTGACAAGCCTGCCCAGATGATGACGCTTCCCGGCCACTGTGTACACCATCACCATGGAAACATCTACAAAGTACATGAAGAGTTCCGGATCCAATGTTAAAATATCATGAAACATAATGCACATCGGCATAATTACAACGCTACAGTCACATAATGACACTTATATGTAGCAGTAAAATTCTTACTGATCATAGTACAACAAAATTAAAGCAAAGTTTGAACAATGTAATGATACCACTGTGTTCTAGAACTATTAAAACATATATCTTTAAACAAAGGACTGTTTTTTACTTATGCATGTTCATACCTTAATTTATGAAGGGAAGACTGGTTTATAAGAAACAATTAAGGGATAGCGACTCGTTTAAGCCAAAGGGAGACACCGTGTTTAACCGATGTATCCATCGTGCCTCTCTCTGAAGTAACTGCCTTGCTCTGTCTCCCCCTCGCTTAGAAAAAGGAACATGGTCCAACATTTTATACCTCAAAGATGACAAATTATGTCGACATTCCTTAAAATGTTTGGCCACTGGCTGATCAATCTGTTTACCTTCCAATATCTGTTTGATAGCACTCCTGTGCTGGGTCATTCTTTCTTTAAATTGGCAGGTAGTTTTGCCAATATAGTATAGCCCGCACGGGCATCGCAAACAATAAACTACAAATCTACTAGTGCACGTTAATACATGTGATATCTTAATGCGCTGGCCTGATTGCGGATGCAAAATATAATCACCTGTTTCCAAGTACAAACAAGTGGTGCAGCCTATACATTTATAATTACCAGGCTTTTTCATTAGAAATGTAGTATTATTTTTGCTATTAGAGGCAAACAGTGAGATGTCTGTGTGTACAACCATATCTCGGATGTTACGGCCACGTTTGTAGCATGGTAGCAATCTATGTGCCGACAAGCTCGACAGGCCTGGATCTGTTTGAATAATAGGCCAAATTCTTTTTGCCGTACCCATAATTTTATGGCTAGAGTTGGTGTATTGTGTCACACAGACCATGGCTCTATCTGTACTTTTCTCCGGTCTAATTGCAGTTGGAACGGGCGGTGCTTTTAATGCCCGTATCCTCGCTTGTTGCAACAATGTATTTGAGTACCCCCCTTGTAAAAATCTGTTGGTTAATATCTGCATTTGTTTTTTTCTTGTCATCCGCATCACTGCAGATGCGGTGAATGCGGAGATATTGTGAGTATGGAAGACCATTCTTTAATGGTCTTGGATGATGACTAGATGACATTAGAAGACAGTTTACATCTGTAGGCTTAGTGTATACTGAGGTAACCAATTTACCACTGCTTTTAGTGATGTTAACATCTAAAAAGTGGATATTTTCCAATTGTATGTTAAAGGTGAATTTTATAGAATCATCTATAGAATTAGCATGCTCCATCATTAAAACAAAATCATCTTTAGAACCAGTCCAAAGCATGAACACATCGTCGATGTAGCATGTATACATTGCGATGTGTGGACTGAAACGCATATCAGAGAAGAACATTTTTTGTTCGACGTCAAACATGAAGGCATTTGCATATGCAGGGGCTGCGCAAGAACCCATTGCGCTGCCCTGCAGTTGCCTAAAGAATTCATTATTAAAGAGGAAGTAGTTACGATGTAAAGTTAACCAAATTAAAGACATGAAAAAATTCACATCTGGACCTGTAAAATGTGCACTACTCTGGATCAAAGCTTTAACCGCTTGTAACCCACGATCGTGCGGGATACTCGTATATAGGCTAACTACGTCAGCTGTACAAAGCCAACACTGGTCAGCAGAAATGGTTATTTCATTTAGTTTCTTTAAAAAAGTGGCAGTATCTTTTAGATATGTGGCCTGATTTTGAATTACTGGTTGTAAAAAGTAATCAATGTATTTGGCTACCTGTGAATACAACGACTCCCTCGCTGAGATGATAGGCCGCCCTGGCGGTGATGCCGCATTTTTATGCAGCTTGGGAATCGTGTATAGTACAGGTATGCGGGGTGAGTTGACAATCAAGGCTGATGATACTTTTGTAGAGATAACTCCCCCTTCTATTGCCTGATCTAATAACACCTGTAATTCTTGCAAATATCCCTGTGTGGGGTCGGATGCTAATTTAACATAAACATCAGGATCGCCCAGCTGGCGATATACCTCAGCTTTATAATCGGCTATATTCTGAATCACTATGCCCCCACCTTTGTCGGCGGGGCACACAGTAATATCAGAGTAGGCCGACAAATCCCTTAAGGCTTTGCGTTCAGCCACAGTTATATTAGAGGGAAATTGATCTGTTTGCAAAGCACATTCATCAATACAGCAAGACATGGTTTTAATAAACGCTTTTATAGCTGAGTTGTTAGAATAAGGATCAAACTCCGATTTGGCCACAACAGGACAACCAGTAGTTCTCACAGATACATCTCTGCATTTATCATTAAAAAACTCCTTTAGACGTAGTTGCCTATTAAAACGGCTTAAATCAATTTTGCTTTCAAATACCTTATGAGTGTTCGTAGGCACAAAATTAAGTCCTTTAGACAGAACCTTAATCTCAGTCTCTGTCAATATTCTAGAAGATAGGTTAAAAATCACTTCTTGGTTTTTAAATTCTTGCCTCCTCTCCCTCTGGCATTGCTTGCCGCGCCGCGTTCTTGTTCTGCAGGGCTGTCTCGTTGGGCCCTGGTTTGCATCCCTAAAGGGAACCGTGATGTTGCTTTTCCTTTGCTACCAGTGGGTTGGTCAGAGTCACTGTTAGTACCTCCACTGGAAGTTTCACCTTCTGCCGGAAAACGGCGTCTCCTCCTGTAATTTCTCAGCCGAAATGATTTTTGCGTACCGGACGGATTATTTGCCCAAATATATACCTGGTTCTGTTCATAATCTTTAACAACAGTGTCATGTTTCTTGGTCTTAAATTTTATAAGATCAGATTTGTATTTATCCACTTGCTGAGCAAGTTTGGTCATCCACTCCCCTGAAGTATCAGCAGAAATGGTGGGTAGGTGTTCTTCCTCAAACACAGAGATCTTGTGTCGTACTAATTCGAGCTCTCTTGTCGCCTCCTCGACCACAAGTAGAATGAGGTCAAACGATGCCTTATTCAAAACTGCAGCCCATTTTCTGCAAAACTCTGGGTTATGCCTCCCAATGGTGGGATTGTTCCGAATTCAAAATCCCCGTGGTAGCATTTTTTCTCTGTAATAATCAGACAGAGATACCCCGTGCAGAAAAAAGTCTGTTTCACGATTCCTTAGCTTTAATAACTGCAGATATAGTTGCTCCACTGTGTCAGCAGCAGTTGCAGACGACATCTTCTCTTTGAATAAAATTCTCTCGGCATCAACATCAGATAATATCAATTGTTCACCTTGTAATAAACTTGTATGCCGGAATCCAGTTACCTCCTCATGTAGTGTGTCCATGTTACACCACAAATGTGACAAACCCACCACAAGTGCTGATGAGTCTGATGTTGAAATAGCTGCAGTATGAATGCAGCGTAGTATGCAGGTGCCTTAATAAGTAAGCCCGTCCAGCCGGATCAAGCTCTATACATATAGTAAATATGATCAGTAAGAATTTTACTGCTACATATAAGTGTCATTATGTGACTGTAGCGTTGTAATTATGCCGATATGCATTATGTTTCATGATATTTTAACATTGGATCCGGAACTCTTCATGTACTTTGTAGATGTTTCCATGGTGATGGTGTACACAGTGGCCGGGAAGCGTCATCATCTGGGCAGGCTTGTCAGTGTGAGATGACGTAACCGGATATCCGCTTCCGGGGCTCCGGAGAGTTTGCACGTGTGGTGATTTGTATGTGTATAAAGGTATGTTTTTTTGTAAGATGTATATTGCTTCTGATGAAGGTTTGAATAAACCGAAACGTAAAGCGCTAAAAGGCTCCTGTGGTCATTTAGCTTCTGAAAAGTCCGTGAGTGCCGCCTATCCTTGTCCTGTTTATTCTGTGAAACCTCACTTTGGATGGCACCGGGCATGCTGTTTGTTCGTGTTGAAGTGAGTGCCGAATATTTACTATATGTATAGAGCTTGATCCGGCTGGACGGGCTTACTTATTAAGGCACCTGCATACTACGCTGCATTCATACTGCAGCTATTTCAACATCAGACTCATCAGCACTTGTGGTGGGTTTGTCACATTTGTGGTGTAACATGGACACACTACATGAGGAGGTAACTGGATTCCGGCATACAAGTTTATTACAAGGTGAACAATTGATATTATCTGATGTTGATGCCGAGAGAATTTTATTCAAAGAGAAGATGTCGTCTGCAACTGCTGCTGACACAGTGGAGCAACTATATCTGCAGTTATTAAAGCTAAGGAATCGTGAAACAGACTTTTTTCTGCACGGGGTATCTCTGTCTGATTATTACAGAGAAAAAATGCTACCACGGGGATTTCGAATTCGGAACAATCCCACCATTGGGAGGCATAACCCAGAGTTTTGCAGAAAATGGGCTGCAGTTTTGAATAAGGCATCGTTTGACCTCATTCTACTTGTGGTCGAGGAGGCGACAAGAGAGCTCGAATTAGTACGACACAAGATCTCTGTGTTTGAGGAAGAACACCTACCCACCATTTCTGCTGATACTTCAGGGGAGTGGATGACCAAACTTGCTCAGCAAGTGGATAAATACAAATCTGATCTTATAAAATTTAAGACCAAGAAACATGACACTGTTGTTAAAGATTATGAACAGAACCAGGTATATATTTGGGCAAATAATCCGTCCGGTATGCAAAAATCATTTCGGACGAGAAATTACAGGAGGAGACGCCGTTTTCCGGCAGAAGGTGAAACTTCCAGTGGAGGTACTAACAGTGACTCTGACCAACCCACTGGTAGCAAAGGAAAAGCAACATCACGGGTCCCTTTAGGGATGCAAACCAGGGCCCAACGAGACAGCCCTGCAGAGCAAGAACGCGGCGCGGCAAGCAATGCCAGAGGGAGAGGAGGCAAGAATTTAAAAACCAAGAAGTGATTTTTAACCTATCTTCTAGAATATTGACAGAGACTGAGATTAAGGTTCTGTCTAAAGGACTTAATTTTGTGCCTACGAACACTCATAAGGTATTTGAAAGCAAAATTGATTTAAGCCGTTTTAATAGGCAACTACGTCTAAAGGAGTTTTTTAATGATAAATGCAGAGATGTATCTGTGAGAACTACTGGTTGTCCTGTTGTGGCCAAATCGGAGTTTGATCCTTATTCTAACAACTCAGCTATAAAAGCGTTTACTAAAACAATGTCTTGCTGTATTGATGAATGTGCTTTGCAAACAGATCAATTTCCCTCTAATATAACTGTGGCTGAACGCAAAGCCTTAAGGGATTTGTCGGCCTACTCTGATATTACTGTGCGCCCCGCCGACAAAGGTGGGGGCATAGTGATTCAGAATATAGCCGATTATAAAGCTGAGGTATATCGCCAGCTGGGCGATCCTGATGTTTATGTTAAATTAGCATCCGACCCCACACAGGGATATTTGCAAGAATTACAGGTGTTATTAGATCAGGCAATAGAAGGGGGAGTTATCTCTACAAAAGTATCATCAGCCTTGATTGTCAACTCACCCCGCATACCTGTACTATACACGATTCCCAAGCTGCATAAAAATGCGGTATCACCGCCAGGGTGGCCTATCATCTCAGCGAGGGAGTCGTTGTATTCACAGGTAGCCAAATACATTGATTACTTTTTACAACCAGTAATTCAAAATCAGGCCACATATCTAAAAGATACCGCCACTTTTTTAAAGAAACTAAATGAAATAACCATTTCTGCTGACCAGTGTTGGCTTTGTACAGCTGACGTAGTTAGCCTATATACGAGTATCCCGCACGATCGTGGGTTACAAGCGGTTAAAGCTTTGATCCAGAGTAGTGCACATTTTACAGGTCCAGATGTGAATTTTTTCATGTCTTTAATTTGGTTAACTTTACATCGTAACTACTTCCTCTTTAATAATGAATTCTTTAGGCAACTGCAGGGCTGCGCAATGGGTTCTTGCGCAGCCCCTGCATATGCAAATGCCTTCATGTTTGACGTCGAACAAAAAATGTTCTTCTCTGATATGCGTTTCAGTCCACACATCGCGATGTATACACGCTACATCGACGATGTGTTCATGCTTTGGACTGGTTCTAAAGATGATTTTGTTTTAATGATGGAGCATGCTAATTCTATAGATGATTCTATAAAATTCACCTTTAACATACAATTGGAAAATATCCACTTTTTAGATGTTAACATCACTAAAAGCAGTGGTAAATTGGTTACCTCAGTATACACTAAGCCTACAGATGTAAACTGTCTTCTAATGTCATCTAGTCATCATCCAAGACCATTAAAGAATGGTCTTCCATACTCACAATATCTCCACATTCACCGCATCTGCAGTGATGCGGATGACAAGAAAAAACAAATGCAGATATTAACCAACAGATTTTTACAACGGGGGTACTCAAATACATTGTTGCAACAAGCGAGGATACGGGCATTAAAAGCACCGCCCGTTCCAACTGCAATTAGACCGGAGAAAAGTACAGATAGAGCCATGGTCTGTGTGACACAATACACCAACTCTAGCCATAAAATTATGGGTACGGCAAAAAGAATTTGGCCTATTATTCAAACAGATCCAGGCCTGTCGAGCTTGTCGGCACATAGATTGCTACCATGCTACAAACGTGGCCGTAACATCCGAGATATGGTTGTACACACAGACATCTCACTGTTTGCCTCTAATAGCAAAAATAATACTACATTTCTAATGAAAAAGCCTGGTAATTATAAATGTATAGGCTGCACCACTTGGAAACTTGTACTTGGAAACAGGTGATTATATTTTGCATCCGCAATCAGGCCAGCGCATTAAGATATCACATGTATTAACGTGCACTAGTAGATTTGTAGTTTATTGTTTGTGATGCCCGTGCGGGCTATACTATATTGGCAAAACTACCTGCCAATTTAAAGAAAGAATGACCCAGCACAGGAGTGCTATCAAACAGATATTGGAAGGTAAACAGATTGATCAGCCAGTGGCCAAACATTTTAAGGAATGTCGACATAATTTGTCATCTTTGAGGTATAAAATGTTGGACCATGTTCCTTTTTCTAAGCGAGGGGGAGACAGAGCAAGGCAGTTACTTCAGAGAGAGGCACGGTGGATACATCGGTTAAACACGGTGTCTCCCTTTGGCTTAAATGAGTCGCTATCCCTTAATTGTTTCTTATAAACCAGTCTTCCCTTCATAAATTAAGGTATGAACATGCATAAGTAAAAAACAGTCCTTTGTTTAAAGATATATGTTTTAATAGTTCTAGAACACAGTGGTATCATTACATTGTTCAAACTTTGCTTTAATTTTGTTGTACTATGATCAGTAAGAATTTTACTGCTACATATAAGTGTCATTATGTGACTGTAGCGTTGTAATTATGCCGATATGCATTATGTTTCATGATATTTTAACATTGGATCCGGAACTCTTCATGTACTTTGTAGATGTTTCCATGGTGATTGTGTACACAGTGGCCGGGAAGCGTCATCATCTGGGCAGGCTTGTCAGTGTGAGATGACGTAACCGGATATCCGCTTCCGGGGCTCCGGAGAGTTTGCACGTGTGGTGATTTGTATGTGTATAAAGGTATGTTTTTTTGTAAGATGTATATTGCTTCTGATGAAGGTTTGAATAAACCGAAATGTAAAGCGCTAAAAGGCTCCTGTGGTCATTTAGCTTCTGAAAAGTCCGTGAGTGCCGCCTATCCTTGTCCTGTTTATTCTGTGAAACCTCACTTTGGATGGCACCGGGCATGCTGTTTGTTCGTGTTGAAGTGAGTGCCGAATATTTACTATATATATATATATATATATATATATATATCTATCCATGACAACAATACTGTATATCACTGTCTTCATATTGTACATATACATTGTGACTACTGTAAAAATACATTTTTCTTAAGAGTCTGTAGTTTTATCTGTGACCCTTTAATAAATGTATTTCAATTGTACTGAAGGAAATTGGACGAAAATCGTGATAATAAAAATATAGGATTTCTTTTAAACCTCTGTAGTTGAATAATCAGATTTTGTACTGTTGTATAAGTACTGTGGCAATATGAGCATCGATTACAAAAGTGAGCCATAGATTCTGTGTGAGGCTGACGGGATCTGCCCACACAGGGAAGAAAAAGGAGGTGCAGGAGGCAGGGAATACCACACATCTCTGTGACTGTGCTTATGATATTGAGAAGCCAGGCCAGAGAGCCTTGAGTCTGAGAAGACTAGGAGGCAATGTAAACACCTGTGAGAGACACGGGCTTGAGACTTTACCTGCGACTTTGTGATGCAGACTAGCTGCCCATTTTAGAGAGGGGCAAAGAACAGAACTAGTGCCCTGAGAGAGGGGTCGGTTGTTTTGTTCATCATTTATACTGAATGCTGCCAGTAAAGCTTCATATGTTTAATTTGCACCTTAAATGCTGTGTGTTACCCTGTTTAAAGCACCCAAAACACTGTACCACTAAGCAAACTACCAAGCTAATTACCCCAAAATCATAAAAGTACATACAAATACAGTATACAGTATATAAAAATTCCTAAGCCCAAAAGTACACAGCAAATTTAATTTAAAAATATGCCAATGATGATAAAGAATGCAGATTTGGGTCAAGAAGCTCAATCAGCAAAAACCTAGCATTTTAGCTCTTCTGTTAATATGTAAAATTTCATACAGAACATTCATATTCTATAGATTTAGACATATTTAACATATGTGGACAGATTTAGACATATTGGGAAGTAAAACAATAAATGAACTTACCCGCAATAATATTGGGTTTTGGCGGCATTATAAATTCGTACATTGTTGGCTCAGAATGACCAAGTCTATTTGTTGCTATGATCTGGACTTCATATCCCATATTCCATTGTAGATGTTCTAGAACAACATGGTCTTTATTTCCAAGGAACTTTTTCTCAAGCCACTGGTCTTCTTTGTCTTTCTGTGAAAAATTAAGATTGTGTATTATTTTTAAATTTGAAATTTCATATACAACATAAGGGTATGTGGTATTTCCACTTATAATATTTGCTCTTAAAATAAATTTTTGGAATCATCACAAATAATAACTGAAAATAATAATAGTAATAATAATAATAATAATACTAATACTAATAATAATAATAAAGAAAGAAAGAAAAACTGCAGACTAGTATTATTGTAGCTATCATGGACTCCCAAAAGAGTTGGCCCATTTTCCTCTTGCCACCCACTTCACTGAAGAAGTGGGTGGAAAGCGGAAAATGGGACAACTCTTTTAACTCGGGCATTGGATGTCCCACATCATCATGGCCCTGCCTCCTGCTGTACAATGAAATTTACTGCATCTTTGATTAGCAGGGGGTGGAGCAAGGAACAACATAGATGCCCCATCTGGGACTCACCCAGAGGGGGCTAGATAAAAGGTGGCAAGTATGATGTAACATTTTTCCTTTAGCTCCTGTCAATCCTGTCAAAGGTTGCACAGTGCACTCCCATAGGTGCACATCAATGTGGAAAGTAAGCGCCCTCCAGTTTTATGAGCTAGGTCATTATGGGCACATTTGTGCAAGAAAACAATTGGTAGTACCATCACATTTTTGTAGCTTTGAAAATAACCCTACAATTTACACTCCACCTCACCTGGTGGGTTTCTAGCAGCGATACCCTACAGCAGTGACAGTAGTTCTGCAGCTGGGTTTGACCTACATATAGCCAATCACAGCATCTAAACATTTACAGCACCTATTAGAGATATTAGACTTCTTCGTCAATGGTGCAATGAAAACTGCTGAGTCAGATGCACCTCTATATGAAATATGTCCACCAATTTTTGTAAGAATTATTCTGCCATCTAATTTATTGGCAGGTAGAAATGTGTTTTTTTCTTTCAGAAAAAGAGGAGTTGCAGAAAGTACCCTTTACATGGTCCAATACAAATGGTGGAACAAGGTTAACAGGACCTGAGATCCATGGAAAAGCCAGGCAGCTCAGTCCACCATGGACTACAATGCATTGCATATATTATGAAAAAAATAGAAGGATAGATCGAGTACTTTTAAATTAATAGAGAATATATGGAACTGTGATGGTGAGTACACTGGGGAACCAGCTGCATTTGTGGAACAATGCAGATGAGACAATTAGAACAGCTACTTCAAACACAATACAATCTTCCACATAGATGGCGAGGCATAGTGTACTGTTGCTTGCACTATAAAACTAATTATCTACAAGAGCTCCCTATGGCCATTGTTAAATTGAAAATAGGAGATTGCTGCAATTAATTTTATACTTTAAATAGCTCAGTTTGCACACATAAATGTGCAATTCAGAAAGAGTCATAATTAGTTTCCTGATATTGTCATGCAGTGAGCTATGCTGCTTTGTACAGTACAGTACAACATACAGTACTCCTACGAGCCAAAAGAAGATGAGTGCCCCTTAGAAATACCTGTAACAATGGAGATACAATATTCAGAAAGATGATAATATAGAATATATGTGATAGTGGCAAAAAAGTATTAAAGAACTGAAATAGTATAATACTGCTTATTAGCACAGGAGGCCTGTGCCTAGGGGCAGCAAAGAGGTGGCACAGTAAGTATTTGTATATGATCAGCAAAGCAAAATAGACATTAGAGAATGGAAGAAAATAAGTTATTCACAATTATTTGAGAGGTAATAGAAGTGCCTCTGCCCCTCCCACCTCCAGGACTTAATAATAATAATGTATTATTTCTCACCTGTAACTAATGTCTCATCATTACTGTTGTACTTTGGTGTGGTGTGAATTTACAGTCTCTGTAGCCTTGTACATGCAAATCACCATCACCGAAATTTCTATCTCCTGAGCTTCTGATTAGTGCATACTGTATGTGTTTAGACCAGACTCGACCCTCAAGGCTCCCTAGCGGTCTAGATTTAAGGATACTGTAATCATGCTTTTGGGCACAGGTGACTAATTTAGTACCTCAATCAATTGATTTAACAATCTATGCTCATAGATATCCTTGAATCCTATGTCAGCAGCAAATGACCTGAGCAGCATAACAACAAGCTGGTTCAATGATATAATGTAGGTTACCAGGCAATAGTATGCAGAGTAGTTCAGGCAGTAAATGGTGGATTTAGTGAAGATCTCCAGATATGCGTGATAAACACAGCGGTTTTAAACACCACTCCTCCAATAATTCTCCAAAGGTTTGTTTCTGGATCTCTTTAATCATGCTAAGGCGAGTTCATCTACTGTAGTTTGCTAGCTCACTAATTAACCTACCTGCTTCCACAGACAAAAATTTAGAAAACACAACTTGTTGGGGGTACTATTATTTATTATTTATTTATTTATTTATTTATTAAGTTTCTTATATAGCGCAGCATTTTCCGTTGCGCTTTACAATTAGAACAACAGTTATAGAACAAAACTGGGTAAAAACAGACAGACATAGAGGTAGGAAGGCTACTAGAGGACTCAATGTGAAAACAAGTAATATCATGGACAAATAACTTAGCAATGAGAATAATTAAGCCAAATCATGCAATAACTGAGATTCATTAAATAATCTAAAAAAAAAGAAAAATACATAAACAAATAAATAAATCAAATATCACAACAATGGATGATATCTAACATTACATATGAATATGCATTCATACAATATCCGTGTAATTGTGTCACAGAGATTGTTTATTGTCACATTGGCCCTCATTCCGAGTTGTTCGCTCGTTATTATTCATCGCATCGCAGCGATTTTCCGCAAACTGCGCATGCGCAATGTTCGCACTGCGGCTGCGCCAAGTAAATTTGCTATGAAGTTTGGTATTTTACTCACGGCATTACGAGGTTTTTTCTTCGTTCTGGTGATCGGAGTGTGATTGACAGGAAGTGGGTGTTTCTGGGCGGAAACTGGCCGTTTTATGGGAGTGTGTGAAAAAATGCTGGCGTTTTGGGAAAAAATGCTGGCGTTTTGGGGAAAACGCAGGAGTGTCTGAAGAAACGGGGGAGTGTCTGGGCGAACGCTGGGTGTGTTTGTGACGTCAAAGCAGGAACGACAAGCACTGAACTGATCGCACTGGAAGAGTAAGTCTCGAGTTACTCAGAAACTGCAAAGTAAAAGCTTTTCGCAATATTGCGAATACTTAGTTCGCAATTCAGCTAAGCTTTGATTCACTCCCAGAGGGTGGCGGCTTAGCGTGTACACTGCTGCAAAAAGCGGCTTGCGAGCGAACAACTCGGAATGAGGGCCATTGTTATTAAATAATATAACAAATGCATATTTGTTGTACAGGCTCCTTGACCACTGAAATGATCCCCCCCGCGCACCTTCCCCCCACACCATCTCCGTACCACGTTCTCTTCTCCATCCCTGCATCACATTACCCTGATGATGCCACCCATTGCTCAATCCCAGCATCTTCCTCCAACTCTCTGCCACTCGCAGGAAACAGCCAATCATTATATGTATTCTGATCAAATGGAAGGCACTGTATACTGGAATTGGTAGCGTCTGGTATCATGTCACATTCTAACTGCATTTTAATTGTATAATGCAGTGGTAGGAAACTTCATCCTATTTTTAGTGAGGTACAGCATTCAGGGGTTAGTGACTTAAAAGCACAACAATAGGGAATAAGTGTGAATGACCTCGGATGAGTTTCATTTAATTACTTGTACATGCCTTCCAGGGACCACTAAAAGACAGAGGAGTAGCACAGATCCATGGCGCTTGGAGCAAGTGCATGCTGTAGTGCCCCCCCCAGAATTGAAGGGCACTCAGGAATAGGCTTAAGTGAAAGGAAAATCCATCATGAGCAGTGTCTGATTGAGGCATGAAAGGTCTATGCAATGGTTGAGGCTCACAGAACTGCGCCAAAGGGAAGGATAAAGGGCAACTAAGTGAGCGTGTCTGAACATCCACATACACTATAAGGCAGAGCAGGTGTGGATAAACCTTCGCTGATGAAAGCTGCCAAATCTTACAGCGTGTCAACAAGGACTTGCTGGCTCTATAGGGCAAAAAAAACAACAACACATTTTTCTATATGTCACTTCTGATCAGCAGACTGTGGGAAGCCAATGACTTCAGTAGAAGGGATGGAAGAAAATTTTATGAGTGAAGAAGGAAGAAGTGGACAAGGTGTGGATGTTGTGAGAAGGGCAAGAGAAAAAGTGAGCTGTGTAGGGCACATCAGAAAAGTGAGTGGTGGAGCCTAGTGATAGAAGAAGGTGGAGAGATAGATATAAATGAGGAGACAGAAAAACACAAATGGGGATAAAGGACACATGCAATAAATAGACATAAAAGCACAAAATTAGAGAAAGTCATATTGAAATTTATAGTGGAGGAAAGGCATGGACACATACACATAGGAGAAGGATGCACACACAAATAGGCAAAAAGAGGAGGGTCTTGGAGACATACTGTACACACAGGGGGTACAGGAGTAGTAATATTAAAAACTAGTACCGCACACAAACAGGAGAAATCCTCCTGCTGCTGCATTATGAAAAAGCATGCATACAGAAAAATATAGTGGCCACTAAAAATAAAAAGAATAAAATACTGCCTGATGATCATTGATCTTGCCAAAGTTAGAAGCAGTCAGCCATCTATGATCAACATGTGTGCTCCTCTAATATAACAGCAGGTAGGGGGGGGAGCAGCTGCAGAGGTGCAGAGGACACCCAAGAAGAAAGTAATACACTCGTGGAGGAGGAGAAAAGTTGAGGCAGAGGAGCAGAGGTGACATCAGGAGGCACAACATGTACATAGAAAGATCTGTGCCTCGTGTCAATAGTGTGCAAGCTTTCATTTTCAAATGTCACCACCGCAATTCTGATAACCTTACCAATATCCGGCAATCAGAGCACCTGCTCCAACTACTCCACCCATGCTCCACCCTTGTTACTATATACATTGCTGTTATTCTGTTATTTTTCATCGTACAGTATATTTATATAATCAGGCAGTATTGTTTATTTTTACTGCAACTGGATTTAATTAAAATTTAAGTCAATGCCTGACACACGTGTGATGTGCAATGACATTAAAAACAAAGAACTATGCTTGAATATCTATTGTAGATCATTGACTAGAAAGTCCGTAAACTAAACTAACATAGAAGTAGCTACACTGTAAAAAAAATAATAATATTTTTTTGTCCTTTACAGTTATGTTTATTTTTCACCATTTAATGCATGACAGGAGTAATGTATGACTGAAAAGTACATCAAATTGCAACTTACTGAGCTTATTTTTGTACCACTTCTTTTATTCCCAGCCAGTACACAATTACATACATTCCAAAATGTCCAAGAAAACTTTCCCTTTTTAAACTTTAATAAACTGCTTTAGTATAATGAAATACATCACTAGTAGATGAGCGGAACTCCATTTAACTACTGTATACATCAAAATGAAATTTAAAACCGCACAGTATCTAAGTAAAATAAAAAAAACCTTGCCAATCATGACCCATCAGACTGCTCATTTGCTCAGTGAAGCATATTGTTGATGAGAGTATGCAATTGGCATTTTCTAATTGTATTGAATTCTTTAACCACAGATGGTAATGGCTTAAGTTACTAAAATACATTTTGTTCCCAATGCGTTTCGGAACATGAGATCTACTTTCATAAGTGAATAGTAGCCTATATAACAACTCAGGTAAACAGACATACTGTCTCAGCATTCACAGTGTACTGTGAACATGGTAATCTATTGGATACTATCTTACTTTCAAGTCATGATAACTTTTGAAATGATTGTGTACTTTTGGAGTATAACAAATACGTTTTCCAATTAATGGGTGACCTTAATCACAAGAAAATGCCTCCTGCAAGGTTTTATATCTCCCAAGAGAATGCCTCCTGCAAGGTTTTATATCTCTTAAAAAAGGTTTATATTGAATAATGTTCGCTAGAGCAAATGCATTATTAGGCAACGCATACAAATTTAAAATTACATGTAGTCTCTGTGTAAAGTAAATACACACAGAAATTACCATTATTCCAAAATAAAAAAAAACAGAATGTCTTAGAAATATGTGATTAATATATCAGTTTGATCAATGAGCATATAGAAGTAATTGGTATACTTCAAAATTAATCTTTACTGCATCAATGTATTTGACTGACAAAATAAATTCATGTTCATCTAGTGTGTCATTATAGTCTGATATAATTCAATTAACATGACAAATAATGTGACTATCACAGCAGCGCCATTATAATTCAAGACACATTTTACTGCTATATGTTAATACTTTCAAAAGACGGATTCAGCTGTTATGTTTATTTAATAAATAAGAATATAGAGTAGAATGGATAGACAAGGAATACAAAATGAGTGAGGCAACGATAAATAAAATCACCTTCAAATTGATTGCTAAAATGTGCCATTGTTGATAAAAGTAAAACAACATGTCTATAATTCAACTGAGTAAAGTAAATGTCTTAGGAGGTAAAATATATAAGCAATTCATAAAATTTAATTTTTCTTGCTTTCATAGAGTGCATTAATGCTTTTGCCAGTGATGGTAGCTGTACAATAACAATGCTGATATCATTTTAAAAGAACGTGTGCTTTGACGGTATATGCTCAACAGGTAAAATGTGCACTAGAAACAAATCTGCATTAATGTACAGTAATGTAGTATTGATGTTATAGTACCATGCATGTATTAATTTCTATTACAGTATATAGGTGTTTCCTCTCTATACATAATAATTACAAAATGAATACATATCTGAGATTATTGTAATATACCATACTGGACTGGTTAACATGATCAATGGTGTAAAGATGCACCATTAAAGCACACCCATAATCAAGTATGCCCAAGGTCGTTGAGAACTGCCACAGGCCCAGGTACTGAAGGGAGTGTGGCCAAATCTGGGGAAGCATGACCACGCCTCCTCAACTTTAAAAAAAAGGAGAATAGCTTTCTACACAGGAGGTGCTGGTGACCGTACATGGGGCACTGGTGGTGGTGGTTGCACAGGGGGGCAATTGGTCCCCTTGGCAGTGCTGCAAATGAGGACAATGTGCCCATGCCAGGCCCCTCCAGCATACCCAGGATTAGGTAAATAGTATCCGCTTCCCCCTTTCATCACCACTGTGTATATCAGCTTTGTCAGCTAAAGGAATGTACAGATGTGTCCTCATACAATTTGGGGCAGATGTATTAAGCCTGGAGAAGTGATAAAACAGTGATAAGTGCAAGGTGATAATTAGTGATGTGCACCGGAAATTTTTCGGGTTTTGTGTTTTGGTTTTGGGTTCGGTTCCACGGCCGTGTTTTGGGTTCGAACGCGTTTTGGCAAAACCTCACTGAATTTTTTTTGTCGGATTTGGGTGTTTTTTTTTCAAAAGACCCTAAAAAACAGCTTAAATCATAGAATTTGGGGGTCATTTTGATCCCATAGTATTATTAACCTCAATAACCATAATTTACACTCATTTCCAGTCTATTCGCAACACCTCACACCTCACAATATTATTTTTAGTCCTAAAATTTGCACCAAAGTCGCTGGATGACTAAGATAAGTGACCCAAGTGGCCGACACAAACACCTGGCCCATCTAGGAGTGGCACTGCAATGTCACGCAGGATGGCCCTTCCAAAAAAAACTCCCCAAACAGCACATGACGCAAAGAAAAAAAGGGGCGCAATGAGGTAGCTGTGTGACTAAGATAAGCGACCCAAGTGGCCGACACAAACACCTGGCCCATCTAGGAGTGGCACTGCAGTGTCACGCAGGATGGCCCTTCCAAAAAATACTCCCCAAACAGCACATGACGCAAAGAAAAAAAGAGGCGCAATGAGGTAGCTGTGTGACTAAGATAAGCGACCCAAGTGGCCGACACAAACACCTGGCCCATCTAGGAGTGGCACTGCAGTGTCACGCAGGATGGCCCTTCAAAAAAATACTCCCCAAACAGCACATGACGCAAAGAAAAAAAGTGGTGCAATGAGGTAGCTGTGTGACTAAGATAAGCGACCCAAGTGGCCGACACAAACACCTGGCCCATCTAGGAGTGGCACTGCAGTGTCACGCAGGATGGCCCTTCCAAAAAATACTCCCCAAACAGCACATGACGCAAAGAAAAAAAGAGGCGCAATGAGGTAGCTGTGTGACTAAGATAAGCGACCCAAGTGGCCGACACAAACACCTGGCCCATCTAGGAGTGGCACTGCAGTGTCACGCAGGATGGCCCTTCAAAAAAATACTCCCCAAACAGCACATGACGCAAAGAAAAGAAGAGGCGCAATGAGGTAGCTGTGTGACTTAGATAAGCGACCCAAGTGGCCGACACAAACACCTGGCCCATCTAGGAGTGGCACTGCAGTGTCACGCAGGATGGCCCTTCAAAAAAATACTCCCCAAACAGCACATGACGCAAAGAAAAAAAGATCCGCAATGAGGTAGCTGTGTGACTAAGATAAGCGACCCAAGTGGCCGACACAAACACCTGGCCCATCTAGGAGTGGCACTGCAGTGTCACGCAGGATGGCCCTTCCAAAAAATACTCCCCAAACAGCACATGACGCAAAGAAAAAAAGAGGCGCAATGAGGTAGCTGTGTGACTAAGATAAGCGACCCAAGTGGCCGACACAAACACCTGGCCCATCTAGGAGTGGCACTGCAGTGTCACGCAGGATGGCCCTTCCAAAAAATACTCCCCAAACAGCACATGACGCAAAGAAAAAAAGAGGCACAATGAGGTAGTTGTGTGACTAAGATAAGCGACCCAAGTGGCCGACACAAACACCTGGCCCATCTAGGAGTGGCACTGCAGTGTCACGCAGGATGGCCCTTCCAAAAAATACTCCCCAAACAGCACATGACGCAAAGAAAAAAAGAGGCGCAATGAGGTAGCTGTGTGACTAAGATAAGCGACCCAAGTGGCCGACACAAACACCTGGCCCATCAAGGAGTGGCACTGCAGTGTCACGGAGGATGGCCCTTCAAAAAAATACTCCCCAAACAACACATGACGCAAAGAAAAATGAAAGAAAAAAGAGGTGCAAGATGGAATTGTCCTTGGGCCCTCCCACCCACCCTTATGTTGTATAAACAGGACATGCACACTTTAACGAACCCATCATTTCAGCGAGAGAGTCTGCCACACGACTGTGACTGAAATGACTGGTTGGTTTGGGCCCCCACCAAAAAAGAAGCAATCAATCTCTCCTTGCACAAACTGGCTCTACAGAGGCAAGATGTCCACCTCATCATCATCGTCTGATTCATCACCCCTTTAACTGTGTACAGCCCCCTCCTCATAGATTATTAATTCGTCTCCACTGGAATCCACCATCTCAGGTCCCCGTGCACTTTCTGGAGGCAATTGCTGCTGGTGAATGTCTCCACGGAGGAATTGATTATAATTCATTTTAATGAACATCATCTTCTCCACATTTTCTGGAAGTAACCTCGTACGTCGATTGCTGACAAGGTGAGCGGCGGCACTAAACACTCTTTCGGAGTACACACTTGTGGGAGGGCAACTTAGGTAGAATAAAGCCAGTTTGTGCAAGGGCCTCCAAATTGCCTCTTTTTCCTGCCAGTATACGTACGGACTGTCTGACGTGCCTACTTGGATGCGGTCACTCATATAATCCTCCACCATTCTATCAATGGTGACAGAATCATATGCAGTGACAGTAGACGACATGTCAGTAATCGTTGGCAGGTCCTTCAGTCCGGACCAGATGTCAGCACTCGCTCCAGACTGCCCTGCATCACCGCCAGCGGGTGGGCTCGGAATTCTTAGCCTTTTCCTCGCACCCCCAGTTGCGGGAGAATGTGAAGGAGGAGCTGTTGACGGGTCACGTTCCGCTTGACTTGACAATTTTCTCACCAGCAGGTCTTTGAACCCCTGCAGACTTGTGTCTGCCGGAAAGAGAGATACAACGTAGGTTTTAAATCTAGGATCGAGCACGGTGGCCAAAATGTAGTGCTCTGATTTCAACAGATTGACCACCCGTGAATCCTGGTTAAGCGAATGAAGGGTTCCATCCACAAGTCCCACATGCCTAGCGGAAACGCTCTGTTTTAGCTCCTCCTTCAATGTCTCCAGCTTCTTCTGCAAAAGCCTGATGAGGGGAATGACCTGACTCAGGCTGGCAGTGTCTGAACTGACTTCACGTGTGGCAAGTTCAAAAGGTTGCAGAACCTTGCACAACGTTGAAATCATTCTCCACTGCGCTTGAGACAGGTGCATTCCACCTCCTTTGCCTATATCGTGGGCAAATGTATAGGCTTGAATGGCCTTTTGTTGCTCCTCCATCCTCTGAAGCATATAGAGGGTTGAATTCCACCTCGTTACCACCTCTAGCTTCAGATGATGGCAGGGCAGGTTCAGGTGTTTTTGGTGGTGCTCCAGTCTTCTGTACGCGGTGCCTGTACGCCGAAAGTGGCCCGCAATTCTTCTGGCCACCGACAGCATCTCTTGCACGCCCCTGTCATTTTTTAAATAATTCTGCACCACCAAATTCAAGGTATGTGCAAAACATGGGACGTGCTGGAATTTGCCCAGACGTGCACAATATTGCTGGCATTGTCCGATGCCACAAATCCCCAGGAGAGTCCAATTGGGGTAAGCCATTCTGCAATGATCTTCCTCAGTTGCCGTAAGAGGTTTTCAGCTGTGTGCGTATTCTGGAAAGCGGTGATACAAAGCGTAGCCTGCCTAGGAACGAGTTGGCATTTGCGAGATGCTGCTACTGGTGCCGCCGCTGCTGTTCTTGCAGCGGGAGGCAATACATCTACCCAGTGGGCTGTTACAGTCATGTAGTCCTGAGTCTGCCCTGCTCCACTTGTCCACATGTCCGTGGTTAAGTGGACATTGGGTACAACTGCATTTTTTAGGACACTGGTGAGTCTTTTTCTGAGGTCTGTGTACATTTTCGGTATCGCCTGCCTAGAGAAATGGAACCTAGATGGTACTTGGTACCGGGGACACAGTACCTCAATCAAGTCTATAGTTGGCTCTGAAGTAACGATGGATACCGGAACCACATTTCTCACCGCCCAGGCTGCCAAGGCCTCAGTTATCCGCTTTGCAGCAGGATGACTGCTGTGATATTTCATCTTCCTCGCAAAGGACTGTTGGACAGTCAATTGCTTACTGGAAGTAGTACAAGTGGTCTTCCGACTTCCCCTCTAGGATGACCATCGACTCCCAGCAGCAACAACAGCAGCGCCAGCAGCAGTAGGCGTTACACGCAAGGATGCATCGGAGGAATCCCAGGCGGGAGAGGACTCGTCAGACTTGCCAGTGACATGGCCTGCAGGACTATTGGCTTTCCTGGGTAAGGAGGAAATTGACACTGAGGGAGTTGGTGGTGTGGTTTGCGTGAGCTTGGTTACAAGAGGAAGGGATTTACTGGTCAGTGAACTGCTACCGCTGTCGCCCAAAGTTTTTGAACTTGTCACTGACTTATGATGAATGCGCTGCAGGTGACGTATAAGGGAGGATGTTCCGAGGTGGTTAACGTCCTTACCCCTACTTTTTACAGCTTGACAAAGGCAACACACGGCCTGACACCTGTTGTCCGCATTTGTGTTGAAATAATTCCACACCGAAGAGCTGATTTTTTTTGTATTTTGACCAGGCATGTCAATGGCCATATTCCTCCCACGGACAACAGGTGTCTCCCCGGGTGCCTGACTTAAACAAACCACCTCACCATCAGAATCCTCCTTGTCAATTTCCTCCCCAGCGCCAGCAACACCCATATCCTCATCCTGGTGTACTTCAACACTGACATCTTCAATTTGACTATCAGGAACTGGACTGCGGGTGCTCCTTTCAGCACTTGCAGGGGGCGTGCAAATGGTGGAAGGCGCAAGCTCTTCCCGTCCAGTGTTGGGAAGGTCAGGCATCACAACCGACACAATTGGACTCTCCTTGGGGATTTGTGATTTCGAAGAACGCACAGTTCTTTGCTGTGCTTTTGCCAGCTTAAGGGGTATATGCAATTGCGGTCGAATTCCCGAAATTGTCGAATTTCGGGTCATTTTCGCCAAAAAAAAAAATCGTCAATGCAATTCAGTGCTTTCCGTCAAAAAAACGGACTTTCAAAATTCGACTTTTTGAAATTCGACTTTTTGCAAATTCGACTTTTCTGCAATGATACAAGTGCTGCAATTCGACAAAAGCATATTCAATTCAAGTTTGGAAATTCGACAGCAGTGCTTTTAGACAGTAAATTCGTCATTTTCAATCCGCCACACTTTGGAGGGTGAAAACAATAAAAAAAAATGTAAACATGTTTTTTTTTTTTTTTTTGGGAATAGCATATCTATTTATATTAGAAGGGATTAGGTACTTTTTTTTTTTTTTTTTGGAGGCACAAGTATTATTTATATATTTTTTAAAATATTTTTTTTTTTTTTTTTTTTTAGTGCTGGAACGGTAAAATAAAAAAAAAAATGGTGTGGGGTCCCCCCTCCAAAGCATAACCAGCCTCGGGCTCTTCAAGCTGGTCCTGGTTCTAAAAATGCGGGGAAAATTGGGCAGGGATCCCCCGTATTTTTAAAACCAGCACCGGGCTCTGCGCCTGGTGCTGGTGCAAAAAATACGGGGGACAAAACGAGCAGGGGTCCCCCGTATTTTTCACACCAGCATCGGGCTCCACTAGCTGGACAGATAATGCCACAGCCGGGGGTCACTTTTATACAGTGCCCTGCGGCCGTGGCATTAAATATCCAACTAGTCACCCCTGGCCGGGGTACCCTGGGGGAGTGGGGACCCCTTCAATCAAGGGGTCCCCCCCCAAATGACAAGAATATTGGTTTTTCCAGTAGTACTACAAGTCCCAGCAAGCCTCCCCGCAAGCTGGTACTTGGAGAACCACAAGTACCAGCATGCGGAAGAAAAACGGGCCCGCTGGTACCTGTAGTACTACTGGGAAAAAAATACCCAAATAAAAACAGGACACAGACACCGTGACAGTAAAACTTTATTACACACTGCCGACACACACATACTTACCTATGTTCACACGCCGACATCGGTCCTCTTCTCCATGTAGAATCCACGGATACCTGAACAGAAAAGTTCAATATACTCACCTCAACCAGGGTCCAGAGATAAATCCACGTACTTGGCAAAAAAAGAAAACGGACACATGGACCACCGGACTGAAAGGGGTCCCATGCTGACACATGAGACCCCTTACCCCGAATGCCGGGACACCACGTGACTCCTGTCACTGAAGTCCCTTCAGCCAATCAGGAAGCGCTACTTCCGTGGCGCTCACCTGATTGGCTGTGCGCTGTCTGAACTCAGACAGCGCATCGCACAGCTCCGTCCATTATATTCAATGGTGGGAACTTAGCGGCTAGCGGTGAGGTCACCCGCCGGTCAGCGACTGACCGCGGGTAACCCCACCACTGACGGCAAAGTTCCCACCATTGAAACTAATGGAGCGGCTTTGCGATGCGCTGTCTGACAGCTCAGACAGCGCACAGCCAATCAGCTGAGCGCCACGGAAGTAGCGCTTCCTGATTGGCTGAAGGGACTTCAGTGACAGGAGTCACGTGATGTCCCGGCATTCGTGGAAAGGGGTCTCATGTGAAAGCATGGGACCCCTTTCAGTCCGGCATGGAACGGGTGTTCGTTTTTTTTTTTAACAAGTTCGTGGATTATCTCTGGACGTGGATGTACCTCTGGACGCTGGAAGGTGAGTATAATTGTTTTCACAGGTACCCTCGGATCGTCGGAGACCGTGGCAGTCGGCGTGTCAACATAGGTAAGTATGTGTGTGTCGGCAGTGTGTAATAAAGTTTTACTTGTCACGGTGTGTGTGTCCTGTTTTTATTTGGGTGTTTTTTTTCCAGTAGAACTACAGGTACCAGCGGGCCCGGTTTTCTCCCGCATGCTGGTACTTGTGGTTCGCCAAGTACCAGCTTGCGGGGGAGGCTTGCTGGGACTTGTAGTACTGCTGGAAAAAACTATATTCTTGTCATTTTACTCAAGGCTATCAGCCTCCCATCCGCAGCCTTTGGATGGGGGGGACAGCCTCGGGCTTCACCCCTGGCCCTTGGGTGGCTGGGGGGACGGACCCCTTGATTGAAGGGGTCCCCACTCCCCCAGGGTACCCCGGCCAGGGGTGACTAGTTGGATATTTAATGCCACAGCCGCAGGGCACTGTATAAAAGTGACCCCCGGCTGTGGCATTATCTGTCCAGCTAGTGGAGCCCGATGCTGGTGTGAAAAATACGGGGGACCCCTACTCGTTTTGTCCCCCGTATTTTTTGCACCAGCACCAGGCGCAGAGCCCGGTGCTGGTTTTAAAAATACGGGGGATCCCTGCCCAATTTTTCCCCGCATTTTTAGAACCAGGACCAGCTCGAAGAGCCCGAGGCTGGTTATGCTTTGGAGGGGGGACCCCACGCCATTTTTTTTCGGGTTTTTCCCGTTTTTTCCCGTTTTTTTAAAGCGCAGCAAAATTCGGCAAATCGGCCGATTTTCGCCCGCGGGACTGTCGAATCCGTTTTTCATTGAATATGGTGAATTCCGGCAGCCACCTGCCGGAATTCACCTGTCGAATTAAAAAACGGCGATAATTTGCCGCGATTCGCCGTGAATTGCATATACCCCTAAGTCTTTTCATTTTTCTAGCGAGAGGCTGAGTGCTTCCATCCTCATGTGAAGCTGAACCACTAGCCATGAACATAGGCCAGGGCCTCAGCCGTTCCTTGCCACTCCATGTCGTAAATGGCATATTGGCAAGTTTACGCTTCTCCTCAGACGCTTTTAATTTTGATAATTGGATCATTTTTTTACTGATCTTTTGTGTTTTGGATTTTACATGCTCTGTACTATGACATTGGGCATCGGCCTTGGCAGACGACGTTGATGGCATTTCATCGTCTCGGCCATGACTAGTGGCAGCAGCTTCAGCACGAGGTGGAAGTGGATCTTGATCTTTCCCTATTTTTTTAACCTCCACATTTTTGTTCTCCATATTTTAATACGCACAACTAAAAGCCACCACAGGTATACAATGTAGATGGATGGATAGTATAGTATTATATTACTTATGGAGGACGAGTTACGACACAGAGGTAGGTACAGCCGTGGCCTACCGTACTGCTATATATATATATATAATATACTGTATAATAATAACGGACCTGGTGGACACTGTCAGCAGACTGCTAAACTAGTATGAAGAAAAAAAAAGCCACCACAGGTATACAATGTAGATGGATGGATAGTATAGTATTATATTACTTATGGAGGACGAGTGCACTGACGACACAGAGGTAGGTACAGCCGTGGCCTACCGTACTGCTATATATATATATATATATATATATATAATATACTGTATAATAATAACGGACCTAGTGGACACTGTCAGCAGACTGCTAAACTAGTATGAAGAAAAAAAAAGCCACCACAGGTATACAATGTAGATGGATGGATAGTATAGTATTATATTACTTATGGAGGACGAGTGCACTGACGACACAGAGGTAGGTACAGCCGTGGCCTACCGTACTGCTATATATATATATATAATATACTGTATAATAATAACGGACCTAGTGGACACTGTCAGCAGACTGCTAAACTAGTATGAAGAAAAAAAAAGCCACCACAGGTATACAATGTAGATGGATGGATAGTATAGTATTATATTACTTATGGAGGACGAGTGCACTGACGACACATAGGTAGGTACAGCCGTGGCCTACCGTACTGCTATATATATATATACTGTATAATAATAACGGACCTGGTGGACACTGTCAGCAGACTGCTAAACTAGTATGAAGAAAAAAAAGCCACCACAGGTATACAATGTAGATGGATGGATAGTATAGTATTATATTACTTATGGACGATGAATGCACTGATGACACAGAGGTAGGTACAGCCGTGGCCTACCGTACTGCTATATATATATATATATATATAATATACTGTATAATAATAACGGACCTGGTGGACACTGTCAGCAGACTGCTAAACTAGTATGAAGAAAAAAAAAGCCACCACAGGTATACAATGTAGATGGATGGATAGTATAGTATTATATTACTTATGGAGGACGAGTGCACTGACGACACAGAGGTAGGTACAGCTGTGGCCTACCGTACTGCTATATATATATATATATATATATATATATACTGTATAATAATAACGGACCTGGTGGACACTGTCAGCAGACTGCTAAACTAGTATGAAGAAAAAAAAAGCCACCACAGGTATACAATGTAGATGGATGGATAGTATAGTATTATATTACTTATGGAGGACGAGTGCACTGACGACACAGAGGTAGGTACAGCTGTGGCCTACCGTACTGCTATATATATATATATATATATATATATATATATACTGTATAATAATAACGGACCTGGTGGACACTGTCAGCAGACTGCTAAACTAGTATGAAGAAAAAAAAAGCCACCACAGGTATACAATGTAGATGGATGGATAGTATAGTATTATTATATTACTTATGGACGACGAGTGCACTGACGACACAGAGGTAGGTACAGCCGTGGCCTACCGTACTGCTATATATATATATATACTGTATAATAATAACGGACCTGGTGGACACTGTCAGCAGACTGCTAAACTAGTATAAAGAAAAAAAAAGCCACCACAGGTATACAATGTAGATGGATGGATAGTATAGTATTATATTACTTATGGACGACGAGTGCACTGACGACACAGAGGTAGGTACAGCCGTGGCCTACCGTACTGCTATATATGTATATATACTGTATAATAATAACGGACCTGGTGGACACTGTCAGCAGACTGCTAAACTAGTATGAAGAAAAAAAAAGCCACCACAGGAGTGTTTTTCAGGCAGACAAACGTATACTGGACTGGTGGTCACTGTCAGCAAAACTGTGGACTGTACTCCTGCTATAACTGCTCCCCAGTCCCCACAATTAGGCAGTGTGAGCAGTGCACTCAGCACAGATATATCATGCAGCAGTGCAGCACACTGAGCACAGATATGGTGGAGCATTTTTTTCAGGCAGAGAACCAACGGATTAAACTGGTGGTCACTACTATTATAATCAAAACCCTGCACTGTACTCCCTAACAGCTGCTCCCCGTCCCCAATCCTCCCCACAATTATAACTAAGTCACTCTGTGTCTTTTCTACTATAACGGAGAGGACGCCAGCCACGTCCTCTCCCTATCAATCTCAATGCACGTGTGAAAATGGCGGCGACGCGCGGCTGCTTATATAGAATCCGAGTCTCGCCAGAATCCGACAGCGGGTTTGATGACGTTCGGGCGCGCTCGGTTTACCCGAGCCACACGGGAGAATCCGAGCATGGCTCGGACCCGTGTAAAAAGGCTGAAGTTCGGGGGGGTTCGGTTTCCGAGAAACCGAACCCGCTCATCACTATTGATAATGCACCAGCCAATCACCTCCAAGATGTAAATGGGCAGTTAGGAGATGACTGGCTGGTGCATTATCACCTTGCACTTATCACTGGTTTATCACTACTTTATCATTTCTCCACATCTGCCCCATTGTTTTTTATAACACAATGAAAAGGTTTTTTTTTTTAAATATAGATGTCCTTACAAATTAAGCACATCTTTTATTAAGATGTTTACTACTTAAAAAATAAAAAGTGAAGCTCTTTGTGCTCATCCCATCTCATATAGTACAAGACATTCCTTTATACTCTCAAAAAAATACCAGGCTGGAATCTCGTCTCTTCTTGGCCTGATATGATCCACTTGGGTTAAAACACTAAATAAACTGGTAAATAAAATGATCCCTACTAGCAAAATCCAGTGTTGTATGAATTAAACTACTGTCATTTTTATTTTATTCTTACTGGTGGAAACTATGAACCAATCAGAATTAGGGCTAATGTTTGAAAACAGTTTTAAGTTGTTCATTATTTGTCTCTGGGCTGTGCTAGTCAATGAGGAGTTATTATTGTTTACGCCATTTAGTAAATGTATAAATATGAATACAATGTATACACACTGAATATACTGTAATTACAATACAATGTCATCAAGCTAGATTTTTTTTTCTAAAACCCAACTTTATCATAATTTAAATTACAAGGGATGTTTGGGGGTTGATTAAGAGTCACACGTTAATGCAAAAATAAGGAGATTTGCCATATTTTAACGTTAAAATATGTAATACACTCACACTTTTGTATTTCACAACGTAATTCAAAATTGGCGCTCCTCCATCATCTTGTTTTGTAATGCTCAGCTTAAAGCTCTTGCCTAAACCTGGCTGTCCATGGATAGACGGAGGACTAGGTTCACCTGAAAATAAATATAAAAAAGGTTTACCAATCAATAAATGCATCTTGATTTACTAATCATATACATGAATAGCTGATTATGCAAACAATATTTACATGTACCTGGAATAACAGAAAAATGTTATTAGTAGTAGTCTACACGTCTATAGAAAAACTAGGTAAAATATGTCCGTGTTATATACTGTATCAACCAATAATATATTTCTTTTGAGCAGTTTGATTTTAGATGATGTATGAAAGAACTGATCCGAGTGGTTCTTATTCGAAAGAATATATGGAGCATTTTACAGGTCCAAGTAAGTGTAAGTACATACAGTAATATTCATATAAACATATATACAGTCAACAAGGGGAACTGTACTCATGATAGTGTTGCTGACCTTGTACAGTTCCACTCTAGGTCAGTTCCATATAAAACATATAAATTCCTACACTTTTGCAATAGGCATTAACCTATCATAAAGTAATTCCTTGGTACCACAGGAAGGTCCACAATTCAACCATAAGAAATTCTATCTATCTATCTATCTATCTATCTATCTATCAATCTATCTAATATATGTCAATCTTTTTAATGACTATCACAAATTTCATCTATCTATCTATCTATCTATCTATCTATCTATCTATCTATCTATCTATAAAAAACAGCAGGTGCGGCACTCTATTAAAGATAACTTTCACGGCCATGGATACAATGTTTCAATGCCTTTATTTGTGTGGCATTTCATCACACAAATAAAGGCATTGAAATGTTGTATCCATGGCCGTGAAAGTTATCTTTATTGGCATGCTGCACCTGCTGTTTTGTATCTGAATCTTTCTGTGATGGCACCCGCAAGTGCGAGTTTGTAAGAGGCTTTGCCAGGTCCATCGGTTGTTTATATATATATATATATATATATATATATATTTATTTCTAACAACTATCAAAAATGTCATCTATCTATCTATCTATCTATCTATATATCTATCTATATATCTATCTAATATCTATCTATCTCTTATTCTATTTAAAATATATCTATCTATCTATCTATCTATCTAATATCTATCATTTTTTCTAATACATATCAATCTTTCTAATATAGATCTCAAATTTATTCTATCTATCTATCTATCTATCTATCTATCTATCTATCTATCTACAGTAGCTACCATTATAATGTGCATGCACCATATTTCTGGTGATAGTTTTGGAGGATAAGGTTCTATTGTTGTGAACTATGTCTGGAGAATGGCTCGCCATATTAGATTTCTAGACTATATTCAGCTTCTCTCGAAATAGTTTGTAACATATATATCAGTAAGTAGCAGATACATAAAAATTAGTCTAGTTGGTACTGCAGCTACTGTACATTTTCTTTAACCTTTACCGTAATAGGTAATATTTCAGGCTTCAAGAGAGGGGAGTTTCTGACACCTATAACAACCCACATTCAAGAGAGATTGTAAATCATCAACAGACTTGTGCTAAACACATAAGGTTATCTTTTGACATTTAGCTGTTACAGTACATTACTCTGCAATAAAATAAGAAAAACTGATAACATTCGTACTTTTCACCAACTAAATTGTAGTTATCACAAATCTATCATTCCAGGAGAATGGAGTAAGGTTTCATTTGGACTTTTCATGAAACTCAAAGCAAGGTAAAAGTAGGAGCCGATATAGGAAAACACATCATATTCTGTATATACAATACTGGTTAGATATATATTGTTGGTATACAATTCTATGATTAGATACATAGATAGATAAATAGACATAGATAGATTGATATATTGATAGATAGGTAGATAGATAGATAGATAGATAGATAGATAGATAGATAATGTTATCTTGGTCATGATGTCGACATTGACTTTGTTGACTGTAGATGTATGCTGTGTTGCTTTAAGGTGGATGTCAAAAGTTGCATCACCATCCACTTGTCATTGAGGAAGTGTTTCTGCAGTTCTTCAGAGTCCTGTGTTGATCTGCACACAGACTACTTTATAGTGTTGGAAGTGACGGCACCAGATCTCCAATGCATAGATCTGCACATTTTCAGTGACACCATCATGGATGCATAGCACAAGTTTAAGAAGCAATGACACATATACTGCTGTGCCAGCCTCTTAGACAAATCAAAAAAAGTACAGGCATATACCTTGCTCAACCTTCAGTAGCTGGGGGGGCTGAGGCTGTTTACAAAACAGACATATTTGTCAATTTGGAGGGTGAGGATCAAGAGGATCCAGACACACTAATGAAAATGTTTGAAGATATATGCTTAACAGTGAAAAATACTATAATGGACAGATATGCTTTTAACACTGCTGTGCAGAATCAATCTGAGAGTATCCAACCACATGCTACAGTATCAGATTGAAATTACTAGCAAATAAATGTGATTATGATGCATTAGCAAGTTGTTGACATGTCCTATTGGTATACAACCTAGGTTTACAATAGACAATAGTGGAATTGAGTTTAGGCCACACAGTTACCCCTAAACAGGCTTGCAGGTTTATTAAGGTACAAAGGTAATAGTGGTAAGTACACAGCAGCGTTGGAGCCATACAGTAGTGATGATATCAGCGGTATCAAGTAATCTCACCTCTGAGGAGCTAGGTGTTGCAGGTCCGTGCAATACTGCAAAACTTGACACAAATGGTTTGTTTGGGGTTGTACATGAGCAGTAGTACACTGGTGGCAAATTTTGGTTAAGGTACCCAAACAGAGTCACTGTAAGGAGATAGTAGACAGCGCAGGAGCACAATCTTCTTCAACACAAGTGAGCTCATCAGTAAAGGGATTGTGTGTGGGACTTATAATGATATTGAGCCTGATTCAGAGATGTAAGTATATCAGATGTACATCTCCGTTGATGGGGCATTTGCGCATATGCATTACTTATTCATTACATCTGTAGGCAGCAGTGATGTGCAGTGAGGTGAGGCAGAGCCTTTCCTGTCATACTGACATATAAGTCAGAGGTTATAATTCCTTAAAGGAACTGCCTGGAGACCAAAAGTCTTTCTAAGCCTTCAACAATGAATTGACCCTCTCAGATGGCATTTTACTGTGTGGTCAGCATTTTGTTATACTGTATTCCCTTCAAGACTTCTAAGCTTCTATGCTCAGCAGGCCCACCATGGGCACCCAGGCATGAGGCCACCTTATGGCAGGCTAATGATACCCCGATTTGCCCCTCTATGGCTGCTGACATTGAACAGGTGCCTTCTGCAGTGCTTACCTTGGGCCATTGTTGCTGCAAATCTCTTTGCATGAAGAGGGAAAGAGTACCTTGTTTTAGTGGATTCATTATTCAGTATAATTCAAAATTATCTTTCCAAACTGACAAGTGCCATAGTCATTAACTGAATGAATAGTCACTTTTCTGCACATGGCATTCAATGCAAACTACTTACTGACAATGCCATTCCATGAGTGGTGAGTTTTAGCCTTTCACCAGTGAATGTGGCATCTCACATTTCAATAGCAGTCCTCCCTATCCATAGTCCAATGGACTAACAGAAAGAGTAGTTAATGTATATCACAGATATTACATCACTGCCATCCACTTGTTATTTAGGAATTGCATCTGCAGCCATTGTTCAGCATGATTGCAGCTAGAAAAGTCACACTTAAGCAGCTCTCCAGAGTCCATCAGTGATTTGCACACAGACCACTTTACATCGACATTCATCATGTAGACACTGCTGAAATGTCAAAATGTTAGAATGTTGACCTACTGTATAGTCCATGGTGATCAGCAGTGATTTGCCTGCTCATGGTGGCTGCAGTGGCTCCAGTGGTGTCTTCCTAGTACCAGTGGTTATGTGAGTGTGACTTCCAGCACAGGCATCTGACAGGAACTGTTACAGTAAGTATTCTCCCCCTATTCATAACCCTAATCCCTACCCTTTACCCTAATCCTCCCCCTATGCCTAAACGGGTGTGGTATGGAAGGTAGATAGTAACTAGGTCGACAGTGTCTAGGTTGACCACTATTGGTCGACAGTAACTAGGTCGACAGGGTCTCTAGGTCGACATGGTCTTTAGGTCGACATGGTCTAGGCCAACAGGTCAAAAGGTCGACATGAGTTTTTTAAGGGTTTTTTTGTGTTGTTTTCTTCGTAGAGTGACCGGGAACCCCAATTAGTGCACCGTGTCCCCTCGCATGGCTCGCTTCGCTCAGATTACCATTCCGATCATAGTCCGCGTGGATCGCTAAGTATGAAAAGGTTCAAAAAAGAAAAAAATCATGAAAAACTCATGTCGACCTTTTAACCTGTCGACCTAGAACATGTTGACCTAGAGACCCTGTTGACCTAGAAACCCTGTCGACCTAGTTACTGTCGACCTAGTTACTGTCGACCTAGAAACCGGATCCCGCCTAAACATAATCCCCCATAAACAAATCCTAATCCTCCTCTTAACGCCTAACCACCACCCCGTAGCCTAATCCTAACCTCCTAGTGCCTAACCCTAACCCTCCCATTCTGCAGCCCAACTTTAATGTTAATGTTAAGACAATGTTGATATTTCACATGTAGAGATTATAAATGTCAACACTGAGTAATACACATTATAAGTGTCAACACTGTCAACATAATGACTATATGAATAGTTAGTTATGTATAGCGCAGTTGTTGCATCACCACCACTGGCATATTTATAATGAGTGTAAGGTGTGCAGTGCACACGGATCCTGGTTCCAGGGGGCACACACATCGCACACCTTGCACCAATTTAATTACACTTAACACTCTGTCCGCCTGGCGCTGACTACAGAGCTGCTATAATCACTGGGAAAATAGCCACAGTAGACATTTTTTGGTGATTTGTGCATGCGCAAGAGAGATGTTCCCTGGGAACGCGGCATGGCTGCCATATTTCTGGAGACCTACGCATGCGCAGTAGACTCTGGCACAATGCCAGAGTCTATTGTACCACCAGAGGGTAGGGGGCCCAATCAGAGCCTGCACACAGGCCCCCTCCTTTCTTAAAGCGCCTCTTCTCACCACAATGGAGTTCTAAGTAGGCACTATATAAAAAAATTAATAATAGATATAATCTAAACTATATTAAACAGTAAAACATAAGGAGAGTAACAGCTAAAATTAGATGTTTATATGTAGCTTTTTGTATACCTCCATATCAGTTTGTGTGCAAACTTCAGTGGCGTAAAATGAATAAGCAAACATATCAGTACAATTATTTGGTGGATTTTATAACTGACTTCATTTTGAATGGCACAAATGGTTCTACAGAAGGCAATAATGGCTGTCAGGTATAGAGAGGGGGCCAGGAAGGTTTCAGTTGATTCCTGGCCCATTGATGTGTTCAAACAGTGTTCAAAACTGTACAATGCAAAACTAGGAATTGAATCCAGCTCGCCTGTCCTGGTGTCTTGCACATATTAGGTGAATGTGGAAATCAGGAGATTCAGTCTTTTTATTAAAATTCTATAATTCTTAGATCATTTTGTAGTAATTTGAAACCACAATTACTTTTGCAATATTTCATGTGACTTGAAGCTTGTGTTTCTAAACTAATAGTTATAGTAGCAATACGGCTGTAGCCATGCTTATCTATGGCCCGATGCAGACACACGGGCAAATGCATCATGTCAAAGTGTGAACATACGTGGCTGCGACTAGTCACAGCCCTCGTTCGCTTTACAGACTTTACAGTAATTCTATAGTTTTTCCATAGTGTTATGTGACTATCATGGCAACCACATTCATGTGTCATATGATGAAGTGAGCAAAGAGGCTTTGAAATGTCCCTTTGAGCTTTTATTGTACTGTGACATCCTCCCCCTCTCTCTCCCCCTCTCTCTTCAGATGATGCTGGGAGTGTATGATCCTTTAGCTGACTCCCTGGGTCAAATGTAATAGGGTTCACGTTTTTTGTGCGGGACAAACTCACACTTTTTCACTTATTAAAAAGTGCGAGTTTGTCCCAAAACTCAGCCAAAGTAATAGCCTGTGAGTTATTCAGTCTGAGGCTATTACACTGTGCGAGTGTGTATGAGTTTTCTCGTATTAAAATACACACATTGTAATGTGAGATTTATTACATTGTGCGAGTTTGGACAGAAACATCCACAGATCAGTGAGATCCATGAATGCTTCTGTCTGCAAAAGTTAAGAAACAGTTGAAAAGTAAAAAATAAAAACAAAAAAAACAACATGAAGTGGGGTCCCCTCCAAAAGCATAACCAGTACCTGAGCTGGTCCTGGTTGAAAAAAATACAGGGGAAACAATTACTGAGGTCCCCCTGTATTTTAATGGCTGAGGTCCCACCACCATGCTCTTGGCCCGGTCCTTGTTCCAATAATATGGAGGGAAAAGACGTAGGGGTCCCCCATATTATTTAAACCAGCACCATGCTCCACTAGTTAGGGAGGTAATGTCACAATCGGGGACACATTGATATTGGCCCCTGCAGCCATAGCCCCACAATTAGTCAGCACAGGCCGGGGGGGGGAGGTTCCTGAGGGAGTGCCCCCCCCAATAAAGGGATCTAGTGCACCCAAGACCAGGGCTAAAGTCCGAAGCTCTGCATTGTACCCCTGGACAGTGAGTGCTGAGTTCATAGCATTAAAGTGTTAAATTTAGATATAATAATGTCTTTTACAGGTGGAACTACAGGTCCCAGCAAGCCTCCCCGTATGCTGGTATTTGGAGAACCACAAGCATGAGCATGTGGGGCATTAAAGGGCCTGGTGGTACCTATAGTCCCACCTGTAAAAGAAATATTAAAATAAAGACACACACACACCGTAGAAAGTACAAGTTCAATAAAGCATACTGTACATGCACACTCACACTAACATACATACTTAGTTACATCAGGAGGACAACTATGCAATATATACTGTAGCAACTATCCTTGTGTATCAATGCCTGTTTCCCTATAGAGTATAGGCTTGCGAGCAGGGTCCTCTTACCTTTATGACTGTTTGTTATTACCCAGTTTTGTTTTATCACTGTTGTCCCCAATTGTAAAGCATATTGTAGTTGGGGGGGGGAAGGGGATAATGCTATGGCTGCAGGGACCAATATAAATGTGTCCCTCGCCTAGAGCATTACCTCTGTGGCCAGTGGAGCATGGTGCTGGTTTCAAAAATACAGGGGTAGACCTGTCGGAGACGGCAGAGTCAGCTGCTGCTTGGTTCCAACCCTGAAGGGGGCACTTGCTTTGTTGTTCCCCAGCTGCTTCGTGCCCCTGTAGAGTGGAGAGAGCAGTATCAACAGAGGCAGGCAGTGTGTGTAGCCTACAGTCAGTGCTGGCAGCTGGCAGTCTTCCGAGGTCACACCTCCTCCCAACACCTTCACCACACACATTCGTGCCCGGCTAGTACTGTATGCTGGAATCACATACAACAATAATAACAGAGACAGATCTAGTACTCTATCATTGTTGTATGTGACTCCAGCTTATTAGATGGTTACCATGGTGATTGCTGGGCATGAATAAGGAGGGGGGAGTCACAAAGACACCCCTCCCGGGGGCTAGATATTACTGTGACATCCCTGTCATCTCCCTCCTGTCCCTGTCACCTCTGTTCTGTCCCTTTCACCACTGTCCTGGCCCTGTAACCACTGTTCTGTCCGTCACATCTGTCCTGTCCCTGTAACCACTGTTCTGTACGTCACATCTGTCCTGTCCCTGTAACCACTGTTCTGTCCGTCACATCTGTCCTGCCCTGTTCGCATCTTTTCTGTCACCGTACTGTCCCTTTTACCACTGCCCTGTATCTGTCTCCCCTCTCTCCTGTCCCTGTCACCTCTCTCTCCTGTCCCTTCTGTTCTGACCATGTCCCTATTGTCCTGCCCCTGTCACCTCTGTCTTGTCCATGTCCCCACAGTGGTGGCCCTGTCTCACCTCTCTCCTGTCCCTTCTATTCTGTCCCTGTCCCCTCTGCTCGGGGCCTGTCACTTCTGTCTTGGCCCTTTCATCCTTTTTTCCTGTCTCTTCTATTCTGTCCCTGTTATCCCTGTCACCTCTATCCTCGTCCTGTCATCCCTTTCTCCTGTTCTTTTTGTTACTGTCCGGGTCCTGTCACCTCTGTCCTGGATCTGTCCATCACCATTGTCCAATTCCTGTCACCCCTGTCCTAACCCTGTCACCCCTATCTCCTGTCCCCTCTCTTCTGCCACTGTCACCCCTATCCTGTCCCCTCTATCCTGTCCCTGTTACCTGTGTCCTGATCCTGTCCATGTCACCTCCATCTTGTCCCTGTCACCGCTATCTTGGCTCTGTTATTTCTGTTCTTCCCCACTGTACTGTATCTGTTATCTCTGTATTGGCCTTGTCACCTCTGTCCTGTACCTGACACCTCTCTCTCTCCTGTCCCCTCTGTTCTGTAATGGTCCTGTCCTCTCCCTGTCCCCTCTGTGCTGGTCCTGTCACCAAACTCTCCTGTCCCCTTTGTTCATTCCTGGCCCTGTCACACCTGTCTTGTTCCTGTCCCCTCTTTCTCAGTATGTCCTGGCATCACTGTACTGTCACTTTCACCTCAGTACTGGCGCTGTCACCCCTGTACTGGCACTGCCCCTCTTGGTCCTGTCAACTCTGTCCTCGCCCCAAATAATATATAGTTCTCTCTTTTTTTCAGAGGTGGGGGGCACCAAACTCTAATTTACCTCCGGACGAACTTACGCCACATTTTTTCTCCATATTTTTGAAAACCAGGACCAGGTCAAGAGCATGCTTAAAACTGACTTCATTTGAGGATCAGTATGATTTGCCAACAGACGGGATGCCAACGTTCAGTATACCGACAGCAGCATCCCGTCCATCAAAATCCTGACAGCCCCCACAGGAAGCCCCTAACTCTCACCTTTTCCCTACCCTAACCCTCCCTTGTGTGTGCCTAACCCTAACCCTCCCAGCTTGTACTTAACCCTCCCTTCCCCGCTACCTAAACCTAACCCTCCCCGCTAGGTGCCTAACCCTAACCTTCCCTGCTAAGTGCCTAACCTTAACCCTCCCTCCCCGTGCCTAACCCTAACCTCCCCTGCTAAGTGCCTAACCTTAACCCTCCCTCCCCGGTGCCTAACCGTAACCTTTCCAGCGATGCAGCCTAACCCCCCTTCTGCAGCCTAAATATGACACCCACTCCCGCGCATGCCCAGAAGGACGCCAGCGCGTCCCGCTGCCAGGACAATCGGGATGCCGGCTGTCGGTATTTTGACGCAACTGTGTGAGATTGTGGATAGCAAACTATCACCAAGAGAAACATGACCACATTCACATTTCTGCAACTGATCTGTCAAAGTAAAAAATATTACATAAAGAGAACATACAAACTACACACATATAAGTTGCTATACTTGCAAATACGTGCAGCGAGCACAGCCATATATGGTAACACACGGATTTACATGGACATGCCACAGAGATGGATTCAACACTTATTTCATGCAGTACATAATTGTGGTGGTATCAAGCGCCAGACATCATGATGATTTAAAATTATATATATTGAAGTAATGTCATGTATGTGTATTATTTGAACGAAACCTGTAGACCGGTCATGTTTACTATTGAAGCAACCAGATTGATGTGAAGACTCAGTCCCCTCCCCCAAACTAGATAACACATTGCTGATCACACAGGAAGGTAGTTCCTGTTTTTGGTCTCAGAGTTGCTGTAAGGTCTGAGACGTTGATGGAGTTATTGCCAGCTCAGTTCCTGTTTTGGTCTCAATGTAAAATGGAGTCCCGGCATGATTTTAGAGAAAGAGAGAGACAGAAGCATTGAGGGAATGGTATTGTATCGCTGGCCTGTAACTGAAACTGTATGTAATGGCATGTAACTATATGTATTAACTGCTTACTGTGTGAGTTGTAATCATGTAACTATAGGTATACTGTACTTTGTAATATAAATTGAAGTCATATCCTTTTAATAACAAATATATACATCAATGAGCTTTGGAACTCAGATAATGTGTGGGTGTATTGTTTTCTCTTATGGGAAATAGTGTTTTGCGATGTATAGCGCACATTCATGGGATTTGGTAATAAGAGCTGCAGGTATTTACAATATATATTAGAGCGGGCATTTTAAATATTTGTGAGAAATCAATTTGGCATTCACAGATGGGGGCTCGTCCGGGATATCAGGGTCTTAATGATGCACTGTACATTACAAACGCGGCTGTAATTGACCGGCTCCGATGGACGCATCGCAAAGCTGATGAAAATAACATTCACGTGTATTGTTGTGTTATCAGTAAGCCAATGATATGAAATTTCAAGGGACAATGCGTTTCTCATGATATTTAAGATGCTAAAATGTATTTTTATTGTTGCAAAACAAAGTTCAAATAAGTCATATTGTGTTTGATTCAGATTGGATTGTTTCTCTGTTAAGTAGGGTTAAAAGTATATTTAAAAGTTGTTGCATAGCCTTGATACAGTTTTATTTTTAACTCAGGCCAAAAATAACTTCTGGTGCTTGTGTGGTCGTGTGATTTCTTTGTGACAAAGGAAGCCGCATGGTCTGTCCTCCATTTTGGACTAACCACATGGCGTGTCCACCATTTTGTGTAACCCTCATGGATGTGGAAGGGGGAGGAGCAGCGGCCATTTTGGGAAGGTCATTTTCTAAATGGCTGATTTTCACTGCTCAGAATAATCATCTTTCCTTGGTCACATCAAACATTTATGAGTTACCAATGCATTTATTTAACCCATGCCATAGTCAATTACAAATAGTTTCAGCTGGGCCTAGTGAGAGTTAATAGATGAATACTTGATGTAAGAATTACACACAGATATAAACAAAAAATTTTTTTCCTTCCAAGACTTGTAGAATCTGCTTGCTATAAGATAGCCATTGAAATGCAAATTAACCAGTGTAACTGCTTTTTCTTAGCAGTAAAAAAAAACTACTTTTACAGACAGGCAAAAGCACATCGCTTTGATATGCAAATTAATAGCACTGAATGGGTAAATGAGTCTCATAGGAGACCAGTGAATGGTACACATATATAACATTATTATAATTATGTGTGTTTATATCAGTGTATGTTCTGCACGATAGCTATCCAATCTGAATCATATCATTTAAATTATTGATTATTGCTAGAGTCATTATAGATCTGTGTTAAACCGGTTACATTTTGTTGCTATATAGTTAAAACTAAAATAAATGTTTAAGGAAGTAAGTGTAAAGCACAAACGCAGTCTGGCCTGGTTGTAAAGGTTTATACAGAAAGAAACTGTGTTGTGTTTAGTGAGCGATTATAGTTAGTATTGCTCACATTTATAGAAATTGTGTGAGTTGTTTTATTGCGTATGACAGCGTACAAAAACGTGCACGTGGCGCAAGGCCGCACACGTGGCATAGAAGTACGCACGGTTGCGTAATTACGCAAGCTTGTGTAGGATTGTGTGCACATAATAAAACTACACAATAGTTCGTTTAGTTTAAAGGTGGGACAGTAGCCACGCTACAATAGCACAAAACTGCTCGGTTTCCAAAGATTAGTATAAAACTTTTTGTTTAAACTGTATTGCCTCTGGGGGTAAAGCTGCTTATCTGAATGAATCAAAATTTTCTGTACAGAAAAACAAAGCATACCTGAGTGAGCGAACGTAGGAGTGAGTGAAATTCAAACCCCGGAATTCGGGATCCCATCATTTGGTACACCAAGTGAGTGGAGGCTTGGTGGAGTGAGAAGGCTGAGTCACGTTAGTATAAGGTTTAATACGCAAATCGTGAGGTGATTTGCAGAGGAGCATGATAGTGCATAGTATTGCGAAGTATTGAAGTAAAAAGTTTTTTTGTATTACGCTCCGGACTGAGGGTCGCAGTTTGTACAACGACCCGTGGTCGTACGGCAGATAAGTAACAAGTACCTATACGCTGTGCGATTGGACTGCATGTTTGTGGGTGCGATACATAGCGCAACGTGATATCCTTTTACGAGCTTTTGCGTAAAATTGCGGTATCTTTAGCGCTATATAGAGCATACGCAAGCGTGATTAGTGTATAATAAAGTGCATAGGGAGTTTTCGCTGGTCTCTCTCAGGAAAATCTCCAACGACCGATACTTTACTGGAAAGGGTAAGTTATTCCTAAAAACTTACAGTAAAGATAGGTCAGATAGGGCCCTAGGTTGGGTACATTGCCTTCGCTATCGACAGTGTATGGTAGTACTGGCCAACGTGGGCGTGAGTGGGTGAAAGCGCTCTAAGAACTTTCACTGTCTATTCGTAATGTGCATTGGGGATTGCATAAAAGGAAAAAGTCCGCGATGGGATCTAATTGCACAAGCGGTGGACGTTTTGTAACCAGGGTTCAGGTTGAAGAGCCGCGGTCCATGGGCTCAGCGAGGTTTGTAATGTGTGGTAAATATGGATCACACACGGAAGACTTTTTGTCTGAATGGGTACGTATGACTGACAAAGATAGGGTGCCATTCCCTAGGGTGGTCAGCTTTGAACCAGAGGTATAGCAGAACTTAAGGATAAGAAAATGTCTGATAAAATCCCGAAAACAAAGGGTCAGACATACAAAGTGTTTAAACCTGTGACAGCAAGAGGGGTTGGTGAGTTTGATCCTAAGGTATTGCAGGTGGTATGTTTAACCAAAGTCATATAACACAAGAATGGGAATATAAGAACTGTTTGAACTTGTAGCAACAATAAATAAGTAGGAAAAAAAAAGAGAATGCAAGTACACCGCCTTATGTAGATGTGGAAGCAGTTACGGCCAGCATACAAACTATAGAAAATAATAAAAATATGAAAAATATGACTGTAACCTATATATGTACTAATGAATGTTGAAGTTTTATTTAGGAGGAGAAGGTGACCTGATTGTTTTCAGCCATTTCTCATGCACCCAGAGGAGTATCCAACCAGTAAAAGAAGAGCAGTAGCCTGTGGGGGAAGTGGCTGAGACCAGTGGAAAAGGTAAGTATGGTATCATTTGTGTGCATATATAGTAAAAAAAAAAAAATCAAGAAAGTAACATCAGAAATGGAGAAAAAACCTGTCCGCACATTAGTATTTGCAGTAGGAAAGCGGACAGAGACAACGTAACCCCTGGGTATTTTTTTCAGTTACCATATAAGAAGTATTCATTCCTAGTAATGCCCCTAGTAAAGATGAGTCTGGAAATGTTTGTTGGACCATGTACAGACCCTTAATACGGGATGAGAAGGATTGAATGAAATACTTTGCATGACCTAGAAGCTTGTTAAACTTTTTTTTGTTTTTGTCTCTTGCAGAAATAGAAAACTCTCCATCTGGATAAGATCACTGGTAAACACTAATTCGGCAAATGGGAGGTGGCTGTCTCTGTGCAAATGGACTGGCTCAATAAGGCATTGAGTGTCAGGGTGCAGACTTCTTTGCAAAATTGGAATGGGGTCTCAGTAGCTAATTTTAGATAGTGTGCTATTGAACATCACAAGAATAGTGCTAGGCACAGAGAACAACAGGTGGAGAAGTTGAGGATGGTAAGTATACTGGCACATACAGGAAAGACCCATCAGTCCAAACCCCAGATCCCTAATGGTTAATAATATGTTACACTTGTAGGAAGGAAGGGCATTTTGCCAGAGATTGTAGGAGTAGTAGGACACATAGTCAATATAAATCCCCTAGACAGAAAACACAAGCCACATTATTAAACACATAGACGGGACCAAGGGACATATAGTAAGAAATCATAAGCCATATAGAAAACAGAGATTCGGCTAATGGGAAGAACAAAATAAATGCAACATTACCCTTTGACAAAATTTGAAGACTAATGTTACATTTCACTGTTCTTGATGCATGTCCATCACAGGTAGAGAAAATTAACTCACAGATACCGGGTTCCCTATGAATTTAGGATGGACAGGACACTGGATTGATGGCTGGGATAGTCCCAATCCAGTTGTCAAATTTTAATAAAATCTTCTTCACCTCTACAAACTCATCTGTCACCAACCTCTATTCTGTTTCTCTACAGTTTTCCTCTTCATCTTTTGCGTTCACACAGGGTGGTACAATACATGGACCCAAGTACAGTTCAAACTCCACATGCCTAGGTCCTTCAGAGTTCTGCCCGAACCCAGTATATCTCAACAGCACGATGACACAAGTATTACTGCAGTGTGCCTTGTCATGCACAAAGGGTGGATAATGGGAATACTGGTGAAGGGAAATTTTGTATAGACAATGATATGCCTGTAGGTGAATAGCAAACCTGACATTTTCTTTTTCATTTTCTTCTTCTTTCTCTTCTATAGAGATGTTTGGTTTTTTTTTTGAGTTATGCTCATGGTACTCTACATTGCAAACACACAATATTTAAATTAAGATACAAAAAAATTGTGTTCCCTGCAGGAAGAGGCTGTCTGGAGGACAAAGGGGTATGGCCAGGAGTCCTCAGGACTGTGGGCAGGAGGACACGGTAAGCCAGTAGCCCCCAGAGCATACCTTCCAAGTCTAGCTGAGGTGGCACACGGTCTGACTCATCTAGGCAAAGAGGGTAGGTGCAGGCTGATGAGAGCCTACTGGTGTGCGCCAGTATTCTATTCTCATGCAGGTAAAGAGAGCAATGACCTGTCTTGCTTGCTTGAGGAAGAATATTGGTAAAGCAATACCAACAGAGCCATCCCATATCCCTCCTGCAGACAAATCTTTTCAGGAAATACAAATCGATTTCCTACAGTTAACACCCTTTAGAAATTATTGTTATGTATTGGTGTGCACTGATGTTTTCTCAAACTGGGTAGAGGAATTTCCTGCCGCCACGGATGCTGCTGTGTTTACCACAAAGAAAAATTGCGCATAAATTTGTGTGTAGATAATGGTACCCCTAGAAGTAGGAGCAAAGCTTGAAATTGTACTATTGTGATCATAGATACTGCCACTAGTATTATGTAGCTTCGGAACCACTCCCAGATCTTCACTCAACGAATCACCCTCTTCGAAATTTGTTTTGGTTTTGGTATCTGTGTCTTTTTGGTATTTATTGAAAAAGAACCTCATGTCATGATTGATCCACACAATGATCAGAAATACACCAATGGGGTACCTTGTTGAGATGAGCCAGCATTTGAGAACTTGACAAAAGAACTTGAAGCTGTTGATTGCTGGTATGCCAAATGCTAACTGTCTTGATTATGAACCAAGAGACTGTGTGATTGTCCTTACGCTCAGGTTGCCTAATAGACAGGTGGGAAGGACCATACCAAGTTTTGTTGACAGCACTAAAGGTCACCGAAAGAGAGATTTGGGTCCACTCGTCCACTGCAAGAAGGTCGCTGACCCGGAGAGAACTCGTGAAAAAGTAGTTTATTGCTCACATTCATCGAGTTTGTGAACTGTGTGTTCGAAGTGAACTGTGTGTTCAAAGAACAAGGTGGAGAGCAAAGTGAACTGTGTGTTCCAAGTGAACTGTGTATTCAAAGAGCAAGGCAAAGAGATCGCAAAAGTATCACCAGAGACTCTGTTCCGTGAAGACTGAGAGGCGGCACTGTTGAACACTACCTAAGCGTACTAAATGACTGCAGAAAGACCAGTCATTGTAATTGATTTGTTATGAACAAGAGTTGTTTTGTTCTATTTCTCTTTTCTCTCTTTCCCGCTGACAAACATTTTCTTTCAGGATATTCTATTTTTGCGAGGTTTTTTTTATGAAGAGTCGAGTGTGGGACTGGAACTGGTTCTGTAGGAAGGAGTGATCTCCTTATAGGATCCCAGGATTAGCCAATCAGTTTGTTAAAATCAGAAAAAAAATCAAAGGTCTAGTAGTTATGGAGTTCAGAGGTAATCAGGAAAAATCAGAAAATGGCTATTCACACATTGCAGATAAAGAGCTCATTAATATATGTCGAAGAAAGGTTTATGAGTGGCTCTCCCCGAACTCCGAAGGTTTATGTTATTTAGGAAGAACACTACTTATAACCCTTGTTCAATGATTAAACAGATTTAGCATACGTTCCGGAAATGGAAACAATGTTCAGAAAATGATAGGAATATGTAGATCATGAAAATTTTATATGTCACTGTCACGATTTGTTTGTGTCTTCTTCATCTACCCAGCAGAACCTCAATCGACTCCAAACATCAGTGTACAAAGATGTAGGTACATGTATGTGTGAAATGTTCGTCGCAGATCAGACATTATAGGCCAAAGCACTGTCCCAGCATACTCTATAGGTTGAATGTTGTCCCACACCCAACCAGTGGTCCCGTGACCGCCAAGAGCATATAGAGGATGTCTCGTCCTCCTCCATGTCTTCCCCAAATATAGTAAAGTGTCTGATTTGCGAAATGCATACATACTTGTGTCTAGGTCACCGATTATTGTATGAAATATTTTTTTCTTATGTTAATAATTGATGGCAGTTATTGTTTACTGCCAAAGGGTGGACTGTCGAAGTCAAAATATTACATAAAGAGAACATACAAACTACACACATCATAAGTCGCAATACTTGCAAATACGCGCAGCGAGCACAGCCATATATGGTAACACACGCATTTACACGGACATGCCACAGAGATGGATTCTACACTTATTTCATGCAGTACATAATTGTGGTGGTATCAAGCGCCAGACATCATGATGAATTAAAATTATATATATTGAAGTAATGTCATGTATGTGTATTATTTGAACGAAACCAGATAGACCGGTCATGTTTACTATTGAAGCAAACAGATTGATGTGTAGATTCATTTGATGCTTGTTGTGAACATTGCAGCGAATAGTTATGATTACATGTATAAAAGCTAAAATCACTTTTATTAGAACAATAGATATTCCAAACAGGTAGAGGACAGGAAACTCAGGCCAGCCCTTTGGACGTCCCCAAGGCTGAACCTGTTCAGCATATACAAAGAAACTAGTGACTCATCATGAATGAGAGAGAGTCCCCTCCCCCAAACTAGATAACACATTGCTGATCAAACAGGAAGGTATTTCCTGTTTTTGGTCTCAGAGTTGCTGTAAAGTCTGAGACGATGATCGAGTTATTGCCATCTCAGTTCCTGTTTTGGTCTCAGCGTAAGATGGAGTCCCGGCATGATTTTAGAGAAAGAGAGAGACATAAGCATTGAGGGAATGGTATTGTATCGCTGGCCTGTAACTGAAACTATGGCATGTAACTATATGTATTAACTGCTTACTGTGTGAGTTGTAATCATGTAACTATAGGTATACTGTACTTTGTAATATATATTGAATCCATATCCTTTTAATAACAAATATATACATCAATGAGCTTTGGAACTCAGATAATGTGTGGGTGTATTATTTTCTCTTATGGGATGCAGTGTTTTGCGATGTGTAGCGCACATTCATGGGATATGGTAAAAAGAGCTGCAGGTATTTACAATATAATTAGAGCGGGCATTTTAAATATTTGTGAGAAATCAATTTGGCATTCACAGATCAAATACTGTGTGGAACTAAAAATAAGATTTTACTTACCGGTAAATCTATTTCTCGTAGTCCGTAGTGGATTCTGGGGACTCCGTAAGGACCATGGGGAATAGACGGGCTCCGCAGGAGACATGGGCATGTTAAGAAAGAATTTAGATTCTGGTGTGCTTTGGTTCCTCCCTCTATGTCCCTCCTCCAGACCTCAGTTAGAGAAACTGTCCCCGGAAGAGCTGACAGTACAAGGAAAGGATTTTGGGAATCCAGGGTAAGACTCATACCAGCCACACCAATCACACCGTATAACTTGTGACAACTTTACCCAGTTAACAGTATGAACAATCACAGAGCATTAGATAAACTCTGATGCAACTATAACATAACCCATATTTAAGCAATAACTATATACAAGCATTGTAGAAGAAGTCCGCACTTGGGACGGGCGCCCAGCATCCACTACGGACTACGAGAAATAGATTTACCGGTAAGTAAAATCTTATTTTCTCTAACGTCCTAGTGGATGCTGGGGACTCCGTAAGGACCATAAGGATTATACCAAAGCTCCCAAACGGGCGGGAGAGTGCGGATGACTCTGCAGCACCGAATGAGCAAACACAAGGTCCTCATCAGCCAGGGTATCAAACTTGTAGAACCTTGCTAAGGTGTTTGAACCTGACCAAGTAGCCGCTCGGCAAAGCTGTAATGCCGAGACCCCTCGGGCAGCCGCCCAAGAAGAGCCCACCTTCCTTGTGGAATGGGCCTTAACTGATTTAGGCAGCGGCAACCCAGCCGCAGAATGAGCCTGCTGAATCGTGTTACAGATCCAGCGAGCAATAGTTTGCTTTGAAGCAGGCACCCCAAGCTTGTTGGAAGCATACAGGATAAACAAAGATTCTGTTTTCCTGACCTTAGCCGTTCTGGCTACATAAACCTTCAAAGCCCCGACCACATCCAGTGACTCGGAATCCTCCAAGTCAGTAGTAGCCACAGGCATCACAATAGGTCGGTTTATATGAAAAGATGAAACCACTTTCGGCAGAAATTGTGGGCGGGTCCGCAATTCTGCTCTATCCGCATGGAAAACCAGATAAGGGCTTTTATGTGACAAAGCCGCCAATTCTGACACACGCCTAGCCGAAGCCAAGGCTAATAGCATGACCACCTTCCACGTGAGATAATTTACTTCCACCGTTTTGAGTGGTTCAAACCAGTGTGATTTCAGGAAACTCAACACCACTTTAAGATCCCAAGGTGCCACTGGAGGCACAAAAGGGGGCTGAATCTGCAGCACTCCCTTTACAAACGTCTGAACTTCAGGCAGAGAAGCCAGTTCTTTTTGAAAGATAATGGATAAGGCCGAAATCTGAACCTTATTGGAACCCAATTTAAGGCCCAAAGTCACTCCCGACTGTAGGAAGTGAAGGAAACGGCCCAGCTGGAATTCCTCCATAGTGGCATTCCTGGCCTCACACCAAGCCACATATTTTCGCCATATATGGTGATAATGTTGAGCCGTCACATCCTTCCTAGCCTCTATCAGCGTAGGAATGACCTCATCCGGAATGCCTTTTTCTGCTAGGATCCGGCGTTCAACCGCCATGCCGTCAAACGCAGCCGAGGTAAGTCTTGGAACAGACAGGGCCCCTGTTGCACAAGTCCTGTCTTAGAGGCAGAGGCCACGGGTTCTCTGTGAGCATTTTGGGTCCTCTGTGAGTATTTCTTGCAGATCTAGATACCAAGTCCTTCTTGGCCAATCCGGAACTCCTCTTTTTCTTATGATTCTCAGCACCTTGGGTATGAGAGGAAGAGGAGGAAATACCTAGAATGACTGGAACAACCACGGTGTCACCAGTGCGTCCACAGCTATCGCCTGAGGGTCTCTTGACCTGGCGCAATTTCTATGCCGCTTTTTGTTGAGGCGGGATGCCATCATGTCCACCTGTGGCAATTCCCACCGACTTGCAATCTGCGTGAAGACTTCTTGATGAAGTCCCCACTCTCCCGGGTGGAGGTCGTGCCTGCTGAGGAAGTCTGCTTCCCAGTTGTCCACTCCCGGAATGAACACTGCTGACAGTGCGCTTACGTGATTCTCCGCCCAGCGAAGAATTCTGGTGGCTTCTACCATCGCCACCCTGCTCCTTGTGCCGCCTTGGCGGTTTACATGAGCCACTGCGGTGATGTTGTCTGACTGAATCAGAACCGGTTGGTCGTGAAGCAGGGACTCCTCTTGACGTAGGGCGTTGTATATGGCCCTTAGTTCCAGGATGTTGTTGGAAATTTCTTCCCTGTGTGACTGCCCCCCCCCCTCGGAGGCTTGCATCCGTGGTCACCAGGACCCAGTCCTGAATGCCGAATCTGCGACCTTCGAGAAGGTGAGCACTCTGCAGCCACCACAGGAGAGACACCCTGGCCCTGGGGGACAGGGTGATTAACCGATGCATCTAAAGATGTGATCCGGACCACTTTTTCAGTAAGTCCCATTGGAAGGTCCTCGCATGGAACCAGCCGAAGGGAATGGCCTCGTATGAAGCCACCATCCTTCCCAGGACTCGAGTGCAGTGATGCACTGACACCTGTTTTGGTTTTAATAGATTCCTGACCAGTGTAATGAGCTCCTAAGCTCTCTCTATCGGGAGATAAACCCTTTTCTGGTCTGTGTCTAGGATCATGCCTCGGAGAGGTAGATGAGCTGTAGGAACCAACTGCGACTTTGGAATATATAGAATCCAGCCGTGTTGCCGTTACACTTCCAGAGAAAGTGATACGCTGTTCAGCAACTGCTCTCTTGATCGCGCTTTTATGAGGAGATCGTCCAAGTACAGTACGTGATAATAGTGACACCTTGCTTCCGCAGGAGCACCATCATTTCCGCCATTACCTTGGTGAATATTCTCGGGGCCGTGAAGAGCCCAAACTGCAACGTCTGAAATTGGTAATGACAATCCCGTACCGCAATTCTGAGGTACGCCTGATGAGGTGGATAAATGGGGACATGAAGGTATGTATCCATAAAATCACCATAAAATCTCCCCCTTTCAGGCTTGCAATGACCGCTCTTAGCGATTCCATCTTGAACTTGAACCTTTTCAGGTATATGTTCAGGGATTTTAAATTCAATATGGGTCTTACCGAACCGTCTGGTTTCGGGACTACAACATGGTCGAATAATAACCCCCTCCTTGTTGAAGGAGGGGAACCTTGACCACCACCTGTTGAAGATACAATTTGTGAATTGCAGTTAACACTGTTTCCCTCTAGTGGGGGGAAGCCGGCAGGGCCGTCGGTGAGGGGGCATCTCCTCAAAGTCCAGCTTGTATCCCTGAGACACAATATCTATTGCCCAGGGATCTAACAGGGAGTGAACCCACTTGTGGCTGAACTTACGAAGGCGTGCCCCCACCTGGCCTAGCTCCGCCTGTGGAGCCCCAGCGACATGTGGTGGATTTTGTAGAGGCCGGGGAGGACTTCTGTTCCTGGGAACTAGCTGTGTTGTGCAGCTTCTTTCCTCTGCCCCCGCCTCTGGCAAGAAAGGACGCACCTCGGACTTTCTTGTTTCTTTGTTCGAAAGGCTGCATTTGATAATGTTGTGCTTTCCTAGGCTGTGCAGGAATATAAGGCAAAATATCAGAATTACCAGCTATAGCTGTGGAGACCAGGTCCGAGAACCCTTCTCCACACAATCCTCAGCCTTCCATATGCCTCTTAAGTCGGCATCATCTGTCCATTGCATATTCTACAGGACACGTCAAGCAGAAATCGACATAGCTTTGACTCTAGAACCCAGTAGACTCATGTCTCTTTGGGCATGTTTTATATATATATATATATATATATATATCTCTTTTAAGACAGCATCTTTAATATATATATCTCTATATATACATATATATATATACATACTAGGGTCTCAATCTCTGCTGATAAGGTACCTGTCCACGCTGCCACAGCGCTGTAAACCCATGCCGACACAATCGCCGGTCTGAGTAGTGTACCAGAATGTTCACGCTATCTGCAGGATCCCTGAGAATAGCTGTTACGTCAGGGTTACCTTTTGGGCAAACGTGACACCCTAGGGGATGATTCCCATCGTATCCTGGCCCTAGTGGGGAAAGGATACTCCCTTAGAATCCTTTGTGGGAAACTGCAGTCTCTTGTCTGGAGATTCCCGCCCTTTTTCATCATGAGAGGAGGGAAATTTACCTCAGCTTTCTTCCCCTTAAACATGTGTACCCTTGTGTCAGGGACAGATGAGTCATCAGTGATATGCAAATCATCTTTTATTACAATAATCATATATTGAATACTTTTCTGCCATTTTGGCTGTAACTGTGCATTATCGTAGTCGACACTGGAGTCAGACTCCGTGTCGATATCAGTGTCTATTATTTTGGATAGTGAGCATTGAGAGACTCTGAAGGTCTCTGCGACATAGGGACAGACATGTGTAGATTCCCTGTCTGTTCTCTAATCTTTTGTGCAATAAATTCACCTTAGCACTTAATTACACATATCCAAACAGGTGTCGGCGTTGTCGACGGAGACACCCTCTCACACACATATTTGCTCCATCTCCTCCTTAGGGGAGCCTTTTACCTCAGACATGTCGACACACACGTACCGACACACCACACACTCAGGGAATGCTCATCTGAAGACAATACCCCCATAAGGCCCTTTGGAGAGACAGAGAGAGAGTATGCCAGCACACACCCCAGCGCTGTTAACCCAGGAATAACACAGTAACTTAATGTTAACCCAGTAGCTACTGTTTATATTGATTTTTGCGCCTAATTATGTGCCCCCCCTCTCTTTTTACCCTCTTCTGCCGTGTAACTGCAGGGGAGAGGCTGGGGAGCTTCCTCTCAGCGGTGCTGTGGAGAAAAAACATGGCGCTGGTGAGTGCTGATGAAGAAGCCCCGCCCCCTCGACGGCGGGCTTCTGTCCCGCTTTCATGTACAATATTTGGCGGGGGCTCATACATATATACAGTGCCCAACTGTATATTATGCAAACTTTTGCCAAAGAGGTCTCTAATTGCTGCCCAGGACACCCCCTCCCCCTGCGCCCTTACAGTGACCGGAGTATGTGGGTGTAGTGTGGGAGCAATGGCGCACAGCTGCAGTGCTGTGCGCTACCTCAGTGAAGACTGGAGTCTTCTGCCGCCGATTTCGAAGTCTTCTTGCTTCTTTCACCCGGCTTCTGTCTTCCGGCTTTGCAAGGGGGACGGCGGCGCGGCTCCGGGATCGGACGACAAAGGGTGAGATCCTGTGTACGATCCCTCTGGAGCTAATGGTGTCCAGTAGCCTAAGAAGCAGGACCTATCTGCAGAGAGTAGGGCTGCTTCTCTCCCCTTAGTCCCACGATGCAGGGAGTCTGTTGCCAGCAGAGCTCCCTGAAAATAAAAAAACCTAACAAAATACTTTCTTATAGCAAGCTCAGGAGAGCTCACTAAACAGCACCCAGCTCGTCCGGGCACAGATTCAAACTGAGGTCTGAAGGAGGGACATAGAGGAAGGAGCCAGAGCACACCAGAATCTAAATTCTTTCTTAAAGTGCCCATGTCTCCTGCGTAGCCTGTCTATTCCCCATGGTCCTTACGGAGTCCCCAGCATCCACTAGGACGTTAGAGAAAATGTAATATTAAACTAATGACAAATTCTTCCCAGTTGAATTTCTAAAGTTAAAAATGTATCCTCTTTATAAGGAGCCATTCTTAGAAAGTAATAAATAAATATAAAAGAAATGACAAGTAAATCCAACACCAGGTAATAGTACTGTGCCATTTAATTAATCCAATTACTGCAAGAAGAAAGACTGAAAAATTTGTAGGAAGTTTCTTTGAACTATTGTGTCCATTGCGCCTGTGTCCGAAATGCTTTATCTGAAGCTACAGTATGCCACCTACTTCTTTAACTGCAAATCTAATTAGTGTTAGTTGGTCTGTTCTATTTAAATTACAAAAGGAATAGATGACATAAAAAATAAAAAAAAATACCAGGGAAAACTGATTTTTATGTTTATTTTTTAATCTCCTACATGGATAGTGAACAGAGATTTCTTTGAAAAACGCATAATATTTAATTACATAGAACTTTCCTTATGTAATTGTCTGTATCCTGTAGGTCTCTTATTAAAGCACATTTCAAACATACCATCTTATTTGTAGTTTTATCAGCCAAAACCTATTGGGTAGTTGAAATATATATAATTATAATTGAAGGGCAAGCTAGGTAACTCCAGCTGAGCATAATAAAACCCTTAGGTGGGTCTGGCATAGGTCATATACCTCCCTTTTTTAAGAACGTGTGGGTGCTGTTTAAATTATAGTGTGTCACAATTTGATTGATGAGTCTTGTAACCATTTAGGTGGAGGGGGTGTGTTTGTTTATATTTATAATCAGTTACTTGTTACAGCTATAACTCCCAATCCCACCTGCCTTCCTGTTTTTTTGTTTCTTGTTGTTTTGTTTTTGTGTTTTGCATGGTAGTAATAGAACGGCTGCATGTTTTTTGTATTACAGTATTATTAAGTTAGTGAGCGAGCTTTCCTATGATTTATGATGGATAATCCAACGTCCCTTCCAAGAATTTTACACAAGCCCATTCTGGCATGTTAAGTGATTTACAGATGGAATTGCGCTCATCTGAGGCGGGTCCATCGCAGGCGTGCACTCCCATTCTGAGCGTTTCTGTCCAGGCACGTGGACGGAGAGTTGGAGACGCTCTCCATTCAAGTGAATGGGGCGTGTCTCCGTTGTGGGCGCGCGCCCAGCCAGACGGAGACGCTCTCAGCGAAAGGCTCAAAGACAGAACCACGACTAGAGTAGCTCCATCTGTAGGAGACTTTAACACCAATGTTTGGTTTTGTTTGAATTGTGTTGTGTTTTGTTACATTGTTTGTCATCCATTTTTGGTTCTTCACCATACTGACATGAATCATTAATCTGAAAATGATAAAAAAAGAATTGAATTTGATTGGTTTTAAATAACTCTGACCTAACTTGTAAACGCCAACTAATGTGTATGTGTCGTTATTTTAGTTAAAAAATGTTTTCATTAAATGGTGAAGACATATCCTAAGGAGGTAACAGGTAGGGAGTTCATTGTTTTATCTGTATAGTGTCTTCTTAGACTCATAGATGTGCTACCATGCACCACAGTTGCTGACTTTCTAATGGTTAGCTCTGGAAGAACCTGGGCAGAAGGTCCAGATGGGAGAGGTCAGAGAAAACAAGAAATGCATCATCGCTGTCCATCCACCATGCAGGGCCATCTTAACAGCAGTGAAGGCCCCTGGGCAAAGCAGTGCACTGGGGCCCCTACCATTCTTCCAGTGGTAGGGGTGGGGAGTGCTACTAGCAGCAGCTTTAATGTCCCGCAGGTGGTAGGTGGTGTTCTATATTGCACTCAGCATGTAGGACCTGGAGCAGTAATTTTGGGCAGCGGTTAAAATTAGAGATGAGCGCCTGAAATTTTTCGGGTTTTGTGTTTTGGTTTTGGGTTCGGTTCCGCGGCCGTGTTTTGGGTTCGAACGCGTTTTGGCAAAACCTCACCGAATTTTTTTTGTCGGATTCGGGTGTGTTTTGGATTCGGGTGTTTTTTTCAAAAAACACTAAAAAACAGCTTAAATCATAGAATTTGGGGGTCATTTTGATCCCAAAGTATTATTAACCTCAAAAACCATAATTTACACTCATTTTCAGTCTATTCTGAATACCTCACACCTCACAATATTATTTTTAGTCCTAAAATTTGCACCGAGGTCGCTGTGTGAGTAAGATAAGCGACCCTAGTGGCCGACACAAACACCGGGCCCATCTAGGAGTGGCACTGCAGTGTCACGCAGGATGTCCCTTCCAAAAAACCCTCCCCAAACAGCACATGACGCAAAGAAAAAAAGAGGCGCAATGAGGTAGCTGTGTGAGTAAGATTAGCGACCCTAGTGGCCGACACAAACACCGGGCCCATCTAGGAGTGGCACTGCAGTGTCACGCAGGATGGCCCTTCCAAAAAACCCTCCCCAAACAGCACATGACGCAAAGAAAAAAAGAGGCGCAATGAGGTAGCTGTGTGAGTAAGATTAGCGACCCTAGTAGCCGACACAAACACCGGGCCCATCTAGGAGTGGCACTGCAGTGTCACGCAGGATGTCCCTTCCAAAAAACCCTCCCCAAACAGCACATGACGCAAAGAAAAAAAGAGGCGCAATGAGGTAGCTGTGTGAGTAAGATTAGCGACCCTAGTGGCCGACACAAACACCGGGCCCATCTAGGAGTGGCACTGCAGTGTCACGCAGGATGTCCCTTCCAAAAAACCCTCCCCAATCAGCACATGATGCAAAGAAAAAGAAAAGAAAAAAGAGGTGCAAGATGGAATTGTCCTTGGGCCCTCCCACCCACCCTTATGTTGTATAAACAAAACAGGACATGCACACTTTAACCAACCCATCATTTCAGTGACAGGGTCTGCCACACGACTGTGACTGATATGACGGGTTGGTTTGGACCCCCCCCAAAAAAGAAGCAATTAATCTCTCCTTGCACAAACTGGCTCTACAGAGGCAAGATGTCCACCTCATCTTCACCCTCCGATATATCACCGTGTACATCCCCCTCCTCACAGATTATCAATTCGTCCCCACTGGAATCCACCATCTCAGCTCCCTGTGTACTTTGTGGAGGCAATTGCTGCTGGTCAATGTCTCCGCGGAGGAATTGATTATAATTCATTTTAATGAACATCATCTTCTCCACATTTTCTGGATGTAACCTCGTACGCCGATTGCTGACAAGGTGAGCGGCGGCACTAAACACTCTTTCGGAGTACACACTTGTGGGAGGGCAACTTAGGTAGAATAAAGCCAGTTTGTGCAAGGGCCTCCAAATTGCCTCTTTTTCCTGCCAGTATAAGTACGGACTGTGTGACGTGCCTACTTGGATGCGGTCACTCATATAATCCTCCACCATTCTATCAATGTTGAGAGAATCATATGCAGTGACAGTAGACGACATGTCCGTAATCGTTGTCAGGTCCTTCAGTCCGGACCAGATGTCAGCATCAGCAGTCGCTCCAGACTGCCCTGCATCACCGCCAGCGGGTGGGCTCGGAATTCTGAGCCTTTTCCTCGCACCCCCAGTTGCGGGAGAATGTGAAGGAGGAGATGTTGACAGGTCGCGTTCCGCTTGACTTGACAATTTTGTCACCAGCAGGTCTTTCAACCCCAGCAGACCTGTGTCTGCCGGAAAGAGAGATCCAAGGTAGGCTTTAAATCTAGGATCGAGCACGGTGGCCAAAATGTAGTGCTCTGATTTCAACAGATTGACCACCCGTGAATCCTTGTTAAGCGAATTAAGGGCTGCATCCACAAGTCCCACATGCCTAGCGGAATCGCTCCCTTTTAGCTCCTTCTTCAATGCCTCCAGCTTCTTCTGCAAAAGCCTGATGAGGGGAATGACCTGACTCAGGCTGGCAGTGTCTGAACTGACTTCACGTGTGGCAAGTTCAAAGGGCATCAGAACCTTGCACAACGTTGAAATCATTCTCCACTGCACTTGAGACAGGTGCATTCCACCTCCTATATCGTGCTCAATTGTATAGGCTTGAATGGCCTTTTGCTGCTCCTCCAACCTCTGAAGCATATAGAGGGTTGAATTCCACCTCGTTACCACTTCTTGCTTCAGATGATGGCAGGGCAGGTTCAGTAGTTTTTGGTGGTGCTCCAGTCTTCTGTACGTGGTGCCTGTACGCCGAAAGTGTCCCGCAATTTTTCTGGCCACCGACAGCATCTCTTGCACGCCCCTGTCGTTTTTTAAAAAATTCTGCACCACCAAATTCAAGGTATGTGCAAAACATGGGACGTGCTGGAATTTGCCCATATTTAATGCACACACAATATTGCTGGCGTTGTCCGATGCCACAAATCCACAGGAGAGTCCAATTGGGGTAAGCCATTCCGCGATGATCTTCCTCAGTTGCCGTAAGAGGTTTTCAGCTGTGTGCGTATTCTGGAAAGCGGTGATACAAAGCGTAGCCTGCCTAGGAAAGAGTTGGCGTTTGCGAGATGCTGCTACTGGTGCCGCCGCTGCTGTTCTTGCGGCGGGAGTCCCTACATCTACCCAGTGGGCTGTCACAGTCATATAGTCCTGACCCTGCCCTGCTCCACTTGTCCACATGTCCGTGGTTAAGTGGACATTGGGTACAACTGCATTTTTTAGGACACTGGTGAGTCTTTTTCTGACGTCCGTGTACATTCTCGGTATCGCCTGCCTAGAGAAGTGGAACCTAGATGGTATTTGGTAACGGGGGCACACTGCCTCAATAAATTGTCTAGTTCCCTGTGAACTAACGGCGGATACCGGACGCACGTCTAACACCAACATAGTTGTCAAGGACTCAGTTATCCGCTTTGCAGTAGGATGACTGCTGTGATATTTCATCTTCCTCGCAAAGGACTGTTGAACAGTCAATTGCTTACTGGAAGTAGTACAAGTGGGCTTACGACTTCCCCTCTGGGATGACCATCGACTCCCAGCGGCAACAACAGCAGCGCCAGCAGCAGTAGGCGTTACACGCAAGGATGCATCGGAGGAATCCCAGGCAGGAGAGGACTCGTCAGAATTGCCAGTGACATGGCCTGCAGGACTATTGGCATTCCTGGGGAAGGAGGAAATTGACACTGAGGGAGTTGGTGGGGTGGTTTGCGTGAGCTTGGTTACAAGAGGAAGGGATTTACTGGTCAGTGGACTGCTTCCGCTGTCACCCAAAGTTTTTGAACTTGTCACTGACTTATTATGAATGCGCTGCAGGTGACGTATAAGGGAGGATGTTCCGAGGTGGTTAACGTCCTTACCCCTACTTATTACAGCTTGACAAAGGGAACACACGGCTTGACACCTGTTGTCCGCATTTCTGGTGAAATACCTCCACACCGATGAGCTGATTTTTTTGGTATTTTCACCTGGCATGTCAACGGCCATATTCCTCCCACGGACAACAGGTGTCTCCCCAGGTGCCTGACTTAAACAAACCACCTCACCATCAGAATCCTCCTGGTCAATTTCCTCCCCAGCGCCAGCAACACCCATATCCTCCTCATCCTGGTGTACTTCAACACTGACATCTTCAATCTGACTATCAGGAACTGGACTGCGGGTGCTCCTTCCAGCACTTGCAGGGGGCGTGCAAATGGTGGAAGGCGCATGCTCTTCACGTCCAGTGTTGGGAAGGTCAGGCATCGCAACCGACACAATTGGACTCTCCTTGTGGATTTGGGATTTCGAAGAATGCACAGTTCTTTGCTGTGCTGCTTTTGCCAGCTTGAGTCTTTTCATTTTTCTAGCGAGAGGCTGAGTGCTTCCATCCTCATGTGAAGCTGAACCACTAGCCATGAACATAGGCCAGGGCCTCAGCCGTTCCTTGCCACTCCGTGTGGTAAATGGCATATTGGCAAGTTTACGCTTCTCCTCCGACAATTTTATTTTAGGTTTTGGAGTCCTTTTTTTACTGATATTTGGTGTTTTGGATTTGACATGCTCTGTACTATGACATTGGGCATCGGCCTTGGCAGACGACGTTGCTGGCATTTCATCGTCTCGGCCATGACTAGTGGCAGCAGCTTCAGCACGAGGTGGAAGTGGATCTTGATCTTTCCCTAATTTTGGAACCTCAACATTTTTGTTCTCCATATTTTAATAGGCACAACTAAAAGGCACCTCAGGTAAACAATGGAGATGGATGGATTGGATACTAGTATACAATTATGGACGGGCTGCCGAGTGCCGACACAGAGGTAGCCACAGCCGTGAACTACCGCACTGTACTGTGTCTGCTGCTAATATATAGACTGGTTGATAAAGAGATAGTATACTCGTAACTAGTATGTATGTATAAAGAAAGAAAAAAAAACCACGGTTAGGTGGTATATACAATTATGGACGGGCTGCCGAGTGCCGACACAGAGGTAGCCACAGCCGTGAACTACCGCACTGTACTGTGTCTGCTGCTAATATATAGACTGGTTGATAAAGAGATAGTATACTCGTAACTAGTATGTATGTATAAAGAAAGAAAAAAAAACCACGGTTAGGTGGTATATACAATTATGGACGGGCTGCCGAGTGCCGACACAGAGGTAGCCACAGCCGTGAACTACCGCACTGTACTGTGTCTGCTGCTAATATATAGACTGGTTGATAAAGAGATAGTATACTCGTAACTAGTATGTATGTATAAAGAAAGAAAAAAAAACCACGGTTAGGTGGTATATACAATTATGGACGGGCTGCCGAGTGCCGACACAGAGGTAGCCACAGCCGTGAACTACCGCACTGTACTGTGTCTGCTGCTAATATATAGACTGGTTGATAAAGAGATAGTATACTCGTAACTAGTATGTATGTATAAAGAAAGAAAAAAAAACCACGGTTAGGTGGTATATACAATTATGGACGGGCTGCCGAGTGCCGACACAGAGGTAGCCACAGCCGTGAACTACCGCACTGTACTGTGTCTGCTGCTAATATAGACTGGTTGATAAAGAGATAGTATACTCGTAACTAGTATGTATGTATAAAGAAAGAAAAAAAAACCACGGTTAGGTGGTATATACAATTATGGACGGGCTGCCGAGTGCCGACACAGAGGTAGCCACAGCCGTGAACTACCGCACTGTACTGTGTCTGCTGCTAATATAGACTGGTTGATAAAGAGATAGTATACTCGTAACTAGTATGTATGTATAAAGAAAGAAAAAAAAACCACGGTTAGGTGGTATATACAATTATGGACGGGCTGCCGAGTGCCGACACAGAGGTAGCCACAGCCGTGAACTACCGCACTGTACTGTGTCTGCTGCTAATATATAGACTGGTTGATAAAGAGATAGTATACTCGTAACTAGTATGTATGTATAAAGAAAGAAAAAAAAACCACGGTTAGGTGGTATATACAATTATGGACGGGCTGCCGAGTGCCGACACAGAGGTAGCCACTAGCCACAGCCGTGAACTACCGCACTGTACTGTGTCTGCTGCTAATATAGACTGGTTGATAAAGAGATAGTATACTCGTAACTAGTATGTATGTATAAAGAAAGAAAAAAAAACCACGGTTAGGTGGTATATACAATTATGGACGGGCTGCCGAGTGCCGACACAGAGGTAGCCACAGCCGTGAACTACCGCACTGTACTGTGTCTGCTGCTAATATAGACTGGTTGATAAAGAGATAGTATACTACTAATATTATATATACTGGTGGTCAGGTCACTGGTCACTAGTCACACTGGCAGTGGCACTCCTGCAGCAAAAGTGTGCACTGTTTAATTTTAATATAATATTATGTACTCCTGGCTCCTGCTATAACCTATAACTGGCACTGCAGTAGTGCTCCCCAGTCTCCCCCACAATTATAAGCTGTGTGTGCTGAGCAGTCAGACAGATATATAATATATATAGATGATGCAGCACACTGGCCTGAGCCTGAGCAGTGCACACAGATATGGTATGTGACTGACTGAGTCACTGTGTGTATCGCTTTTTTCAGGCAGAGAACGGATATATTAAATAAACTGCACTGTGTGTCTGGTGGTCACTCACTATATAATATATTATGTACTCCTGGCTCCTGCTATAACCTATAACTGGCACTGCAGTAGTGCTCCCCAGTCTCCCCCACAATTATAAGCTGTGTGAGCTGAGCAGTCAGACAGATATATATAATATTATATATAGATAATAGATGATGCAGCACACTGGCCTGAGCCTGAGCAGTGCACACAGATATGGTATGTGACTGAGTCACTGTGTGCTGTGTATCGCTTTTTTCAGGCAGAGAACGGATTATAAAGTAAACTGCACTGTCCTCACTAGTAAACTCTCTCCACTCAGTCTCTACACTTCTACAGTAACAGTGCTCCTCCTAGTCAGCTCCAGTAAATCTCTCTCAGTCTCTTATAATCTAAATGGAGAGGACGCCAGCCACGTCCTCTCCCTATCAATCTCAATGCACGTGTGAAAATGGTGGCGACGCGCGGCTCCTTATATAGAATCCGAGTCTCGCGATAGAATCCGAGCCTCGCGAGAATCCGACAGCGTCATGATGACGTTCGGGCGCGCTCGGGTTAACCGAGCAAGGCGGGAAGATCCGAGTCGCTCGGACCCGTGAAAAAAAACATGAAGTTCTGGCGGGTTCGGATTCAGAGAAACCGAACCCGCTCATCTCTAGTTAAAATACAGCTAGACAGGAACCCGGGGGTCACAGTGTTAACACCGGATTCCCAACAAGCTGTTAAATGCTGCCCTCTGAATACTGGTGACACAGGCTTTTCTCCCTCTGTGTGTGTCCACGACACCCATAGAGGGATAATATATCCTGTGGCGAGTGCAGCGAACCACCGTGACTGCAGCATGGTGAGCCTGTTGAGCCTGCAAGGGGCTTTCTAGTACTAACTCACCCATTCTGGTAGACATAATCCCATCCGCCGACAATTCATACTGAACCCGTAATTTCTGCTAATTACTCCTTTACTGCACAGATGGTGGGAGATGGGGCGGGAGGGAGAGCACTAAAATGTAGAAGGGGCATTCGGCTGAATGAAGGGGCCCCAGTACATGACTTCCAGGGTATTAGGGGGTGTTTAGTATGCAGGGGAGGGGTGGATAGTTTAGTGTGCTTCATATACATCACTTTATGGAGGGAGGGCAGCTTGCTTGACTGCAGATATCTCCAGTTCCTGAAAATACATTTCTTATGGGATAAAAAACTAGAGAGTCCCACCTTTCAGGAAGTACTGGGGATTTGGGGTTCAGGAGCCAGAGCAATCCACTGAAAGAAAATATAAAACAGCATACCAGGTGTGTGAAGCTGGCGCAGGGACCAGCTGCTGGAAGGCTGATATCTCTGGTTCTAAGCATATTATAGACAAGCTACCAGTGTCCACCAAAAGGGGAGAATCCCAGCTTTTGGAGTATACCAACAGAAATGTTCTAAGTCACACAAACCCCAAGATATCTGTCTGGGAAGAGAAATTAACAGGCTTGGATGAGGACCACTGCTTTGAAGTCAGATATCTCCGGTTCCCCAGGGCCAATTTTCAAAAACCTGGTAACCCTGGAAAAAGGGTACTCTCAGCTATTATTTTATTTATTTATTAACAGTTTCTTATGTAGCGCAGCAAATTCCATTGCGCTTTGCAATTTGAAATAACAATAACAAACTGGGTGATAACAGTCATAGAGGTAGGAAGGCCCTGCTCGCAAGCTTACAATCTATAGAATCTATAGAATCTAGCTATCAGCCTAGGGCCCTTAAAGCCCTGGGGCAAGTGCCCATTGAGCACATACGAAAAGATGGACCTGCCACCATGGTACAATGCTGTAATATTGAGGAAGCAGATATACACATGGAGCCACGCTAATCGTGGCTCCGTCTGTGCCTGTGGGCGCCGCCTAGGTGCACCCATCACAGTGACTGGGCCGCACGCGCGTCGGTGATGTGCATGCACCCAATTCACTACAATAGGGGTGTCTCTGTGCACTCCCATAGCGGAGCTAGGCACCGGATCACCTAATCTCGCCAGGAGTGCACGTCTGCGATGGAGCCGCACTATAGATGAGCGTGGCTCTATCTGTTCTCTCCAAGGAGTAAAAAAAAAACCTGAAATTAATTTCAAGACAATAGAGGAGTATGAACAATTTTGGGAATATATTATATCTATTTTAGACCAGTCTTGGTAATCTATACTGAAAACAAAAGGGGGAGGGGGAGTACTTTTCCCCCCTGGTATCCCCCAACAAATTAAATAGTACTGACAACTATTTGCAAATACATGGTCAGATTCTGGGCCCCTTGGTAGGCATGCTGGTTCCTGTAGTGCAATCTGGAGATCCAATGAGTGTCTCCTAGGTTAGCTAGCCCTCAAATTGGATGTATTTATGTATATGCCTTTATCATGAGTCTTTACAATGGACAATTACATGGCCCTAAGTGGTTACTGTTATCATGCAGTGTAGGGACTGCCAGTTATCAGAGAAGCCATGAAGAGGCACGGCAGCTTACCATGTATTTGCAAATGGATGCAGCAAATACCTCTGAATTTCTATTACCATATAGTTTTCTAGTATTGTTGCAAGTACTATTTAGTGTGCTGGGGGATACCAGGAGTGGAAAAGCCCCCACCTTTTTGTTTTCTGTTTGCCGTGACTCCTTCCTTTCTTGCACCTGATAAGCACTGCCATACTGATTGAGCAGCTTTCAATGTATTTGTAATCTCTCTATACTGTAGATGTGCAGTTACTGTGTTTTATTAACTGTCTTCCTGTTTACAGACATCTGCAGTGTCTGGGCTAAGTTTGAACGATTTCCTATGTTTGACCAACACTATAATTTAGCAATTTTAAAGTCTCTGCTGTTTAATTTTTTGACCTACATTCTCTACCTATTTATTGCTAGATTATCACATCTGTCACCTGGCTTTCTGTATGACTTATTATGAACATCTGGGGCTACAGGTATGTGCAATATTCCTAGAGGTATCCAAATACCAGTGAGCCTGCTCATTTGATTAGACATAAAATATGCATATATGTTAGAGGTATGCACATATGTGTTCTGAGTAGAAGCTTGTACACTTGGGATACAACTAAAGAAAATAAAAATAAAAGGAATCAGTATACCAAAGGAGCACTCAATCCATTGTTCACATTTAGCTTAAAATCAGTCTTTATTAGATATACTTAAAAATAGAGTGGTCAGGAATCATCCTACAAATGTCATTCTATTTATTGCTCACTTTTTACAAACAGTATTTAATTGCAGAGATATACCTTATAATAGGGATGGTATTAAATATCTACAGTATTATTATTGAATATATATATATATATATATATATATAAATAATATATCTGCAAGTAAATATTGTTTATAAAAAGTGAACAATAACAAGCATTATATTTGCAGGATAATTCCTGTTTAGAAATATATGTAATGAAGACTGAATTAATAATAAAAGTTAAGAAGGGATTAAATGCACCTATGGTACTGTGGGAGCTACAGTATTCAGAGATGGAAGCAGTGTTACGAAAATAGCAAACAGGCAATTTTTGGAACACTGCGCACATGCAGCGACCACAGTGCAGGGCTTTCATGATGTGAGGTCGGCGATGCGGCATTGGGGGGGAGTGGACCAGAAAATGCAGGCATGTCATGGCCATTTTGGGGCTGGACGATGATGTCACCTGCATTTCCTGTGATCGGAGCCATGAGTAGGCAGGGGTCAACCTCTTTTTGAGGTTTTTGTGATGCCATCACTATTCAATTGCGATTGCACATGCTGGGCAGCCTTGCCGTGTGCTTTGCAGCCCCCAGTATGCAGTTTTAGTGGTCAAAGATTTTGCTATTTTAGCAAAATCTGCGACCACTAAAATCGCATGCTGGGGGCCGCTCTGAACTCTGATTCACCCCCTGTATACTGATTTATTTCCTTTTCTTTCGTTTTGTGTATGTATTAAAATCAGTAGGTAGTATCTGCAGTTTAGATCAGGGTATAGACAACCTTTCCCTTTGTTAAGAATTCTTTGTAGATTCCAGCGGCAGCTCCTACCTTAGTAGAGGAGGGGGCTGCTGTTGGTTATACTGCTCCTCCCTTGACCCCGCTGCTGAGTCCCTTATCTCCACCACCGGCTGGGTCCCTTGTCTCCGTCACCGGCAGGGTCCAAGCATCTGTACAATGTAGTTTACAGAAGCCGGGACTGGCACATGCGCAATATTGGTGACAGTACTGCGCATGCGCAAACCCCCTGGCTTCCGTAGACTGCATTGGCTGCAGTCCGTAGAAGCTGGTTAAGGCTGTCAGATGGCAGAGAGTAGTTTATTACAGGAAGCCAACTCTCTGCCAATAGCAACCCGGTCTGGCAGTCCCAGAGGGAGGATGGGATCCGGTCTGAAGATCGACAGTGTCTAGGTCGACAATGTTTAGGTCGACCACTATAGGTCGACAGTCACTAGGTCAACAGGGTTTGAAAGTCGACAGGGTTTCTAGGTCGACATGTGCTAGGTCGACAGGTCAAAAGGTCGACATGAGTTTTTTTAAAAAAAAAAATCTTATTTTGAACTTTTTCATACTTAACGATCCACGCGTACCACAACTGGGAATAGTAACCTGTGCCGAGCGCAGCGAGGCACCCTGCCCGAAGCATGGCGAGCGAAGTGAGCCATGCGAGGGGACACAGTGCACTAATTGGGGTTCCCGGTCACTGTATGGAGAAAATGATACCAAAAAAAAACCATGAAAAACTAATGTTGACCTTTTGACCTGTCGACCTAGAACATGTCGACCTAGAAACCCTGTCGACCTTCAAACCCTGTCAACCTAGTGACTGTCGACCTATAGTGGTAGACCTAAACATTGTCGACCTAGACACTGTCGATCTAATGATCCACACCCGGGAGGATAAACCTCCCAATGGGACTGACTGTAATCTCTGTGACTGGCAAGTAGGACTTCCAATAGGAAGTCACTGCCAGTCTCACTGAAGCGAGTGCAGTCTCAAGGACTGCATCTGGTTTCACAGACTCTGTGCTGAAGTGGTGGACTTTACCTGGGGGGGCTGCAAACCTGCAGTCCATAGGCAAAATCCGCCCCTGGTAGATTCTCTTGACTAGTAATATATGCACAGAGCAACAATAAATAAGATTATGTAATATAATAGCCACAAATGTAAAAACATTTAGCAAAACATTCCATTCATTGTACAACAACAACAACAACAACAAAAAAAAAAAATATATATATATATATATATATATATATATATATATATATATAAGATCACAGTTTTGAAATGTACACTAGATCAATAAATTAGGGGATTATGTTGGAGACGAAAACTATGACAAACAGAATGAAGCATTCCCATCCCAGGGGGTTAATGTTTATAACAAATTAAATGAAAAACTTGTCCTCTGGAAGAGACACCATGTGTGATTACTGCTTTGAAGATAGGAAGAAACTGTTTCAATAACCATGCCATTTAAATCATACACAGTGGGTCATAGTAATGCAACAAGAAACAGCCAAGAGCAGGAAAAAAAGAAGAGTATAAATTATTTTATTTATTAACAGCTATTTATATAGCAAACACAGATTCCATAATGTTTAACATAGTACAGTATATTTGGCCATTCATATCAGTCCTTGCCCGAGTGGACCTTATAATCTACAGTTTGGGGGTCATTCTGACCCGTTCGCTCGCTGCTGTTTATCGCAGCCGAGCGAACGGTCTGAACTGTGCATGCCAGATGGCTGCCGCGACCACACCCCCGACAAGCCCCCGTTCGCGCATACCAGCCCATCGTTTTGGCTAGCATACCCCCGCAACGCTCCGTTTCCTCCCAGAAAATGGAGTGTTGCCGACCCGCGACCGCCTCTGCCTGATTGACAGGCAGAGGCGATCGCATTTTCAGCGGCCCCCACAGAAAATGCGGGCGCATGCGCAGTAGGGCCTGCTGCGCATGCGCCCACACCACCTCAGCAAAAATTCCATGCGAATCGCTACTTGCGATTCTTACTGAATTTGCCCCTTAGTGTACTTTGATATCACTAGTTACATGCAGGGGCTGGCTGGGAAGGGGGGGCAGGGTGCCATCTGTCCCCCCAGGCCAGTTCAATTTAAGTGTTCCAGGATTTCCTGTGAAAAGCTGGGCCGCTTACTTGTGTCTGCCCCCCAGGCCGAAAGTTGCCAGCCAGCCCCTGGTTACATGTACAGTATATGATACTGTATATACAGCATACTATATTGTGCCTGTTTCTCTGTATGTGTACATGCAGAGGCAGGGCCACCACTGGGGGGCCCATATGGCAGCAGTGTGTTTTGAAGCACACCTCAGGCTGCTATAGACGGACAGCGTCAGGGTCATTTTAAATGTGGAACCGGCCACAAGCCAATTGGAGCCGCAGCAGCAGCTCCCGATTGGCTGCCAATCCATGAGCTCCAAATGGCTTGCATCCAGCTTCAAATCTGAAATACCGCTGGCACTGTCTCTCTATGGCGGCATGCTCTGGAATCTTTCCTGCTGCTGCTGTGGTCGCAGCGCTCTATGGTCATGCCTAGGGGCACCACTTGATGTCCTGCGGCTTGTCCCGGGTCCAGCAACCAACACCCACAATGGTAATTTGCGGAGTCTGTAGTGAGAGCTAACGGTTATGGGTGAGGGGGTGGGAGGCCCTGCCTATTCTGGCAGCCCAAGGCCCTGTAGCCCTGTGTACAGGTCAGTGCCTTGCATTTCCCTAGGTACTGTAGGTTTCAGATATTGACATGCTTAGTGAATCAGCAGCGTGAGAAACACATTAGGGTAAAACTATTTTTTTAGTTATATCATTATTGTGATATTTATTAATATAATCATAATAATAATAATAATAATAATAATATTATTATTATTATTATTATTATTATTATTAGCATTATATTATTATTAAAAGGATATTATATTTTATTACACAAACATCTACAATCATATAATTGTTATTACAAATATATTTTACACATATCCTTCCCCCAAAAGGAAGTTTGCTGCTACGCAACAATACTAAACACTATGCAAACATGACACCAATATTATTTATTCAATATCTTTTTCCACTGTCTATTTTTCAGAATTAATTTACTTATAGAATATCAATGGAATGACCTCCTCCCCAATACAGAGTGTGCACAATTGTCAATGGTTCCGGGTATCCTTGCACCAGCTTTTCACTTATGGACCTTTCTTACTGTCAGTCATGGGGAGAGAGGGGTCCGGAACCATGTACAGGCCGGCCTGGGCTTATAGGTACTGGGGCTATTCCCAGTGGTGCCAAGAGAAGGGTACAAATTACCTGGGCCCATGTCTGATGGAGGGGACCAGTTGGGGCCCAGGTCCATGCCTCCTGTGATTAGGCAATGCCCCCTGAAAAGTATCTGGGCCCAGCCAGGCTCTCTACTGCCCTCGCAGGGAGGCATGCCATGCTATTTTGAGTGCGTGCTTCTCATTGCTAGATACACTCCCAAAAAGGTGTGGCCATGTCCCCAGTGTGCTGTGGTCACAGCCCCTCTAGGCGGGCAGAGGGCCCAGAAAGTTGTTGTACGGGGGCCCAGAATTTCTCTTGGCAGCCCTGGTTATTCCTGGTGTCTTGTCTTGTCCCTGAACCTAGATGCCATATGAAATGTCCTGCTGCTACCAGTATGGATCAGTCCACTGTCCTGACTGCCTTAGCTCCCTGTCTGTCACACTAGCAAAAAATGAGTGGAACTATCCATCACAGACAAGACTTTGTAGTGACAGCAGAGACATGCCCCGCTTCATGCTACATCCCCATTCTGCCCCTGTTGCAGAGTCCTGTGGAGGAGGGGTAAGAGCCTTGCACTGTCCTCGCAGATCTAGCTTCTGCTCTATGATGTGGGCAGTCTCTGCACCATGATATCATCAATGGGAATTCTCCAGTGTTATACATAGTGTTACTTGACACAAGGAACAGCAGAGATGGAAGCCTGAGGCCTCCTTTACCGGCCACTGCAGTAGGTAGGAACTTGTGGACTTTGGGCTTGGGATGCAATTGGCAAAGAAAGGTGTAGTAACATATGTGACATGAGGAGGAGGGCATATCACAGACATGGCATTCCCTGTCTCCCATTGTCAAATATATTACTGCACCATTTTGCCCTTGCAGCAAAGCACATTAAATTATTGAAACACCCCTATACAGTATCTAAGATTCAATGAGGGACTAATCTATAGGTAAATATGTAGAAAAGGTAATATTGTCCCAATATGATATGTTCTAAAAAGTGCAAGAAAAATATCAGTTTTAATCTAATCAATTGGCATGGACAACAACACTGTGTTTACGGAGTAATTTATACTAGAATACTATTAAGTAATGTCCCCAATGTTGTTCTATATTGTGTAATTTGGGCATCCTTCACTTTACAGTAAAGTCACAGAATGAAAACGAACCTCTAATCTAGCTTTTCCTGTCCAGTAACATTTCCAGAGTAGCAGACAATGTGCTGATGTGTCCATGCTGAGCTTAAACACTATTTGCAGCTACTGCGTCTGGTTTGCTGCGAATAGTGTGCCCGTGAATGTCCGCTGGCTCGTGCCTATGCACATCTGTACAATGTAAGGTTTAAATGAAATAACACCAGAATACAAACTATAGGGGGAGATGTTTCAAATCCCTGAGAGAGACAAAGTGGAGAAAGATAAAGTACACCAGTCGTCATCTTACAGTTACTTTACAGGTTGTGTTTGAAATACGACAGTTTAAAGCTGATAGGTTGGTATTTCAGTTCTCTCCATTTATTTCTTTCCAAGCTTTGAAAATCTCCCCTATAGTCTGATAAATAAATAAAAACTCAGCATGTCTGTTTCACAACCTAAAACCACATTGGGGGTAATTCCAAGTTGATCGCAGCAGGAATTTTGATAGCAGTTGGGCAAAACCATGTGCACTGCAGGTGGGGCAGATTTAACATGTGCAGAGAGAGTTAGATTTGGGTGTGGGGTGTTCAATCTGCAATCTAATTTGCAGTGTAAAAATAAAGCAGCAATTATTTACCCTGCACAGAAACAAAATAACCCACCCAAATCTAACTCTCTCTGCACATGTTATATCTGCCCCCCTGCAGTGCATATGGTTTTGCCCAACTGCTAAAAAATTTCCTGCTACGATCAACTTGGAATTACCCCCATTGTCGGGAATAAAGATTAACATTACAGTAGTTAAACTTTCAACAACTGAAGGGGCACCTGCATGTACAGCAGCACCTGTGTGGTTCATAGTGGGATACAAGTGTGACTGTTGCTCCTCCAATGGAGCTTTGATGCGCACACGCTGCTGCTGCAGAGTAAATTGGCTCTGTCCCAGAAGCCCTGCTAACCCCTGCAATAGAGGACAGGCCAGCTCCTGTCTTGTACCCTTCAGCCTGCACTGCATCAAGCTATGGTGCAACCACCACTTCTGCTGGTTTATGTAATAGGACCCGCCGGTAAATGCTGATTCTACATGCTACAGATAGCTAAATCACGGGGTAGCTTGAGCCCTGCCAATACATTGTGGGCTCTGGTCCCTGTAGACTAGCTGAGATTGCTATCTATATAATTCTGTAAATTGTGTGTATAATTTATCTATCTATCTATCTATCTATCTATCTATCTATCTATCTATCTATCTATCTATCTATCTATCCAAACACACCATATATATTTTCCCTTATTTTATAAAGGAGGGGGCACCAAGCTCCAACTTGCCTCCAGGCAACGGGGATGAACTTATGCCCCTGTCATGGGTAATAATATAATGTGCCTATTTTTAGGCTGTATATACACAGTAGTTTGTATACACTTGTAATATAGGCCCTCATTCCGAGTTGATCGCTCCCTAGCTACTTTTAGCAGCCATGCAAAGCATAGTCGCCGCCCACGGGGGAGTGTATTTTCGCTTTGCAGGGGTGCGAACGCCTGTGCAGCAGAGCGGCTACAAACACATTTTGTGCAGAACAATACCAGCCCTGCAGTTACTTATTCTGTGCGATGATTGCTGCGACGAATGAAACGGTAATGACGTCAGATACCCGCCCAGCAAACGCCCGGCCACGCCTGCATTTTTCCAAACACTCCCAGAAAACGATCAGTTGACACCCATACACGCCCTCTTCCTGTCAATCTCCTTGCGATCGGCTGTGCGACTGAAAGCGTCGCTAGAAACTGTGCAAAACCACAATGCTCTTTGTACCCGTACACCGCACGTGCACATTGCGGTGCATACGCATGCGCAGTTTTGCCATTTTTTTTAACTGATCGCTACGCAGCGACCAACGGCAGCAAGCGATCAACTCGGAATGAGTGCCATAGTCAGTCCAATTTGTGTTTGGGAAACGGAATTGAATAGGGATCCTTAAGCCACAGGACATGAAAAGTTTAAGGACCATAATTTTAAGAACATTAACATCTTAAAGTCTTGACACTCATTCAGAACAAATATGCAGTCATTTTTTTTTCCCCTTATGGTTTCTGTTAAAAAATAATAATATATAACCCTGTAAAGCTGTTTGAGCACATCTAGCTGTCTGCAGGATAGTATGCACCCTATATGACACCATACCATGGTTGTAAATAAACCCAAAATGAATGTAAAATGTAATTCTCAATGAAAATATGCATTGCTTGGTTATTATTGTTAGAAATAACATCATTAAATCAATATACTGTACTGTAAGTATGGAACAGGTTTATGATAAAATCTTCATACTGTACAATACTGTAAATAGAAATATAAAACTTCTAAAATGTATATAAAAAATAGTTTTAACACTTACGAACAGGGAGTGTCTGAAAAATTTCAATTTTGCTATATTCTCCTTGTCCTTTTCCATTTACAGCAGCAACCCTGACTTCGTATGTTGTATTGGCTTCTAAATTTCCAAGAACAACAATTGCTGCAAAAGAAAAAACAACAACTCCATTAAATTAAAAATAGCACTATATTTAAGCCATAAAAGTAAAAACAATTTGGAATTATCACATAAGAAATTACGTAAAATGTGCTATCCTATATATTCACAGCATTAAAACAATTGAAGAGGCAAGTGGGTAAAGATGTTATATAACAATTTATTTTTTATTTATTTTTATTTAAATGGATGAAGGTGTTATGACCTAGGTATCATAGTAATAGTGATATTTTAAATGTTATTACTCTATTTACTGATATATTTTGTGGATAAAAGTGCTATGTCCACTTCTTAAATCCTAATTATCTTTAACTGTAAATGTATCAGTTTCTTCTAAATGTAACATACAGTAACACCTTCATCCACTCATCTCTCCTGTTATAGGATTCTTCAGTCACCATGGGCCGGAAGTAATGACGTCCTAGTTGGCCGGAGATGCGGGTTCCCGGCTGACATCTTTTTAAAGTGGCAATTATTTACAAGACATGATTTTGACTTGTAAATGATTGCCACTTTGAAAAAAAGTCAGAGCTCGGCCGGGAACCCGCTCCTCTGGCCAACTCAGATATCATTACATCAAAACCCCAAAATATGTTTCTTCTAATTATTTTATTTCTATCCATAAGCACTGAAAAAAGCCTGAATTCTTTAAATAGAAATTCTGTTGAGTATAATAGCCTATTAATATAGATATTATTAATATGACAAGTAGAAAACAGGAGAGAGAACATTATATGCTTTGGAAGGCCTATAGAGATCTTCTTTGTACCTGTAAAACAGTTACAGGGTGAAATTTGAAATTCAACTCCAAATACCATAATTCAGCATACTGATATAACATATTCAAGAGTGTGATTTCAGCGCCAGGCTCTCATTTCATTTTACAATTAGCTACGGCATTTGGAATTCATATTTTGTACGATTTCTTAAGCGTGATGCACATAGAATCAGGAAAAGTGGTAAAATACATTTTTAATATAGCTTTACTCTATTGGTCTGCTAAGAAGCATGGAGAAGATCCATTTGCTAAGGGCACAACGTCTTTTATATACTGTTATACACTATCATTTTTTTAACTCTTCCTATCCAGTAACTTGTTTTCCTGCTATAACCAATACGCTCATTATACACCTATTAAACAGAATACATTTTGGGTTGTAATCCCCACATATCTCCATTCAATCACCATACACATCCTACTGTATCAGCATAAGATGCTTTGGCAACAGTTAGCAGATCAAGGAGATAGAGGAAAAGTGTTCCAGAGGAATAGTTAAAAGTCATTTTATCGTTATCAACAGCATTTTATGCTTTTGTGAAAAAAAGGGGGGGGATTTAAAATGTGCTAGTAGTTACAGAGTTAGCTGTGGGGGTGTTGCAAAATACAGATGGGTCCAGATACACTAAAGTTGTAGTCAAGCCAAATATCCCTTCTCAGCACGACAGGCCGCAGTTAAAAAAGAATGAAATGAGAGCACATTATAAATGCAAGAAATAACACTTGAAAAAAGATAGTTCAGTATGGAATGCAGAGCAAGAGAGACGATTTCCAAATGGTTGCAAGCAGAAAGTTAAATCCACACTCACTCATATATTCAAAAATCCATGGAGTGGCAACTTTATGGCTACAGAAGGTCATCTGTCCTATTGCTGGTACAGCACATGGGTTTTGGTGCAACAAGTTACATGATAAGTGATAGAAAATAGGATTTTAATACCTACCGGTAATTCTATTTCTCGTAGTCTGTAGTGGATACTGGGAATTGAAGATTACCATTGGTATAGATCGGATCCTTTGGCGCCTGGCACTTTAAGAAATTAATAGTGTGTGCTGCCTCCTCCCCTCTATGCCCCTCCTGCAGACTCAGTCTAGGAAAACTGTGCCCGTGGAGATGGACATACTTAGAGAGAAGGATATATAACACAAAACAGCGGTGAGGTAATGAAACAACACACAACAAAAACAAAGATAGCAGTGCTAACCAGAACAGAGGAAAGCAACGGTATCTAGAAGAAGGATAGCATTGCTAACCAAACATGGAACAGGGAAAGCAACAGCAAACCGAACCAAGAAAACTTACAACCAGGTAAGCAGGAAACAAAGTACTGAGGCGGGCACCCAGTATCCACTACGGACTATGAGAAACGGAATTACCGGTAGGTATTAAATTCCTATTTTCTCTAACGTCCTAGTGGATACTGGGAATTGAAGATTACCATGGGGATGTCCCAAAGCTCCCAGAATGGGTGGGAGAGTGCTGAGACCCCTGAAAAACCGCCTGACCAAACTGAAGGTCATCCTTGGCCAAGGTGTCGAACCTGTAGAACTTAACGAACGTGTTCGAATCACACCAAGTAGCTTGCCTGCAACAACTGTAAGGCTGAGACACACTGGGCAGCCACCCAGAAAGAACCCACTGACCTTGTGGAGTGGTCCTGAATAGAACTCGGCAGCAGCAGAGCTGCTGAAGTATAGGCTTGTTGAATAGTCAATTTGAGCCAATGAGCAATGGACTGCTTGGAGGCAGTGCGACCAATTTTTGTAGCATCATAAAGGACGAAAAGCATGTCAGACTTCCTGTGGCGAACAGTCCTTTTGATGTAAATCCTCAAAGCTCTCACTACATCCAGGGACTTTGGAGCAAAGGAAGTGTCGGATAATACTGGAACCATAATTGGTTGATTTACGTAAAAGGCCAACACTACTTTCGTCAAAAACTGTAAGCGAGTTCTGAGCTCCGCCCTATCCTCATGAAATATCAAGTACGGGCTCTTACAGGACAAGGCCCCCTATTCTGACACACATCGAGCAGAAGCCAAGGCCAGTTACATAACAGTCTTCCACGTTAGGTATTTTAAGTCTACCCTATGTAAGGATTCAAACCAATTCGACTGGAGAAAGGTCAAGACCACATTGAGGTTCCACGGAGCCATGGGAGGAACAAAGGGTGGTTGAATGTGCATCACCCCCTTTAGAAAGGTTTATACTTCAGGACGTACTGACAGTTGTTTCTGGAAGAAGATAAAGAGCCGAAATTTGAACATTGATGGAACCTAAAGGTAGGCCCTTATCCACGCCTGCTTGCAGGAACAGTAGAAAATGACCCAGACATAATTACACAGGGGAATATTTTCTACCCTCGCACCAAGAAACATATTTCTTCCAAATATGGTGGTAATGTTTGGATGTAACCACCTTACGGGCCTGGATCATAGTTGAAATAACCATAGATGGGAGACCCTTTCTGGTTAAAATCTCCCTCTCAACTTCCAAGCAGTCAAACGTAGCCACTGGAAGTCTGGACATACAAACGGTCCTTGTTGAATAAAGTCCTTGAGTAGCGGCAAAGGCCAAGGTTCCTCCAGAGACAAGGTCAGAAGGTCTGCATACCAAGCCTGTCGAGGCCAATATGGGGCAATAAGAATTGCCTGAACTCTTTCCTTTTTGAGTCTATTTAGAATTCTTGGAATGAGAGGAATTGGAGGAAACAGGTACACAAACTGGTAATTCCACTGTGATGCCATTGCGTGCTATTGCTATTGCGTGCGGGTCCCTCGCCCTGGAACAGTAACGATGGAGCTTCTTGTTGAGACGAGAAGCCATCAGATCTATTTGCAGACAGCCCCATTGGTGAATCAGTTTTTGAAACACCAGAGGTTGAAGGCCCCATTCCCCTGGATGTTGATCGTGCCTGTTTAGGAAGTCCTCTTCCCAGTTGTCCACTCCTGGAATGTAAATGGTTGAGATTGCCTTTGCATTAACTTCTGCCCAGAGGATTATCCTTGACATCTCTTGCATTGCGGTCCTGCTTCTTGTTCCTCCCTGTAGGTTTATGTATGCCACTGCCGTGGCATTCTCCAACCGCACCTGGATGGCCTGATTCCGAAGGAGGTATGAGGCTTGTAGGAGAGCAATGTAAATTTCTCTGAATTCCAGGATGTTGATTGGAAGTGCAGATTCCTGACACGACCATCTGTCCTGGAACTGCGATCCTTGGGTCATAGCCCCCCAACCCCGGAAGGCTGACATCCGAGTCCAAGACTGGGAATTGAAACTCTGACCCTCCACAAGATGGGAGACTTGTAGCCACCATAAGAGGGAAATCCTTGCTTTCAGCGACAGGGTTATATTCTGATGCATATTCAGGTGAGATCCCGACCATTTGTCCAACAGATCCAGTTGAATTGGTCATGCATGAAAACTGCCATACTGTATTGCTTCGTAGGAGGCCACCATCTTGCCCAGCAAGCGAATGCAAAGGTGGATTGAGATTCTGCATGGTTTTAGTACCGAATAGGACCATAGACTGAATAGTCAAGTCCTTGTCCATTGGAAGGTAAACCTTCTGAGACACCATATCCAGAATCATTCCCAAGAACTGAATTCTCTGCAAAAGTACCAGGTGAGATTTCCAGAAATTGAAAATCCATCCATGGGCCATAAGCAGGCGAGTAGTCAAGTTGATGCTGTGTAGCAGCTGTTCCTTGGATACCACCTTTATTAGGAGATCGTCTTGGTACGGGATTATGTTGATACCCATCATGCGTAATTGCAGCATCATTTTAGCCATGACTATAGGGAATTAGGCAAGAAACTTGTGGCAAGGACATCTAAGGTAATATTCTCTGAATTATTACCCGTGCCACGCGCTAGCCCAGGGAGACAGAGGGAGATTAGGGAGGTAAATGTGTGGCTTAGGGGTTGGTGCAGGAAAGAGGGGTTTGTGTTCCTAGAACACTGGGCAGACTTCTCAGTCAGGCGTCATCTTTTTTGTCGTGATGGATTGCACCTGAATGAGGAGGGGGCAGCGGTGCTGGGCGGAAGGATGGTTAGAAGGTTGGAGGAGATTTTAAACTAGGTGCCTGGGGGGAGGGTTTAGCAAGAAATTACGGGTCATTCAGTAAGAATAGCAGATGTGGCGTTAGTGAACAAAACGGGGGAGGAGTAGGGGGGAGGAATAGAGCAGACGGCAGGGTAGTAACATGGGAACTAAAAAGGGTTTTATAATAACAGTAACCAATGACGATTACAGGTCATCTTTGCTGCATAAGAATTATGATGTCCCTACCATAAGGGGAAATACATATCTAAATTGTATGTATGTAAATGCTAGAAGCCTTACAGGTAAAAAGGGGGAACTAGAAATCATCGCAGCAAGCAAGGAATATGATATTATAGGAATTACTGAAACGTGGTGGGATGAATCTCATGATTGGACAGTCAATCTAGAGCAGTGGTTCTCAAACTCGGTCCTCAGGACCCCACACAGTGCATGTTTTGCAGGTAACCCAGCAAGTGCACAAGTGTATTCATTATTCACTGACACATTTTAAAAAGTCCACAGGTGGAGCAAATTATTTAACTTGTGATTCTGTGAGTAGACCTGCAAAACATGCACTGTGAGGGGTCCTGAGGACCAAGTTTGAGAACCTGTGATCTAGAGGGTTACAAGCTGTACCGGAGAGACAGACTAAATAAATGGGGTGGAGGGGTATGTCTTTACATAAAGCCATTTCTAAAACCTGTTATATGGGATGATATTCAAGAAGGGATTGTAAATACTATTGAGACATTATGGGTAGAAATTGCATGCGGGGGTAAAGGAATAAAGAAATTATTATTGGGATTATGCTAAAGGCTGCCGGGTATTAATGTGTCTGACGAGAAATTGTTACTGAATAAATTGAAAGAGCAGCAGGAGTAGGAGACATAGTAGTGATGGGAGACTTTATCTATCTCGAGATAAACTGGAAAATCAATTCATGTGATACTGCTAAGGGCAATATGTTTTTAAACACGCTAAATGATAATTGCTTAGTTCAATTAATCGAGGAACCAACTAGGTACAATGCAATCTTAGACCTGGTATTAACTAACAATGGGGAACTGGTATCAAATATTGAAGTAGGAGAGCCCATAGGTAACAGCGACCACAATATAGTCACATTCAATATCAGTTTTCATAAGCAGTCCTATACTGGCTCAACTAGGACTCTAAACTTTAGCAAAGCCAACTTTGACAGGATGAAGGAAGCGTTAAGGGACATTGAATGGGAAATTCTGTTTCATGGAAAAAATACTACAGAGAAATGGGATGTATTAAAATCACTGCTAATTAATAATACTCGTAAATTAATTCCCACCAGCAGCAAAAAAAGGAATAAAAATCCCAAACCAATGTGGTTTAACAAAAATATAAAGAAATTATTGGACAAAAAAAGACGAGGGGGATGCGGAGACATTTCAGCACTATAAGGACTGTAACAAAATATGCAAAAAATGAATAAGAGCGGCTAAAGTAGAAACTGAAAAACTAGTAGCAAAGGAAAGCAAAGCGAATCCCAATTTTTTTTTAAGTACATTAACAGCAAAAGACTAAAGAAGGAGAGTATAGGCCCTTTAAAGGACAAGAGGGGAGTCTTAATCAAAAATGATAATGACATAGCAAACAAACAAAACAAGTTTTTTTCAATGGTATTTACCAGAGAGGACCAAATGCTGGGTCTAACACAAAATCTCAACAAAGATAATGTCCCATTGCTAAATGCTTATTTATGTGAGGAGGTAGTCTGTGACCGATTAAAAAAGTTAAAGATTAATAAGTCACCTGGTCCCGATGGAATTCACCCGAGGGTTCTTATGGAGCTGCATGCTGAACTAGTAAAACCTCTATTTTTGATCTTCATGGATTCGGTTAAATCGGGTATGGTTCCCCAAGACTGGCGTATAGCGTAGGTAGTGCCGATATTCAAAAAGGGGAGCAAAGCTGAACCAGGTAATTATAGACCAGTTAGTCTTACATCTATAGTGGGAAAAGTATTGGAAGGTATTCTAAGGGACAGTATTCAAAAGTTCCTTGAAGCAAAAAAGGTCATTAAAAGGAGCCAACATGGATTTGTGAAGGACAGATCATGTCAGACCAACTTACTTGGCTTTTAGGAAACAGTAAGTGCGAACCTTGATCAGGGTAAGGAGGTGGATGTAATCTTTTTAGACTTTGCCAAAGCTTTTGACACTGTACCACACATGCGTCTTATCTATAAGCTACAAGAAATAGAGCTAGGGAGCACAATATGCACTTGGGTCAGTAATTGGTTAGATAATAGGGAGCAGCACGTTGTGGTCAATGGATCATTTTCAAATTGGACTAAAGTACTAAGTGGTGTGCCACAAGGGTCTGTACTCAGACCACTTTTGTTCAACATTTTCATCAATGACCTAACAGTAGGTCTAGAGAGCATGGTGTCAATTTTCACAGACGATACCAAATTGTGTAAGGTTATAAATACGGAGGGGGATGCTGAGTCTCTTCAGAACAACTTAACTAAACTGGAAGCATGGGCAGCAAAATGGACAATGAGATTCAACACAGACAAGTGTAAGGTAATGCACTGTGGGGGCAAGACCAAAAATAACACCTACATACTAAATGGGGTAATATTAGGGGATTCTGTACTGGAAAAAGACTTAGCGGTTCACATAGATAACAAATTAAGCAGCAGTACCCAAAGTAGGAGTGCCGCAAAGAAGGCTAATAAGACATTAGCATGCATAAAATGGGGAATTGATGCAAGAGAAGAGAGTATTATACTCCCATTATATAAATCACTAGTGAGGCTGCATCTAGAATACTGTGTGCAATTTTGGGCACCATATTACAAAAATGATATCCTTGAGCTAGAAAAGGTTCAGAGGCGGGCGAACAAACTAGTCAAGGGCATGGAGACGTTGGAATATGAGGAAAGGCATGTTTATATTGGAAAAGAGGAGACTAAGAGGGTACATGATCAACATCTACAAATATATAAGGGGTAAATACACAGAGCTTGGGAGGGACCTGTTTTCTACAAGATCAGCACAGAGGACACGTGGTCACTCGCTTAGGTTAGAGGAGAGGAGATTCCACACATTGAGGTGAAAGGTTTTTTCACAGTAAGGACAATACATGTTTGGAATTCCCCGCCTGAGAGAGTAGTAATGGCGGACTCGGTCAACACCTTTAAGAATGGGTAAAATTCCTATTGGATAAAAATATTCAGGTTATGGTGCGTAGGCATGCATTAGAGTTAATATAACTAGTCCTAACATAAAAATAACTAGTCCTATAATATGACTGCATAGGAGACCACAAATAGGTTGAACTTGATGGAAAATTGTCTTTTTTCAACCTTAGTTACTATGTTACTATGTTACTTTCATGAATACCCTTGGGGCTGTGGAGAGACCAAATGGTAAGCCCTGAAACTGGAAATGTTGGTTCAGTACAGTGAACCGGAGGAACACTTGATGAGGTGGCCATATTAAGACATGCAGGTATGCATCCTTGATATCCAGGTATACTAGAAACTCCTCCTCCTCCAGACTTGATATTACCGCTCTTAGTGATTCCATCTTGAATTTGAATATTTGAAGATAAGGGTTAAGGGATCTGAGGTTCAAGATTGGCCATACAGAGCCATCTGGCTTTGGGACTACAAAAAGGCTTGAATAAAACCCCTCTGTGTGGAGCAGAGGAGGTACTGGAACAATAACTCCTGTTGACAGCAGTTATTGAACTGCATCTTGCAAGGCAACACTTGCTATAGGTGAAGCTGGTAAGCCTGACCTGAAGAATCTGAGAGAAGGGAGTTCCTCACCCAAGGATCCCGGCAGGACTCGCTGAAGGCAAGCACCTACCTGAAAGTTGCCTTGCTACTGGGGCCAACCCTCATGCTGAGGGCTTCATGGAAGAGGATCCTGAGGTCTGGTCCGAAGTTCCAGCAGCTGCTGGTTTATGGGACTTACCACGAGTTCCTGAATCTGGCTACCCAAAAGGACTGCAGAGAGTGTCCAGGAAATGGACGTCTAGCAGCTGGCGCAACAGACGACAGATATATAGATTTACCTGCAGTCGCCTGAGATATCCCCTTGTTCAGTTCTTCCCCAAACAAGGCATCATCTGTAAATGGAAGGTTCTCTACCCCTTTCTTAGAATCAGCATCTGCTGATCATTGTCTCTACGAGTCGATGCTGCGATCGCAATGGTACGACCATTAATGATACTAATTCCCTTAACAGCCTCACTCATGAAGTTTGCAGCATCTTTGATACATTGTAGTAATGTAACTATCTCATCCTGAGGTAGTGTAAGCAACCCTTTCAAAATAACATCAGACCCTTTTTTACCATGGCTCAAGAAATCCAGCCGCATACTATGGTAAAGCGTTGGGCTACGCCCGCTGCAGTATAGAATGATTTAAGAGTGGTGTCAATTTTGTGATCAGCTGGACCTTTGAGAGAAATGGCACAAGGTACAGATAGTACAATTTTATATGACAGACTGGACACAGACGTATCCACTGTTGGAGGATTTTTCCAGATTTTTCTATCCTCTGTAGGGAAAGAAAATGAATTTAGTACCCATTTAGGAGTAATAAATTTTTTGTCAGGATATAGCCATGCCGCCTTTGCAAGGGAATCTAATTCCTTGGAAACCGGGAAGGTTGCAGAGGACTTTGATTTCACGTTAAAAAACAATTAATCTGCTGGTGCCGCTTCCTTATCTGGAATATTGAGGACCTCTCTAATACCATAAATTAGGGCCTACACTCCCAGGGACAGGGAATTATCCTCGTCCACCTCTAAATCTCCCTCATCTAACTCTGGTAATTCAGAGTCAGACTGCAATATCTGTGGGAGAGTGTGTTTATGAGAGACCAACAGGGGGGGCTGAGGAGCCTGTCTGTGGTCGGCAGCAGCTAACATGAAAGTGTCCATAGTCTGTTTCAGGGTTTGCCTTTTAAGCTTTGCCATATCTAACTCTGAATTTATGTTAGTAATCATAGTTTTAAATGATTCTATCCACTCAGGTTCCTGCATATAACCACCCAGTGAAGGTAGTGAGCATTGGGTACACTGCAGAGACCCATGTGAGGAAGGTGTAAACCTAACCTTGCATGAAGCACACACAGACTTATTTGCAGACATGCTTTAGCAGAAAACACAGAGTTAAGTAGGAAACACAGTCAGTATTAGTGAGACAGCACACTTATTCCAGACAACCCTGAATGGAGTGACACAGAGAGGAAAGGGAACAGCACACAATACCGCAGTCAGAGCAGCGGGGGCGCTGGGTATCTCTTATGTGTAATTTACCTCAAAACGGTATAGCCACTGACTATGTGCTCCCCCCTCTCTATAACCCCCTGGTACCAGTACAATTTTGGTGATTCAATGGGTCTTGTGGAGGAGGATGGAGCCTGAACACAGCAGTAGGAAATGGCGCCCTTGAGGTTCTGGTCCCGCTCTCCGGGTAGCTCTGCCCCCATAATGGCATGTGGTCACTCTCATTTATTTACACTGGCTTCTCCATTTTGTGTAAAAAGAGAGTGTGCAACCCCCTTTTTAACGTATAATGCCAGTGTGGGTACACAGTGGGAACTGCAGCCCGTAGCTGGGTGATCGCTGTCTCTTCATGCCACCATTTGCACTGGGGATTTGCTAACTGGGACCCCGGCGTATTACTCACCACACCACGTCTGCTTCGGTATCTGTTAGGGGTGGCGGCATGCTGCCGACGTGGGCTCACACCCAAGGGGTATGAGAACCAGCAGCTTACGAGCTCAGTGTCCTGTCAGTGGGAAATGAACCATTAACTCTGAGGAAGTTGGTTCGGTCCCTTCCCTAAGTCCCACGATGCAGGCAAACTGGTTGTTAACCAGTGTGCCTGAAAACAATAAACTAAAATACATTTCTGAAGAAACCTCTCTGGAGAGCAACAGAATGCACCCCGCTCCTTGGGCAAATTTTTCTAAACAAGGTCTGCAGAAGGGGCATTGAGGGGAGGAGCCAACACACACTATTCATTTCTAAAAGTGCCAGGCTCCAATGGACCCGATCTATACCCATGGTAATCTTCAATTCCCTGTATCCACAAGTACGTTAGAGAAACTTCTTTACAGAACTTGACCTTCATCAAGGTGATGCAACAAAACCACTTCACTAGACTACAGAGATTATTTTGATGTATGATAAATGATCATCGGTGTGTGACTGAGTCTGAATCTGTATATGAAGTGATGCAATGTAGGTGCTATGGGGTTTTTTCACACCAAGTTCTGCTGTGCTTCGTATAAGATGAATACTCAGTTGCACGCAAATGTACAATTGTTGCATAGCAAATTAATCAGTGCTATCTAGTGAAGTGGTTTGATCACATCATATCGATTAACCTGCATAACTTGATTTCCAGGAAAACACTGTAATGTAGCATGTCGTATGCAGATACAGCCACAGTTGCACAAAGAATATAGACATGCTGCATATCATTTTAATCAGCATAAGCTAATTATGCCTCTTATTGGCATAGCAATGTGACTTAGATGCGTTTAAACGTAAAATGTTGCATATAAAGACGCTTTGCGCTAACGAGTCATGCAACTAAAAGGGCTGTTTAATGTGACTGCCGTGAGGATACATCTGTATTTACCTCATTGTTAATCTGGCCTTGTTTATAGATAACAGCACCTCACAGCTACATTTCCACAGTTGCTTATTGGCATAATTCAGTTTAGTCATTTTTAGTTTTAGCTTGGAGCTGATGCCAATTATTTTTTTTTAGTATTCTGTTATTTCTTTGAAGCACAGTGCCAATTTACTCCTATATACTTTGACAATATCATCAGTTGGTGGTGTGTATCTGGGCCACATAATCTGTTCTAGATCAAGCTACTCTGAGAATCAACATGCAGGGAACATTGATGGGTAAATATTAGAGATGAGCGGGTTCGGTTTCTCTGAATCCGAACCCGCACGAACTTCATGTTTTTTTCACGGGTCCGAGCAGACTCGGATCCTCCCGCCTTGCTCGGTTAACCCGAGCGCGCCCGAACGCCATCATGACGCTGTCGGATTCTCGCGAGACTCGGATTCTATATAAGGAGCCGCGCGTCGCCGCCATTTTCACACGTGCATTGAGATTGATAGGGAGAGGACGTGGCTGGCGTCCTCTCCATTTAGATTAGGGTTGAGAGAGAGAGAGAGAGATTGACCTGAGGCTGTGATACTGTAGAAGAGAGTGCAGAGTTTAGTGACTGACGACCACAGTGACCACCAGACAGTGCAGTTGTTTGTTTTATTTAATATATCCGTTCTCTGCCTGAAAAAAACGATACACACAGTGACTCAGTCACATACCATATCTGTGTGCACTGCTCAGCCCAGTGTGCTGCATCAATGTATATATATATCTGACTGTGCTCAGCTCACACAGCTTATAATTGTGGGGGAGACTGGGGAGCACTGCAGTGCCAGTTATAGGTTATAGCAGGAGCCAGGAGTACATAATATTATATTAAAATTAAACAGTGCACACTTTTGCTGCAGGAGTGCCACTGCCAGTGTGACTAGTGACCAGTGACCTGACCACCAGTATATATAATATTAGTAGTATACTATCTCTTTATCAACCAGTCTATATTAGCAGCAGACACAGTACAGTGCGGTAGTTCACGGCTGTGGCTACCTCTGTGTCGGCACTCGGCAGCCCGTCCATAATTGTATATACCACCTAACCGTGGTTTTTTTTTCTTTCTTTATAGTCATACTAGTTACGAGTATACTATCTCTTTATCAACCAGTCTATATTAGCAGCAGACACAGTACAGTGCGGTAGTTCACGGCTGTGGCTACCTCTGTGTCGGCACTCGGCAGCCCGTCCATAATTGTATATACCACCTAACCGTGGTTTTTTTTTTCATTCTTTATACATACATACTAGTTACGAGTATACTATCTCTTTATCAACCAGTCTATATTAGCAGCAGACACAGTACAGTGCGGTAGTTCACGGCTGTGGCTACCTCTGTGTCGGCACTCGGCAGCCCGTCCATAATTGTATATACCACCTAACCGTGGTTTTTTTTTCTTTCTTTATACATACATACTAGTTACGAGTATACTATCTCTTTATCAACCAGTCTATATATTAGCAGCAGACACAGTACAGTGCGGTAGTTCACGGCTGTGGCTACCTCTGTGTCGGCACTCGGCAGCCCGTCCATAATTGTATATACCACCTAACCGTGGTTTTTTTTTCTTTCTTTATACATACATACTAGTTACGAGTATACTATCTCTTTATCAACCAGTCTATATATTAGCAGCAGACACAGTACAGTGCGGTAGTTCACGGCTGTGGCTACCTCTGTGTCGGCACTCGGCAGCCCGTCCATAATTGTGTATACCACCTAACCGTGGTTTTTTTTTTCTTTCTTTATACATACATACTAGTTACGAGTATACTATCTCTTTATCAACCAGTCTATATATTAGCAGCAGACACAGTACAGTGCGGTAGTTCACGGCTGTGGCTACCTCTGTGTCGGCACTCGGCAGCCCGTCCATAATTGTATATACCACCTAACCGTGGTTTTTTTTTCTTTCTTTATACATACATACTAGTTACGAGTATACTATCTCTTTATCAACCAGTCTATATATTAGCAGCAGACACAGTACAGTGCGGTAGTTCACGGCTGTGGCTACCTCTGTGTCGGCACTCGGCAGCCCGTCCATAATTGTGTATACCACCTAACCGTGGTTTTTTTTTTCTTTCTTTATACATACATACTAGTTACGAGTATACTATCTCTTTATCAACCAGTCTATATATTAGCAGCAGACACAGTACAGTGCGGTAGTTCACGGCTGTGGCTACCTCTGTGTCGGCACTCGGCAGCCCGTCCATAATTGTATATACCACCTAACCGTGGTTTTTTTTTTCTTTCTTTATACATACATACTAGTTACGAGTATACTATCTCTTTATCAACCAGTCTATATATTAGCAGCAGACACAGTACAGTGCGGTAGTTCACGGCTGTGGCTACCTCTGTGTCGGCACTCGGCAGCCCGTCCATAATTGTATATACCACCTAACCGTGGTTTTTTTTTCTTTCTTTATAGTCATACTAGTTACGAGTATACTATCTCTTTATCAACCAGTCTATATTAGCAGCAGACACAGTACAGTGCGGTAGTTCACGGCTGTGGCTACCTCTGTGTCTGCACTCGGCAGGCAGTCTGTCCATAATTGTATACCACCTAACCGTGGTTTTTTTTTCTTTCTTCTTTATACATACATAGTTACATAGACATCTCTTTATCAACCAGTCTATATTAGCAGCAGACACAGTACTGTACGGTAGTTCACGGCTGTGGCTACCTCTGTGTCTGCACTCGGCAGGCAGTCCGTCCATAATTGTATACCACCTAACCGTGGTTTTTTTTTCTTTCTTCTTTATACATACATAGTTACATAGACATCTCTTTATCAACCAGTCTATATTAGCAGCAGACACAGTACAGTACGGTAGTTCACGGCTGTGGCTACCTCTGTGTCTGCACTCGGCAGGCAGTCCGTCCATAATTGTATACCACCTAACCGTGGTTTTTTTTTCTTTCTTCTTTATACATACATAGTTACATAGACATCTCTTTATCAACCAGTCTATATTAGCAGCAGACACAGTACAGTACGGTAGTTCACGGCTGTGGCTACCTCTGTGTCTGCACTCGGCAGGCAGTCCGTCCATAATTGTATACCACCTAACCGTGTTTTTTTTTTCTTTCTTCTTTATACATACATAGTTACATAGACATCTCTTTATCAACCAGTCTATATTAGCAGCAGACACAGTACAGTACGGTAGTTCACGGCTGTGGCTACCTCTGTGTCTGCACTCGGCAGGCAGTCCATAATTGTATACTAGTATCCATCTCCATTGTTTACCTGAGGTGCCTTTTAGTTGTGCCTATTAAAATATGGAGAACAAAAATGTTGAGGTTCCAAAATTAGGGAAAGATCAAGATCCACTTCCACCTCGTGCTGAAGCTGCTGCCACTAGTCATGGCCGAGACGATGAAATGCCAGCAACGTCGTCTGCCAAGGCCGATGCCCAATGTCATAGTACAGAGAATGTCAAATCCAAAACACCAAATATCAGAAAAAAAAGGACTCCAAAACCTAAAATAAAATTGTCGGAGGAGAAGCGTAAACTTGCCAATATGCCATTTACGACACGGAGTGGCAAGGAACGGCTGAGGCCCTGGCCTATGTTCATGGCTAGTGGTTCAGCTTCACATGAGGATGGAAGCACTCAGCCTCTCGCTAGAAAAATGAAAAGACTCAAGCTGGCAAAAGCAGCACAGCAAAGAACTGTGCATTCTTCGAAATCCCAAATCCACAAGGAGAGTCCAATTGTGTCGGTTGCGATGCCTGACCTTCCCAACACTGGACGTGAAGAGCATGCGCCTTCCACCATTTGCACGCCCCCTGCAAGTGCTGGAAGGAGCACCCGCAGTCCAGTTCCTGATAGTCAGATTGAAGATGTCAGTGTTGAAGTACACCAGGATGAGGAGGATATGGGTGTTGCTGGCGCTGGGGAGGAAATTGACCAGGAGGATTCTGATGGTGAGGTGGTTTGTTTAAGTCAGGCACCCGGGGAGACACCTGTTGTCCGTGGGAGGAATATGGCCGTTGACATGCCAGGTGAAAATACCAAAAAAATCAGCTCTTCGGTGTGGAGGTATTTCACCAGAAATGCGGACAACAGGTGTCAAGCCGTGTGTTCCCTTTGTCAAGCTGTAATAAGTAGGGGTAAGGACGTTAACCACCTCGGAACATCCTCCCTTATACGTCACCTGCAGCGCATTCATAATAAGTCAGTGACAAGTTCAAAAACTTTGGGTGACAGCGGAAGCAGTCCACTGACCAGTAAATCCCTTCCTCTTGTAACCAAGCTCACGCAAACCACCCCACCAACTCCCTCAGTGTCAATTTCCTCCTTCCCCAGGAATGCCAATAGTCCTGCAGGCCATGTCACTGGCAATTCTGACGATTCCTCTCCTGCCTGGGATTCCTCCGATGCATCCTTGCGTGTAACGCCTACTGCTGCTGGCGCTGCTGTTGTTGCTGCTGGGAGTCGATGGTCATCCCAGAGGGGAAGTCGTAAGCCCACTTGTACTACTTCCAGTAAGCAATTGACTGTTCAACAGTCCTTTGCGAGGAAGATGAAATATCACAGCAGTCATCCTGCTGCAAAGCGGATAACTGAGGCCTTGACAACTATGTTGGTGTTAGACGTGCGTCCGGTATCCGCCGTTAGTTCACAGGGAACTAGACAATTTATTGAGGCAGTGTGCCCCCGTTACCAAATACCATCTAGGTTCCACTTCTCTAGGCAGGCGATACCTAGAATGTACACGGACGTCAGAAAAAGACTCACCAGTGTCCTAAAAAATGCAGTTGTACCCAATGTCCACTTAACCACGGACATGTGGACAAGTGGAGCAGGGCAGGGTCAGGACTATATGACTGTGACAGCCCACTGGGTAGATGTATGGACTCCCGCCGCAAGAACAGCAGCGGCGGCACCAGTAGCAGCATCTCGCAAACGCCAACTCTTTCCTAGGCAGGCTACGCTTTGTATCACCGCTTTCCAGAATACGCACACAGCTGAAAACCTCTTACGGCAACTGAGGAAGATCATTGCGGAATGGCTTACCCCAATTGGACTCTCCTGTGGATTTGTGGCATCGGACAACGCCAGCAATATTGTGTGTGCATTAAATATAGGCAAATTCCAGCACGTCCCATGTTTTGCACATACCTTGAATTTGGTGGTGCAGAATTTTTTAAAAAACGACAGGGGCGTGCAAGAGATGCTGTCGGTGGCCAGAAGAATTGCGGGACACTTTTGGCGTACAGGCACCACGTACAGAAGACTGGAGCACCACCAAAAACTACTGAACCTGCCCTGCCATCATCTGAAGCAAGAAGTGGTAACGAGGTGGAATTCAACCCTCTATATGCTTCAGAGGTTGGAGGAGCAGCAAAAGGCCATTCAAGCCTATACAATTGAGCACGATATAGTAGGTGGAATGCACCTGTCTCAGGCGCAGTGGAGAATGATTTCAACGTTGTGCAAGGTTCTGATGCCCTTTGAACTTGCCACACGTGAAGTCAGTTCAGACACTGCCAGCCTGAGTCAGGTCATTCCCCTCATCAGGCTTTTGCAGAAGAAGCTGGAGACATTGAAGGAGGAGCTAACACGGAGCGATTCCGCTAGGCATGTGGGACTTGTGGATGGAGCCCTTAATTCGCTTAACAAGGATTCACGGGTGGTCAATCTGTTGAAATCAGAGCACTACATTTTGGCCACCGTGCTCGATCCTAGATTTAAAGCCTACCTTGGATCTCTCTTTCCGGCAGACACAAGTCTGCTGGGGTTGAAAGACCTGCTGGTGACAAAATTGTCAAGTCAAGCGGAACGCGACCTGTCAACATCTCCTCCTTCACATTCTCCCGCAACTGGGGGTGCGAGGAAAAGGCTCAGAATTCCGAGCCCACCCGCTGGCGGTGATGCAGGGCAGTCTGGAGCGACTGCTGATGCTGACATCTGGTCCGGACTGAAGGACCTGACAACGATTATGGACATGTCGTCTACTGTCACTGCATATGATTCTCTCAACATTGATAGAATGGTGGAGGATTATATGAGTGACCGCATCCAAGTAGGCACGTCACACAGTCCGTACTTATACTGGCAGGAAAAAGAGGCAATTTGGAGGCCCTTGCACAAACTGGCTTTATTCTACCTAAGTTGCCCTCCCACAAGTGTGTACTCCGAAAGAGTGTTTAGTGCCGCCGCTCACCTTGTCAGCAATCGGCGTACGAGGTTACATCCAGAAAATGTGGAGAAGATGATGTTCATTAAAATGAATTATAATCAATTCCTCCGCGGAGACATTGACCAGCAGCAATTGCCTCCACAAACTACACAGGGAGCTGAGATGGTGGATTCCAGTGGGGACGAATTGATAATCTGTGAGGAGGGGGATGTACACGGTGATATATCGGAGGGTGATGATGAGGTGGACATCTTGCCTCTGTAGAGCCAGTTTGTGCAAGGAGAGATTAATTGCTTCTTTTTTGGGGGGGGTCCAAACCAACCCGTCATATCAGTCACAGTCGTGTGGCAGACCCTGTCACTGAAATGATGGGTTGGTTAAAGTGTGCATGTCCTGTTTTGTTTATACAACATAAGGGTGGGTGGGAGGGCCCAAGGACAATTCCATCTTGCACCTCTTTTTTCTTTTCTTTTTCTTTGCATCATGTGCTGATTGGGGAGGGTTTTTTGGAAGGGACATCCTGCGTGACACTGCAGTGCCACTCCTAAATGGGCCCGGTGTTTGTGTCGGCCACTAGGGTCGCTAATCTTACTCACACAGTCAGCTACCTCATTGCGCCTCTTTTTTTCTTTGCGTCATGTGCTGTTTGGGGAGGGTTTTTTGGAAGGAACATCCTGCGTGACACTGCAGTGCTACTCCTAGATGGGCCCGGTGTTTGTGTCGGCCACTAGGGTCGCTAATCTTACTCACACAGCTACCTCATTGCGCCTCTTTTTTTCTTTGCATCATGTGCTGTTTGGGGAGGGTTTTTTGGAAGGGACATCCTGCGTGACACTGCAGTGCCACTCCTAGATGGGCCCGGTGTTTGTGTCGGCCACTAGGGTCGCTAATCTTACTCACACAGCTACCTCATTGCGCCTCTTTTTTTCTTTGCGTCATGTGCTGTTTGGGGAGGGTTTTTTGGAAGGGCCATCCTGCGTGACACTGCAGTGCCACTCCTAGATGGGCCCGGTGTTTGTGTCGGCCACTAGGGTCGCTAATCTTACTCACACAGCTACCTCATTGCGCCTCTTTTTTTCTTTGCGTCATGTGCTGTTTGGGGAGGGTTTTTTGGAAGGGACATCCTGCGTGACACTGCAGTGCCACTCCTAGATGGGCCCGGTGTTTGTGTCGGCCACTAGGGTCGCTTATCTTACTCACACAGCGACCTCGGTGCAAATTTTAGGACTAAAAATAATATTGTGAGGTGTGAGGTATTCAGAATAGACTGAAAATGAGTGTAAATTATGGTTTTTGAGGTTAATAATACTTTGGGATCAAAATGACCCCCAAATTCTATGATTTAAGCTGTTTTTTAGTGTTTTTGGAAAAAAACACCCGAATCCAAAACACACCCGAATCCGACAAAAAAAATTCGGTGAGGTTTTGCCAAAACGCGTTCGAACCCAAAACACGGCCGCGGAACCGAACCCAAAACCAAAACCCAAAACCCGAAAAATTTCAGGCGCTCATCTCTAGTAAATATTACTATGACTACTAAATGTAAAACTTCATAACAGAAGAAAACATGGAGGATTACAAAAGGATTACAATAGAGTGCACTATCATCAATTAAGAAGCCACCTACTGTCCCTCAACTAACACTGCAGCTGTTACCAAACTCCAACACATAGTACAGCTCAACTTAAATCTAAATTGCAGTGTTAAAATAAAAATGTCTAGTAAGAAAAAAATAATAATTTGCAACTATTACATCTTAAAACAATTAACCAAATGCATTTGCCCAGCTGGATTTATGGGTAAACTAAAATAGTTCCATAAAGTAGAAATAGTACCAACTGCTTTGCCTTTTGTGTCTGTACAAATTTTGCTCACCCATTTTTATTACCACCACAAAGAGGAAGTATTTGTAACATGTAAAAACTTTTTAAAGTCACACCACCTTAGCACATTAAAATACAAATTAATAGGCCTACTGTATGAGGAGCATAGTGGTGAAAGACAAAGGGCACAGGGGAGTAAAAAAGAAATTAAAGGGATGCAAGCAATGGAAATAATATTATGGAGAAGAAGGATTGGTTGTGGTCAGATTCTAATTGCTGAGTGAAAAAGACAATGGAAGACATTGTTAAAGATATAGGGAGAGAGGTATCAAATTTCAGAGAGAGATAAAGTACCAACCAATCACCTTTTGTAATTTTTCAACCACATTCTGTAAAATGACAGAAGCTGATTGTTTGGTACTTAGGAAAGAGATACTGTATCAGGAAGATGGGTCCTGACTAAGAAAAAGAAAAACAGAAGTCATAGGTAATAAAAAAAACTTGACTTTATAAATAGAATTGAGTTAGTAAACATAGAGAAGATGGAACGGGAATGGAGGAACATTATTAATGGCAAATGAGTGCATTAGAAAAATATTGGGATTTAAAAGTAAAATAAAAGCAAAACAAATTAATATAGGAAATGACAATCATGCCTAATAAAGCTGTTTACCTATTTTATTCATTAAGTGCTTAAATACCTTTTAAAAATACTCTTACTTACTTTGAGTACCATGTGAATGGACAACTTTCCAAGTATCTGAAGACACTTCCTTGAAATCCATTTGATAATGGTGAATGGGAACCCCACCATGTGAGTCTGGTTTGTTGAAAAATACTTTGGCATATGTTTGCGACAGTTCTATAACTCGCAAACCGTGTGGACTTGATGGCACATCTATGGGACAACACAATTAATTATACAAGTACAATACATGAATAAAAATATGTATTCATTGAGATGTTTTCAAGTATTCTGTAAAACAGATTAATATTGTTAAATGTGCATATTTAAATATAGAATATAAACGCAAAGAATTCAAAGAGCAAAAAGCTTTGATTTTACACTAGAGTTCCTAGATGGTTTTCCCAGCACAATTCAAAGTGCAAAATTAAGACCTTGGGCAGGAGTAAAAGGTCTGCCCTCCCCTCTACATAACCAAGGGCCTAATTCAGACCTGATCGCAGCAGCAAAAGTGTTCTCTAATGGGTAAAACTATGTGCAGTGCAGGTGGGGCAGATATAATATGTGCAGAGAGAGTTAGATTTGGGTGGGTTATATTGTTTCTGTGCAGGGTAAATACTGGCTGCTTTATAACACTGCAATTTAGATTTCAGTTTGAACGCACCTCACCCAAATCTAACTCTCTCTGCCCATGTTATATCTGCCCCACCTGCACTGCAGAGATTTGGGTGGGGTGTGTTCAAACTGAAATCTAAATTGCAGCGTAATAAAGCAGCCAGTATTTACCCTGCACAGAAACAATATAACCCACCCAAATCTAACTCTCTCTGCACATGTTATATCTTCCCCACCTGCACTGCACATGGTTTTGCCCATTAGAGAACAATTTTGCTGTTGTGATCAGGTCTGAATTAGTCCCCATGTCCATTGTTAAAAAATTATTTCTTCCCCACTTAGCAACCAAATTTTTATAATCTTCTTGAAAAGTACATCTCTGTAACTTTATAGGCAAATACTATACTTTTTGTCAGTTTTAGTAAGAGATTCAGAGATCAATGTAAATAAATGAAAGATTTCTAAGTTTCTCTATATTATGCATTTTATGAACAAATGTTCATATATAAAATAAACATTAATAAGGTTGGCTTATTAGTAAGTACTCATAAAGAGCAATATTTGCCCATCTATCCAATTGTATCAAATACTGACTGTAACACATTTCTGGATTGAAGGGCTAAAATAATAATTTACAATAATGATATACATTTTTCACTCAGCATTCAAGCTGTATCAAATGTTACTGTCTCTTTAATATCCTAGATCATGAAAACACAAATTTTGGATACAAAGATATTGGAGCTAAAATAAGATACAAATGTTCTCAATGTTAAATTGGTTATCTGGGATGGATAAATCTTTAATACATTTTTTTTAAAACACCTTTTTAAACAATCACAATGTACCTACCAGCCAACGTTAGTATGTATTCTTGAATTCTTGATCCTATTGAATTGATTGCTGTGCAATTGTAACGTCCAAAGTCATTGTCCGATATTGGCGTTATCTTAATAAAAAAAAAGTCCACATTAAATATAATATTAAAATATTAAAATATATTATTATATGTATATTTATACCTACACAAATAACCAGGTAAACTATAAAATATAAATCTAATTAGAAACATTTTTTGTTCTTTATATGGATATTTATATTTTTTCAGCTCAGCTTATTAAAAATAACATTAATAAAGGCTATCATTTAAAAACAAGAACATTATTTTTTTTTTAAAAAAGCATGTCACACATTTCATTCACTGTAAATCTAACCAGAGCATTTAAAAGATATTTATTTTCTAAAAATGAATGCTAAATTCTCAAACATTTCAAGATGCCAAGCAACACAAGAACTATTAAAAACATTGTCAAATAATACAAATATTCTTTAACCTGCACCTATAAAAAAACAAAAATAAAAAATAAAGTCCAGAACAGAGATAACTGGTGCAACTAAATGTGTTGTATGTTTAAAGCATATAGATCTATATATCTATCTACAAATAAATAAATAAATAAATATATACATATATATATAGCTATATAAATATATACATATATATATATATATCAGCCAAGTTATTAAATATACTCTAAAATCTTGTATTGTCCATGTGTCAAAATATAATGTACTGACAGGTATGATTATATATAAGTTTATTGGAATATTCCGTTCTATTAATCAAATGATAAAGTTTCACCAATTGCATTAATGGAGAATCTGAGTAATGTTTAAATCCACATTGTCACAACACTGATAGATTCAGTTTTGACCCCACTCTCTGAGCATTACACCTGTGAACAGGCTAGTGTGCTCATCACTTATATCAGACCACTTTCCCTTCAGCTAGTTAATGGCATTCTTGAGTCAGACGTGTTTATCAAGAAAGGATTCAATGTACCAGACTAAGAAAACCACAGGGATAAAACAGACTATAAGTACAGAGCACAGTAAGGCAAAGTCAAGGTAAGAATAACAACAGTCCAGCAGATTCAAAATTGAGGACATATTTAAAAGCAAGGTCAGGGTGAAGTGGAGGTAAACAACAGCAACAAAAACAACAGTAAGGTAGAGACAGGACAGAAGTAGACTCCAGAGGAAAAGTTAAAATCCACAGGTGAAATCAAGAGTCAGGCAGAGTTATAACCATGAGTAATAGCAGACACAAGGACTAAGTAGCCCAGAACACAACACTTGTTCATAGATTGACTTCATTTTACTACTATAGTTTGAGCATAGATGTGATGGAGTGTGAATGTTTGCCGAAGCTAAAGTGCAATTAATTTGTCCAGAAGCTCCTTTTTTTTTTTGCATCACTCTAGGTATAATTTTCCTTTCAGAATTTTCATGTTAGTACATGCTGAAAGTTTGTACAGTGGTTTACAGGCTTGCAATAGGAAAAAAAATCGTTAAAAATTAAAAGTATCACCTCATAGTCCTGCCTATTATTAATTTTGGCCCAACCAACATATTTTAATTTTCATGAAATACTGTATTGGATCCTTAATTCCGCATGACATAAGTCATGAGAGTAGTGATATCTTGTACTTTTAAATGAAATTAATTTTTTCTCTTGATCACAGAACTTGTCCTATTATTGTGTCTTGCCCACATTCAACATAAAGTGCCCAGTTTTTCACATGCACGTCCAACTTTTCACGGTGCAAGGTGCAAACGTCTGCTCCCACTGCATTGGCCATCATCTTGTTACACTACTGTATGCATGATCTTAAGAAAATATCCACAAATGTGCAACAAAAGATGGTATAACCAGACAAATGGCTTTGTAACACAGCTCTTTAGTTTTCAGCAATAAACTTATAAATCTTGTTAAATATGGAGTGAGGTACTGTTCCTCATAGACTAATGGATATGAATATCTTAGTTTTAGGAAAAATCCATTCAGGGCAGTGTCTTCTTCATTTTCACCATTTAGATTTTCCCTTTCCAAACTGTTAATTGCAGGTAAATTGGACAAAGCACTTCCATGGGTCTTCTCAGTTCCAAGTTAATATGAACTACTGTACAAATAAAAAATATACAATGGACTTTCTGGATGTTGCTGTATGTTCTATACTTTTTGCATATTTAAAAAAAGTCTTGCCAACTGAACAGTGCCTAACTGTAGCAGAGCATGTTTTCCTTGTCTTAATATGTCTTTTGTCATCTGTTTAACAGTTTTGAAATTGCTTTTAAAGTTTGTTTTAAATATCTAATGGAAATTTCTACAAAATATAAAAAGCATCAACTGAGAGATAATCTGCTTGGAGAAAATATTGTACTGTAGGTGCAGCCATTCAGAGTGGTGTCCCTTCAAGTTTGGGCATTTATCTCTTCCCTTTCGAGATTGCTCAGCTTAGCAGGGATATTGGACAGAACACTTCTATGGGTCTTCTCAAATCCAGGATAATATGAAGTACATTTAAAAAAAATGCAGAATCTGGAATGTTTTGTTCAAATCAATTGTCTGAGCATAAATATCTGACAGAAAATCCAATAAAATCTGTAGCACTACTCCTGAATTTTAATTTGGTGGGTTACACATTTAGCACAATTGTTTTTCCAATTAAAGACATTCTGAAAAGGAATTTAAATTAAAGGAAACACACAAGCTAAGAAATGCACTTAAGATTTGAGATCCCTCAAGTTGTTATTTTAGGTAATTGCAAAATAACACAATAGGCTAGAACCACAGTACTCTGTGGTGCCAGTGGTATTTGTGACCACACCATTTAAATAAAACAAATCATACAAATTCAGCACTCACCTAATATTAACACCAGCCCCTTCACGACCATTTCCTTTTGGTCAGTCCCTACACTGACTTTCAAAAATATTTTGGAACTAACATTCCCAGAATTCAGATGAATTACAGTTTGAAGTGTTAATATTAGGTGAGTGCTTAATTTTTATGACACATATATATATATGTATATATATACACACACAGATAGAGCCTCTATTATCTTGGCTGTTTCTCCGCCTAAACAGAGGTTTAGTCACACCAAGGCGATAGCTTAGGTTACTTAGTGTAATCACGGACAGGCACATTGAGGCACGACTACAGACTCAGCATGCAATACACATCTGGGTGGCTAATGCTCCACTAATCAAGTACTTTAGATCGAATAGCGGCAGATTAATCTACAAGCTCTTGCAAATGGTCAGTGACGAATGTACGTACTGCATACTGTACACACAGACCAATGGTCAAATGGAGAGAGTAAAGAGAAAAAAAGTTTATAGAGATGGAAATGAGTGTGTTAAAACACTTGTTCTTTGCCGTGTTAGTATATACAGACTCATACGCAACAAGCAATACTGTAGTTTATATAGGCACAAATCATGATATACTGTAGAACGTGTTACAAACTATAGTCCATTAACGATAAGGAAACAGTATGATGAAGTGTCCAATATGAGCGTCCAAATCCCCTACACAAAAACCAAGGTGAAGGGATAACTGCTTACAGTGCATTTACACATGAGCTTGTGCAGTTGTCATGAGCCGTCGTGTCCGAGGGGTGAGGTGTGCCACTTCCCACGCTGAGTCCCGGGTTCGATTCCCACAGTGCGAATACATGTTTATTTTTTTCTGACACTTTACTTTTTTTATCTATAGTAATATACCTTCACATTCAAAAGAAGTGTGCACACAGGTTTTACATAAAGCAAGACACAGCTGCAGGAGTGCCAGAGTCCGCTATTTAAAATACACAGCGGCTATGGGGATAAGCGAGCTCCAAGCGCTGTACGGTACACATACTGTACAGTACAGTAGCAGGCCAGACTGAATCAGAGAGCGGGTTGACAAAATTGCTGCCGCTCATGACCCAGCGCCTCACGGAATATATTGTACTACTGTATTTACATCTGTACACTGTAATATACTGCATGACATACTGTACATATTGTAGCGTAATGAGACGCACCAGTAAAGTAGTTCTTACTATGCATTTCGGTATTGTATGTTGCATGCGCAATGGTGATTTTAAAAAGCGACATCTGGTGGATGATCACAGGTATTACACTTAAAGGTAACGCAAAACGCTCTGTGCGCCTCCCTACGACTATGCACGCCTCCCTATGACTAGGCGCGCCTCCTTGCGCCCAGGCATGCTGCATATGCCCAATCATGACTAACGCCTCAGCCATCCAAGATAACGGAGGCTCCAACTGTATACACACATACACACGTACGTACGTACGTACGTACGTACACACACACACACACACACACACACACACATCTTGGAAGGAAATGGTTTGGGATAAAATGGTGATGAATAAATGTTAAATACAGTTGCAAAATATTAATTCCTTGTTCTGCTGCAAATAGCTGACTACACAAATCAATCAAGTTACTTAGAGGGAAACATACATATTCAGTGATGTTTTTGTTCTATTAAAAATATATTTAATGTTCAAGAGTTCTTGTACCTGCACCATAATTCTTCTTAAGAACAAAACTTTGATTAAAAAAATGAACATAGTGGTAAATCAACTTGTATCTTTTAATGAAAAAATTATAAAAAAAAAACGTTATTACAAATACCTTGACAAATGTTTGTTCCCATCACATTGTTGAAGGATCTGGATTAAAGGCATGGTGTAAAGGACTTCAAATTAGGTAATGGCATTGGAAATGTTAAAATTCATAGCTATGTGTTGATTGTTAGAGTATTCCCATTTAACTGTTATAAAACGTCCTGAAACTATCAAAACTAAAATTTTACAGTAGATAGCAAAAAAACACAAATAATCTATATGTAGTTCAAACTTAATCTTGACAAATAATGGTTCTTATAAAAAAGATTCCTAACTGATGTGCAAATTATCAAATACAACACCCTCTATTATCTTTAGATTTTACAGACCAATGACTAAAGTACAGTAAATAAATATAAATATATTTTAATTAGCATGTAATGCATAAGACCTCATATGTTTTATTATCACACAGCATTCTAGTCTCTAAAATATCTATGACAGTTTATGCCAAAATTCCACACTGGACAGAAAATGATGCATACTCATATAACTAAACATTCTTTCTGAAACAATTTAAAGTTAAAGCAGATTTATTGGATGAGTGATTCTCCAGAAAGTGAACATAAAGTCCAATGCATTACATGCATTTAATTTATTTTTCCTTTTAAACTGGTTTGATAAGAAATTGATGTTATATGAAAACTTAATAGCTTAGTAGTAATGCCTTACCCTATAACTTAAGACCCACTAAAATCTTGGTATTTTGGAGAAGTATGTTGTTTTAATTTGTGTAGCTGTCCCATGCATCACGGAGAATCACCCATAAGATTAATTTATGCCTTTTTTTAAATTCCGATGTATGATGTGGAAAAAAAGAATTCAAGTTAAAAAGTAAATGTTTTTGATATCGGATATAAAATGTTATCCAAATAATACTTGCAGTTATTGACTAATATTGCATAGTAAGCCAAAGGTGCCCCATTTCCAATTGTCCCATATCTCTACTTCAATGCACTGTAATTTATTTATTTGCCTAATAAAGTAATCACAGTAGCTACCACATCCTATCTTTCCTAGAATACTCCTAATAAAAAAGGTTAAGATGAGATCTACAGTAGGTGCCTGACACCTTGATCCTCCTTAATTTTCCCTTAGTCAATCAGATGGGTAGCCCGAGTCCCCCAGACAGCTGTAGGTGTCAGATTGGAAGCATCAGTACTAACCCTTTAGGGGAGAAATAAATAACTAGCCTATCAGCTCTTAGCTGCCATGTTACAGGATGTGTTTGAAAAATGACAGATAGGAGCTGGTTGATTGGTAGTTTATCCCTCTCCACTTTATCACTCACCAAGTCTTATTACATTTGCACCTCCGTCTGCTGTAAGAAGGATGTAAGGATGAAAGTATCGCCTGCTTGTGCTGTATAACTGTATAAAGGGACAGACTAGATGGGCCAAGTGGTTCTTATCTGCCGTCAAATTCTATAACTCAGATAAGTCAATTTGGTAGTGAGCAGAAAAAAAGTATAAATAAATTAAAATTAATCTCTTCTTGGGCAGTAAATGATTAATATATGTTTGGTGTTAGTAAGAATAATATCTAAAATATCATTCTAAAATGGACTTATAACAGATATTTATTTTAAAATGATCACTCTAAGGAAATGAAAAAAAAAAAAAAGCTACCTTGAAATAATTTTAGAAACAAAAAGAAGACTTTTTATAATTAGTATTCATCATTATCAATCATGGCCTAATTTACATCAAGTTGTTGTAAATTAAATGTCCTAACTCATTTCTGCAGCTATAAGCCTGAAGCATTTTATTTTACATTTTCTATTGTGAGTTAAAATGTAAATTTACAAAATCACAAGTCACATAGCTCTCACCTCTAGTAGTATCTTCTTCCCATCTCTGTATGTTTTTATATTTGTTATATTCCTGGCCGGCAACAGAATTTTTTCTCTGCTCCAGAAAATTGATGATGGAGGGTTGGAGATCACATCGCAACTGATATTAATTGGATTGTTTTCCCAAGAATAGAAAATTGTTTGATTTGAAATAAATTTAGGTGCATCTATAAGAAACCAAATGTGACTCACAATGAATATAAGAACATAAATTACTTTTGTCAATGTTCAGTACATTTACAGTTATTGTCACATTTGATATATACGCATTGTAAAATCAATTTCACTCTTTTCAGTGTGTTGAATTTAGCAAAATGGTTCTAGTTTAGCTTAAAAAAATAATATTTACAGCACAGTGCTGCCTAGAGTGTGTACATACTGTATAAGTATATTTTAATTTCAGTAAACAAAGCAACTATGAAAACATTAATACCCCTTGTCATTTCTTACAATCTATCTATCTATCCATCTATCTATCTATCTATCTATCTATCTATCTATCTATCTGACGGAAGGAATGAAAAAAGGGGAACATTTTCAAGATCTATGGGTTGAGCTTGAAAAAGATTCACACTGGTTTGAAATGTTACTGTTTGCACAATAATCATATTGTTTTATTGTGACTAATCCTGAATGTCCTTTTATCATTGCTTACTAAAAATACTGGACTTTATATATTTTTCTATCTATCTATCTATCTATCTATCTATCTATCTATCTATCTATCTATCCATCTCTCTATCATAATTATCCTTTATGTATATGGTACTACAAGGTTTCCACAGTGCATAACAAAGTACTAAAATCTATCTATCTTTAACCATTAAAATGTTATTTGTGCAATGTTCACAAATTTATCTTTATGTATACATCCCTTGCCAATTCAATTACAGGTTGGAGCTATAAACTACTGTAGATGCTAGAACTTGCAAGGTGATGCAGTGAATATACCAGCTGACGGAGACTGACGCCAAAATCCTGACGGTTGAAATTCCAACACCCGGAGTCCCGAAAAATTATCAGTATTCCCACTCGGTTGGTGGCAACCAACTGAGTGGGAATAGAACTGGTAGGGAGCCATGGGTTCTGATGTGTGGTGAGCGCAGCAAGCCCACAAGGGGACTCGCTGACTCACTACCGGGATTCCGGCAGCCGAGATGCCGCTGTTGTTATAGTGACAGTCAGCATCCCATCTGCTGGGATATCATATGTATCCCCTGGCAAGCATGAGCTGAAATGTCAAACCATATAATCTAATCAGCATCCACTGACACTGTACTGTTAATACTGTATGTCTGTAGTCACTTACATATTACTGCTCTGGGCAGTAGATATAATCTGACACCAGTGTAGACCTACAGTATAAGGCAACCACTGTCTGCATGGATATCTTACTGTACATTTGCTTGTTATCTCCCCCTCAGTACCTCACTCAATGCTTATTTTCAATGGAGGCTCACGATTGTGAGCATACTTAACTTTTCTACAAAATATGAGTATACCATAGAGATAACACAAATCAACAGTATAAGTCATTTATTGGTTGATTATTTTATAGCAATTAAGAATAAAAATGTTATTGTCTAGAGAGCACCCTAGGCTAAGATATTTACAGAAAAAATTTACATATATTATACAAAATGTTGTTTCCTGACATTTATTAAACAAAGTACAGATAGTTTTTTGTGTCTCCATCAGAACTTCAGGAGTTGCGTGCAAGTAAAATGGACTTAGCATACACAACCTGGAGGGAAAAAGGAGTGTCATAAATGGAAGCAAAACTTACATTCAATGTTAAGATACATGCTCTTCTGGTGACCACCAATTCTGCTCGCTGCCTCACAGTCATATCTTCCTGCATCAGATAATATCACATTTTTAATGCGTAACGAGGATTTTCCATGGTATCCTGTACTTTCTATCCGTTCATCTTGGCTCTGTTAATATCACATGTAAAGAAAATATAATTTGCCCCAAAATACTTCAAAGGAAGGTGCATAAAGTACAACAAACTTACTGAGTAAAAGACACAGAGAAGGGTCAACCCTGGCAACAAATTGGCTAATGACCTATTTCTGCTTGAAACTGGCCCGAGTACTGTCTTCCTGTTTCACCACTTCCTGTCTCCTTATTGCAGGAATCAGACAATTTCTGCTGAGGCATATCAGGACAATGATCTGTGTGTTTCAGTTGCATACACTTTTGTGACTGAAGAGGCATAAGGGGGCTGTACATGGGTGTTTCTCATGCAGGCAAAATTCAGAATTGCAAGCTATACATATTTGCACAGGAATATCTATTTTTTCCAGGCATATAAATGCTACCAAGTATATACACATGTGCAAGTACTCCCTGATGATGATGATGATGATGATGATGATGAAGTTGATAATGATGACTATTACACTAGGTGTATGTAAGATATATCAGGTATCTTCTAGTTGTTTTTCTGTTCCTTTCTTTTTTGTAAAAAATTCTCAAATCGTAATTTGGTGATACATGTGGGAAACAGGAAAAAGGAGCCCATAATGTGTATGTAAATTATGTCACCACAGGATTTTCAAACAAATGTTTTCCCACAAAATGGCAGGTATGAGGTAATAATAATGAGATGGAGATGGCATACCAAAACTCACTTCAAAGAAATTAGTGTACCTTCCATAAAGGTTTCTTTTAATTTTTTTGTATTTTTTATATTGTATTGTTATATTTCATTAAATGGTTTTAATCTTACATCGGCTTCAGTATTTTAAAGAAACCTTGATGCAACAGTTTAAACTATTCCTACCGTGAGTACTGGATCTCTGTTGTGACATAATTTACTACACATTAGGGCTCCTTTTTATGTTTCTCCCATGTATGACCAATTAACTTTTTGACAATTTTGACATAAAAGAAAGGAACAGAAAAACAACTAGACAATATCCAATATACAACCTCTGGGGATGTACAGTATATTTATATTTCTTATTGCTATTGACTCTCAGATAGCACCATCCCACAACACCACCATGTTTTACCCTTGCTGTGTAGATCTTTTAGAAGGTGATAGATCCTAGGTGTAGTAAGGACTGCCTTTGGGGTTGTAGCATCCAGAATTCCTACCCACCTGGTTTTTTTTAGAATATATGCATTTAGCTACAAGCATGCAATTCGAAAGCAGTTACAGCCAACTTGCGTGCATCTCTGTTTTAAGATCCACATGTACAATTAAAAACACCCCTCAACAAGACTTAGGCATACAATATATTGTCAGTGATGACATTTTTTTGTGGCTTTCACACTAAGGAATATAAATACCACAATGTTGTATTTACAGATTTTATTTTGGCAAACTAGAACAAGTCACTTACTGTACTGTGTGTGTGTTAGTAGGAGAGCTATCAAGTATTCTAATGAAAACAAATAAAGAAGTTGCCCATAACAACCACTTTAGAAAGTCTGATACAGAAGTGTCCTAATACATCTATCCTATATGTGCCATATGGTACGGGATGCATGGCATGACTTAAGCGCACAGCAATGTGTACTGATTCCAAGAATGTCTAACTTTTTTCTGAATTTAACATCTTATTGGCATTGTAACTGAGTCAACTATAGTATTCTAGGCCAGAGGTAGCCAGCCTTGGTCCTCGAGAGCTACCAACAGTTCATGTCCTCCAGACCACCTGTTTGAAAATGTGACAGTTAGTAATGACTGTACCTGTGCACCAGTAGGTGGTTCAGAAAATGTGAACTGTTATTGGTTAAATCAAATGGATTTAATCAGTTTGTCCGACTGACCATTTTTGACAGTTTCCGGCATTTTGGAGCAAATGGTCAATTGTCATTTGCTCCCATACGTTACCAGATCTTTGTTCTAACCAGTCAGATTGGACAATAAATCTTTAGGTGTATGGCTGTTTTGCACCAAACTGGGCAATTTGGTGCAATTTCAGAATAGATGCATGTAGACACATCTGTACATCTCTCCTTAAGAGATGATTCTAAGGGCCAATTTTATTAGGCTTTAACAAGTGATAAAGTAGAGACGAATAAAGAATGATAAATGACCAGCCAATGAGCTTCCTAACTGCCATGTAACAGGCTGTGTTTGAAAAATGACAGTTAGGAGCTGGTTGGCTCATTTATCACTCTATATATGTTTCCACTTTATCTCTTGTTAAAGCTTAATACATTTGGGCCTTAAAACATTCTGTACTGTAGCTAGCGAGGATGTTTAATAAGAAACATGATTAAAATGTGAACCGTTTCAGATTTTTTTCAAAAATCACAAACATAGATTGAGACTCCTATATCTGCAATGCATGGGACCAGAGGTATTTTAGACTTTTCCATATTTTGGAATATTTGCATACCATAATGAGATAATGTGGGGATGGGACCAAAGTCTGAACACAAAATGCATTTATGTTTTATATACACTGTACACACACAGCCTGAATGTCATTTTATACATTATTTTTAATAATTTTGTGCATAAAACCAAGTTTGTGTACAGTGAACTAGGGCCGTAACTATGTGTGTGCTGAGGCATAGGCATAGTGCACTTGCGGTGTGTGCTCCCGATTGACCGCCCTGGCAGTGATTGATGCAGAGCTGTTCGGAGGTAGCGCTGGTGATAAAGAGACCTGTAGTGTCCGCTGCTGTTGATCGGAGGTGGGACTTCAGTGTCAGGGATGGCAACGAGATGGACTGTCTGCAGACACTGTCTGTGAGTAACACATACACATTGCGCCTACCTGGCATAATGTGTCTAAGGGGCTCTACCTGGTGAAATGTGTTTAAGGGGCCCTACCTGGCGCAATGTGTATAATGTGCTCTAACTGGCGCAATGTGTATAAGGGGCTCTACCTTACATAATGGAGTAAATGTATGAAGCAGTGATAAGAGAGGAGAAGTAAGCCAACAGAGAAGTTGCCCATAGCAACCAATCAGTATTGACGTAACATTTAGAATTTGCATACCATAGAATTATACAGAGCAGCTGATTGGTTGCCATGGGCAACTTCTCCACATGCTCGCTTCTCCGCTCTTATCACTGCTTCATACATTTACCCCAATGTGTATAACGTGCTCTACTTGGCACAATGTGTATAAGTGCTCTGCCTGGTACAATGTGTATAAGTGGCACTACTGTATGATGTAATGCAAATAACACACTCGTGTGTGGTGTGGTCTAATGTGAATTGGTACTATTACAGTATGTGGTCATGTCCCTTCCCGTCCCTATTATTTTGGCATGCACCTTCGGTGCGCACTGCCTCTATTTTGAATATGGTGGTGGGGGGATGGACACCAATTCACTTTCTGGCACAGTGCATCAAAATGTCAAGTTACAGCTCTGCAGTGAACCATCATTCTGAGTGGTCACTATCTCAGTTGTGCTGAAATTATTTTGTATTTTGCAATATTTTGGAAATCAAATTTTCAGATATGAGAGACTCAACCTTTATTACTAACAACAATAATAATAATAATTCTTATCTGAAAAAGAATGCATACTGTACATTTATATTTTATAAATTAAAATACCAAGACAATACTCAATTATTCTGAAAATAAATATGGGCAATTTTAAAATAAGCAATTTCATTCTGTAAACCTGTTTTGCGTTTTGGGATGGAACTATGACCATGAATTAATTCTGACTGATGGCTGTTCTCCTTGCCCAGAAATGACAAATTCATTCTGAGTTACAACAATCATAGATAATGTGAAATTAAATTGCCGAAAGGGCATGTATAGTGAAATATCTTTGGCTATCATATATAACTAATTGTTTCCAAAAATTTTATTATATATCCATATATCTCTACATATTTGCAATTTTCACCAGGCGGTTAGCAATACAATACACATTGACTTAGAGTCAAATAAGAGAAAATGCTTATTTTTCAAGTGAGAGTTAATCTCTAAAAATATTTACACTTCATTCATAAATATAAATGAGTGCATCCATAATCTGCACAGTTCTTGTGGCACCATGACTCAGACTCAGTCATGAGAAATGATATTTGCAGACTTCTAGAGCTTCTACAGTAATAGAGAATCCGACCCAAAAATAGTTTGTTCCTTTTTTTGTTGTGATGATACGCAACCAACCAGAGTATAAACACTTGGGATCATTTTCTATTATTATAACTACAGTAGTTCCAGAAACAGGAAGAAATCAGAAATGAATAAAAGTGTTAGCAATATGTGGGATGTACAGTAGTTTATCATAGCACAAGAAAGAAACAGTGTGGTCATGTTAGAATTTATGATTTTAATGGGTATTGTAACATACAGTCCTGTACTGTACCGACAGAGGGCTGGGCACATTGGTAGATGCACATATCTCTGTCTATGGGCAAATATATCCAATTTTTTTTTCAAGCTTGTAATGCGGCTCCTTGCAGTGGCAGCACCATGGTTGGTGACACCCAGTGTGGCAAATAGATACCCTATGTGTGCCTGAAAGGGTAGTGGTCTAGCATGCAGGGTTGTGGTCTCACAGGAAGCTCCATGGTTAACTCAAGCCTGGGGAATGGTCTCACTGGAAGGGAGTGTAGGCTCTAAGGAAGCCTCCCCTATTACATCCTTTAAGGCGCGTGCCCAGCAGGAGACAGCTGGCTGCACTGCCCGCTCCTCTTCAGTGACAGGAGTTGTGCACTGCATGATAATATCACAGTGCAGCACCCATTTGTGACTGTGGAGGAGATGGCCTGGAAGGGTGACACCCGGGTGTGGTCCACACCCTCCTCGTGCCACCTCTAGCTCCATGAATTGCTTCGTAATAGGTAGGCTGTACATAAATAACTATAGAAATAATTCTAACCATGCTTTCCTTATATCAAGAATACTCTGCTGCCTACTACTTCAGAAAGAGGGTCCCACCTTTACCTGAACATAAAAAACTGTTAATAAATCATTATAATATATTATCATAGCACAAAGTTTGCTTGTTTATAAGAAAAATATTCTTCCTGTGTAGGACTTAAAGTTAGATGTCTGAAACACTATGACATATGGCCAGTATAATGTAATGGTAAAGGATTGTAAAGCTATATACTGTAACTGATTATGAGGTTCATGGTCTTCAGGCTTTAAAGGATACACAGGGTCTTAAGAATGCACTGTGTTATGTGACCAACTGGTGTACGACGGTGAAAAACACCTCTCCTAAACACAGAGTGTGGCTATATCAGTGTGTTTCACATGTATTTTTATTAGTGATGAGCGGGTTCGGTTCCTCGGGATCCGAACCCCCCGAACTTCACCCATTTTACACGGTTCCGAGGTAGCCTCGGATCTTCCCGCCTTGCTCGGTTAATCCGAGCATGCCCGAACGTCATCATCCCGCTGTCGGATTCTCGCGAAATTCGTATTCTATATAAGGAGCCGCGCGCCACCGCCATTTTCACTCGTGCTTTGGAGATGATAGCGAGAGGACGTGGCTGCATTCTCTCAGTTTCTCTGTTCAGTGTGCTGCAAATATCTGCTCAGTGTGCTGCAAATATCTGTGCTCAGTGTGCTTGAAAATATCTGTGCTCAGTGTGCTGAAAATATCTATGTCCTCTGCCTGAAAAACACTCCATATCTGTGCTGCATTGTAGTATATAGTAGGAGGACAGTGCAGAATGTTGCTGTGACCACCAGTATATATATAGCAGTACGGTACTGTAGTCCACTGCTCTACCTCTGTATCGTCAAGTATACTATGCATCCATACCTGTGCTGCATTTTAGTTGTGCGCAGTATATAGTAGGAGGGGACAGTGCAGAATGTTGCTGTGACCACCAGTATATATATATATATATAGCAGTATAGTACAGTAGTCCACTGCTCTACCTCTGTGTCGTCAAGTATACTATGCATCCATACCTGTGCTGCATTTTAGTTGTGCGCAGTATATAGTAGGAGGGGACAGTGCAGAATGTTGCTGTGACCACCAGTATATATATAGCAGTACGATACTGTAATCCACTACTCTACCTCTGTGTCGTCAAGTATACTATGCATCCATACCTGTGCTGCATTTTAGTTGTGCGCAGTATATAGTAGGAGGGAACAGTGCAGAATGTTGCTGTGACCACCAGTATATATATATATAGCAGTACAGTACAGTAGTCCACTGCTCTACCTCTGTGTCGTCAAGTATAGTATGCATCCATACCTGTGCTGCATTTTAGTTGTGCGCAGTATATAGTAGGAGGGGACAGTGCAGAATGTTGCTGTGACCACCAGTATATATATAGCAGTACGGTACAGTACTGTTCATGGCTACTGGGTCAGATTCACATGAGAATGGAAGCACTCATCCTCTCGCTAGAAAACTGCAGTGCCACTCCTAGATGGGCCAGGTGTTTGTGTCGGCCAATTGGGTCGCTTAGCTTAGTCACACAGCTACCTCATTGCACCTCTTTTTTTCTTTGCATCATGTGCTGTTTGGGGACTATTTTTTAAATCTGCCATCCTGTCTGACACTGGAGTGCCACTCCTAGATGGGCCAGGTGTTTGTGTCGGCCACTTGAGTCGCTTAGCTTAGTCACACAGCTACCTCATTGCACCTCTTTTTTTCTTTGCATCATGTGCTGTTTGGGGACTATTTTTTAAATCTGCCATCCTGTCTGACACTGCAGTGCCACTGTTTGTGTCGGCCAGGTGTTTGTGTCGGCCACTTGGGTCGCTTAGCTTAGCCATCCAGCGACCTCGGTGCAAATTTTAGGACTAAAAATAATATTGTGAGGTGTGAGGTGTTCAGAATAGACTGGAAATGAGTGGAAATTATGGTTATTGAGGTTAATAATACTATGGGATCAAAATGACCCCCAAATTCTATGACTTAAGCTGTTTTTGAGGGTTATTTGTAAAAAAACACCCAAATCCAAAACACACCCGAATCCGACAAAAAAATTTCAGGGAGGCTTTGCCAAAACGCGTCCGAATCCAAAACACGGCCGTGGAACCGAATCCAAAACCAAACCACAAAACCTGAAAAATTTCCGGTGCACATCACTTATTTTTATTATTTAATACTATTTAAAAATTATTATTATTTTTTTTTTTTTGGGGGGGGGGGGGGGGAACATAAAAAAAGAGAAGGGCAGAGTGTGTGTGGGAGGGAGGGTGTGTGGGCAACAGAGAGAAGTGCATGGCCATCACTGTACTTATAACTTCCTTGGTACCACATTGGGGTTTCTCATGTACATTTTGCCCATGATGCTAGCAGTGGCAGTAGCTTCCCTAGGAAGTAGCTTTCAGGATGAAAATTTCTTTCGCAATCTAGATTACGTATTGTATAGAGCCTGCATGATCTATATTCCCCATCTATTTAAATGTTACAGTATATCTGAACTCTGTCATAATGATGGTTAGAATATGGGGGTGTCACAGGTTTCTCCAATTATGTTAAAATGCCTAAATTAGTAAAAGTGAGGGGGAAAAACACTGGAAATTTGAATTTACTAAAAGGGAGTAGAAAAGTTTCCAATGTCAAATAGCGGTAATGTTAATATTTGCACGTCAATAAAAGGACACAAGGACACCTAAATGGATTTTCATTTCCAAATAGCTTTCTCTATATTTGTCATTTGTCACAGCAGTCTTATTGTGTCTATATTTATTTCGTGTCTTTTGCATAATAATTACATTAAGTACCGTTCAACTGAATAGAATATGCAGAACATGCGAATTCAGCTGTTATCCATATAAAATTTAAGTTCTTTGTTTTTTTTTAAAGAGATCATGACCATAAATCGTAACATTTGTTCTGAAGAAAAGAGTTTCATGCGATATGAATCAACTATTGATTAGAAATGTACAAAATATAATCCAAGGGGGAGAATCCATTCCACACAAGGTGCCTCATAGAAAGGTTGGGGAAAAGCAATTTATGGCATGTAACACCCTCATTTTTCCTCACCAACCCCCCTAAAAAAAGGGGCACAGCAAAATAGTGACATTTGATTGCCATAATATGCAATAATGACTTGTGTTTCAATAAGATGCTTTATAATAGAGCTTCAACAGCTATGAATATTTGAAGGAAAATGTTTAGTAACTTCTGAGGAGCATTGAATCTTGTAGACTGCACTTTCCAATTGTGAGGTCATTCTAGATAAATTAGCAATTGCTCAGTACTGAATAAATTGATGAAAAAGAAACAGTTTGCAGAGTGTGTCTAAAAAAAACAGGTTGCTTAGGGGTAACCTGTGCAACATATAACTGGTAAATGTCTATGGAAGTTAGAGGTAGCTCTCTGCAATGCGTGGTTTGAAATGGGAAGAGGTATTTCTTTGCAATATCTACTTCACAATTGTCGGGGGGTATTTATCTGTACTATATGCTTGGTAATTAAGTTTTAAACCTCTGTAAAACGGTTATTGAGAACAGCCAATTTTCTATATAGTGGAATGGATGTAATTTGCTGGACAAGGGAATGGTGGCCTTTTGTTGGATAGGGAAATGGTTAGTAACCTCATTAAAGTAATGGAAGTGTTACATAAAGAGATATAAGGAATGCTATGTATGTGCAAACCAAACAAAGTTCCTTAAAGGTGACAATGTATATAAATATCTGAGAAATGTATCATAGCCATGGGCAGAGCGATCAGCGGCCTCCCCGGTTTATCTATCCGCCTCCCAGACTCCTGTGATACAAGCCTCTGATCTCTGCTGGTGACGTTACTGTTCCTGTAGACTCTTGGGAATATAAATAATTAATTACATTAGAGGCTTGAGTTATGCAGCTCCACCTCGCAAATTTAGGACTTCGCTGCGGCCCCACCATTACAACCACCACTGCATATATTCATTATCAGTACAAAGAAGCGTCCAAAAACTATTTGAAACAATAACCATAAAGAGGTCAGGAGAATGGAAGAAAAATATCAACATTGGAAGTTATTTACTGTAAGGGAGATTAAGCTGCACATTTCTTCCCATGAGTTGGCAATAACAAACTCTCTAAAGGAATTTTAAAGGGGTTTATAAACCTCCTAATGATACTCTGTGGACCCCTTCATTCAAAGTAAAGCATTCATTACCTCTAATACCAAGAAATAATGACACGGAGACTTGAATTTGGCAGAAAAATTGCTAGCTATTTATTGTACCCTAACCATTAGCAAACCTGTAAATTGAAAATGTTGTTAACATGCCGATATAGCCGGCATATGGTGGCAGAAAAAAGAACGGCTCTATTGAACTGACGCTAACCTTAAAAACGTTAAAATTCAAAACTATCCTAATTTAAATACAAACTATAAAATCGGTAATAGGTGCCCAACTCAACCCCCACGGTGACTACCCACCCTGATGGGTGCCTGCCGCTGCCCCCGGAAGGGTGGTCGAGCGGCCTTAAAAGTCGATGGAGGTGTGTGCACCTAAACCACACCAAACTGTAAATCACTACAGCTAACAAGACAAACTACAACCTGCCGTTCTTTTCCGCCAATAAAATAGCCAACTATAAATCAGCCAACAATTCAACGCCAAGGCACTCCGTGCCAGTACCTCTACCAACAGGGTGGGAGGGCGGGAAGGCAATTCAGCAGCAAGAGAGACCAAGCTGGCCTAGCATTCCCTATATATATTAACCCTTCCCCTTTTCCAAAGGCTGTACTTTCCTCACAGCTAGGTCCACCCCTCACAGGATGTTTAACTCTTTCCATTCCTATGCAGTCATTTCTCTCTCCATACATAAGCAGTGCAAGAACTTTGTGGGCCTTATAGCAACATTTTGAAGGGGCCCCTGTTACAATGCTTCTAGACAGGGCTGTTTCTAGCCAATTTGGCTCCCAGTGCGAGATTTAAAAATGTGCCCACTATATCAACATTAAAAAATGTGCCCCCTAAATATAAGAAACGCAAATTTGCATGTGCAGAAGGTGAGCACACTCCCGATGAGGGGGTGTGGCCTTGCTTAAATGGGCGTGGTCCTTCCTGAAAAGACTACCTTACACCCCAGCTTTTTACCCTGCACCAACAGACCTTGGACACCACAGGGGAAAAAAAAATTCCACCAAATTAAGCCCCACATAGTAATGCCCCATGCACCATATTATGCCCACTGCACCATATTATGCCACATAGCACAATCCCCATAATACATTATGCCCTACAGTAAAGCTTCTAATTACTTTTAAATTACCTGCTCATTGCCAAGGGTTTCTCCTGCTGGGTGTCATGCTCGTTGCCAGGGGTTTCATGCTCTGGCATCCATGCTCGTTGCCAGGGGTTTCATGCTCTGGGACGGGTGTCATGATTTTTGCCAAGGGTGTGTAATGCTCATTGCCAGGGGTAATGCCCATTGTCAGGGCTCACGGGTTTACATGAACATGGATTGGGTGGATGCTAAATTGGGGCTTAAGTTATTGAATTTCTTTTCAATGTCGTGAGATATTCCACTGTATAGGCAACAGGCCTAGTTACAGTTTTATGGATTTTTCTTGTTAGCAGGTGCTGTCCAATTATACCCCACATTTACTTTTCCTATGATACATGCTAGCTAGAAAGCAAATGTAAAAGGTTCCTTTTGTATAGGAAATAAGCAGACATTCATTTTTCATATCTGCTGATTACTCATGTCATTGTATATACTGTATGCGTGTCTCTGTCTCCAGGATCTTCCACAGAATCTATTGTACTAGATTGTGGAGAACCATACACGTACAATAAAAGAGCCAGCATGTAAATAGCATATTCTACCATTTCAAAGTCCAGTTACAATTCTTCATTACTCATCATGATCTACGATCGATTAAACTGTCCTCTGGAGTGACCATAAAAAGGCCCTGCCCGCAGCACGCTGCACGATGCCCCCGCCCACCAGTCTGCAGTTCCCCTGCTCCCCCTCCTTCCTATCATTAGTACTCCGCTCATGGGCAAAGTTTTGAGAAATGATGCATTGCGTCAGGGAGGAGGGGGAGCACTTGGAGGATTTCAAAGTGCCCCGGTGGGTGCCTCGTGCGCCGGCACGGCTGGCCCACCGCAAGAAACGGCACTGCTTCTAGAGACACCTCTCTGCAGCAGTTGTGAACTGTTTGTCCCATGTTTCGACCATAGCTCATTTTCTAAACTATAGTAAAGCCTTAGTTATTGTTATGCCCCATAGTGGTGTTCTAGTTTATTTTATATAGGGCTGCTAGTACACATTGTGCAACACAGTACCCCCAATTCACATGGCATGCAGTGACTCTAATTTATATTATGTCACACTACAGTGCCCCCAGTTCATATAATGCCCTATTATAGTGCCTCCACTTCATGTTGTCCCACTTTACAGTGCCCCCGTTCATACTGTGTAACATTATAACGCCCTCCAGTTCATTTTATACCACATTACAATGAGCAGGTCTAGGGGCATACCTAGATATATTGCATGCCCCAAGGTAAAAGTTTGTATCGGTTCCTACAGAATGTGCCAACCAATGATGTAAAATAAATATAACACATGTAACTGTGACAGGGAAGGTGGACCCCTCTCAGCTTTGGGCCCCAAAGTAGCTGCACTCCCTGCACCTATGGTAGCTATGTCCTTGATTGGATGCCTTTCTTACAAGAAATGGGATCTGTACTGTCGCTACAATTAGTAGCGGGATATTACGGGGCTGATTAAGTCAAGGGGGTATATTTACAAAGATTCGTGTTTTTGACGTTTTTAAGGGTGTTTGAACTCGAATGGTATCGGGTGCATTTTACTGCAACTTTTTGAATTCTGATACGATCATTCACTAAGCTGATGAGTTTTGCACATTCGTTTTTTCCGATGTCGATATGATTCGTAATGTCAGGCAGTGTTTTACGGGAGTGATGAGTAAAACCAACACTGCCTGACAAAGCACAAGGAATCCCAGCCAGATCTGTGAGATCCATGCAGGCAGTGCCGGCACAAGCCACTCAGCAAAGGGATGCAGTGCAGGGAGGCGCCAGGAATGGAGAGGCGCTCTCCCTGCTCTGCATTCCTGTGCTGAGCTGATGTCCCCCTGTTGCTGCTGCGGCGCCTGCAGGAACGGCTCTTGCCGCTCTGAAGGGGCACTGCCGCTGCTCCGCTGCCTACCCTCCCGGCTCCCACTTGCTGCTGTGCAGTCAGGGCCGGACCTACACGCACGGCCACATGACGCTGCTCAGACAGTGAGAGACTGTCCATACTGCCAGCGCCGCGCCTGCTCAGACTGCACTTTGATAGCGCAGCTGTGCATCCTCCTGGCTCCTAGCCCTCCCGCGATGCCAGGGAAAATGGGAAGGAGACAATCTGCGTGCAGTATCAGGTGAGGATGGGGAGCTGGAGCTGCACTGTGACAGAGTTGGGAGGCATGTGTCTCTGCATGGCTGCCAGCTCTACAATGTGTGTGTGTGTGTGTGTGTGTGTGTGTGTGTGTGTGTGTGTGTGTCAGTGTGCCTATAAACAATGTTTGTTAGTGTGCCACTGGGACCTACATAGTGTGTGTCAGTGTGCCTATATACAATTTGTTAGTGTGTCAGTGTGCTCCTGGTCCCTGTGTGTGTGTGTGTGTGTGTGTGTGTGTGTGTGTGTCAGTGTTCCCTATACAATCTATGAATGTGTGCACTAGTGGATCCAGGGATGGGAAAGGGCACGCGACATTGTGCTCCCCCTGTTGTTTCTGCCCTTTTTTTTAAAAAACAGCAGTAATGATGGAGATAGCGTTGGGCCAACCCGACACACATATGCAGGGTACATGGCTGCCTCAAACGCAAAATGATGAGGGAACTGCCGCAATGTTACCCCGCCTCCCGCAGCCACACTGGAGGCAACCTAGCTGCGGCTCTCCCTCCTGTCTTCTACCCGCTCTCCCGGGCCTGCTGGCAGCACCTGTGGAAAGCGGAGGAGGTTCCCAGCATTCAAACACCACCAGTTTACGAGCAGCCAGGTCCCAAGGCGACGGGTTGTGCTGTTCTAGATACAGCAGTCGGAAGCTATGCCCCCCGACCATGACTCCCTCCCCATTTGAAGCACCACCATATTCTGGAGCAGAGAGATGGGGTGTTGCATGTTTGTAAGCGTCACTGCTACAGGGGGTGTTGCATGTGTAAGCGTCACTGCTACAGGGGGCGTTACGTGTGTAAGCGTCACTGCTACAGGGGGCATTATGTGTGTAAGCGTCACTGCTACAGAGGGAGTTACGTGTGTAAGCATCACTGGTACAGGGGGGTGTTATGTGTAGCATCACTGGTAAAGGGGGCGTTGCGTGTGTAAGCGTCACTGCTACAAGGGGCATTACGTGTGTACACTGCGTTACATGTTTAAGCATCACTAATACGGGGGGCTTTGCGTGTGTAAGCGTCACTGCTACAAGGGGCATTACATGTGTACACTGCGTTACATGTTTAAGCATCACTAATACGGGGGGCTTTGCGTGTGTAAGCATCACTACTACAGGGGACATTACGTGTGTAAGCGTCACTGGTACAGGGGGCGTTGCGTGTGTTAGCATCTCTGGTACAACGGGGCATTACATGTGTAAGCGTCACTGGTAAAGGGGGGCATTACATGTGTAAGTGTCACTGGTACAGGGGACGTTACGTGTGTAAGCGTCACTGGTACAGGGGGCGTTACGTGTGTATGCTATGTTACGTGTGTAAGCGTAACTAATACAGGGGGCGTTACGTGTGTAAGCATTACTGGTACTGGGATGTTACGTGTGTAAGTAATACTACTACTCCATTGTATCCATTGGTGGGAACTTTGCGGTCAGCGCTTGACCGAAAGTAACCTCACAGCTGACCGCAAAGTTCCCACTATTGGATACAATGGAGCGCATAGGCGCTGCATTGTATCTCTGCCGTGTGCTGCCTCACAGACACTACAGGAGCACACAGCCAATCAGGAGAGTGCCACTACGTGGCGCTCCCTGATTGGCAGAAGGGACCCTCTTTGACAGGAGTCAGGGGGGTCCTGGCAGTCGGGGAAAGGGGTCCCATGTGTAAACATGGGACCCCTTTCAGTGCGTGGTCGGGTTTCCGTTTTTTTATTTTGCCAAGTATGTGGATTATACAAAGAACAGAAGATACCCTGGATTATGTGAGTATAATTTGTTCCACAGGTACCCCTAGGATACTACAGGGAAAAGAGGACCGAGCCTCGTGTGAACATAGGTAAGTATGTATGTTTGGAGGTGTGCATGTATGTAATAAAGTTATACTGTCACGGTGTGTGTGTCCTGTTTTTTGTGTTGTATTTTTTAGTAGTAGTACTACAGGTACCAGCGGGCCCGGTTTTCCACCGCATGCTGGTACTTGTGGATCTCCAAGTACCAGCTTGCGGGGGAGGCTTGCCCTTGGCCCTTGGGTGGCTGGAGGGGGGGGACCCCTTGATTTAAGGGGTTCCCACTCCTCCAGGGTACCCCGGCCAGGGGTGACTAGTTGGGTATGTAATGCCAGGGCCGCAGGGACCTAGATAAAAGTGTCCCCCGGCTGTGGCATTATGTACCTGGCTAGTGGAGCCCGGTGCTGGTTTAAAAAATACGGGGGACCCCTATGCTTTTTGTCCCCCGTATTTTTTGGACCAGGACCAGGCGCAGAGCCCGGGGCTGGTTGTTAAAATATGGGGGAACTCCTGTCATTTTTTTCCCCATATTATTTCTACCAGGACCGGCTCAAAGAGCCCGAGGCTGGTTATGCTTAGGAGGGGGGACCCCACGATTATTTTTCCCAAGGTTTTTACATTAAACAGACCCTTGCCCATAGATAACCATGCACAGATCTCACTGATCCGTGCATGATTATCCAAACTCGACTGGAAAAAGCAGGTCTATTTTTTTTGCTGCTTTTTTAACGATTCGCAAAAAAATACACCCGCACTTGAGCACTGAGAGACTAACACCCAAATACGAATGAATAATGAATACCCGTGTTGTATGAAATAACAGCCGCATTTGACCGATGGTCTATTCATTCGTATTTCTGAACTTTGCCAATCAAACCATTACGAATAGCCCAAACACTGCCGAGATTTGTGCTTAGTGAATTCCCGTGTTGGGACTTAGAAAAAAACACACAAATCGGACAAAATCGACTTTTTAGTAAATATTGGCCAAGAAATGTATTTGTATACAGGTATTTTTCATCTGTATAACATTGGGGGAGATGTATCAAACCTTGGAGAGATAAAGTGGAGAGAGATTAAGGAGTCTATTTTCTAAGCCTAGGAGAGTGATAAAGTTGAAAGAGATAAAGTCCCACCCAATCGGCTTCTAACTGCCATGTTACAGGCTGTGTTTGCACAATGACAGGAGCTAGTACTTTGTTTCCATCCACTTTATCTCTCTCCAAGGTCTGATAAATCTGCCCCTGTGTCAATATCCATGAAGTTACAGAATGTTTGGTTAATCCCTCTGTAAATTAGGCCTATTCAAAGTTTATCCAACTGACTTACATCATTTTTGCTGACCTGTTAGGTATTACAAAAGTAAGTAAATAAATAAATCTCACCTTATCTCCGTCATAAAATGTCTTTCCATCGCTAGCTCTCTTCCAAGTGATCTCTGGAACAGGTTCTCCTTCCGCTTCACATGTCAGGGTCACGTGACCGTGCTCTACCGTAGTCTCATTGTGCAGTTGTATAATATGAGGCTGCACTGTTAACAGAATTAATTACATTACTGCTAAAATTATGTAACAGCGTAACCTAGCAACAAGACTTGTGGCCTGGAAAACAAGTATATATCCCAATTTCCAATGTGTGTTTAATCTACAAGACACAACACTGTATAAATTATTTCGCAATGTTATATTGCTTAATCAAGGTTACTGTCTGGACAATTTTTATTCTCTGACCTTGTGCGTTAGAGCTCAGGCAACATTCAATTAAATATTGTTGAATACAAACAGCTATACATATTTATTCTACAAAATCAATGTTATTTTCTTCCCAGACACTATCGCTTTTGATTACGTAATATGGAGCAATTTAGACAAAACGGCATGGACAACACATCAACCCACAACTGTTTAATTAGCAATAAAATGCATTATGAACACACTTACTGTAAGTAACGTATTTTACTATCAATATAAATTTTATTACCATTGTACAAGCCTTTGATTTTCATATGGGATGATGCACCCTGAATTGTAAAAGCTACAGAGTTCCATAATGATACAGGGACACAGAGCAGGAGAGGGCTTTTTTTACTGATCCCTAAAGTGACTGCAATCAGTGATCATTTACAGTAGAGGGTAAGATATCCCTTATCGTATGAGATGACATCATAACCAACTGGCTCATTACACAGTATGCAATGATATCAGAACTCACAGTATAAACAGATATTGGACCTTTTTAGCAGAATGTGAAATTTTTGCAATCACATGTTGGAGCCGCCCATCGCAGAGCAATTGTCCTGCAGGATTTGAATTTTTTTGTGCTGAAAGTGCCGTCTGCTTGGAAGTGGATTGAGCAGAAAGTGCTGATACTTTTTTGCATTGGAATCATTATATGAAACATTGTACTGTATCAGCAATTTGCATACTTGTTTCAAAATTTGAAAAGGACAACTGTCTTTACTGAATGGCAGGCATAACTGAAATATAAAACTAACAGTTATAAGGTTCTACCATTTGCTGGGATCTTGTAACTATTTACTAACAGAAATTCTGCATGTTAATTATACTAATCAACTAATGAGGGATATATACGACTAACCTATCAATTGGATTGCAAAGAGACTGATCCTTTTGTGGCAGCTACTGTATATGATACAGTTTTTAGAATATATGATATATTTTTATTTTTAATATCTGAAAATGTATATGAATATCGATAATTAGCAATATTTGCATCGGCCGTGTGTTTTTTCTTTTTATATTACTTATGTGTGTAAATAAATGTTCTTAATATATATATATATATATATATATTTTATTTTATTTAACAAACAGCTCTTCATTTATATTTTTTAGAGTTAGCTGATGATCAGTTCGGTGTGCAGTCCACAAAAGGGAACCAGCACCATAAAATAAAGTTCAGTAATAGCAATTATAATATTCATATCATACTTGACTAGGTAGGGCACACAAATGGATTGTAACTGGAACAGGATACAATAATTATATAAGTAGGGGTTGATGTATTAGGCAATGAAAAGGGTGGAGAAGTGGTTATGGATCAATGGGTCGATAGTCAATAGGTCAACCACTATTGGTCGACATGGACATGGTCGACAAGGGAAAATGTTGACACATTTCAAAGGTCGAAACGGGACAGGTTGACACATGAAAAGGTCGACATGAGATTTCTGAATGTTTTTGGTGTCTTTTTTTGTGTAACATGACGGCGTACCCCAATTAGTGCACTTCCATAGCTGACTTCACTCGTTATGCTGCGCTAGGCACAGATTACTATTCCTAATCATAGTCACCATGGATGGTAACATATGAAAGAGTTAAAAATAAAAAAAGTTAAAAAGTCATGTCAACATTTACATGTGTCGATCTGGCCCAAGTTGACCTTTTTACTGTGTCGACCTTTTTCCATGTTGACCTTTGTCCATATTGACCAACCTACCATCCGGATACTTGGAGAAGTGGGCCAGTGGAGAAGTTGCCTGTAGCACCAATCATTTTAGAGATAACTACATTTTATAAAATAATAAGTAGATTATTAGTTGCTATGGGCAACTTCCCCACTGGTCCACTCTGCCACTCTCCTCACTGCTTGATACATTCACACATCCATATAAAACTGTAGTACAGCTCATATGCTATTTTCTATTGTTTTCTCTCTAAATAAAGGTTTGGGAGATATGAAGCTGATTTACTTTGACATCTGTTCAAAACCAGATAGTGGTGGGACTTCATTTCAGCCAGAGTAGTTTTTCACACATATACTGTGTTGCTGTTAGAGCTGCGCTCATGTTTTAACACTGTAATGCTCTTGTTACAGACTGGTCTAAATTGGCTACAGGTTGATCTATCGTAAACCTTCGAACATTTTTGTTTACAACCTGCCTATAACTGACAATTTAACAAATCAAACAGGCATGAAAATAAGGCTAGACCAACACCTCTGACTTGTGAAATGTTTCCTTACAACTGCATCACTGCACAATGTATAACACATAAGCAGTATAATGTCACAAACCTCCCGCTAGGCTAAAAACAGTCCTTGGTGATCGTCTGAATTATTTAAAATGACATTTATTGTGCCAGGCATGCTGGAAGCAATAAAGTTTTGTTTTGTTTTTTTTAAACTTGTGAAAAAGAACCACTATATTTGTTCCCTTGCAATATCTCATATCTCTATTATTTCAGACTACAATCGAATGACAGTTATATGAGTTAATCAACCACAAAAAAATGACAGTTCAATAAAGCTGAAGCGTCCAAAACAAAAGTAATAAATGCCTAATTTCCTTAAAATATACTTCTAACGTGTTTTGTACATATCAGCAGCAAACTACAGCAAAGGGAACAGCAGCAAAGACTAGGCAGCACCTTGTCCCCGCTGAGAAGCATTGTGATTAGCAAGGAACCTGTGAAGCGCATGGTTGAATCTTTGACAGGTGTCTTAACCTTGATAACAAGCCAGAACTCACTGCATCCTCCCAAAAAAAATCATTCCAAATGAAATCTGGATGCTCCAAATCCTTCCTTATAAATGTGCTCATAAAATGATCACAATCGCAGACAGTAAATGTATTGCTGAACCTCAGATTCTCCTTGTGTGGCTGCTGCATTTCAACAAACAAAACCAGCACTTTAAAGTAAAGTAATATCTATGCTCCTCGGGAGAAGGAGTTAGATAACTCTTGCAGTACGCTAATATATGACAATTTGCAAATATACACTATTAAATTATTATCTGCAGTGTTACAGTTTGCTTATATATGATGATTTGCAAATGCATTCTCACACTAAAGTAAATGCAACTAATACATTTGGAAATCACATTTGATAAAAAGAGTCGGACGCAGAGAAGTCTTGCAGCAAAATGCGGTTATGTAGATTACTGTAATGTCAAGGACACTGGTGGGTTGGAAGATATAAATCAAGTTGGTCTTTTAGGGACTGAGGGGACTATGTATTAAGCCTTGGAGAGAGATAAAGTGGGCGGAGATAAAGTACCAGCCAACCATTTCATTTCTTGGGGGAAATCAGCTATGAGCTGGAGGTGAACCATCCTAAATTGTGAATACACCCCACTGCCTAAGTTCTTTTGGTTAAGTGCTAGGGTTTTGAAGTGTTATTTTCTTTTGCTTTGGAGATTTATGTACTTTATTTCCTGTCCATTTGTAATCTTAGACTTTTTTTATAATCATTACTCTGATTATTTTGTTTGAATTGAAATATTATTAATTTTAGCATATTCTCTGTGTCTCTTGGTGAATCTGCGAGACTGTGAGGTCAAAGCTACATATTTCAGTGTAAGTGAGTGTGCAATTAATAATTCTGTATGTAAATAGTGTCAATACATTGATTTTTTGTGTTGCTGGTGGCAGTTACCATGTTTGATTAACCACATGTACTGAGGTAACCAGAAGTCACTGGTGGTGATTTTCAGACTGGAGAATTGGCCAACCAGTCATGAAAAATGTGGGTCCTGCTAACCCCCTTGTCCATGCTCACGTTCTATTCCTTCAGTGCCACCCCAGTCTGTTAGCCCTTCACCTTTAAGATTGTAAGTTCGCAAGAGCAGGGCTTTCTCCCTTCATGTGCCTTTCCTTCTATTACTTACACTTATAATCTTATAATCAATACTCCCTTTGATGGCAAGTAACCCCTGGTTTTCTGTATATACCTTGTACTTGTTCTATATTGAAGTATCAACACTTTTCTCATCTTGCTACTCTACTAGCTCTCTTCTTGACCCTATACCCTCACAAATAATTAAAGTTAAACCAAAATTCTGACCCTAATTCTCTCTCAAACTACAGTATCATCTCTCTGCTCCCATACCTCTCCAATCTACATGAGAGACTTGGCTACACTCGCCTTACAACATTTTCCTAACTCACACTTATTGGACCCACTTCAGTCATGCTTTCATTCACAACACTCCACAGAGAGAGCACTGACTAAAGTAGTGAATGATCTGGTCACTGCAAAGTCTAAAGGCCATTACTCACTTGTTATTTTTCTAGATCTCTCTGCTGCTTTTGACACCGCTGCCCACTCTCTTCTCATACAAGCACTACAATCCCTAGGTCTTCAAGACACAGGCTTTTCTTGGTTCCTGCCCTAACTATCTAATCACTCCTTCAGTGTCCACTTATCTGAATCCATCTCCTCTTTGCTACGTCTTTCAGTTGGAGTACTGCAAGGCTCAGTCTTAGGTCCTATGCTTTTCTCAATCTACTGTATACTTCATCTCTTGGTAAACTAATCATCTCTTTTGGATTTCAGTATCACCTGTACACAGATGATACTCAAATATTTCTATCCTCCCCAGAATTGTCTCTATCTGTATTGGTCTGTGTTACTGAATGCCTTTCTGCCGTTTCATCTTGGATGTCCTCTCACCACCTCAAATGTAATATTTCCAAAACAGAGTTAATTAAATTTCCACCAGCCAATAGTAGTTACCAACCTGATATTTTAATGACTGTTGAGAACTCGACAATCAATCCTACCCCCCAAGCTTGCTGCCTAGGTGTCATACTTGACTCAGAACTGTCCTTTGCTCCCCACATTCAATCTGTATCAAAATCATGTTACATGCTTATAAAAATGTATCCAAAATACATTCAAGACAAGACACTGCAAAAACTAATATATGCTCTTATTATCTCCTGCAATGATTATTGCAATAGTCTTCTTACTGGTCTTACCAAAAAGAAACTCTACAATCCAGTTTGAATGCAGCTGCAAGGCTAATCTTCCTTGCATTCCCTGAAAACTAACCTATTCAGGCAAGCTTATCGAATTCCAGAACCACTCACTCAACCTTCATAAGCTTCATAAGCTTTCCTATTCAATTAAAGCCCCTCTGTAAAGTCACACATATACTCACTTATCTTCTCTTCCATCACTTTCATTTCCTCCTGACCTTGTTTTATCATTGCTGTGTGGCCTTATCATGCAGCCCACCTAGATCCTTTGCAATCTGTTGGACAATTGCACAATATATATCACCTATCCTTGTGTATCAATGTCCATTTCCCTATAGATTGTAAACTTGCAGGCAGAGCCTTCCTACCTCTATGACTCTTTGATAATACCCAGTTTTCTTTTATCACTGTTTCCAATTGTAAAGCACAAGAGAATTTGCAGTGCTACATAAAAAACTGTTATACAGTAGCAATGGTACGGCACTCATATACACTTATTTTCAAAAGAAACTCATGGACACAGAGGTCTGATGTTCAACGTTTCAATCACCACAGGATTTTTGTCAAGAATACATGAAAGTCAGAACAAGCTTACCTTATACTCCCAAGAACACAGGTGGACACACACAGATTGGCCGCGTTCTCCAGCATGGGAGCCCAACCCGGTCATTGGCACGAACACACATGTGTCCATGAGTTTCTTTTGAAAATAAGTGTATATGAGTGCCACACCATTGATACTGTTTACTCATTCATTGTGAGGGCACTGAGACCAGCTACTGTCTATTGGTGGAGTGCCAGGTTTAATGTGCTATATATTGGTTCAATTGCTGAACAGGACCAAGGCACCCCCGCTCTGTTGTCCCTAAGGAACATTTGTTTGGACAAACGCTGTTCTATGAGCATGCACTTGATGATTGCTGCTACTGAACACATATTTTAATTGCACTGGCACTTTTTTATGTTGTTTTGCACTATTTTTATGGACACTACTGCAATTTGCACAGATTGACCTTGGATCTCTCTGGGGCTCATAATGACTGAGTCAGTGGATGTACTTGATGAACATTTTAACCCTTGCACCATGAACATATGATTGATCAAACTGAATCTCTCTCCAATGAAATTATCTACCGTGACCTCCTTAACCTTAAAAAATGTGAAATTGACTTCCATCTCCATGGGGTCTCACTGAGCAATTACTATCGTGCTAAACATATCCCAAGGGTCTTCAGAGTCCGTAATTGCCCGGCAATTGGTCATTTCGATCCTAACTTTTGTAAAAAAATGGATTAACATCCTAAATAAATGCTCATTTGACCTCATGTTGTTGGTTATCGAGCAATCAAAGAAAAAACATCTCACTATCCAGAGTAAAATCAGTGAGTTTGAATCAAAGCATTTATCCCGTCTCCAGATGGATACAGAGACTGACTGGCTTAATAAGTTAGGTAATCAAGTTACCATTTATAAAAGAGATGTACTGAAATTTAAAAGAGAGAAATTACAGAAAGTGAATCTTGATTATGAGCACCATCAAGTTTATAGGTGGTTAACGGGCAGAGACAACTTTAAAGGTGCCAGAGGCTCTGAACGTAAACCCTTTTTTCAGAAGAATCGTTACCCTAAAAATACTTTGGACACTGAATCTTTCCAAGAGGGTAATAGCTCAGCCAGTGAGACCGAAAAATTAAAAATCAATAGGAGAAATAAGAACAAGGAGGTCATCCCTTTAGCAGTAGCGACCAGAAAGATGGTCAGAATAGATCAAGAAGATTCAACAGGCGAGGGGGCCAGAATAGGTGTAAAAAACCCGAGCACAAAGTCACCAATACAATCAAGGAGGAAATAATCTTTAATTTGTCCTCGTATGAACTGAGTGCAAGCGAAACTAGCCTATTAACAAAAGGGATATCATTCATCCCGAAAGCCAAATTTGATGACTTTAGATGGCAAACAGAAAAATTTTGTTTGCACAGACAACTAAAGGTGAAACAAAAATTTAATAAAAAAGAATCTATTTCAGATCAATCCAATAAACCTAAGATACCAATGCAACTAAAGCATATACAGAAAAGATAAAATTTTGATCCTCCATCGAATAATGCATCTATTAAGACTTTCGTTCAGTTGTTGGACCAAGGAGTAACAGCAGGATCTAATAACAGGAAGCCCAAACATCCAAATCTGTCCCCTCATGAGCAGAAGGCTATTAAATCTTTAGCCAAGAATCATCAATTGGTAATCCACCCGGCGGATAAAGGGGGTGGTATAGTTCTCCAAGATCTACAAGACTATACCAATGAAATCAACTGCCAACTGAGTGATGAGGCGGTTTACCGAAAGTTGAATGGAGATCCAACTGCTCAATTCTCCCATGAGTTGCGGGAGGTATTAGTATATGCAAGAGATTCAAAACTTATTGATGAATCAGTTTTTGGTATTTTACTTCCAAAATTTCCAGTTATGCCACTCCTATATACACTTCCCAAGATCCACAAGGGCTTGTCGCCGCCACCAGGATGCCCTATTGTGTCGGCTACAAGCTCATTTCTGCAACCTACATCCATCTATTTGGACTCCATATTGCAACCACTGGTCCAAAAACATCCTAATTTCCTTCTTGATACCACATATTGTTGAATAAATTGAATTCTTTGGGCACTATTCCTGATGAAGCATGGTTGGTGACAGCTGAAGTTTCAGGTCTCTATACTGACATCCCTCATTGTGAGGGTATTAGGGCTGTATGAGAGCTACTGACCACTTATGGTGATTATGAGATCTCACATGTGAATATTTTGTTACAAATGCTAGAATTGGTACTAAGAATTTTTTCTTGTTCAATAGTAATATATATCTACAAGGGTGTGCCATGGGGTCTTCTGTGGCCCCCAGTTACGTAAATTCGTATATGTTTGGTATTGAGAATCTGTTGTTCTTTAGAAACTCTAGTATTGCTGATAAGATGCTACAGTATTTTATACTAGATTTATTGATGATCTATTTTTTATTTGGCTGGGTTCTGAATTAGAAATTAAAGCATTGTTAGTTGTACACAATGCATCTACATCGCCAGTCAAATTAACCTTTGAAATGAGTTCAAAAGATAAAGCGATGTCTTGTTAAGTAACAAAGATTCCAGACAGAATAGAGAGAGACTACATTGGGTTAATCAATTCAATGTCAGATCAACTGATATTAACCGGCTCTCAAAAAATCTGTGGCCAATCACCTCTTCAGATAAAGAATTGTGGCTTTCTCAAACATCTCTTATGTCATGTTATTCGTGCCCAAATAATCTGAGAGATGTATTGGTCAAAGCTGATATATCCGATTATCGAGTTGATGTAAGTAAGACTTTTCTGGCAAAAAAGAGAAACGGCTGTTTCAAATGTTCCTGTACCACATGTAATTTCCTTTTGACAGGTGATATGTTTTGCCACCCACATCTAGTCATTAAGTATAAAATTCTACATCAATTGACATGTGATAGTACACATGTAGTTTACCAACTGATTTGCCCATGTGGGCTGTCGTACATTGGGAAAACCCAGAGGAAATTTAAAGAAAGAATGAGCGCGCATCGCTCATCTATTCATTTGTCTTTAGCTAATGGGACGAGCAATCAGCCGGTCGCTCGCCATTTTCTTGTGGCCAAACACCCTCTTCACAGTTTAAGATATAGAATGATCGACCACATTCCTCCACTACGGGGAGGTGGCGATCGTAACTCATTATTGATGAGGAGGGAGGCAGAATAGATACATAGATTAAATGTTATTGCCCCTAAAGGGCTAAATGATATGATACCGTTCTCTAGCTTTGTTTAAAATTTGGATAAACCCTTTGTTAATGCATTTTGTACTAAGGGGGGTTAATAGTCCGCATTGCGGTGTTTATGAAGGATACATTATCACTATTGTATTATTTACTGTATTCTTATATATATATATATATATATATATATATATATATGTATATGTATCACTATTTGGTATTGATCTTTATATATGTTTAAAGATACAGTCTTTTTATAGATATGATCTGTGTTGCTCTGATGAGATCACTGGCTGATGTTTTGACTAGGGTCCCTCCTAAGCGAATACAGTATGTTAGTATGCTGTGTACTAGCATCATATTTACTCTCTCTGTTTAGCTGTTGCTATGACTACTTGTATCAGACATGCAGCATGTGTGTGCGCGCTGACGTCATGTGTCCACGCCAGTGACTGGGTCGGGCTCCCGCGCTGGAGAACGCAGCCAATCTGTGTATGTCCACCAGTGTTCTTGGGGTTATAAGGTAAACTTGTTCTGTATTTCATGTGTTCTTGACAAAAATCCTGTGTGGATTGAAACGAACATCAGACCTCTGTGTCCTTGAGTTTCTTTTGAAAACAAGTGTCTCTGAGTGCTGCACCATTGCTACTGTTTATTCATTCATTGTGAGGGCATCGAGACCAGCTACTGTCTATTGGTGGAGTGCCGTGTTTAATGTGTTTTATATATATATATATATATATATATATATATATACTGTCTCAAACTGTAAGTGTTTTTTTTCCTTGTTTCACTCATTTGTTTATGTACTCTGTAATTGGCGCTGCGGATCCCTTGCGGTGCCATATAAATAAAAGATAATAATAATAATAATAATAATAATAATAATAATAATAACAATAATAATAACCAGCTTCCTAACTGCTATGTTACAGGCTGTGTTTGAAAAATGACAGTTAGAAGCTGGTTGACTGGCACTTTATCTCCATCCACTGTACTTTCTCCAAGGCTTAGTGCACAGACCCTACACTCTCACCCTGGCTAGTTCCCATGTGAATATCTGGGTATGCCACTTTCTTCCACCACATTTACGTGGTGTTCGTCTGGTGAAATGCACAATACTTGAACATAGACATCCCAGAAAGACAACATGTTTCATCTATTTTTGGACTTTTTCAAGTATATTGGGGTATATGTAGTTAAAGGGTAGTAAGCTTTGGAAGTAGGCTGAATTGTAATTGGACCTATTCCAGTCTATTAACAAAAATCTTTATTAGTTAAAAACTGAGAGTCTATAACAAAGTTCCAATAAGATATATGCTTGAGTATCTAGCAGTATAGAGTGTGTTATTGTCTTTACTTATAGAAGAGAAACATCTACAGTAGTTTGTTAAAATAAACTTTATTGTTAAATTGCATATAAATGAGAATGATGAAAAGAAGGAAAACATGCCAGCTGCCCTACATAAGAGCTATTGACGTTACCACAGTCCTCTGCAAGACTTTGATTTTCATGATTATGAGATCATCTGCAGTTGCAAATCTTCATATAAAAGCCAATGGTATCAGCATAAATATTAATATAAACAATTGCAAACTGTTATTCATATATTAGAACACTGTATAGGAGATACTGGATTGACGGTGCTAATTTACTGCACAGTAAATACTGTCTTTTTAGCCCAATAGCATACTTGGGCTATCCAATTATAGCCCATTTTTAACCATGCTTTAAATGACCCATTTTTGGACAATAACTCGTGGGATCCGGGATAACTTCCTGGACCCATGTGTTATCGTGGAAAAACAGGTCTTGGAAGGCTGCTTATCAGGAATTATGTCCCATATCCCTGATAATTGCCTGCAATCAGGGCTAACTGAATAGCCCCTGGGGAATAATTAGCTGTGGTAATTTACTACAGCTAATAGGATACCCCCCTAAGAGTTATCTCACCCCTAGGAATGCAGATATGTTTAGCCCTTAATTAATAAATTATCAGAAGCACCCTGTTTTAGCTATTTCTTATATACCCTCAGGAGAGCAGATATTTTTACTTTACTATATAAAACCAGCAACAAGTCTTCTACAACCACTACCAGGGCTGGACTGGCCACTTGGCTCTTCTTGCAAATGCCAGAAGGGCCTAAGGCCTAATGGGTCAACCTGGCCTGAAAGCCTGGCTGAGCAGCTCCACCTCCCTGATGCTTGGCTGCCATGCAGAAAGAGATGTGGCTTGTCATGCCCCCATGATGTGATACCATGTCCCCACAAAACATGACCATGCTCCCTTTTGTTTTCCTGGGCTGAATTACAGCCACAATCCATCCCTGACTAATGGGGTGATTCAGACCTGAAAGCTGCTGTGCGTGTTCGCACAGTGGATGATCAGCAATAGACCGCGCCTGTGTATGCACCGCAATGTGCACCCATGTTGCCAAACAACAATAGGCATCTCCGAACAGCAACACAACCATTTGCATGTTGATTGACAGGAGGAGACCATTTGTGGGTGGCAACTGACCGTTTTCTGGGAGTGTCAGGGAAAACGCTGGCATTCCCAAGTGTTTTCAGGGAAGGTGTGACATCAGCTCCGGACCCGATCAGACCGTTCTTATCGCACTGTAGGAGTAAGTCCTGGGCTACGCACAGACTGGAAAAATCATTCAATGGTGAGTGACGTGCGAACGGATTTGCAGCTGTCCGCCGACTTAGGGATTTTTTAGTAGTTCGGCGTACACATTGGATCGCACACTTGCACGGTGAATTTATACTCCCCTTGGCCGGTGACTATCTGATCGCAGGACAGCAAAATTAGCAGCCCAGCAATCAGGTATGAATTAGGCCCAATATATAAGACTGACACAAGTACACAGATGCAACATCTTACTATTTTGTGGCATGTTGCATCACGACATACTGCATGACCTGCGAGCTGGCAATCGCATCCTTAATTCCTTTAGGAAAACACATTAAGGGCATACTTACCGACATTCTGGTTGACCCCTGCGGGAGGGGGGCAGCCAGGTTGGTCAAACAGGGCGCGTGGCCTCATCATGGGTGGGTGGTACATAGGTGTGGGCACACGATCCCATCATCATGGCCCCACCCCATGCTATTCAATGATGATTACGGCACAAAATAGCGTGGGTGGGAGTGGACTGTGATGATGCGCCTGCCCACATTGCAGGTTGTCTGAGGGCTGAGGATAAAGCAGCTTCAGTAGACTTGCCTGCCCTTCTGGGGCCAGGAGAGCCACCTGATTTTCAGGAGTCTCCCAGCCAATCCGGGAGAGTAGGCAAGTATGATTAAGGGGCAAATCAATTGTTGCATTGGAATGACATCTGCACACAGGCAACAGCACCCTAATTGGCTCATACATTGATCCTACATTGTGCATTTTACCTCAATGCACAGAAAAATGTGTGATGTAAGGTTGCCATGTGTACAGGAGAAGTGTGCACTGAACCCGTACCCCACACTGCAACATGAAATGTCCATAGTTGCCTACCCTTCCTCATTCTGCAGGAGACTCCCTGAAATACCAGCAATCTCCCTCACTCCCTGAATAGTCCAGCGATCTCCCTGATTGCACCGTATCCCCATTATGTAGCTATTACATTCTTGGGGGGGGAAATAAATCAGAGATAAATACATTCAAAAGGGATCATCAGCGCCATTTCCCTGCATTGGTTATAAGGCACAATGATCCCTATGCCTACATGCATTTTAAATTAGGTTTCTTGTGGCCACTTACCAGAGACGGCCATAGGCATAGGCAAACTAGGCAATTGCCTATGGCATTTGATATGCCTAGGGGCATCAGCAGCTTCTGCTGATTAAAATTATATGCAGCATGCCTATATTCTGTGTGTAGCATTTCATATGCAGATACAGCCACAGTCTCACACAGTATATAGGCATGCTGCATATAATTTTAATCAGCAGAAGCTGCTTGTGCATCCTAGCCACATAGCAATGCAAATAAGATGCATTTTCATTTAAAAAAATGTGCCTGACGTTTGCATTGAGGCAAGATTTATGAGGACACATCTGTATCCAAGCAGAGGCAGAGGTCACAGTGTTAGTGGCAGTGTGAGTGCTGTGTGAGGGCAGTGTTCGGAATATGTGTAAGGATCATTATGTGTGTTATGTAAAAATGCATTAATAATGTGTAATATATGTGTAAGGGGCAGTATGTGTGTCATTATGTGTTTAAGGGCATTAATAATGTGCGGCATATGTGTAACAGGGTACTACTGTATGTGTCGTTATGTGTATAGGGGCACTAATAATGTGCAGCAAATGTGTAGGGGGCACTATGGGTATCATTATGTGTATAAGGGCACTAATAATGTGCTGCATATGTGTAAGGGACATTATGTGTAAAAGGGCATTAATAAAGGTTGTCATAATGTGTAAGGCACATTATGTTTATAAGGACATTAATAATGTGTCTCATATGTGTTAGGGGCATTACTGTGTGGCATTATGTGTTTAAAGTGCTCTACTATGTGGCGTTGCGTATAGAAAGGACACTACTGTGTCGTCTAATGTGAATAAAGAGCAATAGGGTGTGGTGTAATGTGAATAAGGCGCAATTCAGTGTGATGTAATGTGAATAAGGGGCTCTACTGTGAGGAGTAACGTTTATAAGGTAAAGTGATACTACTGTGGTATGTAATATGAATTATGGAAACTATCGCATGATCAAATGTGAATAAAGTGCAGTACTGCGTGGCGTAATTGGAATTGGGGTTACTATTGTGTGGCCATGCCCCTTGCAGGCAAAAACACACCCCTTTTTGGGCTGTGCGCCAAATGTGCGAACTGTTCCTATTTAAAATATAGGGGGTACAAACACCAAAATAAGGACTGCTATGGATGAGGGGTGATGGTGCTGGGAAAGAAGTGCAAGGCCAGAGGCGGAACCAGTGGTGGTGCTAGGGGGCACCAGACAAAATCTTGCCTAGGGCATCATATTGGTTAGGGCCGGCTCTGCCACTTACAGTATATGGAACTTCTTGTAAAACACAATACACAAACAAATCCTGCAAAATATCTGTGTCTTTTCTTCAACAAATAGAGATTACTATTAAGTTTGGGGCTCATTTACATTTGGATGTAAGTCATTTTCATAACACGCCTCTCCGATGTACCTATACGCGCCCGCGCTTTTAGTTGTTACTTTCACAATCTCCCTGAAATGCATTTTCAAAAGTAGGCAAGTATGATGTAAGCTCACGTGTAATCAGGGACGGACTGGGGCTGAAAAATGCACATGTCAGGGGCGGGTGCACCATGAAAGGGGGTGCGCGGACATTACCCACAGGGGCATGCAGCGAGTCAAGGGGCCGTGGTCTCGCAGCACGCCTCCATTTGCATGGAGACGGGCATGGGGTTAAGGGGAGTGGCCAGACCAGAGAGCCGGAGGCTGCACTTTGCACGGCCTTCCAGACTCTCTGTGTGACAGGACTGGCCCGTTTGCCCATAGGCCCTTCTGGCATTTGCCAGAAGTTCCAGATGGGCAGTACAGCTCTGCGTGTAATTAGGTTGACCCATACATGCTACAGTATACAGTGTTGTAGATGAGAAACTGAATTCTGTAAAGAGTCCATGCTGTATTGTATTCTCTTATTCTCTTTGGTTCTATAATGCGGATAAAATGTAGTTCATTCAGAACAATAATACTGCTGTGTATGACAGTAATAAAAAATATTAAATCCAGTTAATATAAGAACTTATATTTGACATGTCTTCAAAGCAACATGTTTCTCTGACCATTTTTTCTTAAAAAACATAATTTGCCGACCAGTAGAGGGCACTGTTACCATACAATACATTGCACATCACACGTAGAATAAAATGTAGTGCATAAATCTCAGCAGCAATGCTTTGCATTGTAAAGTAAAAATATATTGAAAAGCAAAAAATAAAAATAAAACATACCAAAATATAATGAGGAAAAGTATCTTATGCAGACAACTGCTTCTCGCTGATGTCTACAAATTTACAAGAACCACATTTTAAATATTAAAATAATCAGTGAAACATGAGATGAAATAATCCTCAAATGTTAATTACTACAGTACAGTGTACTGACTTGTGATAGTAACTCAATACTCCTCATTCTCATCAATCTTTTACACTCGTAAATGTCATCCAGTAAACCTCAATATTCATACTTACCCTACTTTGTGTGCCATCACTAATCTTCGGTATCTGGATGACAGATCGACCATAATTAGGTCGGCAGTCAATAGGTCAACCACTAGTGGTCGACATGGTTAGGTTAAATTGTCAAAGATAGACAGTGCCTATTGTCGACAGGTACAAAAGGTTGTCAGGTGACAATGGTCGATAGTTTTTTGGGGTTTATTTTAATTTTTTTCAATGTTTTCATACATTACCATCCACATGGACTACGATTAGGAACAGTAACCTGTGCCGAGAGCAGTGGTAGATGAGCAAGGCACCTTTTACAAAGCATGGCGGACAGAGCAAGCCATGCGAGGGGACGTGGTAGAATAATTGGGGTTCCCTGTACTCTTACGAAGAAATCGACACCCACAAAATGAAAACATTTGGTGTTGACCTTTTTTTGTGTGGACCATTGGTCATGATGACCTTTTCTCACGTTGATCATTTGTCCCTGTTGATCTTTTCTGGTGTCGAACTTTTCACCATGTTGACCTTTCTTATGTTGACCTTTTCTTCATGTTGACCTTTGCCACGTCGACCAATAGTGGTCAACCTAATGACTGTCAATCTAATTAGTGTTGACCCTACAATCCATACCCCTCATCTCCATCACTCGATATCATACATTATGTATCACTTGATGCCCATCGAGCATTCATTACCCAATGTTCATCATGAACCACTCATCACACACCACTGAAAATACTCTAAAAATACTTACCTACTCATAATTTTACCTAAATAATAATTGACAGTGGTCTGTTCCGTATTCGTCATGCACACTGAGAGCTGTGGCACACCTCCACACCCAAGCTACAGAAATGGAATGGATTACCAGGAGAGAAGAGTTGGACCATTGCGTCTGCAACGTCGGTAGCTATAATAGGAAGGGGCAGGATGGGGGCAGAGTAGGGGCTAGCTGGGGTGCCAAATTACTCGTTTAATATATTTGTGTGACTGACACAGGGTTATGTTTTAAAATTGACACTCCACCTTGAGGGAAACTGTGATTATAATGCTTAATAATACCCCTTTTACACCAGCAGCATATAACATGGGTTATTGCACATGAACGTGCATAACCCGTGCTGCTGCTCAGTGTAAACGGGCAGAGTTGGAATAATCCAGGTCGAGTGACCCGGTATTCCAACTCGGGTAGTTTGCAGGGTTGAACACGTGTTCAACCCGGCAAACTATTCAGTGTAAACGGGAGCCGGATCGCGCGACCCGGCTTCCGGTTTACACTCTATGTGCGGGCGCGCCGGGCAGCGCTTGGAGATCATGTGATCTCCAAGCGCCGCTCCTGTCGCGTCACCGGCAACGTCACCAACCCGGCAATATGCCGGGCAGGTGACACCGGTCTCAAAGGGGGCTGACGCGGGTCGCAGCCGGGTAGCACCCGCGTCAGTGCTCCCGGCAGCGACCCGCTATAGTGGTGTAAAAGCGGTAAAACAGTATATATGGTGCACTTAGATATACAAATATAATTTGCAGAAGCAAATATACTGCCAACCCAATAATTACATTGCCAACCTAACATCAATGTTGTTAGGTTGGCAAACCAGAAATGTAATACACAAGTACTGTATTACATTTGAAGTTCAAAGTTAATATATGTATCCTTTAACTCTAGTTCATTCTATGTTAAGATCTATTTAAATTTAAATGAAGGCACTATTAGCATTATGGCCTACTGTCCGGGAATGTCCAAAAGAATACCAAATTATGGCTAGCCCTCATGGATCCTCGGAGGACAAAAACAACCTTCAGGTTCTGGCCCAGGGGCTTAATGACGCAAATTGGTATGAATTGCGGTACTGAATGGTAAGAATGGGACTTGATAATCACATCATCATTCTAACCTATCAAAAACCTCCCATAAGCAAAGCATACAATATCTGCAAATATGATCATTAGTACATAACAGACTTACCAAACACCTGTAGAAATGATTGCTTTTCTGTGAATCCCGCTTTGTTGGTGGCTCTGCAGATGTAGGACCCAGCATCACTGTTTATAATGTTTTTAATGGTTAATTCGGTATTGTCTTCTCTTAATGAGTACTTGTCATTTTCTTCTATCAGTCTTCCATTCCTATACAAGTAACCAGGAAACAATTACTTACAAAATGAAAGTTTTGGCTTTATCAGGAAAACAAATATTAAAATGAAATTTCAAGTCAGGAATATATTCTACCTGTATGCATAAAAGGTCTACAAATTACTCTTTCCTGTAAATAGGAGTCAATTGACTTTTCCCCCTTACATTTCTACAGTAACAGATATTGGTCCGGATATAATGACGCCCGAATTTGGCACCCGTGTGGGATGCCAGCCAAACTCGGACATTTTTTTAAAGGAGCAATCACTCACAAGACAAAACGAGACATTACATCCAGTTACTAAACTACAGAGCCCATTGCTTAGAGGGTGCCAAAACTCAGGGTGTGCCCAATGCTCTGAATGAGTGGTGTAATATTATTCATTTATTGTTTAAAATCCCCCAGTGGTACAGTATGCCCACACAAATGGCAGATGGAACCGCATGATTGGGAGCACCAGACCTGATGGAAACCCCACTACCAAATGGTGTGGGGTGCTGATAATGATGCTCACAGGGCTTATGGCAGTCCTGCAGCATTTGGTATGGTAAGCCAGCAGCTGGGATCCTGGCAGTCAGCATACCGAATGCCAGCAGGGGGGCGAGCGCAACGAAGCCCCTTGCGGGCTCAGTATGAGTGTCGTGGGAATAGCCCCTGTGAGCCGGGATAGCCCCTTGCGGGCTCAGTATGAGTGTCGTGGGAATAGCCCCTGTGAGCCGGGATAGCCCCTGTGAGCCAGTATGCGTGTCTTGGGAATAGCCCCTGTGAGCCGGGATTCTTGATGTTGGCATTGTCAGTGGTCGGGATTCTGGCGTTGGTAACCTGACTGCAGGGATCCTAACTGCCGGCAATGTAACCGAATCCCGTCCTGCCATTACTGGGCACATGAAATTCATATACTTTTGTTTAACCCAAACTATTCTGCTTTTTAATATTTATTTACAAGGAAACCTTGCTCAGTGTTCTTGAGTTGGAGTCATATACGACAGTGCTCAATTTACTCCATCAAGCAAGCACTCATATTACGTCAGCACAGAATGCTCGCTCATTATATCAGATACCAATACACAAATTCCATTGTCCTTGTTTAACTACAAATCCTGACTCCTGTGCTGCAGACACTATGCAAGCCACCAATCACTGACGTAAATGCCAACCTCCAGTACCTGTGCCAACAAATTATTCCTGCTGTCAGTGCTCCAAACATTACATCAACCAGCAGGGCTTGTACTGTATCATTCATCTTCAGGTTAAACCAGTCTTCTTTGATCTACATTACTCATTTTCCTAGTGACCCCATAAGTAATAGTTTCAACAATATATTATCAATTAGCACTCTATATTATACCAGCTTCCAGTGCCCCTAGAGTCCTCCTCCACCCAGGTATTCAAGACCTCATAAAGAAATAAAGAACATGTAAGTGCGCAGTCAGCAGCAGCTGGTAGGGGGATGGTCAGTTCCCCAATAGACTAAAGAAGAAAAGACACAGGATACCAGCGCTGGCTGTACAAATTATAAAAAGATGGTTTGCTGAATAAAAAATAACAATTTATTAAACCATTAAAAAACAGGAATCGATTCCTATTATCTGATAGATAACACTTGTGATCATAATCTCTCCCTGGATGAGATATATTAAAAGTCCACTCTTCTCTGAGACATATGTTATTAAGGCTAGGACAATCTCCAGATGGCACTCACTGTAACAGAAATAGTTACCAGTTCCACATTAGACGTATATGATGGCATCAGCTTTAGGAAGAGTCCATTGCTAGCTGCAGGTGTGGATCGGTCTTTATTTGTAGTAATTTCCCAGTGATAGGAACAGTGTCCAATTGTAGCCAAAAGTATCAGAGTCCCAATGTAATGTCAGAGAGTGGTGTCCAGGTAGGTGAGTAGGCTCAACGCGTTTCGCTGGCAACAGAGTGATCCAGCTTCCTCAGGAGCATAAGTTCAGTGTATATTAGGTGTCTATTTATACCCTTCTTAATAGATTGATAACCTGCACCTGTTCAGTGCTTAATTAAAAACACAGCAAACCGTCTAAAAATATACATTTAAAAACAGAGTATCATAACATTCTACTCCTTCCATCAAGGTGAATCTCACCCTAAAACGAGTATTGATACTATAATTGAACATAAAACTAAATTCAAGTAAAGCCGGTCACGTGATACTATGTAGCACATGATCCGAATTTACTATAATCCCATTGGTCCAACTGAAGCACGTGATCCCGGTCACGTGATCGGAGATTCTGTTATTCCCTTCTTGGGAAGTACTCGATGCTGTTTCTAGAATTTAAAAGGACGTTCTTAACACACGTGACTCAAATCCTCAATCACGTGACCACGATCCCATTGGTCCTTTTTAGCCACATGACGGGAGTCACGTGATACGGACATAAATCCCCTTCACATAGAGTACTGGACATTCTTTCTATACCTATGTATTCCCTACACGTCACCCAAATCCCCCAATCACGTGACCACAATCCCTAGAAGAGATACATTGTATATTAAATATTGAACCTAATTTATACCATGACTAAAATCATTCCCATAATCCCCTACATTCGATCATCAATATTTGTGTCAGTGGACGTTTTCTTTTTGGCAAATTATGGATCTAGCCAAAATCCTCATACATTCAAGTATGATTATAGATGTGAAGAAAGGTTTATCGCAACAGTATGGGGAAAATATACACACATACATAGATGTACACAGCATGTCTATGTGCCCATACACAAATGTGTATACGTGTCTCTACCACAAATGCTGTCTCTATAGAGACCTGCATGTATATAAATACACAAATCATATCAACATATAAACTCATTTAAAAATACCAGCATATGTATAATTTTCAGTTGGTGAATATGTAATTCTCAAAGAGTACAAACTTTCCAGATGTTTTATATATATATATATATATATATATATATATAAAAAAATATGTACACATACATACATACATACATACATATATATATATAAAGAACGGTAGTTTATAAATATCGACCCCAATCTGGCAGTTGTAATAAATATATATATACATAAAACTGTATTTCTTATAATAATAATAATAATAATAATAATAATAATAATCATCTCAGTAATATGATTTAATCCAATTTATTTGTCAGAAAATTATATAGATGGGACTACACTTTAACCTTTTTTAGTATACTTAAATGAACTCTATATTCTAATACTACATCCAAAGGGTGAAGAACTCCAATTATTAGGACCGGAACAAAGCATAAATCTCTAATTAGAGAACCGAATTTAATTCAATTGCTTCATTAAGTCCATCTGGATGTAAAGAATTAAACTTCAACATCCAGAAGACTTCTCTCCGACAGAGCTTATTGAATCTATCACCTCCTCTATCTGTGGGGGCAATATATTCAAGACAGGTTATTGAGAGACATGCAGGATTGTTGTTGTGTTCATTAGAATAATGTCGTGATACACTATGGGCCATATATTTGCGTATTATGTTCCGTCGATGTTCCATGAATCGTATATGCAACAATCTTGTGGTTCGTCCTACGTAATTCAAACCACACCCACATGTCAACATGTATATCACGAATTTGGAGTCACAGTTTAGAAAGGATTTCAAATAATATTTTTCATTAGAGAATGGGATTGAAATAAAGGTAGTTTTACTTTCCATATGGTGACACATAGTGCATCTACTCTTTCCACATTTATGGAAGCCTAAAGGTTTCTTTGTCAACCAACTTGTGCCTTCTCTATTTTTCTCTATTGTTGGAATTTTGAGGAAACTAGGGTCCAGTATAGTTTTTAAAGCCCTGTTTTTTCTGTATATAACCTGTGGTTTATTAGGTAAAAGACTCCCAAGATGTTGTCATGTTTCAATACTCTATAATTTCTTTCAATTATGGTTTTAATCTCTTTCGCACAATTATTATATTTACAAATAAAGGCCATCTCTCTCTCTTTTGTATCCTGTTTCTCCATCTTTTTAGAAGAGGGTGGGTGAAGTAGATCTTGTCTATTCATGTTGAGCGCTTCTTCTAGAGCCTTATTCAAAAGATTAGGTGGATAGTCCTTATTTCTAAGAGATTCTAAAAGTTTGTTAGCTTGTGATTCAAACGTTTCTATATCAGAACAATTGCGTCTAAGACGCATTAGTTGCCACCTGGGTATATTGTTTTTGCATGGTGTATAGTGGGCACTCTTGTAATGTAGATAAGAGTTAGTATTAACTGGTTTGACAAAATTGGATGTTATTATTTGGTTGTCCTTGATCTGAAGGGTCACATCCAGAAAGTTCATACAGCTCCTGTCATAAGAGTGAGTGAAGGTAAGGTTGTGTGAGTTGGATTGAAGACTAGTGACAAAGGAAGAAGCAGAAAGAGAATCCCCATCCCAAATAATAAATACATCATCTATGTATCTACCATAGAAGACCAGGTTCGCTTCCCAGTCAGCACACCACACATGGGTGTCCTCAAAGTCACCCATGTACATATTAGCATAACTGGGAGTGAACCTGGTCCCCATGGCAGTGCCTGTAAGCTGCAAATAATACTGTTGATTAAAAATAAAATAATTATGTGAAAGAATAAATGTGATGCATTGTATAAGAAAGTCTTGGTGTTGTTTATCCAAAGTTTGTGCTCTATTAAATAATTTGGAAATAACTTGTGAACCCATAATGTGGGGGATGTTAGTATAGAGTGCTTGTACATCCAGTGTCAGGAACGCATATGTTTCCTTCCACTGGAGATTCTGTATTTTATTCAAAAAATCTTTAGTGTCTCTTAAGTGTGATCTTAATAAAGATACTTGTGGTTGAAGAAATGAATCAATATAAAAAGTAAGATTAGAGGTGAGAGAGTTAATGCCTGAAATAATGGGACGCCCAGGAGGTGCAGTGAGAGATTTGTGAATCTTAGGAAGAAAGTAAAAGGTAGGAGTGGTGGGGAAGTGCGGGAACAGAAACCGTAATTCTTCCCTGGATATGACCCCCAGGCCAAGGCCATAGTCCAATAATGTTTTGAGTTCCTGTGTAAACTTCAAAGTGGGATCTTGAGCAAGAATACTGTAAAATTGTTTATTTTCTAATTGACTCAGGGATTCCTTCAGATAGTATGACGTGTTCATGATAACTAGGCCTCCGCCTTTATCTGCCTCTTTAATTGTTATTGATGTATCCTGTGTCAGTTCTTTAATGGCTCTTTTTTTCCTGTCTAGTAAGATTAGAAGAAAATTTTGATAATGGTCTAGAATTATTTTGTCCTACCAATTCTTTGAAGTCTTCCAGTGTGATCTTATAAAATGATTCTATACAACTACTCTTAGCCGAAATAGGAAAAAATTCCGACTTCACTTTAAATTTAGAGTTCTCTTTTTTTGTATCATATAATTTTATCTCATTCCCACCTGAGTCTATTGGTACATGATTCTCCTCCCACAGTTCTTCCAGTGTTGTGAGCAAAGGATAATCTGAACTGTCCAGAATAATAGGTATAGAGACATCTCCCTAAAGTATTAGATTTTTCTGAGCAAAATACCTTTTTCTACAAAAAGTGTGAATGTACCTGTTGAGGTCAACATAAAGATCAAAAATGTTGGGACTACTTGTTGGAGAAAATTTGAGTCCTTTCTCTAATAAAGAGTTCTGATCTAGACAGAATTTTATCCGATAAATGGAAAACAGTAGGCTTGGATCTAGATTCAATGTTAGTTAAAACCTCCTTGGATTTTAGTGTCCTACCTCCTCCTCCGCTACATCCTCTATGCTTAAATCTGTTTCTTTTGGGGGTAGCTCGCTGTTCGGTGTCCGTTGTCCACCTCACATTGGTTTTGGGGCATGCTCCTAAAAAAGCACCCTTTTGTTCATAATTCTCAGTAGCTCTGGAAATGTATCTCTCACTGCCCTTTCCCATCTCTAAACTAGTATTCCTATATCTATTCATATTTGGTCTTATAGGTGAATCTATATCACTATCTCGTGCATCCATCAATGGTTGAAATCTATTGTGATGTGTGAAGTCCCGTTGTTTGTGGGTGTATTGATCTCGTCCATGTGTTTTATAAGTGCCCTGATAGGTATTCCATTTGTATTGAGTGGTATTTTCTATAGATCTCTGTTTCTGTCTATACGTGCGAACTGAATCGTTCTCGTAATCATACAGATCACGTTTAAACTTCTTTTGTTTTGTCTTCATGAGACTTTGTTCAAATTTTATAACTCTCTCATTCACAGCTCTATCTTTCCTCTCAAATGGTTCCTCATTTTTATATTTATCCATAGTTCTCTTAAGTTCCTCGATTTCTTTTTCAATCAAGGATACCTTATCATCCCTGTACCTGATAATTAATTTCATTAGTTCCAGGGAACAGTTATCCAATAATTGGTCCCATTCCATCTGATATTTAAAATTGTCATGAACAATAGATGATTTAAAGAGTTGGAGACCTCTAGGGATCATTTTTTTGTTTACATATTGTTGTAAATTGACACTGTCCAACCAATTTTTGGATTCGGCTTTGAGAAGATTTTCTAATCTATGGAAATCTCTAGTCAAATCTGGTTTATCGGGTACAAATGATTAAGCATTAGAATCCCCTAGTTTCCTCAAAATTCCAACAATAGAGAAAAATAGAGAAGGCACAAGTTGGTTGACAAAGAAACCTTTAGGCTTCCATAAATGTGGAAAGAGTGGATGCACTATGTGTCACCATATGGAAAGTAAAACTACCTTTATTTCAATCCCATTCTCTAATGAAAAATATTATTTGAAATCCTTTCTAAACTGTGACTCCAAATTCGTGATATACGTGTTGACATGTGGGTGTGGTTTGACTTACGTAGGACGAACCACAAGATCGTTGCATATACGATTCATGGAACATCAACGGAACATAATACGCAAATATATGGCCCATAGTGTATCACGACATTATTCTAATGAACACAACAACAATCCTGCATGTCTCTCAATAACCTGTCTTGAATATATTGCCCCCACAGATAGAGGAGGTGATAGATTCAATAAGCTCTGTTGGAGAGAAGTCTGGATGTTGAAGTTTAATTCTTTACATCCAGATGGACTTAATGAAGCAATTGAATTAAATTCGGTTCTCTAATTAGAGATTTATGCTTTTGTTCCGGTTCTAATAATTGGAGTTCTTCACCCTTTGGATGTAGTATTAGAATATAGAGGTCATTTAGGTATACTAAAAAAGGTAAAAGTCTATATAATTTTCTGACAAATAAATTGGATTAAATCATATTACTGAGATGATTATTATTATTATTATTATTATTATAATTATTATAAGAAATACAGTTTTATGTATACATATATTTATTACAACTGCCATATTGGGGTCGATATTTATAAACTAACTTTCTTTATATATATGTATGTATGTATGTATGTATGTGTATATATATATATATATATATATATAACAGCTGGAAAGTTTGTGCTCTTTGAGAATTATATATTCACCAACTGAAACTTATACACAAGCTGGTATTTTTAAATGAGTTTATATGTTGATATGATTTGTGTATTTATATACATGCAGGTCTCTATAGAGACAGCATTTGTGGTAGAGACACGTATACACATATGTGTATGGGCACATAGACATGCTGTGTACATCTATGTATGTGTGTATATTTTCCCCATACTGGGATTATGGGAATGATTTTAGTCATGGTATAAATTAGGTTCAATATTTAATATACAATGTATCTCTTCTATGGATTGCGGTCACGTGATCGGGGGATTTGGGTGACGTGTAGGGAATACATAGGTATAGAAAGAATGTCCAGTACTCTATATGAAGGGGATTTATGTCCGTATCACGTGACTCCCGTCATGTGGCTAAAAAGGACCAATGGGATCGTGGTCACGTGATTGAGGATTTGAGTCACGTGTGTTAAGAACGCCCTTCTAAATTCTAGAAACAGCATTGAGTACTTCCCAAGAAGGGAATAACAGAATCTCCGATCACGTGACCGGAATCACGTGCTTCAGTCGGACCAATGGGATTGTAGTAAATCCCGATCACGTGCTACATAGTATCACGTGACCGGCTTTACTTGAATTTAGTTTTATGTTCAATTACAGTATCGATACTCGTTTTAGGGTGAGATTCACCTTGATGGAAGGAGTAGAATGTTATGATACTAACTATGTTTTAAATGTATATTTTTAGACAGTTTGCTGTGTTTTTAATTAAGCACTGAACAGGTGTAGGTTATCAATCTATTAAGAAGGGTATAAATAGACACCTAATATACAGTGAACTTAAGCTCCTGAGGAAGCTGGATCACTCTGTTGCCAGCGAAACGCGTTGAGCCTACTCACCTACCTGGACACCACTCTCTGACATTACATTGGGACTCTGATACTTTTGGCTACAATTGGATACTGTTCC